>NW_026535860.1:2400000-3000000 GCF_028551555.1 Melozone crissalis
AATAAATACTGTTTCATTTTAAAACCTGACTTCTCTTGGCCATTCCTTTGGGAACAGGCAGACTTTGCATACTTGTGGGTTCCACTTCTTCCACGTTCCCCAGGCTGGAGGTCCCTGGGGGTGCTGGCACGGCCACCCTGGGGCTGGGGGTCCCTGTGCACAGGGGCTCCCACTGACACCACTCCTGGCACTGGGCACTGCTGCTCTTCCTGGCCTGGGGCACAGTGCTGTCCCCAAGAGCTCAGCTCTCACCAGCTCTCACACAGGGGGCTCTCACAGCACTGGCCCTGGCAGCCATGCCACCAAAGCAGCCAGCAAACCTTCAGCCACCCTTCCTGCTGCAGCCACAGGCACTCCTGGGCCCAGAGCCGCGAGCAGGCCACAGCCATGCAAAATCCACCTGCACACTCTCGAGGCCACCACAGCCTTGGCAACTGGGCCACCTGTATCTGGGCTGCTGCAGGGACTGATCTTTAAGCCTTGCAGCCTCCAAAGGCCCTGGGCTCTGCTTCCCAGCCTGCTCTGCACTGCCCTGTGCCCGCATTGTTCCAGAGACAAAAGCCAAGCCAGGGCATCCTCACCCTGCCCGCATTCCTGCTGCTGCCAGTGGCCACTGGCCCCTGGGCCCCGCTCGGGTGACAGCTGCAGGGAAAGGGCAGCCTGTGCTGGGCAGGGGGTACGGGGCTTTGGGCCCTGGGGCTGCTGCTGCTGCTGCTGCTGCTGTTTCTGGGGGCCATGGGCCCAAGAGGGCCCCGAGCTCATCCCCTTCCCGGGCAGCTGCCCCCAAAGCCCCACACTCCCTGAGCATCCCCATCACACCTGCTAGGGGCAAATCCCACGGGCTTCAGGAAAAAATACCCCATAGTGACTAAACCAAGGGGTCCAAGAGGAAAGTCAGCACCAGCTGATGCTTACAGCACCTTGACAATGGTGGATGCAGGGCAGGTGAGATCTCCAGGGCCTCTGGCAGTGCCTGCTCTGCACGTGAGTCTGTGGGGCTGCTCCCACTGGGACACAGCACTGGGCTCAGGACAGCCTTTAGCCCCTCACAGCTGATCCCAAGGAGCAGGCTCACAAAGCAGTTTCAGACCACTGCCTGCAGATATTTCAAAGGACTACATGTCATTCTAGGAAGTCACCTTGCACATTTGTTTTTGGTGTCGTGGCATGAGAAGCCATGAAGGTGCCTCTGAATGTGCACTCAGGGCACTTCCACTGCCATCCCAAAGGGATCACAAAGGACAGGCCTCAGCTTTCAGCACTGCTGAGCTCCTCATCCAGCAATGAAATCTCAGGAAGAGGCAGGAATTATGTGCTTGTCCTGGTTTAGGACAAATTAGGGGAAATCTCCAAAAGGGAGTCCCCCCTCCAAAAAAACAAACCTCCAACCACCCCTCCCCCCAATACCGTGTTCGGGAAGGAATTTCTTGGAGGAGCAAAGTGGAAAACAAAACCTATTTATTGACAAATAACAAAAGAACACTCCCCAACACAAGAAAAGAAGAGAGACCAGTCAGTGTTGTGGAGGGCGCCGAGCTTCTCTCGCAGATTCCGGGGATCCCGGACGTCCCAGGTCAAGTCCGGAGCCGGTCCAGTATCTTCAGGGGAGGGTAAGAAAGAGAAGATGAAAGAAAAGGAAAAAAAACAGCGCAGAAAGCAGAAAGTAGCAAAGGGAAAAAAGGCAGCTATCAGCTAGGGCTAAGGCAGTAGCAAGCAAGCAAGCAAAGCGGCAAGCCAAGCAAGCAGGCCAGCCAGCAAGCAAGCAGCAAGCAAAGCCAAACTGCCGAAAGCGAAAGTGCCCCAGTCCCCCTCACTCCTCCCTCCCTGCCCCACCACGGCAAGACGGCCGGGGGGTGGGGGGGAGAGAGAGAGAGAGAGAGAGAGAAAAAACACAGCTGCCAGACTCAACACACAATACTGGGATAAAGGCTGTCACCCCATGACACTCCACCCCTTATCCCATATCGTGAACATACAATAAAAAACTTTCATTTCACTTACTCACACCTTTGACACTTACGCATTCCTCTCATCTTTCTTGCTCAGACCTTTGACACTTACACTTTCCTTCTGTCTCACATTCAACAAACAATGACATTCATATATGAGTCTCATCCCACAATCAGGTCTCCCTGAGGTACACACCGTGTTGTTCCATCTTTCTGCATTATCCACCATGTATAACCTGGTCCTTGAGGAAAAACAATCCCACGGATGGGTTTGTCTGTACTCGAGGCAGGGTTGATCCATACTGTCTTTCCCAACAAACCTCTGACATGGGCCACTGGGGCTTTATCCCCATCTACTATATTAAGGAGCTCAGACTGAGCAGGACCCGCTCGGTTGGTGGAACCTCGAGTGTTAACTAACCAGGTAGCCTTTGCCAAATGCTGCTCCCAGTTTTTTAAAGACCCCCCACTCAATGCTTTTAAGGTGGTTTTTAACAATCCATTATACCTTTCCACCTTCCCTGCAGCTGGTGCATGATAGGGGATATGGTATACCCACTCGATGCCATGTTCCAGTATGTCCGGTACAGCCGCACTCAGTGGTGGAGTCACTTCATTCAAGGCACGATAGTCCACAGTCAATCTCCATTCTCCGTCAGATTTTCGCACGGGCCAGATAGGGCTGTTAAATGGTGAGTGGGTTTTACTGACCACCCCTTGGCTCTCCAGCTCTCGGATCATCTTGTGGATGGGGATCACGACATCTCGATTCGTCCGGTATTGCCTGCGGTGCACTGTTGAGGTGGCAATTGGTACTCGCTGCTCCTCTACCTTCAAGAGTTCTACTGCAGATGGGTTCTCTGATAGTCCAGACAAGGTATTCAATTGTTTAATACCCTCTATCTCCACTGCAGCTATTCCAAAAGCCCACCTGAATCCCTTAGGATCTTTGTAATAGCCATTCCGGAGGAAGTCTATGCCCAAAATACACGGAGCCTCTGGACCAGTCACAATCGGATGTTCCTGCCACTCCTTCCCAGTCAAGCTCACCTCAGCTTCCAATAAAGTCAACTGTTGTGATCCCCCCATCACTCCAGCAATGGAAACAGGTTCTGTCCCCACGTGTTCCGATGGCATTAAGGTACACTGTGATCCAGTGTCAACCAATGCTTCATAGTCTTGTGGCTCTGATGTGCCAGGCCATCTGATCCACACCTTCCAAAAAACCCGGTTTTCCTGTGCCTCTTCCTGGCTAGAGGCAGGGCCCCTCTAAGCCAGACTGTCCTTCTTTCCTTGGGCGTATGCCTTAGAAGTTCCTTCAAGGGGATCAGACATGTCATCGTCATACTCAACATCTCAGCTACGAGCAACCAGAGCTGCTCTCTTTTTGGTGATACTTCCTCTTTTCTTCAAATCACGCACCCGTTGTGCCAAAGCAGCGGTGGGTTTTCCATCCCATCTCCTCATGTCTTCTCCAGACTCACGCAGAAAGACCCATAACTCAGCCCATGGGGTGTACCTTCTCTCCCCATCAAAGGAGCGCCAGCGTTGGATACCAGGGCCTCTAATTTGTACAGCCGAGATTTGAATAAGGTCCTCCTTAATCTCTTCCCGGAGTTTCTTATGATTCTCCTCTATTTTGTCCTCTAGTTTCTGCAGTCGGGTTTCCACTGCTGCAATTCTGGCATGAGTTGGTCCATGCACAGCATCTGCATACACTCGAAGCTTCTTCGCCATATCGAGCACAGTCTCATATGTATCATCCCGCTTCATTATTGCTAGGACAGAAGCGTATTCAGGTGGCCCAAGTCGCACAAGTTTCCTCCACATTACGGGTGTGCATGGTACCAGGTCCGGATTCCTAGTTGTTATATCATCTGAGAAAATGAGCTCTGCCACCGCCATCTCTCTCAGGCGTTGGATCCCCTGTTCTATGGTCTTCCACCGTGTCTGCTGTATATAGAGATCATCTGCACATAAGTATCTTTGTGCTACACTATCCAGGACCCGTTCCCAGAGGCTGTGAGGGCTAGCCCTGCTCATCATACCTTGATCGATGACAGGATCATGTGACAGGGATCCCAAATGCCTCGCTTCAATACCATCCAAAATCGTAACCTCCCCTGCAGCATCCCAAAGGCGGACTAACCAACTAATTATAGATTCGTCAGGTTGTCGTCTGTAATCCTTTCTTAGACCTCTGAGGTCCTTCAGAGAAAAGGAGTCAATATTAGCTCCAGAATCTGTGCCCTTTGATGTGGCCTCTGATTTTGGTGAGGGTCCTTCTCCTGCATCATCATCATCATCTTCCACCTTTCGATCGGTCTTGCCTTTACACTTTCCACCTCTTGTATTAGCTGTGACAGCCATGGGTTGAGGCCTATTGTCTGATTCAGCTGCTAGCCTGGAGCCTGGGATGTTAGCTGCAGCCTGGGTCACTGGGATAGTAACTAACTTATCTCCCTGTTCCCTTTCTGCTATCTGCTGCTCCACAGTATCTAGCAGAGTACGGTAAACAAGCGCCAAGACCCAGCTCGCTGCAGTAATCCTTTCCTCCTTAGTATTACCATGGCACTTCTCCCTCAAATACTTTGCCACCTCGACTGGGTTCTGAATTTGATCAGATGGAAAGTCCCAGTCTATAGGATCAGAAAATTCCTTTAAAGTCTGGCCCATTTCCCACTCCAGTCAAGATTTTTCCTGCTTTGTTTTACTCCTGA
Source organism: Melozone crissalis (assembly GCF_028551555.1). Lineage (NCBI taxonomy): Eukaryota > Metazoa > Chordata > Aves > Passeriformes > Passerellidae > Melozone > Melozone crissalis. Next base: position 2,404,670 of record NW_026535860.1, read on the forward strand.
ATCAGGAGTCTCTCTAACCCCTCTAGAAATCTCGGCTTTCATTTTATATACACTCCAGACAGTATAGAAAAGGCTTAATAAATTAAATGCCAGAAAGATGGTTTCTTTTAAACTCAGGGGAAATTCAATATTTTCTAATAGAGATGTCAACAATTTGGAGGAGAAGAAGGAAGACAAAAGCTGAGAAGCCCCTTCGCCTTCTTCTCCCCAAACAAACTGAGTACACAGTCATGACAGCAATCCATACATTCCTGAAACAAAGTCTTTCATAAACCTCCGACAAATCAGCACGCATACGACCAGCCCAATGACTATTCTGGTTAGTGCCCCCCGCTTACAATGGTTACTTATTAGGGACAACACCAGAGCTATTTCTGGGTAAGGAAATAACCCTAGGGACCACAAAGGTATTAAAGCTTCAAAAACACCAAGGGACCAGAAATACCGGCAAGCTTTCACCCCAAATGACATTATGAATTACCAATATGCCCACAAAACAACCAAAACCAAAACATTATTGTTATAGGTTTTTTTCCACTGTCTTTGGCCTCTGTTTCCTGGCCAACGCACCAAAAAGATTGTCCTGGTTTAGGACAAATTAGGGGAAATCTCCAAAAGGGAGCCCCCCCCCAAAAGACAAACCTCCAACCACCCCTCCCCCAATACCGGGTTCGGGAAGGAATTTCTCAGAGGAGCAAAGTGGAAAACAAAACCTCTTTATTGACAAGTAACAAAAGAACACTCCCCAACACAAGAAAAGAAAAGAAACCAGGCAGTGTTGTGGAGGGCTCTGAGCTTCTCTCGCTGACTCCGGAGATCCCGCCGGACGTCCCAGGTCAGGTCCGGAGCCGGTCCAGTATCTTCAGGGGCGGGTAAGAAAGAGAGGACGAAAGAAAAGAAAAAAACAGCGCAGAAAGCAGAAAGCAGCAAAGGGGAAAAAAAAAAGGCAGCTATCAGCTAGGGCTAAGGCAGAAGCAAGCAAGCAAGCAGGCAAGCAAGCAGGCCAGCAAGCCAAAAGCGAAAGTGCCCCAGCCCCACTCACTCCTCCCTCCCCGCCCCACCAGGCAAGACTGCAGGGGGTGGGGGGGGGGGCGGGGGGACCAGGCAGTGCCACTTGTGCCCTGAGGTGCCCAGCTAGGATTGGATCTCTCCGAGAGCACCTGAGGGAGAGCAGAGCACCTTGCAAGCTGCAGGTCCCTGACAGCCCCACAGGGCTCCTGGCCCATCAACATCTGCTCTGCTCCAGTCTGAAACAGGGCCCAGCATGGTGCTGGGATCATCAGAGAGCTGAGGTGTGTGCTGGAATTCAATGCCCTCCCCATCCCTCAGCAGCCCTGCATTTCCCTCCTGCAGCCTTGGTCTCCAGCACAGCCATGGAAGCTCTTTGGGCTCTGGATGGTTCCTGCAGCCCCCAGGGGCAGCTGAGCTCTGCCTTTGGCACAGTCAGGCCTGGCCAGTGCAGGCCCTGCTCAGCAATTGCTTGTGTGTGCCTGGCCTTGCTGTCAGCCCCGGCAGCGGCTGCGTGGCCCCTTTGTGGCCCTGTGCTGGCCCAGCCATGGTGGCCCAGCCCCTGTGCAGGCCCAGCCCAGGCCAGGAGCATTGCGGCTGGGAACGGGCCCTGTGCCGTGGTGCCCATGGCAGCCTTGGGGCTCTGTGCCCCATGGCCTCCCTGCTGGGCAGCCTCTGCCAGCTCCTGCAGAGCCCAGGGCACCTGTGGGGCTGCACAGACAGCCCTGCCCCAGGCTCTGCCAGCCTCTGGGCCAGCAGAGAGGCAGCCAGGGCCGGCCATAGCCAGGAACAGGCCCTGAGCCCCACAGGAGGATGGAGCTGGGCCACAGCCAAACTCAGCCCAGGCCAAAGCTGGCCTCAGCAGCCAGGGCTGCCAATGCATGGGGACAGAGGCTGGCACTGACAAATGTCCTGGGCCCCCTCCCTGCTCTGTCCATGCCTCCAAGGGCACAGAGCAGCCTCTTCTCTGGGCCACTTGCCTGTTTGCAATGCCTTGCACAGGCGCTGGCCCTTCCCCACAAGGCCTGGCCTGAGTCCTGCCCCTGCACGCTCAGCCAGGCTGAGATGGACACTGATGGTTTCTGGGCCAGGCTCTCTGAGCCCAGCCCAGCTCCCTGCAAGCTCTGCCAGCTGCCCTGAGCTCTGGGCAGCACCAAGGGCCTCTCCCCAGCCCAGCCCAGCCGGCTCTGGCTCCACAGCTCTGCTCAGGCCAGGCTGCTCTGGGCACTGCCCCACAGCCTCAGCCCCTGGCAAGGGCACAGCAGCAGCTGCAGCTGCCACAGGATTCAGCCCCAGCCATGGGGGAAGATGCTGGGCCAAGGCCAAAGGAGGCTCCCTGGCTGCCCTGCTCCCCTCGGGCTGAGGTGCTGAGGGCTCTGCAGCCCCTGCTGCCATCCCATCTGCCCAGGGCAGCACAAGAGCCCCGGCCTTGGGGCCCTCAAGAGCTGCTCCTGCTCCAGGCCCAGGGCCCATCCCAGAGCTGGGGCAGCCACAAAGCTGTGCCCATTTCTGTTCATTGCCGCTCTGATGGGGATGGATCCTCAGCCACTTGGAGGTTGCTGATGAATTTTACTCCTCCAGAGGCCTCTTCTTTCTTGAGCTACTCAGTTGAAGAATTCAGTGAAAAAGGCTATTAAACATTTGTTTAAAACATTTAAACAAGAAAACCCCGTGGGAAAATTTGAAGTTTTCAATATTTCTGTGGTTAATTAGTCAGATTTCAGAGGTGTATTTAAAGTGAATATGGTATATTGAAAACTAAGCAGAGAGAACTGGTTTTGTCCAGTTTTCTTTTCTTGTTTATAGATTGGTATCAGCAATGTCCAGTTGATATTGATCCCTAACCCCTTCAAATGCAGTCTGAATGGATATGAAAATCAAGACCCTTCATGGCTGACAATCAATCACACTTTGTTCCTACCCCCACCCCGCCATTTCCCTCACTCAACCCCTGGCACTCAGAGCAGCTGAGGAATGGAGTCACATCCAGGGCTGTCCCCAGGGCTCAGGATTGGGGCCAGGTCAGTGAAATCTCTTTATTGCTGATCTGGATGAGGCCATCAAGGGCACCCTCAGTCAGTTCCCAGGTGAGCCCAAGCTGGGTGGGAGTGTGGCTGTGCTGGACGGCAGGAAGCTCTGCAGAGGGATCTGGACAGCCTGGAGCCATCCATGGGCCCAGGACAATTGGATGAGGTTCACCAAGGCCAGCGGACAAGCCCTGCCCTGGGCTCACAACCAGGCTCCAAATCCCTGGCTGTGCCCTGCTCCGATCCCCACAGCCTGTCCTGTTTCCTTGATCCCTGCATTGCCAGGGACTTGCTGGGACAAGGGAGCTCTGCTCTGAGTATGGAGGGAGGTCCAAGTGCCACCATTGGAGTGGGAACCACAACTCATCAGGTTTGTGTCCTTTGAGGGTCAGGAGCTTGTGAGACTCAGAGGCACAGGAAGTTTCTCTTCATGGCCAACAGACCATAGATGAACAGGACACAATTTAATAACAATCACGCTCTTCCCTGAGCTGTGTGAAATGTCCCAGCAGCGTCTGATGAATCCACCATCCACAGGTGATTTCCATGCTAAAATCAATTTTAGACAGGCATGCTTCTGTGATAGATATAAACACAATAAAATTCTTGTATCTGGATGCTCATCCTGGAGTGGGGGCAAAACAGCACAAACAATTCCTGATTTGCAAAGCTGCCAGTGGTGGATGGAGAAGGGAGGTCAGGCTGCTCTTGGTGTTGAAGAAATGCTGAAAGCAGCCTGACTCATTTCATCTCCTCATGCCCTGGCTGATCTCCCCTCTTTCCCCTTCCACCCATTGGCTTTTGTCTCCCCCCCAGTGAAGAGCCTGGCTCTGTGTTCTCCATCCCCTCCTGGCTGGCACTGCCAAGCTGGGATGAGGAGCCCCTCAGCCTTCCCTGCTCCAGGCTGGACCAGCCCAGCTCCCTCAGCCTCTGCTCACAGCCCAAGCGCTCCAGCCCCACCTTGGAGGCCCTTCCCAGACCCTGCTCCAGCTGCCAGACATCTTTCCTGCCCTGGGCAGCCCAACCCAGGCCACAGTGACCTGGATAATCCCAGTCCTTTCTGTCCTGGTCACACAGCCCTGGCCCCTTGTCTCCTGTCAGGCTCTGGGATGGATCCTGTGGAACATCCTTTGGTGGAGGCTGTGGCTCCAGGTGGGCTGGGGGGATCCTGGGGGACAGGGACCCTGCTGGGCATGAACAGCATTGGACTTGTTGGGAGAAACTGTGAGGGGGAGCTGGGGCAGAGTGACCAACCCAGTGACCTGACACAGCCCTACTGGGATGTCACACAGCCCCTCTGTGACGTTACAGCCTGCTCTGTGATGTCACAGCCTTTTTTGTGATGTCACAGACCCCTCTCGGATGTCACAGAGCTGCTCTCTGATGTCATACCAGAGTCTGTGATGTCATAGTCTGCACTGTGATGTCAGACTTCTGCCCGGTGATGTCGCAACCTTCTCTGTGATGTCATGGACCATTCTCTAATTTCACACAGCCTCTCTGGGATGTCACAGTCTGCTCTGTGATGTCACAGCCCACTCTGTGACCTCATGTTACCAGATGATCAATTGTCTCCACCAGGTGAGCTGACACCTGGAGCTTGTTCTCCACAACCCCAGGCCTGTGGAAACCACACAATGCCCATTGTGTGAGAAGGGGAACTGGAAGTTCAGCAGCCTCAGTGTCCTGCCAGCTCAGCCAGGCCCACTGGAACATCGGGGTCCACGACTACCAAGCACCACCAGAGAGACCCCCAGGAGAACAGAGGAAGGGAAATACATTAATGATTTGGGGAAAATGATTATCAGATGTATATTTAGTCTGGGACAATTAATGAATATGTATGCAAGGTACAGAATATAAACAGAAACTTTCCTTTACTCAGCCTGCAGGGCTTTGGGAGGAGCTGTCCCCTGTGCATTCCCCTGAATAAATAATGCTGCTTTTTAATGCTGCATTGGGGTTAAGGAGTTTTATATTTTACTGAATTTTTGGTAACACTCCCACTGCCAAGGAAAGCTCTGTCTGCTGCTGTTCACAAACAGAGAAGGGCTGGCGGCAAATGTGGGGCTCGGAGGCTGCCTGGGGCACAGTGACCATGAAATAATCAAGTTTTCAATGTTCTGTGAAAGAAGGAGAGGCAGCACTGGAATTAGGAAGGGCAGACTTTGGCCTATTTAGGATGCAGATTTGGGGAGTAATGAATCAGGCACTGATTTTTTTTTAAGGAAAACATCCCTTACAAACAAAGGGGTCCAGGAAGAATGGACACATTTCATGAAAGTAATTGTAAGGAGGAAGGAGCAGCCTGTCCCAGCATGGCAGAAGATGAGCTAGTGAGGAAAATGACTGGCCTGGCTGCCCATGGAGCTTTTGTGGGAACTCAAGGGTAACTCAAGAGGTGCATCAACTTTGGACAGAAGGTCAAGCAGCTTAGGAAATGTTTAAGGATGTTGTAAAGTCATGCACAAAAAAAGTTAAGAGGTGCAAGCTCAATTAGAGTTTAACCTGACCACTTCTGTGAAAAAAAAATAGACAATGTTTCCACAATTAAATTAATAGCAAAACATGGGATAAGGAGAACCTCTACTCTTTATTGGATGCAGTGGAGAATATAGTAACTAAAGATAAGGAGAAGGCAGAGCTACTTAACATCTTGTTTCTCTCAATTTTCAATATTAGGACAGGCTGTCCTCAGGACAAGAGTTCTCCTGAGCTGGTAAATGGTCACAGGGAGCAGAACAGCCCCCTGTAATCCAGGAGGAAGCAGTTGGTGACCTGCTGAGCCACTCAGATGCTCACAGGTGTGTGGGAGCAGATGGGATCCATCCCAGGGGGATGAGGGAGCTGTGGATGAGCTCCCCAAGCTGCTCTCCATCATTTACCATCAGCGCTGGCTCAGCAGGGAGGTCCCAGATGACTGGAGGTGCCAATGTGAGCCCATCCTCAAGAAGGGCTGGAAGGAGGAGCTGGGGAACTCCAGGCCTGTCAGCCTGACCTGGGTGCCTGGCAAGGTGTTGGAACAGATCACCCTGAGTGCCATCCCAGGGCACCCACAGGATGGCCGAGGGGTCAGAGCCAGCCAGCGTGGATTTCAATATCTGCACTGATGATCTGCATGAGGGGACTGAGTCCAGCATCAGCAAATTTGCAGATGACACCAAGATGAGTGTGAGTGTGGGTCTGCTGGAGGGTAGGAGGGCTCTGCACAGGGACCCGGACAGGCTGGATCCAGGACCCAAATCCAACAAGGTGAGGTTTAACAAGTCCAAGTGCCGGGCCCTGCATGTTGGCCACAACAACCCCTGCAGCTCTACAGACTGGGGACAGAGTGGCTGGAGAGCAGCCAGGCAGAAAGGGACCTGCAGGGACTGATGGACAGCAGGCTGGACATGAGCCAGCAGTGTGCCCAGGTGGCCAAGAAGGCCAATGGCTCCTGGCCTGGATCAGGAATGGTGTGGCCAGCAGGAGCAGGGCAGGGATTCTTCCCCTGTGCTCAGCACTGCTTGGGCAGCACCTCGAGTGCTGTGTCCAGTTCTGGGCCCCCAATTTAGGAAGAACATGGAGGGGCTGGAGCGTGTCCAGAGAAGGGCAACAAGGCTGGGGAGGGGTCTGGAGCACAAGTCCTGTGAGGAGTGGCTGAGGGAGCTGGGGTTGTTTATCCTGGAGGAGAGGAGGCTCAGGGGAGACAAGGTGGTGTCAGGGCACAGGTTGGACTTGATGATCTCCATGGCCTGTTCCAGCCTTGCTGATTCTGGGATTCTCTGAAACCACCCTTGGAGCAGTCACAGGATGAGCCCTGGGCCTCCTCTTCAGCAGCTCCAGCAGCCCAGGTCCCTCAGCTTCTCCTGCCAGCCCCAAAGCCCATCCTGTCAGTCCTGCAGAGCCTCTGCAGCTCCTCCTCACTGCCCAGAACAGGGAGCCCCAGAGGCAGACACAGCAGCCCAGATGTGCCCCCCTGGCCTGGGGTGCCTCTGGCAAGGGAGCAGCACCAGGCACTGCAGGAGCCTGCAGACAATTGATCTGAAGGCCAAAGCTCCTTAGCTCCTTCTGAAAGAGCAGGAACAGTTCCTCATTCCAGTGTGGTGGAATGCTGGGCACCACAGCTCCAGGTGAAGACTGGACAAAAGTTTGCTCCCACTGAGTGCTGTGATGGGTTCTGCAGGAGCTCTGGGCTCCTGTGCTTGCCAGGCACAATGAGGAGAGAAGGAGCCAAGTGCACTGATGTGGGAAATGGATATCTAGAAAGCTTTTAGGGCGTAATAGAAGGCCCACAAAATATGAATCTGTATATAAATCTTGAGACAAGAAATGCTAACTTAAAAGTGCCATGGAATACGACAGATATTGTTGAGAGAGAAATGGAGCTGGAAAAAAATTTCAAAAGATGGCCTTGCAAATAAGATTTTGGAAAAACAGAGCTATGAAAGATGCATTGTAGTGGGACACACAAGAGGTAGTTTTAAATAATTGGCTTTAAGGCATCTACAACATGGCATGGCAAAAAGCTGATAGACCAAGAAATACTGTAATTAGAAAATAGTTGGCTTCTAATTGTGATGGCGTGAATTATAACATCTGTATTGTCTCACCCTTCTCATGAGACTGAAAATGGAATAAAAGATAAAAGTTTTTAAAACACCTCTCAGTGTCCCTGTCTCTAGGTCAAGAAAAGAGTATTATCCAACACACTGACACACCTTTGCCTCGAGCATAACCCAGCCTGGACCAAACACACTGAAAGGTTTCCCCTGTGGCCCATGTCTCGAAACATCAGGTCTGCTGTTTGACAACTCAGGTTGGTTTGGTGTCAAGGAGTTCCCTCAGAAATACTGGGTTTGTCTTCCTCTGTGCCTTCCCCTCAGCAGCCTTGGGGATGCTCCTGTGTGAAGCCATCTGTCTCTCACAGTTTGAGACAACTTCAAACAGGATATTGTGCAATAAATTGTTTCCTCTAAAGTGTTCCAACAATCCCTTTCCAGCAATAGGAAATTATTACTAATAGATGAAAGTGAAAACCCCCAACAGTTTATTAACAAACAGAATCCCCCCATGACACGCGTTACAAGAAGGCGCCGGGCTCTCTTGGGAAGAACAGGAGCTGTCACGGAGCAGTTCCAGCAGCTGATGGAAGCTCGGGGGCTCGTCCGGCGTCGGCTTTCTCCCATGGCAGAGCTCCATGGGGCGGGCAGGGCAGTGAAGCAGCTGGGCTGGAGCCCCTCGCTGCCTTTTCTCCCCGGCGTGGCTCAGCTCACAGACTCTCGGGCTGGGAGCGGGGCCGCTCTGCTCCTGCCGGCACCGTGTCCCTGGGCTTGGACAAACAGTTTCCTGCCTGGAGAGCCCTGCACACTGCTCCACAGATCTTTCATAAAGGCCCAAACCAACTCCAAACACCCTGTCTGCAGCAGCTTTTCACAAAGGGCTGCAGAAATCCAGGACAGCTGCACGTGAGTGTCGGAAGGCTCATGTCTTGTTCCTGACAGCAAAATTCTTGATGATTTGATGCAGTTTTATTCAGGTGTAACATGAGAGCTGAGGTTTTTTGTTAAAATATTTCATGATGAATAACAAGCCTTGGGAGCATGAGGTACAGGACTGACATGCAAAAGCATGAGCATATCCTCCAAAGTGGCCAGTTTAATTGTCCATTTTATTACTCTTGTATTTACTCCACACCTATAAGGAAAACCCAGCTTTGCTTGGAGGCAAAACAGGCATGGGATACACTACAGTCCCTCACAGGCTCAGCAGGGCTGGCAGTGACACAGCAGGCAGTCTGCTTCATTGTGAACCACTACAGAGCTACATCCCAATCTGATTTAAGTAGCGTGGTATTATTAAGAGCTCCTTTTCTGCATGAGACACAAAAAGGAGATCCCAAATGATCTTCATGCAAGCATGCAGTAAAGAACTGGTCCTGCTGTCCTAACGAAGCGTTTGCTTTGGCAATTACACTCTTCCCATTCATCTCTTGATGCAGACACCTCAGGTTTTCCCCCATACCCCTGCAAGGCTGGCAGTCACTTTTTCCCATTTCCTGTTCTTCCCTCGAGATGGTGCAGTGGCTGCTTTGAAACAAAAAGCCCTGGGATCTGGACAGCTTGAAGGAGCATGAAATGCTAATTAAGTTCTCATATTGGTAACACCCAGGTCTGCACTGCCCAGTGCTCTGCAGCAGCAGCAGCAGGACCATGCGTCATTCCTGTTGGTGGATGTTCATGCTTCTGGTGTTTAAGAGCAATGACTTTGAGGAGGGACAAAAATGCCCCTCTTCAAACAGTGGCTGTGCAAGGAGATGTGATGTTTCACAGCCTTTTCTAGAATATTGCAGAAAGATCTAAGATAATATTGTGGCATGGAGTAGGTCACTAAATTTGTCTCCAGAGGAATCCCCAAAGGGCACATTCACTCTGCTGCTGATGGCAACCCCATAAGCTCATGGACCAGTTTTCCCTGCAACGTGCCACCCTGCCTGGGCTTTACTAGGCTGGGACTAGACCCAGAGCTAAGCAAGCACATGCAGCCAGGTGACATTGTGTGACATCAGAAGCTGGCAACTATGAGGACTTTGCTGTCAAAAGGTTACAGTTGCACTAGGCCCAGAAGTGTTTTTCCCTAAGGCAAAGCAAATTGAAATGTGAAGTTTAAAAGCTTCAAATGACTATGAAAGCAAACTGCAGAATAATTTCTGGAAGTGCATCATTGTCAATGATCATGCGGCCCACCAAGAGCTGGAGCTGAATCCAGAATTGCTTCTTCCAGCTGTGCAGGAATTCATTCCACTGGCAAGCACTGGTCCATGGGAACAAATGATCCCCTAGCTCTGGGCTGAATGGCACCCAGGCTGCAGTGCAGATTGGAGGAACCCTTGTCACTTGTTATTGGCCTCCCAGTGCACTCATCCTTCTGCAAACAAGGTGCAAACAACACAGCTGGAGTGCTGTCCCCGGTAAATATATATACAGGTGACTTTGCCAAAGCAGTGCATCATTTCCCAGTGAAATACATGACCTCTTCTTACCTGTGGAATTGTGATTGAAGACACCTGTGAGCCAGATCTGTGGGAGATTGCAAAGGAGCAAAGATTTGGGATTTGGGCACACTTCTCTTGGTTTCTTTGCTCAGGCCTTTGGTGAGCACAGAACACACCTAGGTAGAAAACCTTTGACTAGACAGGATCTTTTGGATCCATTGTCCCCCAAACCTGTCAATGTGTGGCCCTGTTACAATGACAAGTTGAAAACAGCAGCACAAATGACACAAAGAAAACATGGCTAAAGAGGAAGAGGAGAGGTCAATGAGGAAAGGATGTGATGAGACACTGGCACATTGACTGAGCTGCGTCCCATAATCTCTAGGCTAGCAGGTCCTGGTCTCACATTCTCCTCTTGGTTTATTTATTTATTTATTGACCATTTTTTTTTTCATCATCAAAATAAAATATATACAATTAAAAATATGTCATAAAATTTTAAAGACAGAATCAAAACACATTAATTCAAAACTACATCTAAAGATCAGAACATATGTACAGCTGTAACTATGAAGCCTAACGCATCAATCCTATTCTTCAAGCGCTCTCCATACTGGTGGCAGCTTCTTCCTGAGCTTGGAGGACAGAGAGTTCTTCTGGATGGGAGGCGAGGACTTTGTGGGTGAGGCAACATTGGAAGTGTCCCGAGAAAACTTCTCAGTAAGACTGTAACCAGTCAGATCTGCAAAATGGAGACCCAAAGTTTAACAGAGGCCACCATGCAAACCTAAAGCAGCTGAAGCTCCATATTTCCTGGGACACATTTCCTGGAAATGTCCAAACAGCTGCACAGGGAAACATGCTCCTGCTGGCAGACACTGAGGCAGGCCGGGGCAAACCCTGAGCCACTTGCCCAGAGCTGGCACAGGCACAGCCTGGCCTCTGGGCTTCCCTGGGACAGCAGGGAGCCCAGAGCCCTGTGCTCCCCAGGAATGGCTCAGCTGCACACGCACCCTCCTGCTCCTCTGCCTGCCCCTCAGCTCAGCAGCCCTACAGCTCCAGGGGCACTGGCACAGCACAGCTCATTGCAGGGGCACATGCAGGGCACAGCTGTTCCCTGGCAATGTGCACAGCCTCTCTGGGCTGCCACAAGACCCTTCCTGCCAGCAGAGATTGGCCCAGCTCCCCCCTCACCTCTGTGTGAGGCTGAGCCATGATTACCTTCACCTTGTCCTCCATCTGGAGCTGCTTCAGGCCCCCCATGCCATGACTAGGAAGGGCAATGGAGAGAGCGGGGGCAGATGCACACCCTTCCTTAGGATTTCGTCATTTTTGGCACAGCTCAAAAGGAAAATCCAGAGGTGTCCAACTCAGCGCTTCCTCAGCTCTCTGGAGAACATCTCGCCTTCACCAGCCCAACATTCTGGAGAGGTTTTCCTGCACATGTGGAGGCTTGCTGGCAGCACATTTCTTCAGCTGGGTGCCCATCACCTTGCAGAGGGCAGAGGCCAGCTTGGTGGCCACGGTGCGGACGTTGGCGCTCCGCACAGGCAGCGCCTTGTTCCCCAGGCAGGACCAGAGCACGGGCAGGGCGTCGCGCTGGACGACTTCAGGGCTCCTGGCATGAACCCCCTGCACAAGCACTGCCAGGACAGAGACACAGCTCCTTACCCACCAGCCTCACTGCAAACAGGGATCTGCCTCTGCTTCTGCTTCTTGCCAGCCTCTCTGGCCAAGAGTGCAAAATAGCACCCAGAGCCCCTTGATCCAGAAACGGGCAAAGCAGCTGAGCATCCTGGAAACAGAACCACCAACCCCTCAGCACTAATTGCTCCAACCAGAGCCTTGGCCCTATGGAAGACTTCCTACCTTTCCTAAATTATTTCACAATCTCTGCATGAACAATGCATGAAATGTCCAATTGCCTTTGATTTCCATTAAGAAATTGTCTAAACCCACACTGAAGATATGGAAATGCACCATAGAGAGGAAATTGAGAGACTTCTAATAAAAGGATGATTCCATTTTTGTAACTGATGTCAAGTGCCAAATGTCTAATCTGGCTCTGCCCTTTGCTCAGTGGCACACAGCAAAGGGCAGGGTTAGAACACACCTCAAAACTCCAGCCCACCAGAGATGGCTGCTGCCTGACAGCTGGATGAGAAACATCAGTGACCAGCTGGTGTCTTTGGCAGAATGCTTTTCGGGCTTCCAACAAAGAGCTGTTTCAAACCTCAGGGTGTCTTAGAGAATTACCCAGACCCCTGGGGTAATTCTGCCCTGGCATAAGACTGCCCTGGCATTTGAGCAGCTCCACGTTTTAATGCCATTTCCCCTCCCAATCGTAATGGCATTTTTTCTTATAATGTCCACTCAAATAGGGGCATAGAGAAAGAAAAATGCTACACAGGGGACTGAAATGTAATCAAAACACGAGTGTTTTCTCATATTGTCTCTGAAATCTCTCTGCCCATTTTCTGAACTGAACTGTATCAAACACAGACAAATATTTACTACCAACACGCTCCTTGCACAGCAGATTTGGCTGAGAGATCAAAACCTGAAATGCTCTGGAGACCATTCTTATTTTCTGATCAGACAAAATGTTATCTTGCAGCCATTTAATATTCTGTGGTGGAAGAGACTTCATTTTCTCTATTCTGTTAATCCATCAGCAGTCATCAACATTGAAAGAGCTCCTGCAAGTACCAAAAACCAATTCTGCTAAGCAGGAAAGGGTTATGGTACCCATTTTAAAATGGGAATTCATTAGAGTTTATATGCAATTAAAGACATCGGTGACTACTGAATGTGAGGAACAGCTGTCTGTTCCTGCTAAATCTCAGAGAGAACATCTGCTTTTTGCAAAGTAGTCCTAATTTATGGTTAATTCCTTTATTTGAAAAAGAGATCAAAAGAAGTGCTAAACTAAATGCCCTATTGCTGGAGATCTACTTTATTCAAATGCTCTTTAAGGACCTTTGACATTCCCAATTGCTGAACATGCCCTTTTGAGATTCCTAATGAAGACACAAAGTGTATTAAACCTTGCATTCAAAGATGTTGGCATAATTAGCAGTGGATTTAGCCCCAGTTAAAACAAGGCTATCAATCATCTTCTCTGCTATATATTGAGATTATCCTATTTCCATTCCTTGGCTCTTGCTGACACAGCAAGCTCCTCTGAGGAATCAATTATCAGCTGCATTTGCAGCATTTTGGACAGCGCTGACACAGGCAGACACTGTTTGCACACCCTGAAAGGCTCAGTCCAAGGCCACTCTGGCAGCACAGGCAGGGAGCCTCAGCACTCTGCTTCTGTCCCTGTGCCCCAGAGGCTGCCTTGCACTAAACCTAAATGAGCCTTGCTTGGTCTTATCCTAGGCAAGCTGTTACAGCTCCAGAGCTCAGTCCCAAAGGGGACTGGGTGCTAGAAGCCAGCTCGCTCTCAGACCAAGGCCGCGGGACAGCCCTAGCAAGCAGGGAATATTCAGCTCTTAGTGATTAGGCAGCTCTTATGGTTTCAAGCTCTTTGCTTGCTAGGTAGCTTTTCCCTTGGCCTAAGACTCCAGCAGACGGTAGAGAGAGGAGAAGCAGAAGACGCTGGCTGTTCCACGAGTATGGCCTTATTGGAGGGTCCATGAAGGGTCTCAGCTCTTCTTTTTCCGAGTTAGGAGGGGTACAGTATGCTACTTTTATACCCTTGGCCCGGATCCAATCCTGACCAATGGCAAAGGTGTTAGAGTGACCATAAGTGACCAATAGTAGGGTTAACGACATATTGCCTTACATGGCTATAGGGATAAGGTAAAAGGCGGATGTCCCTGGAGACAGGAAACTTCTTTGCCGCTGTGTCAGCATTCTATTCTCCAAGGGGGCCCTGGCTAAACCTGAGGGGTTTACTACACACCATCATAGAGGGGATTCTCTGACATGTAAGTGCAGGCTGTGACATCATGGCATGGCTGTGTGACATCATAGAGCTGGCTGTGAGGTCAAAGTGTGTGCTGTGGCATTACAGAGTGGCAGTATGACATCACAGAGAGGATTTGGTGACATCACTGAGGGCATTGTGACATCACAGAGCTGGCTGTGCGTAGTGGTTTGAGAGGAAGAAGGCTTTCAGGGATATGCTGTGGTCACCAATAGGTGTTCAGATTTTAATACTGGCACCTGGTGTGGCCACTGGGGACAATGCATACACCTCTGCGAACACAGGGGTTAAAAAACAGAGCACTCCCATGGGAAGTTCTCTTGGTTTTCGTCGGGGAAAGAGTTCGGATTTCTCCTCTGTCCAGCTGCTGCTGCTGGGCGGGAGAGGGGCAGCCATATGGCCGGGTGAGGTAGGCTGGGCTTTGGACAGAGATGGGAGGTGAAGAGGCCCCAGCATGGAAGGATGGGAGAAGCACCAGGAAGCATCGGGCAGGCCGCCCCCCCCAACAGAAAGAGAGAGTGCGAGCTTGTGCCACCTTGAAATTTGATATCATGTGCTGGCAGCATAGCCCGGCCCGCAGAGAAGAAGGCGTGCAGCAAGAAGGTGTCCGGCCGGCCGTGTTGTGAGAATCTCTGGGTGGTGGGAGCCCGAGTTTTTAACCCTTTTTTGGACAATGAAAACGTTGCAGAACATTAACTTTTCCTAAAAGAGAGATAGAAATGAAATGGAAGAAGGAAATGTGCAAGTGTGAAGGTCTGGGCAAGTGAAAGATGCAGAAGAGAGAGAGAAAAATCTTAAGTGGGAAGAGATGATGGAGTGGCTTAGCTGAACTCTTCTTGTTATAGTCATAGACAGAACCAAGTTGCTTGTGACACAGAGACTGCATCCAGGGGGAGGCAATGGCTCAGAGCCAAGAGGGTGCAGTTTGGTACCCCTCGGCCCCAGGGGGTGAAATCTGGGGAGGACAGGTGTCCCAAAGGTGAGACTGTGCTCTTTTTGGAGCGAGACAAAGCATCCTTGAAAAGACAACCCTAGATGCAGTTCTAGTCCATGTGCAGTGGTGGGAGCGCTAAGCATAGAAAGAGGAGGTCACGACAGCAGATGTACTCCAAGCGGTGCCACGAGTGACATGGGAACACACGAAGTTTCAACAGTGTTTCCAAAAGAAACCTATAGCACAAGAAAGACTCCTCTCCTCTTGATGAATTGAGAATTCATTATCTAAAAAGTGGTGATAGACTAAGAGTTGCTGATCTGGGGGATAGATGTATTGGAATTTAGCGGGGGGAGGAGGAAATGTTTTTAGAAAGTTTTCATTTTTCCTGTGTGTTTCTTGGTTTTTAGAGTTGTAGTTTAGTTAATAAAATTTTCTTTATTTCTAACTGAGAGCCTGCTTTGCTTATTCCTAGTCACATCTCACAACAGAAAGGTATTTTCATGACGGCACTGGCATTGCGCCAGTGTCAAACCATGACACTGTGGCATTGATAAGTGCTCTACAAACATCTACAAAACTTCAGCCAAGCCAGCATTCATCCTGGCACCACTCATCAGCTCAGTGAAGAAGAACCCTAACCCTAAACCCTAACACCCTAACCTTAAATACTAACCCAAACCCAAAGCTTAACCCTAACCCTAGGAGACGAGAACATTACAATCATGTCAAGATGTTATCTCTGTTACCAATTTAGAGTAGGATTGTAGAGTAGGGTTGCTGGAAGAGTTTTGTACCTCAGGATTATAGATTAGGGTTGTAATTAAATGAAGTTTCTGAAACATCAACTCATTTGGAAGATTCTCCTCCTTCTGACCCCTTCAGAAAATTCAACATTTCCTTCTGAATTACCAGTTGTTTTTTATTCGGGTTAAGTCCCACCTATGGCTTCTTTTGTATGGTTTCACAAGTGAGGAAGGCTCTTTTTAATTCATCCTCTCCAGATCACACTGCCTTTGGAATACCACCCACTGGCTGGTTATGGCACAGCTGTGGTATTTCTAGTTGAGGCAGAAAGGACAATGGCATTGCGGGAAAAACCAAAGGAGGAGTGGGGCAGCCAAGACATCCTGTGCAGGTTCAGGCCTTCAGCTGTGACTGGAGAGCATTGGGGTTCCTGCCACTTGGATTTGTATCCCTAAATGCAATAATCTCTTTGGCTGGAGGAAAGCCTTGCTCAAGTGAGAAGGCAGAAAGATCAGAGAGGGTGCTCGGGAAGGTCTCCTGTGGTGCAGAGCTGTCAGCGCCTGTGAGGTGAGAGCGGGCCCGGCCTTGCCCGGGCTGGAGCCCCAGCGGAGCCCCGGCAGAGGCCGGAGCAGCCTGAGCTGCTGGGAGAGAGGGAGTCGGGGATATGTCTGAGGGTTTTGCTTGAGGAGTGAGCTGATTTGGAAGAGAGCAGCATAATCTCAGTAGGCAATCTGTGTTTTCTTCGATAATTTCTGAAAGAAAATCACAATGTGTTGCACACAGGTAGGGAGACTAGGAAAGAAAGGTCTTTTAAAATCAGGCCTTGCTCTGCGCTAAATTCCCAGCTGGCCTGTTACGTCTTCTACGTGCAGCCAGCTAACTTCCTATGGGAAAAGTCATAAGAATAAGTGCAGTTAGCACAACAAGCTATTGTGCTAAGAAAACTGTTTGCATCTGTAATAAACAAGAAATCTCTCCCATGAGCGTCCATAAAGGAAAAATGTAATCACCTGAGTAAGAGTGAGTCTTAGCATGTACACACCAAAACACCTTCTAAGCAATGAATTGTTTGGAAAGAAAACTACCAGCCAATTGAACACGAGGTCTGTGAAAACAGTATAAAAATGAGTTATGTGAATAAAGAATTGGCTTTCCCTGCATGAAGAAACTGAGTCCTGGCTGCTTTATTGACACAGCAATGTGGCTTCACTCAGCAAGAGCACTTGCAGGGTGTATTGATGAAACGCTTGTGTTTGATTCCCAGAATAGGAAGGAGAGGCGTGTAACAAACAGGGCTTAGTCTTGTGAATTCTTTTAGCTTTAACAGGAGTGCTGAACCATGTATTCCCCCACTGCAGTGCTTACTGTGTGCAAGTGGCTATCTTGGCCTTGAGAATAAGGAGAGTGCTCCTGCTAAGAACATAGCTGGAATGCATTCAAAGGGAAGAAAGTGTTTTTAGGAGGCTCTTGACCACCAAAGGAGAATTTGATCATTGGGAATATTTCCCAAACAACTGTGTCAGGAACCAGAGTCGTGTCCCAGGCCCAGCTGTATTTGATCCATGTTTGAGCAGGTTGACAAGACAATGAAGAAAAATGTCTTGTTTAACAAGTGGGACCTTGACCTTTCAAAGAGAAACAATGTATAGGTCAATCGGTGGGCAGTCAAGCTTTGAAAAGGGAGCTGTGCATAATGGAGCCCTTGGTGGCAGGGAGTCATGGAGTCACCCTGAGCCATCATCTCACACACCAGCCATGTGTGAGCTGGTGCTGTAACTGGGAAAATTCCACATCCTTAGCAGGAGATACAAGGCCTGGTTCTGAGCTGGAAGGGTGAGAAGGATATGATGCACAGCGTTTTGATCCAGGGGATGTCCTGAAAGTGCACTGCCTACCTGCCCCTGCTGCCGAGCACCACGCTCCACCTCCTTCTCCTGCTCAGCAGATTTTTAGGAATCCAGGGCTTGGTATGTATGATTTGCTACTGCAACTAATGGAATAAATTTGCTTTGCAATCCCAGTTTTGTCCTGGGTTATTTTTTGCATGGGTCTCCTCCTGAACCTGTGTCAAAGACTGGCAGGGACTAAAGGACACTCCTCTTCTCATGTCAGTAAATTTGGAGAAGTGATTTAAGTATCAATAAGTCAATAAGTATCAATCAGTAAATCAAATAATTTGGGGGAATATTTAGCCTGTGAGTTTCAGCAAAGTATTGAATATGTCTTAGATCCATGGATACAAACTAGTAACTGAGATTGCTGGGTGTGCACGTGTTGGGGAAGTGATTCCCCACACACCCAGTGCTGAGATCAAGGATTGCCTCTTTTCTAACCCTGAGCTGGCAGCAGGGATTGGGCCCTGCTTGGTAACGTTCATTTTGAAGACTTTTGTTGAGCAGGTAAGAACGGTCAAAATGAAATCTTTTCCAGCTGTTTCCCTTTGGTTTACCTGTTTGAGGGTTAAAATTCTGTGCTGCAGGTGTGCTGGGTGTGTGCAGAGCAGTGCAGCCCCAGAAACCCCTTGGCTTGCCCACAAGTTGTCATGCTTTGTTGCCAGGTGTGCCCAGCTGTGGCAGGAGAAGGAGCCCGCAGCGCAGTGGGCACCGTGCCCTGCCCAGCCGGGGCTCCCTGGCACAGAGCAGCAGCAGCGCCAGCACCGTTCAACCCGCTCCCGCCTTGGCTTCTCCTGCACACAGAAGCCTCTGGAAATCAGCACGGCCAGTGGCGTTCCCAGCTTGGAGCAGCTGCTGCTGGCGGGCAGATGCTGCCAGTCTGACTGCTGCCACAGGGGAAGAAAGGCAGAGATGTACACACACCGGAGCCCTGGGTATGTCCAATAAAGGTGCAAATATGTGGGGAGATTTGTTAGGAAGCATTTCAGCTGTGATGCCAACAGTGGCTTCACTCCTGGTTCTGTGTGTTCTAGACAAGTAATGCAATGGTTGGCTCTGACAATTAAGAAGTAGATGTTATGTGGATGTTCAAATGTGTAGTGATGGCACTGTAATATAACCTCCCATAGTCCTCTTTCTTGTCTCCCTTGTAATAGCCTTGGCAGTCAGGGCGTTTGGGGAGGGCTGGCTTGTGACCAGCAGGCAGGGTGTAACAACACCTGACCTCCAGTCAGGATGCAAGAAAGTAATCTCCACCAATGGGCAGCAGAGAAAGAGTTGACTGACAAAACATTGGGAGGGGCTAAGGGTATAAAAGGCAGAGCATCCTTTTTGTAGATGAGCATATGGCTGCTGCTCACAGAGACTCCCAATGCTGCAATTTTTCCTTAGTTAGTCCTTTCTTAAGGTTTATTAAACCTTTAAAAGTGAGAGTCATTTCTCACATGTGCAATGCTGTGGGCCATTTTCTTGGCCTGGTTTCCTTTGCTTGAGGCCCATCTGAGTGCTCAGCTGGGGTACAGGCTGTAGGTGCTTGGGGCACTCTTGGAGTTCCTCTTGGATCCCTGAATAACAGGGTTTGGCCCATGAGGGAATTTTTTGCTGCTTTGTGACAGAGAAGAACTTCCCAGGCTCTTTTGTGTTTGCTGTAGGGAAGGTTGGTTATTGCTTTGCATAAATTCACAGACCAACATGGAGCGTTTGCTTTGTGATGTCAGGGCATGGTTGCCACATCGTCATAGTGGCATCAGAAGGTTGCCTTGGTGCACGGAAGGCCTGAGTGTCAGAGCAGCCCTAGGCCTTGCTTGCATCAGGAGAACCCTCCTGGTTTGAGCATTGGTCAGTGGGCAGCTGCACTCTGACAGGGCACTTGTTTTTCTAGTGTTGGAGAAAACTTGCACAGCACTGGGACAATGATCCACCATCTGGCCACAGCAGCTTTTGCTGCCTATGGTGTTTGTTTTTCCGCATATTACGGTGCACACTTTGTTCGTAAGTAGAGTTTTCCATTCTACTTCGGTAAGGATGTATCCTAACCTGGCTTTTGTATGTCTTCCTGCTCTTTCTTGGTGACTGAGTTTCTGATTTTGAAAGAGAAAGAGCATTAGAGTGCCAGTGGTTTGGTAAAGCTCCTGTCAAGAGGTTCAGCTAAAAAGGGGTGTCTGTAGCCACAGGAGCAGCATTTACAGGGGAACCTGCAGGGCATCCGTTCCCTCCGCAGGGGAGTCTGCGGCAGCAGAGTCTGTCATTTACTCAGGTTGCTGGGACAAGCAAGACAGCTTTGAAAATGTAGACTGGCAGAGCTTCAGGGAAGGCCTTCTAAAAACTCTGCAGTTGTTCCCAGAATTCAGAGAAAGCTTATTTCTTTTTAAATTTTGTCATGAAAGGATTTGACTGTCTAACTTAATAACCTTTTACTGAGTGCAAAAATAGTTATTCCCTTTGAAAGGAAGTGCAAACTCTAAAGCAGTGAGTGTCTGCTCCTGAACCCTAGAGGTGCTGCTGTGCTCTTCCACAACAGAACTGCCACAGCTCAGGGGAAATTTGGGAAGCTTTTCTGGGCAACTGTTTCCTGCAAGTTAATGAGAATTAGTGCATGTATCTGATTGGAAAAAAAAAAGAGTACCTGAAGGAGAGGATTTCAGAAGTTGTTTTATGTGTTTGGTAGAACAGGAGGATTGAGTGTTAAAGAACAATTTGCATTTTCTTGATCATCTTTGTATTCATTTACTGGCTAAACAGGCTGAAGTGTAGGAACAGCCAAGAATATTGTCCTGATCTCTTGCTCGCTGTGTGAATGAAATGTGTCTCCTGGAGGGATGTTGTGAAACGGGAAATCGTACCTGTTTGGGTTGACTTGTTCTGTTGGATTCAGAGGGCCAGGCAGTTTTCTGACAGCATCTGGTTCATTTTCCCTTCCCACTACAGGTCACCTGAAGCGTGTATTCAGCAGTGCTAAAGATCCTGAGGTGAGTGAGAAAGGAACATTTCGTGTTCCTGGTGTTTAGGAATTGTAGAGCAAGCTGAGAGCTTGGCCAGTAGCAGTAGAGTGTAGAGGGCCAGCTAGGAAGGCTGAAAGAAATCCATTTCCATGCCTGAAACAAAAGTAACAAAGGCAGCTATAGATATTTTTAAATTTCCTTCTCAGAGTTTGAAGAACTAAAACCTAGTTTTGAAAAGAGAACAATGCTTGCAGACAGCAGATAGGAAAAATTTAATTAAGACCGTTTTGCTGTACAGTTGAATTAGATAATTTTAATTTAAACAGAGTGACTTAGACTCCTATTCCTATCAAATTTTATGATATCTACTTGGAACATGAGGTGGTAGAAAAGGAAGGCCATCTTGCAATGGTGCCTGCTGTACCTGAAGTGAAATGGGCACCTTCGTGGCTGGGGAGCTGCGTGGGCCCAAAGGACGCAGGGCTGGCGGCCCTGAGCAGCTGAAGATGAGGCAGCGTGGGGCCAGGGGGCCAAGAAGGCCAAGGGCACGGTGGCTGTGCCGGCAGCAGTGGGGCAGCAGAAGCAGGGCAGTGAGCGCGGCCTGTGCTGGGCAGCGCTGCAGCCACAGCTGGAGTGCTGTGTGCAGCTGTGGGCCCTGGGAAGCAGAAAGTCATGGAGGGGCTGCAGCGAGTGCACAGAAGGACAGGGGAGCTGGGCAAGGGGGGGCAGCACAAGGCCAGTGAGGAGGGGCTGAGGGAGCTTTAACCTGGACAATGGGGGCTCATGAGGGACCTTCAGGCAGACTTCCATAGATCCCTGCCTTGGATCCATAGAGCCAATGCTCAGCACAAGGGCTGCTTCCCTGCCAAACATCCCTTCACTGCATCCAAGTGCTTTAGACACTGGAGTGGGTAACACTTTCATATTTTGTTTGTTTTTTTGTTTGTTTGTTTACTAGAAGGAGAAGCCTTGTGTTATTTCTCCTTCTCCAGGGAGCTTTTTCTCAATCTTTCCTGCCCTTTTCCAGCACTGGCAGAAACACATCACTTTCAGGGTAACGGCTCCCATGTCTTTTGGCAGCCCAGGGCATCAGTGTGTGTTGTGTTTGGGAATTGAGCAGGAAATCAATGCCCTTGCATTCCAGCTGGTGCTCAGAGATTAGAGGAGCTGGGAGGGGCTGGGCTGTATTTCTGATTCCAGCCCCTTCAGCACTATCAGTGTGGTCGAGTCCAAGAGAAGAACTTGCCCGAGCACAGATGCACAAAGGGTGCAGTTCCCAGTGCAATGCTCTGGGTCTGATTGCATTCCATAAGGACTCACACGCTGCAGATTGCCCAAGAGTGTGGGTTACTGAAGCAACAGGAGAGCAAGTTCAGGATGGCTGCTGATTGGGGCACTGCTACCGAGTGTTGATGTGTGTAGCGACAGAAATGACAGTGTTGATTCAGGGTGACCCCCACGTGGTGAATAATGTGCTTTGACTCTATGATTTAGAATGTTAAACAAATGCTTTTTAAAGCTATGGTTTATTACACTAGTACTGTATTAAAACTATACTAAAGAGATACTATACTATAAAGCTACTAAAGAAAAACTCGTGACTGTCTCCAGACAGTCACAA
The DNA here is from genome assembly GCF_028551555.1 of Melozone crissalis. Classification (NCBI taxonomy): domain Eukaryota; kingdom Metazoa; phylum Chordata; class Aves; order Passeriformes; family Passerellidae; genus Melozone; species Melozone crissalis. The sequence goes on from NW_026535860.1 coordinate 2,426,748, forward strand.
CACAGCTTTTATCTAATTAGCTAATCAAGCTAAACAACTACCACTAAAATCCAATTAACAAATCACTTTCAGTAAACAATCACTAGAACACATTCTACATGTACTAAACAACAAGAACAGCAAGTAGAGATAACAACTGCTTTCTCTTGTTCTTTAAGTTTCTCACTACCTTCTCTTAAAAAAAAAAAACCTAGGAGAGAGAACTATATCTCTTTGTGTACAAAGAATGTAAATACCACAGTACAGTAAAGAGAGATTATAAAAGTGAGATCTGTCTATCTGTCTATTTGAATCTTCCTGGCTCTGCTCCAAAGCAGTGGAAGATGCAAAGCTCACCTAAAGGCATCCCTTCAGGAGAGGAGTAGAGACAAGTTCCACTGACTGATCGTGAGCAGGCAGAGATGTTTCCCCCTCCAGAGATGGTTGATTTTTCCCCATCCTGTTCTCCTATTCCAGCCTCCTGTGCCCTGAAGCCTTCTTTTTATCCTTTAAATTTTTGCATGTCCTAAGGGAGTGGAACTATCCCATGCTGTAGCTGGGGTCTGGTGACTTTGCTCATACACGCATTACATGGCACATGGTTTCCTTCGCTGGCATCCCCAGGGCTGTGTAAGTGCATTCGTTAATGGGGCCTTATGAGAAACTCTGTTGCTGCTGGTCAGAATTCTCAGTTGACAAAAGAGGGAGAAGAAACACCTTGGTCTTCCTCCATATACTGAGGTGGCCATAGAGGTTCTCTGACTTCCATCAGAGATCTTTGCACGCATCCTCATCTCCTGAATGACCCAGTTTTCTAACAAGAATGTGGATGTCAGGAAGTCACAAAGCTGGTGCAGGCCTGAAGAGAAGGTGAACTCCAGAAGTGTCTCTCACAAGGAGTGAGCTCACCCAGGAAGCCCCTGCAGAGCCAGGATGGAGCTGTGGGGCAGGGCGGGGTGTCAGCCACTACTGAAAGACAAACAGGACATGGCAGAAGCAGAGGGAGGCTCTCACCAGACCCTTGAGAAATGCCACCCCTTCCCTGTCAGCTGCCTGAGAGGCTGTTGGAGCTTCAGTCCCAGTGGCCCCTGATTGTAGGGCCAGGGTCATTTTGGAATCTGTGCCTCCCCTTGGGCAGAGAACGACCCAGGAGAGCAGCAGCACAGTGCTTTGGGAACGTGTGAGCCCAGCAGTCTGTGAGTCTTGGCCCACAAAGGGCGTATGGGAAGTTGAAACCCATCTTGTCTTGCTTTCTGTGCAGGTGCTTCTAGAGAAAGAGCAGGAGCACACTGCCTTATCTGAGATGCCATGCCAGACTCAGGGAGAGCTGTTCCCTGCTCGAGAGCAGGAAGAGCAGCTCAGGCAGCAGGTGGAAGAGCCACAGGAGAATGGCCAGGTGAGCCTGACTGGCCAGGGGACAGAGGGAAGGGCAGGAAGAGGGGCATAAACCAGAGCTCCTGGGACTGAGGAGGCCAGGAGTCCCACAGGCACTGGAAGAACAGAGCCTTGCAATCTGCAGAGATCAGCCCTGGGACAGGAGGTTTGCAATGGAGGCTGATGTGGAGAGGGAAGCAGAAAGAAATGGCTGAATAAATGTGATTTTGAGGCTAAAAGAGGAAAAAAGCTGAGCCTGATGGCAGCTCTCAGTCCCTTGCTCTGCTTTTGTGTGTACAGGACATCAAGGGAAAGCCACAAGCAGAGCTGCCTGAAGCTCAGAGTGACATCATGGCAGTGAAGAGAAAGAACAAGGAAGACATGGGAAGAATTCAAGAGGAGAATCTCCATCAGCAGAGGGGCGATCAACAAAACCAGGTGAATGAAAGAGTGGCAGCCACTCCACTCATGAAATGTCCTCTCTTTTATTTGTTAGAGAACATGAAGGAACAGCTGGATGCAGAGCTTCAGATAGCTCACAGTATGACCAAGGCAAGGCACAAGCAGCTGGAGGAAGAAATGAAAATCATCAGAGAGAAACTTAATCGCTTCCATCAGTCTCTGCAAAACCTAGTGAGTGAAAGAGGGATGCAGCCACTGCAGTCACCAATCTGGTGGTTTCTGCCCTTCTTGCCTTTCCAGTGCAGAGCAGCAGGGAGTGGGGCCATGCCTCTGAGTGCCATGCTGCTGTAGTGTGTGTATCACAGTCACTCTGAAGGACATTTCCTGGTGTGCTGAATCGCAGCTGCTGCCCTGAAACTTGTCCTTTGGCCTTTTGGCCAGCAGTCATCCAAATTGATTCCTGCTGGCCTGTTCCTGCTCTCCTTTTTTCTTGAGGTGTTTTTACAGTGGAACTTGGTGACCCAGATGGAGGATTGAAACAAGCTGTTGTATCCGCTGTCAATCTCTTCTTTGCCTTTCCTCACAGTCGATGACTCCTGGCTGACAGGGACAAGCTGTAGTGTCTGACTGCTTTGTTCTGTTTGACTTGAGGTGCAAGTGTTGACATCTCACCGGGCAGCCTGCGAAGACTTGCAGGGAATGTGTGGCAATGAAGGACCCCAAGTTAGGAGTGAGGCACAGGAACAGTGCCTGCCAGAAATGCTCCAGGTCCAGCACATCCTGGGCTCTGAACCTGCTGCCGCAGCAGCATCACCTCGAGGAAACCCTTCTGTGAAACCCGGGAACTCAAGCTCAGGCAGATCCTGGGAACAGGAGATTGAGGAGGAGTACCTGGAGCTGCTGGGTAGGTCCGGGGTGTTTCTTATCTGAGGGACAGTGAATTGTGTGCGGGTGTCAGCAGAGCTGTACCAAATGCTCCTCCTGAGCTTGGTGTCACAGGGCCATTTCGGACTCCCCACAGGAAGCACTGTGCTCCGAGGCAGCGAGAGAGCTCTGGGTGTTCCTGCTGCCTCTGAGGGCACCTGGGACTGGCTTGGGTTTGCCTGAGCTTCCCTCTCTGCTAAAGGCTGAAGCAGGGATTGTTCTTGGATCAGCAGAAGGCTGTGATCTAGCAAATGATCTAGGCAAGTCCTGTGTGCTAGTGGCCAAACTGAACAGAATTTTTAGCTTCCTAAATTCTCCTTAGGCTCCTGACTTCCAACCAGTCATCAGAGCAAAAAAACTTCACAGAAATGGACTGGCTTTGGAGTTTTGTCTTTTTGGTTGGGGATTCTTTTTTGGAGGGGAGAGGGGGTGGGATTGCTTTTGTGTTGTTCATTTTTGATGGAGGTTTTTTGTTGTGTTTTTCTCCATCCTGAAGGAGCCCTTCTACCCCACGTCTTACTGATGTCATTTTTATGACTGTTACTGTTACCACTACTACATCTGCAGTTTATTTGCATGAGAATGCTATGTTTTTGTCAATAAGAGAATGGTATCTTTTTGTCAGTAAGAACTACTTTGAAAGAACATCAGGTTACAGGACAAATAGAGAGCACGAGGTATTTTCCATGTGCCCCAAAGAAAAAACAGAGACTTTGATAACAAACTTTATTTAATCTTCTAGTTCTATGCTTGTCAAGATGTGTCCAGGAGACACCTCCAGGTGGCGTGATCTGATAAAACTGTACTGCAGGCATTTCTCAGGAGAGAGCCTCCAGCTCAGCCATGGTATATCCCTCAGATCCATGGCACTTTTCCATACCTGATTCCCACTCTTTCCCATGACTGTTAGAATCCTACCCATTGGCCCAGGCCCTGCTCAGATACATCTCTAGGAAAACATATCAAGCCCTTTGTGATTCTGCAGCACAACCCAATGAATCTGCTTCTTGCCCGTAACAGCTGCCAGTGCTGTGCTCTCAGATAAGACCTGGTGGGGCTGAGGCCAGAGCCCAGTGAATTCTGTGTCTGCCGTCACCTGCTGGGACAAAAAGGGCACTGATCTGTGCCTCGGTGTGGCTGATCTCAAAGCCCATCCTGGTGTGTCCTGAATGGGGGCAACAGCTTGTCCGGGGCCCAGGCTCACTCTGGCTTCTTCCCATCAGTGCCTGTCAGTGCTCATGCTTGGGCTTTGCCAGCCTTGTTGTGGTCGCTGCCCTGTCCCTGAGGGCTGGAGGGACTGCAGAGGCTGGAGCCTTCCTTAGCTGGGAGAGGGGCATCTTGGAGCTCAGCCTGCTCATAAACAGGTCAGGGTCCTGATGCTGAAAGCCCCGTCAGGATCAGTTACAGCTTGAGCTGCTCTGGTTTACAAATGGGAAGGCATTCCTTTTGCAAATTGCTGAAAGGTGGGGAAGATGTCCTCCTCTCCTGGGATTGCAGGTCCCTGTGCTTTGTTTCCTGTCAAGAGAACTCTTCAAAAGACTGTACAAATCAGTCTCTGTGCTGGCCACTTGTGCTGCAGAGCTGTCTGCCTGGTTGTGGTCCTTGTTACCCCGCCGACCACAAAGGGCTCAGAGCTCCAGGCGCTGGGGCTGCCTTTTCTATCTCCTGGAAGCTGGGATCTCTGCTTTAAAGTTAGCATCTTGCATTTTGTTTCCCTCAGGGAGAATGGTGAACCCTACTGAAAATCCCCACATGAAATACACGCATCTGAATTATATTGGCAGCGGGTGAGTCCAACAGCAGTTACTCCTGTACAACCATGGGCCAGGTGTTTTTGGGGTGGAATGTCTATCCAGCGTGAAGTCAGGCCAGCTGCAAAGATGTTCACGCACTGGGGATAGATTGTCCCATCTCTCAATGCTGCTCAGAATTTGTGAGTGGGCTCAGAAGGCATTGTCAGAGATGCCTTGCTACCGAGGTCTCGCCTGCATCAAGGAACAGGACCTGGAAGGTCTCCTTGTCTCTCAAGTGTGGGACAGGTCTGTGTCAATTTCTTTAGCATTTTTTGTATGTCTCAAAAGCATACTGGCACACTAATGAAAAGAGAAGAAAGAAACTTGCTTGCCTGAAAGAGCAACCTATGCCCCATCAAAGCTGAGAGATAACAGTTCCCAGGAACAATTCTTTCCCCTGATTTGAGGAAGGAAACACTCTGTGGTCAGGATAGGAATCACACCGTTTAGACAGTGAAACCCAAGAGGAAATACTAACCTCCCTTTAGAAACTGAACCCCAGTGCTTCAGGAACAGGCCCAGTGCCCATGCACTTGAGAGGAAAATGCATCATCTGCCTTCTGGCAGAGCCCTCCTGCATCCTGCAGGTTTTGACACTTCCAGCAGAGATTTCCTGTGTGGGCTGGCTTTCACTGCAAGATCTAAATGGCTTCTCCTTTCTCTGGTTCTGTTTTGTTTCTAGGGGGTATGGAGATGTTTACAGAGCACTCGACACTGCCACAGGAGGAGAGGTAAATGTCAACAGCCCCTGCAGGCTCTGCTGCACTCGAGGGCTTTTCCCTCTGGTGTGAGCTGTGGCTGGAGCTTTGGGTAGAGCTGTGCTGAAAAGGCACAAGAAGCACAGACTGGTGCCAGCCCACAGAACACATTTGGGACTTTGTCCTCTGTTGGAGATGAAGGGAGAACGACCATCCTATAATGCATCGAACTCAAATTTATTGATCAGTCAATCACCTTAAATAACAGAGTTAACGAACTTCATGCATATTCTGTAATCCAATTTCATGATAGGCTAACAGAGAAACGTCTAACCACTCCTTTTGTTTTAGAATACCTACAATTGTTTATTAAAAACAGAACCAGTGTTCCCAAAACTTCTTCATCTGTTCCCAGGCTGCCAGCTTTTCCCAGAGACGGTGTTCTGCTTGTTATGGGAAGACAGTCTGAGAACTTTATTGTTTATAAAGAGAGTCTAATTGTTTATAGAAATCAGAAGGCTGAGAACTGTTAGGAACTGCTTTACTTTTTCCTTTTACTTTTCTCTCAATTGTATGTCTCATGGCCTTTTTCTTTAAGCCATTCTTGAAAAACTCTCCACATTTCCCCCGTTTTTTTCTTTGAGAGAAAAGAGGTTAGTTTGCCAGGTCTTCTCTATCATCCTACCAACCATCTTTTGGATACAACTGCAGAAGCAAGGTAAGATAAATAAAAGCAATAAAAGTACACCTAATATCCCTATAGCATATATTACAAGGTTTCTTAACCATGGTCCCAATCCTAAGCTTTTAAGCCATTCATCAATTCCCAATCCTTCTTCTTCCTTAAGGCTGTTAAGCCCTAGTCGTAGCTCTTTTAACTTAGCATGAATAGATACAGAATGATCAGATAAGTTCATGCAACACATCCCTTCAAGCTCTTCACACCCGTGGCCTTGTGCTAGCAGTAAAAAAATCTATAGCAGCTCTATTTTGTAAAACAGTGTGATTAGCACTTTGTACATCTGCAGTTAACATATCTAATATCTGTGATGTCTTATTCAATTCACCCTTAGCCCAACACCCTATTTGTTTTGCTAAAGTCAATGCTTTGCTTGCAGCACCCCATGGTAGGAGAGCTGAGACCATCACTTGTTTAAATTTACTCCAGAAAAATGGATCTCCTATTTGACTACAGTCTAAGTTATGTAAGCTGCGCCTTTCTCTGCTAGTCTTATGACTTAGTTGCATCAGCACAGATATGTCAGGGTGGAATAATGATAACTTGCCTAAATAACAAGATCCACCCTGAGGTTGGGCTGGTATTCCATTCCAGGCTCTATCTCCGCAAATTAGAAATATCCCTGTGGGTAATTTCTTAGGTGTCATAATAGTAGAGCCTTTACACTGGTTATAAAGCTGTTTGGACACTATTTTCGGATTTAGAGATGAATCTAGAGTAGCTTATGTCTGTTTATGCTGACTCATCTTTTGAAAATTAGAGTAATTAAAGCTGAACTACTCACTGTTGGAAGTGCTGGTTATGTTAGCGTTTGCACTTTTAAAAAGCTCTAGCTCCTCCAAGGCTGAGACAAAGCGATGACTGATTAGTCTATCTAGCAAGTGTTATCCACACATTATCTCTAGGTTGACTAACATGTGCTACTTTTAATTCTTCAGCTACTACTATACTAAGCAATATAACAAAAGTGAACCTCATTTTTCTGTTTTTATATCGACCTTCCTTTTCTTCTCAGTTTTTAACCTTACTGTTCCTGACACCTGAAGACCACACCTTTGTAAACTTCTAATGCAGTCATCTAATGCTTGATTGGGATCTCCTCTTATAGGACCTACAACAGAATGTTGTTTTAAAGGCACCAGTTTTCTACACCTTATCGAGGCTATATATGATGTACTTTGAGTTTTAACCCTTTTCAAAATACACTGTACCTCCCACGATAATAAGCCAAGATTTTTTGCTCATGAGATTCATAAAGGTCTAAAGCTGAGGCAGTGTTTAGATCCTGCTGAAAAATGAAGATTCATGCTCTACTGACCCTGCTTAAACTTTATGCTCTAAGAATTACTTTGCTTGTTTTCTCTTTCATCAATAATTCTGAACTGAAAGCAGGACTAGAATTAGACCATACTAATAAGGTGCAACTTATCTTGAATTGTTAAGTCTAAAGATTTCTTTACAAAGTAAAGAATGCACAGATGTAATTCTAGGGCATACAAGAATCTTGTGAAAAAAAGGTAGTATTTCAGAAAGTATGTAACAATAAGACTTCCATTAGGACTTCCCAAAAGGCAGGCAAGTCATCAGATTTGGAAAATGCCTATGTATATTCATTAGAGTAAGGGCAAACATTTGTCATTTTCTTGACTCTCATATTTTTAAAACTGACAAACAGAGATCACTAGATAATTAACTTGCACACTTCTGTAAAAGCATGATCTGAGAAACTAAAGCTATTTCCCAGTAAGGAGTAGGACTTACTGTAGTATCTTTTTTGCAAATAAATAGGACCCCAGCAAACAAAAGATGCTTAGGGTTTTTCCATTTTTATCTTTTTACTGGTGTGTTCTGTGACACAGACAATAAATACCATTGTAAGACCTATTTTTATCTAATAGAAACACTTGGAGCAAAACTTTAACAAATCTTCCTAACAAATGAGTATGGCTTCCAGCTTTCAGCTCCCAGTAGGAAATAATATTTGATTCATATTCAGAGAATTAATAGCCTTTACAATTGGAGACAGGATGTCACTTGAAGACTCATAACTTTTAAAAAAAATGTTCTGGAAGATACAGACTTAGAAAGCAGCAATAAATTAATGCTCCAAGAATTTTAGAATATATGAAAGTAATTTACAGAATTAACTGCTTTGAGGAAATTATGCCTAAAATAAATATACTAAACGGAATTATTAAAATAAAGTTAATTTCAGTTACTCATCCTCTGGGAAGTCTAACGACTAATTATAGCAGACTTATTTGCAAAACATGTAACACTTGATTGATAACTTAACTTAAACTACTCAACAACAGATAAAACCCACTATAGAAATAATATATAGCATTTACTATAACTTAACTTAAACTACTTAACAACAGATAAAACTTACTATAGAAATAATATATAGCATTTACTATAACTTACTTACAGGCCTGATTCTAAAATATTAAGCTAAAATAACTTTCTTCACGTGTTTGCTATAGCATTTTTATACTTAAATACACTTAAACATATATTTATTCAAGGTATACCTGTGAAAAAATTCTTTTGAATTCAGTGCTTGCTTCTACATCTATCACATCTAAACAAAGCTTAAAAAATACAAAAACCACACTCATTACATCTCACTTCTACAATCACTTTAACACATCTTACACAATTTTAAACCTTTCAAAATGCAATCTTAGAGTTTGATGTTCTACTGATTAGAGTCTATGCTTCTGATATTTGCAGTCTCTATTAATACAGGTGGTTTTAAGACAGCATAATGGATGCTGAGCCAATTCGGCTGAAACTTGACTTCCGTATTCACTACACTGATTTGTCTTTCACAGTTTCTGCCAGGAAGAACAAGAGTTCCTTTAACTTCGCTTGTTTACCATCACTAGTTTCTCAATTTCAGCAGGGAATCTTTTCCTTTTGTTGACAAAAGATCACATCTATTAGACTGTAAGGTCAAAACCCGAGGCTCTTTCCCAGCTGCGGGGCAAAGAGACAAGCTGAGGCGCTGGAAAAGCACTCCGGTCGCCGCTTATGCCGGAGCGGACGGGCCCCCCCCCCGCTCTGCGCTGGGCTTTTTGTTTCACAGCGTGCGCTAGGGAGAACAAGAGATCTTTCTAACTTAGGTGAAAAACATCCTGACAGCAATAGTCCTTGGTGTCGCTTGTTTAGTTTCACTGGTCTTTTAATTGCAATAGGAATCTTTTCTTTTGTTGACAAGAGTCATACTTATTACGGCTGTTAGGTCTTAAACTGTAGCTTTTGCCGGCTGCAGGGGGAGGGAGAAACGCTCCCGCTGTAAAAAGCGCTCTGGTCCCGCGGCGCGTATGTCGGAGCGGGCGAAAACTCCCCCCTCGCGCTGGGCTCTTTGTTTGCTCACTGTTTGCCGGCTGACTGCTGCAGGCACCGCTGCACGCGTGGCTCCCCCCGCGGTGGCGCGGCTTCTTCGCTCCCCCCGCGGCGTTCGGCTCCCGCAGCGCTTGCTTCTTTGATCGCTCCCGGCGCGGCTCCCGCGGCAGCGGCTCCGATGCCGGGGCGGCTCCGCTCTCCCCGCCGCTGCCTCCGCTCCCGCCGCTGCGCCCATGCCGAGTTCGGAGTAGCACAGCACCGCAAGCGCCATGAGCTGCGGCTGCTGTTTTGCACTCAGAGGCGTAGTGAAAAAGTGAACCGTACATCACCCGCCATGGCTTGCTTAGCTTCTTGACAGATTTATCACTCTCTAAAGCAGCCTCCCACAATAAATCACCGAAGTCACGACATCCCGTTAAGTCCTAAACCTTACGGAAAATCCCTTTATCATAGCCGTAAGTCCAAAGACCTGTTAAATCCTTTTGCCAATTCATTTCCCTTAATTTGCCTTTTTTGTAAGAAAGTAATAAAAAGTTCTATGCGGCTTGCCTTTCCATACCTATGTAAATGCGCGCGCTTTGCAGCACCAAAGGCGTTCGGCCACACGTACCAGCCAAGACTCGTCTATACGGTCGCTTGGGGCACGGCACGTCTCGGCGGGTTTCGTCAGCTTTGTTTATGCGAAACCCGCTTGGTTTATTCGTGCTTACTGCCGTTCCGCAGCTGCTCCTCGGAACCTGGACAAGTCCTCACCTCCCGTGGTTGCCCGCATTCTCCACCATTTGTCGGAGATTGAGGGGAGAACGACCATCCTTTAATGCATCGAACTCCCCGTGGTGTTCGCAATCCCCGAAAACGTTCGCTGTCACGTCCAGGGGTCAACCACTTGTTGGAGATGAAGGGAGAACGACCATCCTATAATGCATCGAACTCAAATTTATTGATCAGTCAATCACCTTAAATAACAGAGTTAACGAACTTCATGCATATTCTGTAATCCAATTTCATGATAGGCTAACAGAGAAACGTCTAACCACTCCTTTTGTTTTAGAATACCTACAATTGTTTATTAAAAACAGAACCAGTGTTCCCAAAACTTCTTCATCTGTTCCCAGGCTGCCAGCTTTTCCCAGAGACGGTGTTCTGCTTGTTATGGGAAGACAGTCTGAGAACTTTATTGTTTATAAAGAGAGTCTAATTGTTTATAGAAATCAGAAGGCTGAGAACTGTTAGGAACTGCTTTACTTTTTCCTTTTACTTTTCTCTCAATTGTATGTCTCATGGCCTTTTTCTTTAAGCCATTCTTGAAAAACTCTGCACAGTCCTCCTCAGCTGCCGGAAGGAAGGCACGGAGGGCAGCAGTTCCTTTCAGAGAAGGACGCGCTCACTCGCTCTCCATTGCTAAAACAAAGGCGGTGCCTTTGAGCACCTCACTGCTCTTTGGGGCTACAGCTTCAGAGTCCTGAATTCTCACTCCTGGCTGCCGGCAAATCCATCTGAAAGTTACTGGTAGTTCCTTGGCCACCTGCAGTGCTGCACTTGGGAATTGCACATAGGGAGAGATCTGCAAGGCATCCCTGATAGCCCTAAGCCCTGCCCATATCCCAAGATGTATCCACAGAGTATTAAGGCATGGATTACTTCTTCTGAGTCCCAAACAAAGCAGCAGAGAGTGCGGTCAGAGGTTTGTGGGTGATAACTGAGACACTGCTGTTACCAAGTGGTCAAGGCAAAATGTCAGTGGCCCCACATGTCCTGTAACTGGCTCCCAAGGGAGCAGAGAAATGGGCTGTTGGAATGTCAGTTCCTAATGACTGCAGTGCCTAATCACAAGGCAGTTTGGCACAGCTCAGCCGTGTCATTGCAAAATCACTCCCTCCACGTGCCTTGTGGTCTTGTACCACCAACCTCCCAAGTTACTGATCTTCAATGTCATTTTAGGTGGCAATAAAAAAAATAAATCTTCAAGGAGTGAGGAGAAAGGAGCTAACCTTTAATGAAATAATGATCATGAAGAGGTATAGGAGTCCCAATGTTGTGAATTATTTAGACAGGTGAGAGGTCATGGTCTTATCCCATGGATGTGTGTTTACATAAAGCAAACATTAGAGGTTAAAAACCCACTTTGGTCAGTGGCAGCAAGTAAAGCTGTTAATTTTTATTTATTCCTATTTCTCTACTCATCTCCAATGGATGAGAAGAGAGTGCATCTTGTCTGCATCAGTCTTCCCTGGCACACCTAGTTTGATAATTACTCCAAAATTATTCAAAACCTGGATCAGCTGTATCTTCCTAACTCAATAGCCTCAAAGTTCACTGCCTCCACATTTATTTGGGATTGATTTTTTAAAGTTTCTTAAGTGCAGATGAACCATCCTAAAGTTGATTTCGCTTGGATTGTTGCCCCTCCCTGCCATTGCTATGCATGCCAGGAAGACTAGGTGCTTATTTCCAGAAACACCATGCCTGACAGGTTTTTTATCTGGGCTGTTTCTAAACTGCACTTTTCATTTGCTGCCCATCTAAGACATCTCCTTTTTCACAGATGTGTCTTCCTCTCTGAGACTGCACAGATTGCAAACAATGCACAGCCAGGAGGGAATATCTATTCCTTTGATTCTGTCCTTGTCACAAAGGCATCTGGAAATAAGAAACCTGGAAGCAAAAATCAATGTAGCCATGCATGTTCATCTCTACCCCCTTGTTTCCTTCTTTCAGCTACCTTCTGGGCGAGGAACTCTTGCTGGTTATAGAGTACATGGATGGAGGTGTCCTGAGCGATATCGTCAGCCAGACCTGCCTGTCTGAAGATGAGACAGCAGCCATCAGTCGGGAGGTCAGCAATCCCAGCTGTGTTTCCAAGGGCTTGGGCAGGATTGTCTGGGAAACAGGGGCTCAGAACAGGAGAGGTTTCCTGTGCCAAGCTTTGTTTCTGTGTTGCTGCTATTCTATGGGCAAGTAAAAGCATCTCAAGTGAAAGGCCTGCCAGTGCCCCTGCACTCCCTGTACTCAGTGCCAGTACTCTTAGCTCCTGCTGTTGTATTCTCGCTCTGTCTCTTGTATTTGTATTTGCTGTTCTCCACTTTGCCTCGCTAAATGTTTGCCTGGAGTCTGTCTTCACTGCATTCCTTGCCTGTAAAAGCAAAGGTGCTGGTGGCAGGATTTGAAACAAACAGCAAAGAAAAAAGAGAGAGACTCGTTTCTCTCAGTCCTCAGCTAAAAAGGATAGGAGTGCAGCCAGAATGCTCTTTGCTTCTGAGCACATGCCCTGCAGCAGGAGTCATCCTGGCTGGTTGGCAGGGGACAGCCTACAACAGCAGGTGCTGTTGCTCTTTCAAAAGCTGACGTGCCTTTCCTCAGAAAGGTCCTGCTCTGCAGGTGTTGGAGCAGCAAGCTCTTCCTCTCAGTGGCCATTACTGCTCTGCCATTACTCCCCATTCCCCTGGAGAGGGAATCTTTCAGATTCTTTGTTTCCTTTCTTGTGTGATGAAATCACATCACTCATTTTTGCCCTTCTGTTTCTGTTTTCTCGCTCAGTGCCTGCAAGGACTGGATTTTCTTCATTCAAACAATGTGATCCATCAAGACGTGAAGAGTGACAACATCCTTCTCAAAACCGACGGTTCTGTCAAACTGGGTCAGTATATTCTTGGTCAGGTTCAGCGTTCCAGGGATGTGGGTGTGGGGCTGCTTGGAGTGACTGCCAGCTACCCAGAAATGGTGCTGGTGGCAGTGCAGGGACCCCTGCTGCGAGCTGAAGGCACAGTTGGAACGTGCACAGAGGTATAACGAGCCACAAGCAGTCAAGAGTGGCCTTGCTCTGTGTGTGTCCCTTCCAGAGGGAGGGAGTTACAAGTCCAAAGTTTCCAAAGAACAAAAGCCACTGCTAGAGGCAGTGTAAAAATATGGGGGACTTTTTGGAAGTCACCAATGCAAGGAGATTCAATCGCACAATTTCAAACTTCTACTGGGGAATTCTTTTGCTTGCTTTCCTAACTGCACAGAATTCAGATAAAACCAGTATTTTGTTTTCTCCTCAGCTGATTTTGGCCTCACTACTCAGCTCACCCCTGAGCAGAGCAGACGGTGCTCGCTAACTGGGACTCCTTGGTGGATGGCACCTGAAGTGGTGACAGGTCAACCATATGGCCCCAAAGTGGACATATGGTCTTTTGGAATTGTGGGAATTGAAATGATAGAACAAGAACCTCCTTACTTGAGTGAAAGTTCTGGCACGGTAAGGAGCAAATACTCACTGATCCCACTGCCATTCTCACCTGTCCCAGGTCCTGTGTGCCACTGGACAAAATCCCATTGCCGTCTGCTGGAATTACTTCCACCAAGGTCCCCTCCTACAAATGTCCCTGCGACACATCAGCATCTGCTGTACTTTTGGTTGCATCAATGGGGGAATTCAAGCCTTACCACATGCAAACAAACTCCAAACAAACAAAGTGTTCTCAGGCAACACTTTCATTTGGGTTAGTGGTTCCAGTTCTTTTGTCTGTGTAGATGGCCTTAATAACAGGAAAAGAGCATCTTAAGAGTGTCGTTATCTTTCCAGAAATGAAGAAAGGAAACCCAAACCCAACAAAGTTTCTAAAATTGTGGTCTTTAGAGAGGAACATAACCCTGTGTGCAGTTTCTTCTTATTGGGAAACATGGGCATGCGGGTGTAAAGGCCACAGAGTCTCTTCTGCTTCTTGTGCAGTGCTGTTGAAACACTCAGTGACCGTGTTTCCCTCCTAGCCCAAGCAACATTCTGCACATCACCAAGCCAGAGCCTGGTGATGCGGAGAGCCTGCCAAAACCTCCCAGTGATTCCTGGCACTTTCTGGGATGGGCCTACCATTCATGCATTGACTTGAGTAGCCAAATGAGCAGAGGGTGGCCATAGGGATGGAACCTCTCCTTCTTCTGACCTAGACAATTTTTCTCTTGCTGCAAAAATGGGAAGCTGAAATTTTCAGACTGCTGAGAGACAGAGCTGCAGGTGGCTCCTGTGTGCCCAAGCAGGCATTTTCATCCCAATACATTTGTGCAGGCATCTTAATGTGTCTGTGTTGAAGAGGAGATTGTAAATGTTTGGTTCCCTACCTGGGTATTAACTGATGGATTTCCTTTCTTTTCTTCCAATTACCATTGTTTTCAAGAACAGCACAAAAAGCCGGATGAGTTTTGTTCTAGGGCACGTGCGCTTAAAGGACCAAAAAGCACTGCAGAGATGCCTTTCATGTACTAACCCATGAAATTAGTTAGTATAGCAAAGTCCCTCTTCCAAAAAGCCTCTCAAGCTGGCATGAATCCTCAGAGATGCAAATGTCCTTTGCTGATGTAGTTCCCACTAACTAGGTCAGACAATGAAATCAGCTGCCAAGGCAAGATCTGAGGGATGGTGGAAAAGCTGTGGCTGCATCGGGGTTTGGGTTTTTTGGTTGGTAAAGAAAAGTCATCTCTGGGTCTGTGCCAGGGCAGAAACTGCAACCGAAGAACAGAGGTTAAACAAAGGGATCTGGGAGAGCCTTAGAGATGTGAAAGCAGGAGGTGGAGCCTGGTGTCTCCTTTTTCTCCAGGCTACACACCTGATAGCCACAGTAGGGACTCCACAGCTGCGGCAGCCCAGGCTCCTCTCGGCTTTGCTGCGTGACTTCCTGAGCTGCTGCCTGCAGACAGACGAGGAGCAGCGCTGGTCTGCCAAGGAGCTCCTGCAGGTAAAATGTGAAGGGGCTGCAGGTGAAACAGGCTCTGAGGGATGGGCTCCTCCTCCACTCAAGTCCAAGGCAGCAGATGAGCCCCCTTCCTCCTCACCTCCACTCTTGCTGCTCTTCAAATGAAAATGGTGAGGAATCCTAGACTGGGCTGGGCTGGCAGGGCCCTGTAAAGGTCCTCTGGTGCAAGTGTCCTGCAATGAGTAGAGACATCTTTAAAGAGATCAGGTTGCTCAGAGCCCTTTGCCACCGGAGCCAGAATGGTTGCGGGGATGGGGCTCCTACAAGCTCTTGGGGCAAGCTGTGCCAGGGTGGCACCATGCTCCAAGTAAACAAGTTCTCCCTTAGACCTACTCTGATTAGATGCCCTTTGTGTTTAAAAATATTTGTCCACATCCTATTGTAACTGGCCCTGTTAAAAAAGATGTCTCCCCCACTTTCTTCAAAGCCACTGTGACGTCTTGGAAAGTAGCAGTAAAGTCTCCCCGGGGCCTGTCCTTCACAAAACTGAATAACTCCAGCTCCCTCCCGCATTTATTGTGAGGAGAGGTGCTCTGTCCTCTGACTGTTTCTGTTGCTCTTTTTTGTGATTCGGTGGGGTGTTCAGTTTTATCTAAAGGCAAAAGAATTGAAGTAGAGCAATGCGGGGTACAGAGACATGAAATGGTGGTGGAGGAACCCAAGGAAGCCAGTCCCAGCCTAGGAGTCAGAGATTTGGCTGTGGGCAGGAGGGGCTGTGGGGAGCTCACTGTGAGCCTCTGAGGGGCCCTGGTTTGTGCCCCCCAGCCCACCCTCAGAGGTTTCTGCCACGCAAACAGGGACAGCTGGGAGGGACTTGTCCCAGCCCCATCTGCTGCCTGGCACGCTCAAGCAGACGGGAACTGCGCCAGGGTTACTGCCAGGTTGTGTGGCAGAGAGGGAACTGCAGGGCCCAGTGCCACTGGGCTGGCCCTGCTGGGAAGGAAGGTGCCATCCAGCACACGAGGGGCAGGGCATGGAAAGGTAGACACTGCTTTCTGTCCCTGTGGGAATTAGCACAGTGCCTGTCTTTCAAAGGCAGGGGCCTGTGTGAGTCACTGGAGTTTCCTGAAAGGAAGAAAACCCAGGGACAGATAGCGCCATTTCTAGAGCACAGGCAGGGCCAAAATCCCAGCATGATGAAGAAATCACAATAAACAGATGAGTGGGATTCTGGGCCAGGATTGCCTGTGATGGCAAGGTCTTGCACACTGGAGATGACTGGGGAGCAGATGGTCCCATTGCTCCTCTTTCTGGGTCTTTCCAGGAACTTGATGTATCCTGATTGAGTCCCTGAAGCAATGAGCTTGGAAAGTAATGGTTCACTGTTCTTTGTTGTATTTTTTTTTCTGGTGGACAGCATCCATTTGTAACTTCAGCCAAGCCACCATTCATCCTGGCACAACTCATCAACTCAGTGAAGAAGACGAATAACCCTAACCCTAAACCCTAACCCTAACCCCTAACCCTAACCTTAAATGCTAACTCAAACCCTAACCCTAACCCTATCCCTACCTCTAACCCTTACCCTATCCCTAACCTTACCCTAACCCCAACCCTAAGTCTAAGCCTAGGCCTAAACCTAAGCCTAAGCCTAAACCTAAGCCTAAACCCAAACCTAAACCTAAACCTAAGCCTAAACCTAAGCCTAAGCCTAAGCCTAACCCTAACCCTAGGAGACGAGAACATAGCAATCATGTCAAGATGTTATCTCTGTTTCTCTGTTACCAATTTAGAGTAGGATTGTAGAGTAGGGTTGCTGAACAGATTTGTAGCATAGAATTACAGATTAGAGTTGTAATTAATAAAGTTTCTGAAACATCAACTCATTTGGAAGATTCTCCTCCTTCTGACCCCTTCAGAAAATTCAACATTTCCTTCTGAATTACCAATTGTTTTTTATTGGTGCTAAGTCACACATATGGCTTCTTTTGTATGGTTTCGTAAGTGAGGAGGGCTCCTCTTCATTCATCCTCTCCAGACCACACTGCCTTTGGAATATGAGCCACTGGCTGGTTATGGCACAGCTGTGGTATTTCTAGTTGAGGCAGAAAGGGCAATGGCATTTGAAGGCAAAACCAAAGGAGGAATGAGGCAGCCCAAACATCTTGTGCAGATGCAGGCCTTCAGCTGTGACTGCAGAGCATTGGGGTTCCTGCCACTTGGATTTGGATCCCTAAATGCAATAATCTCTTTGGCTGGAGGAGAGCCTTGCTCAAGTGAGAAAGCAGAAAGATCAGAGAGGGTGCTCGGGAAGGTCTCCTGTGGTGCAGAGCTGTCAGCGCCTGTGAGGTGAGAGCGGGCCTGGCCCTGCCCGGGCTGGAGCCCCAGCAGAGCCCTGGCAGAGGCCGGAGCAGCCTGAGCCCTGGCAGAGGCAGGCTGGAAGGAGGCCCTTGGAGCTGCAAGAGGCAGCAGCCGGGCCCTGGGCGCCTCTTGCTGGGAGCGGGTGAATCCTCCGCTCTCAGAGTCCAGGTGGCAGCTGGCTGCTGCCGAGGGGAAGCGCATCCGTGCTGGGCACAGCCCGGCCTGGAGGCATTGGCCGTCTGGAGTGTGCCCAGGAGCAGAGAAAGGCCAAGGGCAGCCGCGGGCCGCTGGGCTGGCTGAGGATTCCTCCTCTTCTGCCGGCTGCCCTGCAACCCCTGGCAAAGGCCAGCAGTGTGTGCAGCCCTCTGGGCACCGGGGCAGGGAGCCGGGCTGCTCGGCAGGCTGGAGCACAGGGCAGCTCCTTCAGGCCCGGCACTTGTGCCAGGGAAGTGAGGCCAGCGTGAGGCAGGGACAGCTTGGCAGGGCACATCTGCAGGAGCCAGTGCCTCACGCAGCTCTGGGAGGAAGCGCCTGCAATCCTGCAGTTCTGCACTGAGCCAGAGCAAAGGTGTGAGATGCAGAGTGATTGGCAGAAATATTCAGGCCCACCAGGCCAGCCTGCTTTGTGCTTTGTGGTGCACAGCATGCGCTGTGCAATACAGCTCTGAGTTGCTGGGAGAGAGGCAGTCGGGGATGTGCCTGAGGTTTGTGCTTGAGGAGTGAACTGATTTGGAAGGGGGCAGAAGGGTTTGAGCAGGCAATTTGTGTTTTCTTCATTAATTTCTGAAAGAAAGTCATAATGTGTTGCACACAGGTAGGGTTATTAGAAAAGAAAGGCCTTATAAAATCAGGCCTTGCTATAGTAAATTCCCAGATAGCCTGTTACATCTTCTACGTGCAGCCAGCTAACTTCCCATGGGAACAGTCATGAGTGCAGTTAGCACAACAAGCTATTGTGCTAAGAAAACTGTTTGCATCTGTAATAAACAAGAAATCTCTCCCATGAGCATCCACGAAAAAAAATGTAATCACCTGAGTAAGAGTGAGTCTTAAAAAGAGTGAGTCTTTGCATGTACACACTAATACACCTTCTAAGCAATAAATTGTGTGATAAGGAAACTACCGGCCAGCTGGACTGAACATGAGATCTGTGAAAATCGTGTACAAATGAGTTATGTGAATAAAGAATTGGCTTTCCCTGCATGAAGAAACTGAGTCCCAGCTGCTTTATTGACACAGCAATGTGGCTTCACTCAGCAAGAGCACTTGCAGGGTGTATTGATGTGTTTGATTCCCAGAATAGGAAGAAGAGGCGTGTAACAAACAGGGCTTAGTCTTGTGAATTCTTTTAGCTTTAACAGGAGTGCTGAAGCCTGTATTCCTCCACTGCAGTGCTTACTGTGTGCAACTGGCGATCTTGGCCTTGAGAATAAGGAGAGTGCTCCTGCTAAGAACATAGCTGGAATGCATTCAAAGGGAAGAAAGTGTTTTTAGGAGGCTCTTGACAACCAAAGGAGAATTTGAGGAATGGGAATATTGCCCAAATGACTGTGTCAGGAACCAGAGACGGGCCCGAAGCCCTGCCATATTTGATCCATGTTTGAGGCGGTTGACAAGACAGTGAAGGAAAGTGTCTTGTTTAACAGGTGGGACCTTGAGCCTTGAAAGAGAAACAATGTATTGGTCAATCGGTGGGCAGTCAAGCTGTGAAAGGGGAACAATGGAGCCGTCGGTGGCAGGGAGTCATGGAGTCATCCTGAGCCATCATCTCACACGCCAGCCATGTGTGAGCTGGTGCTGTAACTGGGAAAATTCCACATCCTTAGCAGGAGATACAAGGCCTGGTTCTGAGCTGGAAGGGTGAGAAGGATATGATGCACAGCGTTTTGATCCAGGGGATGTCCTGGAAGTGCACTGCCTAACTGCCCCTGCTGCCGAGCACCACGCTCCATCTCCTTCTCCTGCTCAGTGGATTTTTGGGAATCCAGGGGTTGGTATGTATTATTTGCTACTGCAACTAATGGAATAAATTTGCTTTGCAAGCCCAGTTGTGTCTTAGGTTCTTTTGTGCATGGATCGCCTCCTGAACCTGTGGCAACGACCAGCAGGGACCTACAGGACACTCCTATTCTCATGTCAGTAAATTCTGAGAAGTGATTGAAATATGTCAATAAATTTGAGGTAATGTTTAGCCTATGACTTTCAGCAAAGTATTGAATATGTCTTAGTTCCATGGATACAAGACGGGTAGGTGAGATTGCTGGGTGTGCAGGGTTTAGGGAAGTGATTCCCTATGCCCCCACCACTGAAACAAAGTAATGCCTCCTTTCTAGCCCAGAGCTGGCAACAGGGATCAGGCCCTGCTTGGAAACTTTCATTTTGGCAACTTCTGTTAGCAGGTAAGAAAGGTCAAAATGAAACATTTTCCAGCTGGTTTATCCTTTTAGGCACCAAAGCTCTGTGCCACGGGTGGCCTGGGTGTGTGCAGAGCAATGCAGCCCCCACAAAGCCCTTGGTTTCCCCTCAAGTTGCCAGTTTGACTGCTTCCAAAGGGAAAGAAAGGCAGAGATGTACATCCACAGGAGCCCTGGGCTGTGGACCATTTTCTTGGTCTGGTTTCCTTTGCTTGTATCCCATCTGAGTGCTCAGCTGGGGTACAGGCTGTAGGTGCTTGGGGCACTCTTGGAGCTCCTCTTGGATCCCCTGAACAACAGGGTTTGGCCCATGAGGGGAATTTGTGCTGCTTTGTGACAGAGAAGAACTTCCCAGGCTCTTCTGTGTTTGCTGTAGGGAAGGTTGGTTATTGCTTGGCATAAATTCACAGACCAACATGGAGCGTTTGCTTTGTGATGTCAGGGCATGGTTGCCACGTTGTCATAGTGGCATCAGAAGGTTGCCTTGGTGCATGGAAGGCCTGAGTGTCACAGCAGCCCTAGGCCTGCTGAGAGCAGGAGTCCCCCCTGGTCCAAGCATTTGTCAGTGAGAAGCTGCCCACTGACAAGAGGCTTGTTCTTTTAGTGTTGGGGCAAACTTGCACAACACTAACAGCATGATTCACCACATTGCCAAAGCAGCTTTTGCTGCTTGTGGCGTTTCCTTTTCTATTTATTATATGACACACTTTGCACGTAAGAGGTTTCCCTTCTGCTTAGGTTAGGGTGTAAACTAACTTGGCATTTGTAGGTCTTCCTGCTCTTTCTTAGTGGCTGAGTTTCTGATTTTGAAAGAGAAAGAGTATTAGGATACCACTGCTTTGGTAAAGCTCCTGCCAAGGCTTTTAGCTAAAAAGAGGGTGTCCGTAGCCACAGGAGCAGCATTTGCAGGGGAACCTGCAGGGCTTCCGTTCCCTCCACAAGAGAGTCTGTGGCAGCAGAGTCTGTCGATTCCTCAGTTTCTGGGACAAGCAAGATACCTTTGAAAATGTAGACTGGCAGACCTTCTTGGAATGCCTTCTAAAATCTCTGCAGTTGTTCCCAGAATTCAGGGAAAGCTTCTTTCTTCCTCAATTTTGTCATGAAAGGATTTGACTGTCTAACTTGAGCCTTTACCAAGTGCTTAACTAGTGATTCTCTTTGCAAGGAAGTGCAATCTATAAAGCAGTGAGTGTCTGTCACAGCTCAGGGGGATTTTGGGGAAGCATTTCTGGGCAAGCATTTCCAGCAAATTAAAGAGAATTAGTGCATGCAACTGATTAAAAAAAAAACAAAACAAAACAAAACAAAACCGGAAGGAGTGGATTTAAGAAGCTGTTTTATGTCTTTGGTAGAACAGGAGCATTGAGTGTTAAAGAACAATTTGGATTTTCTTGGTCATGTTTGTATTCATTTACTGGCTAAACAGGCTGAAGTGTAGGCAAAAGCAAGAATATTGTCCATATTGTCCATATCCCTTGCTGGCTGTGTAAATGAAATGTGTCTGCTGGAGGGATGTTGTGACACGGGAAATCATCTCTGTTTGGGCTGACTTGTTCTGTGGGATTCAGCAGCCCAGGCAGTTTTCTGACAGCATCTGCTTCATTTTCCCTTCCCACTAAAGGTCACATGAAGCGTGTATTCAGTGGTGCTGATCCTGAGCTGAGTGAGAAAGGGACATTTCATGTTCCTGGTGTTTAGGAATTGTAGAGCAAGCTGTCAGCTTGGCCAGTAGCAGTAGAGGGCCGGCTAGGGAGACCGAAAGAAAATCCATTTTCATGCCTTCAACAAAGGTAACAAAGGCATAAGTGGACAGTTCCTAGTTTCCATCTCAGAGCCCTGAAGAACTACAAGCTCAGTTTTGCAGAGAAAATGTCGCTTGCTGACAGCAGCCAGAGGGGAACACTGAACTAAGAGAAACTTCCTAGAGAGCAGAATTAGCCCAGTTCCATTTAGTCAGAGGGACTGAGAATTCTATTCTGTAAATTCAATGCCATCTCCTTAGAAGATGCAATTGTGGACCAAGAAGGCCATCTTGAAATGGTGGATGCTGTATTTGAAGTCAAACAGGCAACTTTGTGCCCGGAGAGCTGCATGGGCCAAAAGGACGCAGGGCTGGCGGCCTTGAGCAGCTGAAGATGAGGCAGCGTGTGGCCAGATGGCCAAGAAGGCCAAGGGCATGGTGGCCTGAGTCAGCAGCAGTGGGGCAGCAGGAGCAGGGCAGTGAGCGTGGCCCTGTGCTGGGGAGCGCTGCGGCCACACCTGAGGGCACTCTTGAGGTTCCTCTTGGATCCCGTGAACAACAGGCTTTGGCCCACAAGGGGAATTTGTGCTGCTTTGAGACACAGGAGAACTTCCGATGCTATTTTCTGTTCGCTCTAGGGATGGTTGGTTATTGCTTTGCATAAATTCACAGACCAACACAGAGCATTTGCTTTGTCTTGTCGGGGTATGGTTGCCACGTCATTGTAGTGAAATCAGAAGGTTGCCTTAGTGCACGGAAGGTCTGAGTGTCAGAGCAGCCCTAGGCCTTGCTCAGTGCAGGAGCATCCTCAGGCTTGAGGCATTTTTCGGTGGGCACTTGCACACTTACAAAAGCCTTGTTTTTTCTGGTGTTGCAGCACAGCCTGCAAACTTGCAGAGCAGTGCTATAATGATTCACCATCTTGCTCCTGCGCTTTTTGCTGTATATGGTGTTTCCTTCTCCATCTACTATTTGACTCTTTTTGCGCATAGGTAGAGATTGGAGTAACATAGAATGCCATTGTTAACAATGTTGATGAACTCTCCTTAGAAGATGTGGCTGTAGATGCGAGGAGAAATGGGGTTATAAGCACTAGGTAACAGCCTGTCCCCCTGTGATTCTCTCTTGCCACAGGTGATGAGAGCAAGAGCCGTCTTTCCCCTGGCTCTCTCTACTATTGCAGAAGAAGCCAGAGAAGAGGAAAACAAGAAAGATGACCACCGCCTTTGTCCAGCTGTGGTCACATCACAGGCTGCTCATCATCCCAAGAGAGTAAGCGTCTGTTGTGGGGGGTGCTGTCTTTGGTGCAAGGCAGAGGTGCAAGTTTCTGAGCACCCAGCGCTTGATGTTTCTGGCCGAGGATGCTGAGTGCTGGAGTCCTGCAGGACGTAGCTATTTCCTGCAGGCAGTGACAGCTAGAAATTGGCCTTTGACCTGTCTTGTTGGGGCAGTGCCGAGCTGGGGGCTCCGGCTGAGCTTCTGGCTGCTTGGCTCAGGGAAGCTCCATCTCTGGGCTTCTGCAGTGTGACGGCCAAGGGCACATGTGGTAGTTCTGGAGGGTCAAAAAAGTTTGCTGGTTTCTTTTCCCTTTTTGGAAATGTGTCTTTGGCTTGTGGAAGTGTTCTGCAGTTTTCTTGAGTCGTTCTTCACTTGTAGAGTCACTGTTGACCCAACTGCCTTTTGGCTTTTGAGATGCTGCAAACAGCAGAAGGGGCAAGTTTCTGCTGATCCATTTTGTGCTAAAGTCTGCAGCTTTGGCAAATGCATTGGAGAACAGAGTGGGGGTGAAGCTGCAAGTCCTTGATTGCTGTCTTGTGTTGCTCGGAAGAGGAAGGCCATCTTGCAATGCTGCCTGCAGTATCTGAAGTGAAATGGGCACCTTTTAGGCTGGGGAGCTGCGTGGGCCCAAAGGACGCAGGGCTGGCGGCCGTGAGCAGCTGAAGATGAGGCAGCGTGGGGCCAGGGGGCCAAGAAGGCCAAGGGCACGGTGGCTGTGCCAGCAGCAGTGGGGCAGCAGGAGCAGGGCAGTGAGCGTGGCCTGTGCTGGGCAGCGCTGCGGCCACAGCTGGAGTGCTGTGTGCAGCTGTGGGCCCTGGGAAGCAGAAAGTCATGGAGGGGCTGCAGCGAGTGCACAGAAGGACAGGGGAGCTGGGCAAGGGGGGGCAGCACAAGGCCAGTGAGGAAGTGCTGAGGGAGCTTTAGCCTGGACAATGGGAGCCTCGTGAGGGACCTTCAGAATCTCCTCAGTGCATCCAAATATTTGAGCCACTTTTGGAAGCGACTTTACCCCCTTTTTTTCCTTGAGTTTTTTTTGTTTGCTTGGAGGAAGAGGCTTATTCATTTTCTTTTTCTCCCAATTAAGGCTCTTTTCATCAATATTTTCTGCCCTTTTATAGCACTAGGACTGGGTCTGCTAGAATTTTAATTTCCAAGGTGTCACTTCTGGAGAATACAGTATTTTTGCATGAGAATACATCATTCTGTGCAGGGACCTTGGAGCAGAAGGAGCTGTTGTGGTCCCAGGCCAGCCAGTAGGGCCTTAGAAGTCACTTTGAGCTTAGTAGTGCTTGTGCCTTTTTGCAGCCCAGGGAATCAGTGTGTGTTGTGTTTGGGAATTGAGCAGGAAATCAATGCCCTTGCATTCCAGCTGGTGCTCAGAGATCACAGGAGCTGGGAGGGGCTGGGCTGCATTTCTGATTCCAGCCACTTCAGCACCATCACTGCGGTCAAGTCCAAGAGAAGAACTTGCCCGAGCACAGATGCACAAAGAGTGCAGTTCCCAGTGCAATGCTCTGGGTCTGACTGCATTCCATAATGACCTACATGCTCCAGATGCTCCAAGAGTGTGTTTTTTTGAGGCAACAGGAGAGTAATCTCAGAATTGTAGTTGAGCAGGGCACTGGCTACCAAGTTCTGATGTGTGTAGCAGCAGACAGGACAGTAAAGAGAGATTTCAGTAATGAGATCTGTCTATCTATCTATCTATCTATCTATCTATCTATCTATCTATCTAACATTTACATAATTGCATCTTCCTGGTTCTGGTCCAAGGCAGCTGGAGGTGCAAAGCTCATCGAAAGCATCCCTTTCAGGAGAGGATTAGAGACATGTTCCCTTGACCGATTCTGAGCAGGCAGAGATATTTTCCCCTCCAGATATGGTGGGTTTTTTTCCCCCTCAGAGTTATTTTCCTCCTCTGGCCTCTTCTGCCCTCAAGTCCCCAGTTAATTCTTTAAATTTCTGCCTGTCCTAGAGAGGTGCAACAATTCCATGTTTAGGTGGTGTTTGGTGACTCTGGTCACACATGCTTTATGTGACACCTGGTTTCCTTCACTGGCATCCCCAGGGCTGCGTAAGTGCATTCGTTCATGGAGCCTTAGGAGAGTCTTCTCTTTCCCTCAGCAGCAGCAGCAGCAGCAGCAGCAGCAGCAGCAGGGAGCGGTGGCAGGGTCAGGACGAGGAGGAGGTGGCTGCCCTGGCCCTTTGCTCCCGGGCCCCAGGCCAGGAGGGCTCTGGCTGCAGCAGGGCGCTCTTCGGGCAGCCCCTGGCAGCCTCTGCATGGAGCACAGCACGCTGCCCCGTCCTGCTTGTGCCACTTTTCTTCAGCAATACCCTAGCTCATCTTCACAAGGAAAAAACTCCAGCAATCTAAAAAGAGATCATTCAAGTACAGTTCTACCTGCCTTTGCATTGTAGTTCCGGGCATGTATTTTTTGGTCTATAATTTCATGATTTTTATGAAAACATGCATTCATATCTTCACATTTTTGTGGTTTTAATTATTCATATACCTAAACACTCCATTTTAAACTCTTGATTTATTGCAGTTGGTGATTTTGAGGTAGTATATTTTAAAATGCCACAAAGCAACACCTTTTGGGTAGTTTTTCTCACTCTTAAAAAACACCCATATGCCATTTTAGTCTCTGTCTCTCCAAATTGGTTCATATTGGCCTATTTTAAATCAGGGCTACAATACTTTTATAGGATTGAGAGAGCTCCAATTAAATGCACACCGGTGATTCCTCTTGTGCAATGTCAGGGCCCCACCGTAAAGCCTCTATTTACTTTTTTTTCTCTCATTAGCTCAACTGCAAACACGTTTAGTTGCAAACTTAGAGCAAAATCAACATGATGTGATGGGCCTTTGGGAGCTCCTTGCTGATCTTTCTGCTTCTTCAGCTGAGCAAAGCTCTGATCCAGGCAAAGAGATTGCACTTAGTGCTACACAACCATTTGGCTGGAACTCTGCTGATTTCTAGGAACAGCTGGAGGCCTCTGTCTCCCCAGGATGTTTTGGCTGAGCCAAGCTTTGCTGGGTTTTGGCTGCAAATACCATTGCCCTTGCTTTCTTCTATCCACAAGTACCATGGCTGGGCAAAAACTGCCACGTGGGCCATCTTCCAAAGGCACTTTAGTCTGGAGTTTGTGAATGAACGAGAGCCTCATCCACTTCCAAACCACATGAAAAAAATCAGGAAAGAAAACTTCCCATCCTTAACAAACAACTGACAATTCACAAGTGGATCTAGAGCTTCTTTACGCAATGAAAAGGAAGGCAATCTTCCAATGGAGTTGTGCTTTCGGGAGTTTTTCTTCTGACTCCCACTCCCAGCTGGCACTGGAAAAAGTCACGTCTCTGCAAGTGTCAGTGTCTTCTGTCTGCCATCAGTTGTTTTGCTGCAACAATCAGAACAGGCATCAGGCTGGAGAGAGGCTCAGCTGATGCTAGGAACAGGAGCTGCCACAAGGAGAAAAAAGACATGAACTTTTACCTCCCAAACCCATCTCCCCAGAGGCTCTAGCAGGATTCCTCTGGTTCCCAGAAATACAAAGAAATAGGGCTGAGAAGACCCTTTGCAGCTACGTCTTCATGCCCAAGACTTTGCTGATGCCATTTGGGTTTTGCCTTTTTTCTTTTCTGTCTTTTCTGTATTCCTTGCACATCAATTTAGAGCTCTGTAGGTTACTCGATTAGTGACTACTTTTCCCAGTCCTTTTCCATGGCCTTTGCCCAAGCAGAAAGACAAACTTCCAGAGCTCCAAGCGCCGGGGGGTAGAAGGCCCCAGTGTTATCTTGGTTCTTCCTGGGACAGACCCCTGCAGGGAGCTGGTGGACTCACCATCCCTGCAAGCCTTTGAAAGAAGACTGGATGTGGCACTCGGTGCAGTGCTTTAGTTGAGGTATTAGGCCACAGATTGAACTCGATCATCTTGAAAGTGTCTGTCTTCCAAGCCAGGGATTCTGTGATTCTGTGACTGAGGCAGCTTTTCCTGCAGCCCTGCAAAGGGCTGCGGGGGCCCTTGGCCAAGGATGGGGATCAAGGCTCATGGAAAAGAAGCAAAGGGCTCAAGGCGAAGGCTGACAGGGCACTGCTGCCACAGCACGGCCCAGAGCGAGCCTCATGTCCTCCTCCTCACCCTGCGCCCTCTGCACTGCCCTTTGCGGCGCCGGCAGCTCCTCTGGCTGCGGGGCTCCAGGGCATGCTGGGGGCCGGGCCCCTCATCTTTGGGAAGTGCCGGAGCCTTGGAGGCCAGCGGCCGCTGCTGTGGCTGGCAGGGGAGAGCTGCGGCTGCGGCCCCGGGCACGGCGAGCTGCCGCTATGGCCGGCTCCTGCCGCGGCTCCTGCCTCTGCTCCGGCCTCTGCTCGTGCCCTGTGCGCACAGACACGGCCGAGGGCTGCCCGGCAGCTCCGTGCCGCTCCGCAGCGGGCCCGGCCGGGCTGCTGCTCTCTGCGGCCTCTGCCCGCCGCTGCTGGCCCCACCGCGCTCCCGCCTGCCTCTGCCGCAGCCGGGCCCACACGGGAGGCAGCACATTGCGGCCGGCTCGGAAAAGCCCTGCCCGCAAACTGCCCGCCACGGCCTCGGCCTCAGGGCACAGGCTGCCGGCGTCCTCGCAGCTGCGAGCCGGCCCGGGCCGCCTGCCGGCCTCGGCCACAGCTCCCGCCTTTGTCTCCATGGCCACGGCTGCTCGGCACAGCGGGCTGAGCACAGCCAGCGCCAGCAACAGCTCCTCACGGGCCCAGGCTCTGGGCGCTCCGAGCCCGCCCTCCCCCGAATCCCAGCCCTGAGGGGCTTGGCATCCCAATGCATCCCCTGGGGACAGCAGAGTCGGCCGCTGAGCTCAGCCCATGGTGACACCACCAAGTGACCAATGGAAAATTCACCAAATCCTCATCAGAGACAAGAGAAAACTCCCATGGTGCCTGACAGCCTGAAGCAACTGCCAATTCCAGATCATTCCATCCATGTAGGAAAAGAGGCTTTTGCATTAAAGCAGAAAAGAGTTATCGAAAAGGAGGACAGGAACAAACAACAAAGTTATTTGGACTCATGCTTCTTGTGTCTGTTAGAAAGGCCAAGAAAATGCACTCCTTGCTCTTCTGACACAGCTCTCTCTGTTCATGATGTGGGACAGCGAGTGCTGATGATGTGCAGGAGCTGATGCAAGGGACAGGGACGATGATGTAGCAGGCACAGTGCCAAGCTGACAGAGGGATGATCTCTGCCAGTGGCACTGAAGAAGAAGAGTTTGCAGGCAGCACAGAAAATGGCTCTTTGTTTCACCTCTTCTTTCAGTGCTGCTAAGAATGTAGCCTGGAGCAAGCTGGGAACACCAGAGCATGGAGCCCTTTCCAGGCAGGGCTGCATCAGACACAAACCAGCAGGGGACTGAGGAGCCCCTGGGGTGGCAGTGAGCAACCTCGGGCTCTGCTCACTGCTGCTGGCATTTTCTATTGAACCATCTCCAAGGACTTCTGTTGTGATCTGTATTTCTACGGGTTTTCCCCCTTGGTTGTTTTTTTTTGTTGTTGTTGTCTCCTGCACCTTTTTTTCTCCATATTTTCCTATCCTGTCAGCAGCAGCCCTTGTCCAGAAGTGGCTCTAAAATATCGGCAAAGTAGCTGGGAACAACAATGGGTGTAATCCTGCGGCTCAGGAATTCATATGCCAGAGCCCTGCCTGTGCCTCATGCTTTGTCAGGACCTCCTTCTCTGTGCAAAACTAGGGATTAGTGGAGTCTTTTTGCCGAAGACCTCCTGAGAAGCAAATGTTGTGCTAGATTTCTCAGGAGTGTATCCGTTAAGTTCGTTGCTGGCAAACAGAAAGTAAGGCCAGGGTAGCAGAGCAGCTGGGAGCTGGTCACTCCCTGCAAAGGGCTGGTGTAGGATGTGGGAACACCACGTTCCAGGAGGGGCGAGCAGGGTCAATGTGCTCACGGTGCTGCCAATGAGGTTTGGGTTCACTTAGAGAGTAGTCAGGACTGGCGAGCACTGGAAGATCCAGCTGCAGTCCCCATCCATGTCCCCTTCAGTGATGGCTTTAGGGTGTCTGCAGCCTGGATCCAGAGCGCCCTGGGGGGCTCCTGAGGCTGCCTTTGCACTCAGGGTGAGGATGCCCAGGAGCCCCTGAGGCCAGCAGTGGGGACAAGGGCTGGGGCTTGTGGCCTGGCAGGTGTGGCTCTGGGGGCTGTGACATGCCAGGGCATGGGTCACTGTCACTGCCCTCCGCAGCCCTGGCTAGCTCTGTGATGCTCCAGAGACAATGGCAAGAGTTGGGGGGGAACTGGCTAGGTTGGGGTTTTGCCTGAGCCAGAACCTCTAGCCCAAATGCCCAGCAGCAGAGACCCCTGGAGGACCGAGAGAAGGAAGCAGAGGAGGCTCTTCTGCGGCATAAAGTGCAGCAATTTCATCAGGAGAGACAGGGGGAAGGTTCACAGCTGAGAATTCCCAAAGCGAACAGGTGTTAAAAGAACCCCCAACATCCCTGTGACCGGATTTTTAAAATCTTTGAAAACAGGGGGTGGACACCATATAGTAACCAATAAGCAACTCTTGGGGTGTGGTTGTGAGGGCTACAACAAATCAGAACAAGGGGAGGAGAGAGCGTTGGGATAGGGATTGGATCATAGGGTGAGGGACAGGGAACTTTCTGGAACAAAGGGTAGGGTTTGGGCTGATGGATGGGGCAAAGGGGCCGGGTTGACTTGACAGACAGGGAAAAATCTGGTGAGGAGGGAGGGGATTCCTTGAGGGACGCTTGGGTAGGAGGGCATAACATAGGGGAGAAGCTAACTGTAATAACTCGGGGAACACTTGAACATACCACTATATAACAGAACATTTGGCTCAATAAACTAACACACTGCAACACAGAAATTCAGGGTTTCGGCAGCTGAGAGGTGGCACTATTAGAACCCACAGCAGCTGGTGAAAGCCATCTCTCTCCTTCAGGTTCTTGCTGTGTGGGAAGGTGCTGCGAGTTGTAGTGGCTGCACTGCCCCTTTGCTGGGAGGATGATCTGTACCAGGGAGAGCAGAAAGCTGCCATGGTGAGCAGAACATGCTCAGAGCATTACAGTTCAGAGAATGGCACTGCCCCTGAAGGGCAAAAAGCTTGAAAGCATAGAATTCTGTGCAGAACCGTTGCACAAATTTTCTCTTCTAGAACATGCCCATTTTTTGTATGCTGTAGATGAATACTCTGGGTTTTATAGAATACATGGGGTTTTTTTCTTAAGGGTTTTTGAGAGAACTCTCAAGTTTATTTCTGTTTGTATTTTACATCCAGCATGCATACAGTTTTTTTAATTATTATTATTTTTCTTTAGTAAATACTTAGGGAAAAATACCTAAGCATTTTTTAATCGTTTGGGATATGGTGATTAATATTCTTAGAAAGAAAACCTTGTTGACCACATGTGAAAACACAGAGAGAGGGAAAACAGTATAAAAGTCTTTTAGAACAGGGCGTGTAATAAGGACTGCAGAACTGAGTAATTCCTCCAAGGGCAGAATTAGCAAGATATAACACCAAGAATACCTACCAAGATATGTGGGATCTCAGCACATCAGTCCTGATGTGCAGAGTCACTGAGATAACCCTTGGGGGGCTCAGAGGTCCTGGAATGTTGCAAGAAGTGGCTGGTGGCTGGACTTTGATCCTGCACAGGAGACGACACCTGTATGAGGATGGGAGGATCTCACGGGGATAAATGGTGAAGGGATGGGTTAATTATAGTGTGAAACACAGGTTTTAGAATTTCAGTACAGAGGGTCTAGAGAAACAAGATGGAGGAATTAGGGCGTGTCCTGTCCTTCTTCTTCTTCTTCTTGGCCTCCATCTTCTGTGGTGGTGGTGGCACTTTGGGATTGGTTCTTACTAAAAGTGCACTTGTCAATAAGGGTGAAAGGTATTGGGGAAAATAGGTAAATATCCTTTACGTAGTTTTGGGTATAAAGATAAGTGACCGCCCCGAGGGCTCTCAGTGTGCTCATGGCTGATGTGCTGTGCAGACCTCTGTCGGGCCGGGAGAAAATCTTGTCAATAAAAACTAATAAACACTGAAGACCAAGAAAAAACCTGAAGACTCTTTTCGTCCTTTGGAGCGCGGGCTGTCCCAAGGCCATCCTGAGCCTTTCCAGGCCATCAAAAACAGCTGAGAACGGGACTAAGATACTTCCTTAAACCAAGGGAAATGTGACCTGCAGCCATACGAAGCACAGCCAAAGCAAATGAAAACCTTTGGAAAAGAGGGAATTTTGCCAGTGAGATCAGTCTGTCTGGATAACTGAGGGATGCCCATCAATATTGCACTACATTCCTCAATATTTGCAATGTCTTTTCTCCCAGTTTCTGTGAAATGAATAAGCTGCAGTTGTTTACCATTAGCTTAAGCTCTTAGGGGAATTACCAAGCACCATGTATGTTTTTCTGTAGCTGAGCAGGACTTGAGTTTCCCAAATCTACAAAGCAGAAGGGAATCACACAGTTACTTGTGCTAATGTTAATGAAGGGTTTCATGAAAGCAGGTGAATGAGAGCATTGCATTGTAAAACTTCCACATGCAAGAAAACAGGAGTCCACTTAGAATAAAACATAGAAGGCTAGCATAACATCAGAACAGGATAAAATGAAATTGCTAGACAGGAACTGATGCATCAGAAATTAGATGTATAATTTCTGATATATCTGCATGCATTTGCAAGCTAAAACAGAAAAGGAAGGGCAGAGATAATAAGGAACGAAGATTTTAAAATCGCACTGTGCAGAAGAGACACACGAACCACCAATGTGAGCACAGCTGGGAGATTCAGCTTGGAGATGGATTAGAGTGGAATCCATTCACTGAAAGTCTCTGGTGCACATGAGTGCAAAGACTGAGGAAAAAAGGAGAAAAGTTTAATTTCTGAAAGCTATTGAGATTCCTGGAAGCATTGTCTAGAGATCTAAAAATCTAAAGCCTCACAGAATCTGAACCTAAACCATCCCCAAATGGATTGATCAGGTATGATGTGCACATCTCTGCTGTTCTCAGAGTCAATGAAATTGACAATGAGTGGCTGGAAATTAGGAATGCCCACCCAGATTTTATCTCCATTACTTTAAGAACACCTTAATAAGGCACTTCAGGAACTGAACACTGACATTCTCTCCCTGCTCTATTTCCTTTACATTTGAATACAGGCTGGTAGAAGGAGAAATTGGGCTTTAATTTCTCCCCAAATGACCTGTTGCACTTTCAGGTTAGGAGTAGATGTAAAATTCAGCTACTCACTCTCTCTATCCATGAATATTCCACTAGTGAACTGACCTACAGAACATCCTTTTTCTCTTTTGTACCTTCCTAAATGGTGCCAAATGAACAGGACACTCGCATAAATCTCACAGAAAATCACCAAAATTGCTGAAATTAACTCTCAATTCCATGATAAAAGCTTCTGAGAAAAGGCTTGACGGGATCACTGAACAAACTGTAACTTGGAAGAGAAACACGCATTTCAGCACTGATCAAGGGGAAAGAAAAAGAAATGCTGTAAAAGTTCCAAGTGGAAGGTAAGGAGAAACACAGGAAGCAGAGGAAGAACAAGGCCCTGTCAGATGACCTGTGCAAGGTAACTTTGTGCCCCAGCACCGTTAGAGGACATTCCCTGTCATTGGTGCAAGCAGCTGGAGACATAAATGCTGATTGATTTGGGGGCCACACTCTTGCTAAGTGCAGAGGTGGTTCAATAACGTGACATGAGGGAGTTCCCTCAGAGCAACTGGGATGCCAGAAAGAAGTGAGCAGCTCACCACAGCCCGGCCCGCTCGGCTGCTTTTCCTTCTGACCCTCCTGGGGAGGCTCTGACATTTCCTCTTCCCTGATGGAAGCGCAGCTGCTGCCAAGGGAAACGTCCCCACACTCACTCAGTGTTCCCTTTGCTTGCCAGATGTCCCATCTGCGGTCCCTGCCCAGGAGAGCTGCACTGCTCGGGAGGAGGAGACCGAGCGAGGGCCTGGGAACATCGGCGGCTGCAATCCCTCCTGATCTAGCGCTGTTTATGGATGTGTAGCTAGATTTGTATAGTTACAAGTATAGGGATATTTACATACACTGACTGATATTTGTATAGGGATATTATGTATGTATATTGTTATATTGATGCGTGTATATTCATCTGTTTACATACTTGTACAGCTCTGTAGCTGTGCATTTCTATTGCTGGGGTTGTATGGATTTTTTTATTGGTCCATTGATATTTGTGTATTTATAGAAAGGTTTGTTATGTTTGTATTATATTGTCATGTTATATGTCATGAAATATGTAATGCATGTTTACATCTCTGTATTGTTATGCCTATATATGTATTTACTTCTATTTATTATGTATGGAGTTGTATAGTTCTAAAATTCTATTTCTTTAGTTCTGGATCAGAGATTCTTTAGAGAGGGATATTGCTGTTTCTGTATTTGTATATGGGCTGTACATTTGTAGTAATAAGTAATGAATTTAATTGTTAAACTTCAATTCAGTAACTTCAATATTTGTGTACAGTGAGTTGTTGCAGAGGGTTGCAAAAATTTTTTTTCACTGAAGTTGATATCTGTATATATTTACATAGCACAATTCTCAGAATAAATTAAATTTTAATCATAAATTGATATTTCTGTGTTTCTTTATTGGTAGCACAGGTGTTGCAATTTAAAATAAATTTCATTTTTAAACATAAGTTAATGTTTGTGTATTTGTACATTAGTAGTGCGGGTGTAACTATCTGCAATAATGCAATGTTTCAACTGAAGTAAGTGTAGATTTGTGCTACCCAAAGCCATGGGCAGATGTAAATGCTGGAGGATTTTGGCCATGCAAATCTCCGGCCATGCCCAGCACATGCCCCACCTGCACTCAGGCTGGGCAGGGGAAGCGCAGATTTGGGCTGGCAGCAGAGCCCCACGTTGGCTCAGAACTCGCTGCAGAGGCTGCTGAGAAAACTCCGGGGCTCCATGAGCACAGAATCCAAGCAGGAGCCACCTGGGAGGACAAATTCCTCATCCCATGGGCTGCTCTTTAGGAAAGTGCTCCAAGTGTCCCCCTGAAGCTCATCCCAGAGAGCAGAAGCCAGCAGGGATCCTGAGCCAGCTCTGCTGCCTTTGGCAGCACTTTGGCAAATGAGCTGCAGCAAGGGGGAGGCAGCAGCGACTGTGACTGCTGCAGGCTGGGGATGAAGGAAGGGCCATGGACACAAGTGCTGAGATGCCCCAAAATCCAGAGGGAGGCTGGAGAGCTGGGAATCAAGTTGGCATTTCAGTGCCAAACTCTCACAGGCACTGAAATGATGGAATCCCTTAGTGTGAAGTGACCTGGAAGAACTGACAGGGAGTTGCTGCTAGGATCAGCAGTAGCAGAAACTAAAATGTACAAACACTAGGAGATCATCTAATATCCCCCACAAGCAATGGCTTCAAAAATGATCTCATGTATATATTATATTGTTATGTTATGTTATGTTATATTATGTTATATTATATTATATTATATTATATTATATTACATTACGTTACGTTATTTTATGTTATTTTATGTTATTATTATATTAATCAAAATATATAATATATAATATGCATGAAATTTAATGCACATGTATTTTTGGACAATTTTACTTTTTGATATATATTTTCATTTAAGATATATATTTGAAATAGTCTTTCAGCTTGGAACAGTGAAGATTTACAACACTGCAAAACCATCTGCCCACAGAGCAGTCAGCCCCCGGGTGCGTGCATGCACACCCACCCACTGTGCCTGCTCTTCTCAGCATCTCGGGGCTGCTGTTTGCACAGAATTGGGATGAATTTAACTCAACAGAGCCACGAGTGGGCTGTCCAGCTTGTCATGAACACTCATGTGGCAACAAACAACACAGAGCTCTCAAATCACATTATCACAGGTCATTTCATTCCTGCTGGGCACTGTGGAACTCTTAAAAGACACAGAAAAGGGGTGGAAAACATTGGCATCATGCTACTGCTGGTATCCTCCTGGAGGAAAATCTGTTGGGTTTCTTAAGGTGGTAGCTTTCCAAAACCTAGGAAAACTGCTCAGCACAGGTAGCCCAATTGTGAATGGTTTTCTTGGCTTGGCAAAGGCTGGGGTGTTAACAATGGACTCTGTCCTTGGTCCAAATCACCTGCCCTTACCTTCAGACAAAAGCATCACCACCAGCAGCAGCTACATCAGTCAATTTTCTCAAAAAGCTGTGTTAAACTTGGGAGAGGAAAGGAAAACACATCAGACACTGTGGATTAATGACAAGACTCTGAGGAACAGTTCCAAAGCAAAGGGCAGCAGCTTCTCTCTGGGCCACTCCTTGTGCCCCAAGGCAGCCGGGCTGCCCTGGCTGCCCAGGACCCTGCGCCCCGCGGGCTCTGCAGAGCTGCACAGCGGGGAGGCAGCTTCGGGCACCTCAGCCCCTGGGCAGGAGGGGCTGCTTGCTCTGCAGGGCTGCCTGGGGGCAAAAGCAGGGTGCTGGCCTTCTGCCCCTGGCCCTAGCCTGGCCTTGCAGGGCTAACCCTGTTCCCTGTCTCAAATGTGCTAAGGACAGACTTGTCTGTTTCCCGCTCTGCACAGGTGTGATTTGCACCACAAAATACTGAAGGGCTAAGGCCTGAACAACAGACCCTGACTGAAGCCTCAACAACAGGACTTGAGCAAAAGCTGCCCTCTAGGTGACCTTCCCAACCCAATGTTCAATCTATCTGCTCCTTAATCAAGTGTTGTTATCAAAAGGATTGTTACATCCATTCACTGGTGAAACATGTCTTCACCTTTCTGCATGAGGAAAATGGACAAGCCCACACCTGGCCTTGGTTCCTCCTTGAGCCCTGGGCAGGCTCGGGGAGAAAACCAAGAGGAGAATGACACCAGCTGTGCCCCCAGCAGAAGCTCTGGCACATTGCTCATCCAGCACTGTCAGAGCCGGGCTACTCTCACAGCGCTCTCGGGAGCCTCGTGGCCACCAAAGGTGAAGGCACCGCAGGATTTCCCGGTTCCCGGCTGTGGCTCTGCAGGGCTGGGCTGGGACAGCTTCCCCCAGCTGATGTGCAGCTCTGGATGAAGGGGAAACCATTGGGCTACCTGGTGATGGATCTTCCTGAATCACCAGAGGCACCCTTTTGTAATAATGCTGAGGTGCATTGCTTAGCTTATCCTTTCCTGACTCTTTTTTGGACTTCTGCATTACAGTAAATCACACTGTTCCTTCAGCTGGTGTGTCTACATCTCTGACTCTCTCCACCATCAAAACAAACACACAGCCAGTTTAGCACGAGACCTGCCTCTCTGCCAGCCCATCTCTTGGCAAACACCCCTGGTGGCCGTCTCCACAAATGAAATTCCTACTTTGCAACTTCCTTTTCTGCAGGCAGAAGAGAAAAAGAGCCATTCCCAGTTCTGGACACCTCCAGAAACCAGCTGCTTTCAGCAGTCACAACCCTGAAATATCAACCTCCTTCCTTAACCTGCCATTGGGAGCTCCCACCAAGAGGCCTTTTGTCCAAGGATACCCACAGAAGAGCTGGAGAAGGGAGCAGTTTGAAACACAACTGCTTCAGAGTTTAAACCTGCCTTTATCAAATGAGCACACACCAATCGGTCCCAAAGGGAAAGCAGGCAGGAAAGAGAAGCTCCTCTCCCACAACTGCAAACTCCGTGTTTCCTTCTGTTCCAGCTGGAGAGTGGAGGCCATGGGCTGCACCTCACTTTGGGAAGGAGCCCTGGGAATTGGCCTCGTCTGGGAGGGCAGCAAAAGGAATTCCATAAAAAGAAGGAAAAGATTCTCTGGAAGGAATAGATGATGACAACATTTCTGCAGAAAAGCAAAAAAAGAATAATTGAAGCATTTCAAGAAGTGCCCAGAGTGAAATTTGTTTGCCAGTACGACAACCCCAAAGTCTCTGTGGTGTGTCAGCAAGCTCAGGAATGAACCTGCAAGGCTTGGATAAACACCACTGGTGTCCGCCCCCCAGAGCACAAGCAGCTCCCCAACAACACTTCAAGACTAAGGGACAAAGCTTCCCCCTTCAGCTCTCCACAGCAGCTCTAGGGAGTCTCTCCCACTGCAAGATCTCCTTTGTCTGTCTACAGTGACAAGAGTTGGCTGCAGGAGACATTTGCATGGGAACTCTCCCCAGATTGGGGGGAAGAAAAAGAAGAGGTGATTCCTGAGGAAAGAAAAAGGCAACGCTGCTTGGGAAGACACCAGTGTGAGTTTGCTACAACTCTAGGCCCGAAATCCCCTGAAGAAAGCAACATCCATCCATGGGGCAGCACTTTGGCTTTGATATTAATGCTGACAAAATTGCTTCCCATTCCTGCTGCCGTAGCTGACTCCAATTCATGAGCAATGTGCCAACTCTGCCAAAGACAGGCGGACATGGTGAGATAAAACCAGCTAGTCTGCTGAAAAGGAGTCCAAATTAATGTTTTCTAACTCCCCCTTTTCATCCTTTCCGCAGCCAAGACAGAGCAATGTCCTTCCTCTCTGTCCCCAATGGTTACCCAGGCATGGGATGCAGCGTGGGGACAGAGCCTGTCACTGCTCCCAGTGCCCTGCCCTGCCCTTCCGTGCCTGCCTTGCCCTTCCCTGTCCTGCGGGATCCTGCTGTGCTGTGTCGTGCCGAGCCGAGCCCGGCCAGTGGTCACGCATTTCGGGAATGACCCTCCCCTGTGCCGCCCGCCGGCGTAATGAACACACCACTTTGTAACTTTGACTAGTTAGAGGGTCTTTGTCCCTGATTTTCAGTTTTAACAATTCAGGGAGCTTTTGTTTTCCCTGACAGTACAGTTGCTGCCAAGGGAAACACACCCAAAGACCAAAGGGAAGACCCAGCCTTCCCTTTGCTTCCCTTTTCCTTCCCTCACTGCTACACAGCGCTCTCATACCAGGACCTCAGTGCTGCCTCACCTGAGCATTTAGAGCTGCCTCCAGGCCCTTCCAGGCTAAGTGCAGGTGCTCAGGACTCTGAGGTTTTCCTAGCTTCTTGGGAGAAGGTGTTTGCTTCATCTGGACTTCTTGGGGTTTCCTCGGAGGAGCCAGGCACAGGCAAATTTCATCTCCACTGTGAGCTCTTCATTCTGCTTGTTCTCATGAAGCTTAAATGCCAACCTGAGCTCATCGTTACTCTGGTTCCCGTAGACCATCACAGCCCTTCCATGGCCTCTCCAGAGAGGAGCAGCTGCACATCTTCAGAGCAGCAGTTGCCAGCCCGCATCCTATCAGGGAGGGAAAGAGTTTCTACCCTTGCTTTCCAAGCAGGTCCTGGTTAATGACCCTTTAAAGTGTTTTCCTGCAGTGCTCTATCATGGGTAGATCTCAAGTGAGAATCAGGTAGAAAGGGTCAAGTCACCTAGGAAGGGGGACCTTGAAAACAGAAAGATTCTCTGCCTGATTTTCCTGTACTTGCTGCAGATTTGGATGGTGTTCTGGGCATTTTGCAGACAGCCTCTCTGTAGGGGTACAAGGGCAAGGTGGAAAATATTGCCTAACAAGTGGTCAGTGTTAGGTGCACTCTCCTCTTTCTTTGAATGAAGCCAAACTAGGACTCTGATAGGGTATTGCAGATGTTTAAGACTGTCTGCCCTGCAAATCAAGCCATGCCATTTGACGCTGGCAGGGGGCTATGTAGAAATCACGAATGGGCCAGGGCTTCTGAGGAACGCGCCTCGAGCTGTTTGTTTTCCAGCATCAGTCTCATTACATGGTTATGACAATGGGAAGATGCCAGCAGCTCACATCCCAGGCAGCAGACAAAGAAATTAATCTTACAACTTACTGTATAAGTTTTTTGACCAATCACGCAAAGCAAAAGCTTATTGACAGTAGTTCTATCCAATCACTATAAGCACATGTTCCATTGGCTAAAACAATGCTTGCTTATTTCGAATACAATACCTACGTGTAAGCCTTAAAACACAACGCACTGAGCTCCCCTATTAAGCTTCAACCTTCCTAATGTCTTGCTAGATAAACTTTTCTGTAGCTTAGAGAGTTATTCTAGACCAGTGTTAATGCACAGACCATTGTTCTATTTGTCTTTGCTTTTCTGCAGTTTAAATAATTTTTCTGCTGACCAATCTCATGGCTGCTGCTTGGCTCTAATCACAGTTCTACTATATCTGAGACCTGCCTTTTGCAGATTTCCCAAAACTCTCTAATTTTGTGGATTCCCTCAGAGGACTCAGTGACAGAGCCTCTGGAGGAGCGTGGAGGGCAGGGCTCAGGCAGGTTGTGCCAGTGCAGGATTTGAACTCAAGGCACCAGGAAGCACCAAGCCTGCAGAGAGGAACTCAACCCTTCTCATCTCCCTCACTGCCAGAGGCAGGCTCAGAGCGGCCATCTCACCCCTCTCTAAACCAGTGGGGGCTCTGTCCTTACCAAGCTCCTCGGGCTCCTGGGAATTGTTCCCACAGCTCTCGGTGCCAGGCAAAGCTCCCTCTGCTGCAGCTCTGTCCACAGGCTCCCCTCTTGAGGACTCAGGGGCAACATTAATATTCCCCTTGAAAGAGAAACAGAAAGGAAGAAACCCTTCTCACCACTTGCACAAAACACCTGGTCCAACAACTCCATGGCTCACACACTTAATCCCTTGTTCCTAACAAGAACTCTGGGCCCCAAAGCCCTTCAACAGTCAGAAAAATTTGACTTCTCAAACACAGTCCAAAAGCTGTCAAAGCTGACAGTGACAGTCTTGAACATGGGGGTGACACTGAACACATGGAATGGCTGCTAAGGAAATCAATTGCTGCTCTGTTCTGTAAGGTTGCATGTCTGACAGCACTAACATCAGTCATCATGTCACTAATTGCAATGGAAGTAGCACTGTCTTCTTTCTTCTGCCAACAACCCAATCGGTATATTGGTTTATATGCCTTGCCCGAGGCAAGTTCATGTAGAAATAAATTCGATGTACCTCATTTTGCAGGGCCCTAGGGTCTGAAATTGCTATTACAGTTTTCTTTATAATGATGGACACATCTTTTTTCTCTGTGTTTTCTCTTGATGGCTTTTTTAACGATAAGTGCTAGCACAGTGAGTTGCCTGATGCTACATGGGCCACCTTTAATTTTTGAGGGAATGTCCTGCCAGGCTCTATCTCCACAAATGAGCCAATATTTTCTTGCTAATTGTCATGGGGACTCATCTTGGTCATCTACTCATCAGCAGTTTCACCCTTAGGGGGCACTGGGGTAGTACAATTGCACCACAAACTTGAGCATCTGTCCTCAAGATGATGGGGAGTAACATTTAACTGTGGATCTCCCTGGTACTGAAACTCAGCACAAAATTCCATCACCAATGAACCAAGAATTCCAATTCTTGAGGTTCAGAAGGTGCTTTAAGAAGATCCGGGGCCCAGTGATGTCAGCTGGTTATGGGATTGGTCTCGTTGGCAGCCTCACACCAATATTTGTCACGATTGGGTATTGGCTACTCCTTGGCTGGCACAGGCACACCGACCAAAAGGGTTGCAAAGGATTTATCTGGGCTCAAATTGGTCAAACACATGGTGTCTGAGCCTGCTGACTTGGCTAAAGCAAGGCAAACATTCATTTTTGGTTGATCTACAGGCATGTATGCATGCAAAAGCAGGCAAGCAAAACCAACAAGCGCCTGTATATCATTTGATCAAACTCCATGTTCCTGCTCAGCTGTTTTTTGGCAAAAGCTTCCCCATCTATTTCAGTTCTCAAGCAAATCTTTTAGCACTTGTTCAGGGACTGGCCAACTATAGGGCACTAAACTGTCCCTCTAACCTTCAATTTTTACAAATTTGGATATCTTAGAATTCTTTTGAACACAATGGACACCACACTTTTGCTGAAAGAGCTCTATGATACAAACCATTTTCACAGTCCAAAAATCAACATCAGACTCAAGATTTGTAGCTTTCACAGGTTGAACAGGATCGTCTGGCATGAACCGTCGCTTCT
Source organism: Melozone crissalis (assembly GCF_028551555.1). Classification (NCBI taxonomy): domain Eukaryota; kingdom Metazoa; phylum Chordata; class Aves; order Passeriformes; family Passerellidae; genus Melozone; species Melozone crissalis. The sequence goes on from NW_026535860.1 coordinate 2,467,445, forward strand.
CCATGCGGCTCACGTCTGTGTGTGTGGGATCTCAGCCTCTCAGGGCTGAGGGGCAGAGTGAACAAGACCACCCCTGGGGGGCTCGGGAGTCCTGGAATGTTGCCAGAAATGTCTGGTGGCTGGACTTTGATCCCACATGGGAGATGACATCAGTATGAGGATAGGAGGATTTCACTAGGGTGAATGGTGAAGGGACAAGTTAATTGGCGTGTGAGATACAGGGTTTAAGATTTCTGTACAGGGGGGTCTAGAGAGGTAAGATGGAGGAATTGGGGCATGCCCTTCTCCTTCTTCTTCTTCCTCTAGGCCTCCATCTTCTGTGGTGATGTTGGCACTCTGGGATTGGACCTTACTAGGGGAACACTGGTTAATAAGGGTAGAGGGTATTGGAGAAAAATGATAAATATTGTATACGTAACTCCGAGTATAAAGATAGGTGGCCGCCCCAGGGGCTCTCAGTGTGTGTCCATGGCTGACTGCTGAGCAGAACTCTGTCAGGCCAAGAGAAAATCTTTTAGATAAGCATTTAATAAACACCGAGACCGAGAAAATATCTGAAGTCCCTTCTCGTCCTTTGGAGCGCGGGCGGCCCAAGGCCATCTTCGGGCTTTTCCAGACCATCTAAACAGCCCAAAATCCGACATGCGCGCTCATTTCCCTGCTGGTGGAATTGTCGCTGTGGTCTTGTGTATGAGATGGTTTCACGCCCTTCGCGGGGACCCACATAGGTCCGACACCTTTGCAAATACAAGCATACCCTTTGCCCCAAGTGATTAGTGGAAATGGTCCTTCAATTTGTCCTAACTCAAGGTTTCTGATCAAAACAGAAGGATTTTCTTTCAATTTTTCCTGTGTGCTGTTTGAAAAGTGCCTAAAAATTGGAGGATTAGTTCCTGCAAATGAGCTATTAAAAACATAAAGACATCTAAAGCTTTGCTCAACCTCATCTGGGATGTTGCTTGAGCCACTCCCCCTTTTGTTGATCTAGAATGGGTTTAGAGTGTGGTGCGTCCTTTCAACAATTGCGTGGCCTGTGTGGGACTAGGGAATTTCAAAAGTGTGGCAAACACCCTAGTCCATCAAAAATGTGACCAATTTTTGAGCTGTGTATGTGGTGCCATTTGTCAGTTTTCATCTCGTGGGGGATCAGTTTGGCGAGCTCTGGGCCCAGTGACACTGACAAGGACAAAAGCAAAGCACGAGAGGCGCTCTCTCTTCCTGGGACCAAAGTCCCACAGCTTTAATGGAGAACAACTCCAGGAGAGAAAGGGAGTGTCCAGGAGAGGAAAGAAGATGTCCAGAGGAGGATAGAGAGTGTCCACCTCATGGCAGGGGATTTGAAACCCTGGGGGAGGAGGGTGGGTAGAAAGGAACTACCATAATTCAACATAATAAATCACCACACTGAAGTTTTCTGCAGAAATTGCTGCACTTGTTGTAAACAAAATCCTAAAATCTCCCCAAACACAACCATGCAGTCCCAAATGACCACAATGTGGGAGAAAAATCACTCAACCCCCCTGTATACCCAAGCACCAGGTGTCACAGGGAGCACCAACCCCTGCAACTAGAAAGTCCACACACACAGACTCACTGGGAAAGGAGTATATCTTTATGAGGGGACAGAATGCTGACTTTTCTCAACACAAAACACACCATCCACCACATCAGCATCCACCCACATCATCTTCCTCAAACATTCACACACTGAAAACACAACCACAATTACAACACACAATTACAAAAATAGAAGCAATGAAACAGGATTTGCTCAATTCACCCCCAGAATTGCTAGCAGGTCCTTATTGACACAGCAAATCCTTTCTGCCAGCAGCCAGACCCAAACCCAAACTGGACAGGCGTACGTTGTGCGCAGGACGTCTCTGTGTGACTTATGAACAGGCCTTCCCCTGTGTACGCCTTACGGGTTACTTTATACAGAGTTAAACGTTCCCTTTCTCCACAGTCCCAGCAGTCTTGTCTGTCCCCCACGAGGAACAGCTGAGAGCGGAGGTGCCTCCAGGGAAGGAATGTCCTGGCAGCGCCCAGAGACATCCAGAGCCCGGTTGTTCTCGCTGGAGCAGAGAAGCATTCCTGCCGCGGTCACCAAATGACCTGTGGAATAGAACTCCCCACAGTTAAAGGTAGAAGGTGGTGTGTTTATTACAGCGCCAGGCACACAAGGAGTTGTCTCCTAAAGACATGTGTGAAGAATCACTGCCGCTCTACTTATCTAAAAAAGTCCTACATATTCATATAATTCCCCAAACGACTAATACATATTCATTAGGTAACCCCATCTACCCCCTTTGTATTAAAATGTATTATAATTGAGTCCAAAGTTCCCTCATATTGGCGGATTCTTTCACATCACATGGGTTGGTGGGTTTTAAAGCAGGGAATGGTCTCCTTCTGATGAAGCCAAGACGTCTTCCTCAATTTGACCTCTTTCCTTATGACCTGTTGGCAGGCTTTCGCACCCCTTGCATAAAGCTGAAATTTCGGGGCCCAGGTGCAGGCTACGGTCCTCTTCTTTGTCACAAAGAAATCCGCATCCCATCCCGCTTCTTTAAACATAGTAAAGACAGGCAAGTGATATATTGCCCTAGCCTTAACTACCTTATCTGCTAAAAATTAACTATCCCTTATTATTTCCACTCTTCTTGCTATACTCTTTCTGCCTAACTAAATCTTGCTAAAATTTTTACTCTTCCAGTTCTTTTAAATCCTGGATTCATTGGCCTCATCTCACACATCAGCCATGTGTGAGCCAATGCTGTAACTGGGAAAATCCACTCCTGAGCAGGAGATACAAGGCCTGGTTCTGAGCTGGAAGGGTGAGAAGGATGAGATGCACAGCATTTTGATCCAGGGGATGTTCTGAAAGTGCACTGCCTAACTGCCCCAGCTGCCGAGCACCACGCTCCACCTCCTTCTCCTGCTCAGCACATTTTTAGGAATCCAGGGCTTGGTATGTATGATTTGCTACTGCAACAAATAGAATTAATTTGCTTTGCAATCCCAGTTTTGTCCTGGGTTATTTTTTGCATGGGTCTCCTCCTGAACCTGTGTCAAAGACTGGCAGGGACTAAAGGACACTCCTATTCTCATGTCAGTAAATTCGGAGAAGTGATTTAAGTATCAATAAGTCAATAAGTATCAATCAGTAAATCAAATAATTTGGGGGAATATTTAGCCTGTGAGTTTCAGCAAAGTATTGAATATGTCTTAGATCCATGGGTACAAACTAGTAACTGAGATTACTGGGTGTAAACATATTAGGGAAGTGATTCCCCGCACACCCAGTGCTGAGATCAAGGATTGCCTCTGTTCTAACCCTGAGCTGGCAGCAGGGATTGGGCCCTGCTTGGTAACGTTCATTTTGAAGACTTCTGTTGAGCAGGTAAGAATGGTTGAAATGAAATCTTTTCTAGCTGTTTCCCTTTGGTTTACCTGTTTGAGGGTTAAAATTCTGTGCTGCAGGTGTGCTGGGTGTGTGCAGAGCAGTGCAGCCCCAGAAACCCCTTGGCTTTCCCACAAGTCGTCATGCCTTGTTGCCAGGTGTGCCCAGCTGTGGCAGGAGAAGGAGCCCGCAGCGCAGTGGGCACCGTGCCCTGCCCAGCCGGGGCTCTCTGGCACAGAGCAGCAGCAGCGCCAGCACCGTTCAACCCGCTCCTGCCTTGGCTTCCCCTGCACACAGAACCCTCTGGAAATCAGCACCGCCAGTGGCGTTCCCAGCTTGGAGCAGCTGCTGCTGGCGGGCAGATGCTGCAAGTTCAACTGCTGCCAAAGGGGAAAAAAGGCAGAGATGTACATGCACCGGAGCCCTGGGTATGTCCAATAAAGGTGCAAATATGTGGGGAGATTTGTTAGGAAGGATTTCAGCTGTGATGCCAACAGTGGCTTCTCTCCTGGTTCTGTGTGTTCTAGATGAGTAATGCAATGGTTGGCTCTGACAATTAAGAAGTAGATGTTATGTGGATGTTCAAATGTGTAGTGATTGTATTGTAATATATCCTCCCATAGTCCTCTTTCCTGTCTCCCTTGTAATTGCCTTGGTAGTCGGGGCGTCTGGGGAGGGCTGGCTTGTGACCATCAGGCAGGGTGTAGCAACACCTGACCTCCAGTCAGGATGCAAGAAAGTAATCTCCACCAATGGACAGCAGAGAAAGAGTTGACTGACAAAACATTGGGAGGGGCTAAGGGTATAAAAGGCAGAGCATCCTTTTTGTAGATGAGCATATGGCTGCTGCTCACAGAGACTCCCAATGCTGCAAGTTTTCCTTAGTCAGTCCTTTGTTAAGGTTTACTAAACCTTTAAAATGTTAAAAGTGAGAGTCATTTCTCACATGTGCAATGCTGTGGGCCATTTTCTTAGTCTGGCTTCCTTTGCTTGTGTCCCATCTGAGTGCTCAGCTGGGGTACAGGCTGTAGGTCCTTGGGGCGCTCTTGGAGTTCCTCTTGGATCCCTGAACAACAGGGTTTGGCCCATGAGGGGATTTTTTGCTGCTTTGTGACAAAGAAGAACTTCCCAGGCTCTTTTGTGTTTGCTGTAGGGAAGGTTGGTTATTGCTTTGCATAAATTCACAGACCAATATGGAGCGTTTGCTTTGTGATGTCAGGGCATGGTTGCCACATTGTCATAGTGGCATCAGAAGGTTGTCTTGGTGCACGGAAGGCCTGAGTGTCAGAGCAGCCCTAGGCCTTGCTTGCATCAGGAGAACCCTCCTGGTTTGAGCATTGGTCAGTAGGCAGCTGCACTCTGACAGGGCACTTGTTTTTCTAGTGTTGGAGAAAACTTGCACAGCACTGGGACAATGATCCACCATCTGGCCACAGCAGCTTTTGCTGCCTATGGTGTTTGTTTTTCCGCATATTACGTTGCACACTTTGTTCGTAAGTAGAGTTTTCCATTCTACTTCGGTAAGTGTGTATCCTAACCTAGCTTTTGTATGTCTTCCTGCTCTTTCTTGGTGGCTGAGTTTCTGATTTTGAAAGAGAAAGAGCATTAGAGTGCCAGTGGTTTGGTAAAGCTCCTGTCAAGAGGTTCAGCTAAAAAGGGGGTGTCTGTAGCCACAGGAGCAGCATTTACAGGGGAACCTGCAGGGCATCCGTTCCCTCTGCAGGGGAGTCTGTGGCAGCAGAGTCTGTCATTTACTCAGGTTGCTGGGACAAGCAAGACAGCTTTGAAAATGTAGACTGCTAGAGCTTCAGGGAAGGCCTTCTAAAAACTCTGCAGTTGTTCCCAAAATTCAGAGAAAGCTTCTTTCTTTTTAATTTTATCATGAAAGGATTTGTCTGTCTAACTTAATAACCTTTCACTGAGTGCAAAAATAGTTATTCCCTTTGAAAGGAAGTGCAAACTCTAAAGCAGTGAGTGTCTGCTCCTGAACCCTAGAGGTGCTGCTGTGCTCTTCCACAACAGAACTGCCACAGCTCAGGGGAAATTTGGGAAGCTTTTCTGGGCAACTGTTTCCTGCAAGTTAATGAGAATTAGTGCATGTATCTGATTGGAAAAAAAAAAGAGTACCTGAAGGAGAGGATTTCAGAAGTTGTTTTATGTGTTTGGTAGAACAGGAGGATTGAGTGTTAAAGAACAATTTGCATTTTCTTGATCATCTTTGTATTCATTTACTGGCTAAACAGGCTGAAGTGTAGGAACAGCCAAGAATATTGTCCTGATCTCTTGCTCGCTGTGTGAATGAAATGTGTCTCCTGAAGGGATGTTGTGAAACGGGAAATCGTACCTGTTTGGGTTGACTTGTTCTGTTGGATTCAGAGGGCCAGGCAGTTTTCTGACAGCATCTGGTTCATTTTCCCTTCCCACTACAGGTCACCTGAAGCGTGTATTCAGCAGTGCTAAAGATCCTGAGGTGAGTGAGAAAGGAACATTTCGTGTTCCTGGTGTTTAGGAATTGTAGAGCAAGCTGAGAGCTTGGCCAGTAGCAGTAGAGTGTAGAGGGCCAGCTAGGAAGGCTGAAAGAAATCCATTTCCATGCCTGAAACAAAAGTAACAAAGGCAGCTATAGATATTTTTAAATTTCCTTCTCAGAGTTTGAAGAACTAAAACCTAGTTTTGAAAAGAGAACAATGCTTGCAGACAGCAGATAGGGAAAATTTAATTAAGAGCAATTTCCTGTACAGTTGAATTAGATAATTTTAATTTAAACAGAGTGACTTAGAATCCTATTCCTATCAAATTTTATGATATCTACTTGGAACATGAGGTGGTAGAAAAGGAAGGCCATCTTGCAATGGTGCCTGCTGTATCTGAAGTGCAATGGGCACCTTTGTGGCTGGGGAGCTGCGTGGGCCAAAAGGACGCAGGGCTGGTGGCCTTGAGCAGCTGAAGATGAGGCAGCGTGTGGCCAGGGGGCCAAGAAGGCCAAGGGCACGGTGGCTGTGCCAGCAGCAGTGGGGCAGCAGGAGCAGGGCAGTGAGCGCGGACTGTGCTGGGCAGCGCTGCAGCCACAGCTGGAGTGCTGTGTGCAGCTGTGGGCCCTGGGAAGCAGAAAGTCATGGAGGGGCTGCAGCGAGTGCAGAGAAGGACAGGGGAGCTGGGCAAGGGGGGGCAGCACAAGGCCAGTGAGGAGGTGCTGAGGGAGCTTTAGCCTGGAGAATGGGGGCTCCTGAGGGACCTTCAGGCAGACTTCCATACATCCCTGCCTTAGACCCATAGAGCCACTGCTCAGCACAAGGGCTGCTTCCCTGCCAAACATCTCTTCACTGCATCCAAGTGCTTTAGACACTGGAGTGGGTAACACTTTCATATTTTGTTTGTTTATTTGTTTGTTTGTTTGCTAGAAGGAGAAGCCTTCTAGCCTGTAATTTCTCCTTCTCCAGGGAGCTTTTTCTCAATCTTTCCTGCCCTTTTCCAGCACTGGCAGAAACACATCACTTTCAGGGTAACGGCTCCTGTGTCTTTTGGCAGCCCAGGGAATCAGTGTGTGTTGTGTTTGGGAATTGAGCAGGAAATCAATGCCCTTGCATTCCAGCTGGTGCTCAGGGAGTAGAGGAGCTGGGATGGACTGGGCTGTATTTCTGATTCCAGCCACTTCAGCACCATCAGTGTGGCCAAGGGCAAGAGAAGAACTTGCCCGAGCACAGATGCACGAAGAGTGCAGTTCACAGTGCAATGCTCTGGGTCTGGTTGCATTCCATAAGGACCCACACGCTGCAGATTGCCCAAGAGTGTGGGTTACTGAAGCAACAGGAGAGCAAGTTCAGGATGGCTGCTGATCGGGGCACTGCTACCGAGTGCTGATGTGTGTAGCGACAGAAATGACAGTGTTGATTCAGGGGGAACCCCACGTGGTGAATAATGTGCTTTGACTTTATGATTTAGAATGTTAAACAAATGCTTTTTTAAGCTATGGTTTATTACACTAGTACTGTATTAAAACTATACTAAAGAGATACTATACTATAAAGCTACTAAAGAAAAACTCGTGACTGTCTCCAGACAGTCACAACACATCTTTTATCTAATTAGCTAATCAAGCTAAACAACTATCACTAAAATCCAATTAACAAATCACTTTCAGTAAACAATCACTAGAACGCATTCTACATGTACTAAACAACAAGAACAGCAAGTAGAGATAGTAATTGCTTTCTCTTGTTCTTTAAGTTTCTCACTACCTTCTCTTAAAAAAAAAAACCTAGGAGAGAGAACTATATCTCTTTGTGTACAAAGAATGTAAATACCACAGTACAGTAAAGAGAGATTATAAAAGTGAGATCTGTCTAACTGTCTATTTGAATCTTCCTGGCTCTGCTCCAAAGCAGTGGAAGATGCAAAGCTCACCTAAAGGCATCCCTTCAGGAGAGGAGTAGAGACAAGTTCCATTGACTGATCCTGAGCAGGCAGAGATGTTTCCCCCTCCAGAGATGGTTGTTTGTTTCCCCTCCTGTTTTCCTACTCCAGCCTCTTGTGCCCTGAAACCTTCTTTTTATCCTTTAAATTTTTGCATGTCCTAAGGGAGTGGAACTATCCCATGCTGTAGCTGGGGTCTGGTGACTTTGCTCATACATGCCATACATGACACATGGTTTCCTTCACTGGCATCCCCAGGGCTGTGTAAGTTCATTCGTTAATGGGGCCTTATGAGAAACTCTGTTGCTGCTGGTCAGAATTCTCAGTTGACAAAAGAGGGAGAAGAAACACCTTGGTCCTCCTCCATATACTGAGGTGGCCATAGAGGTTCTCTGACTTCCATCAGAGATCTTTGCACGCATCCTCATCTCCTGAATGACCCAGTTTTCTAACAAGAATGTGGATGTCAGGAAGTCACAAAGCTGGTGCAGGCCTGAAGAGAAGGTGAACTCCAGAAGTGTCTCTCACAAGGAGTGAGCTCACCCAGGAAGCCCCTGCAGAGCCAGGATGGAGCTGTGGGACAGGGCGGGGTGTCAGTCACTACTGAAAGACAAACAGGACATGGCAGAAGCAGAGGGAGGCTCTCACCAGACCCTTGAGAAATGCCACCCCTTCCCTGTCAGCTGCCTGAGAGGCTGTTGGGGCTTCAGTCCCAGATGGCCCCTGATTGTAGGGCCAGGGTCACTTTGGAATCTGTGCCTCCCCTTGGGCAGAGAACGACCCAGGAGAGCAGCAGCACAGTGCTTTGGGAACGTGTGAGCCCAGCAGCCTTTGAGTCTTGGCCCACAAAGGGCGTATAGGAAGTTGAAACCCATCTTCTCTTGCTTTCTGTGCAGGTGCTTCTAGAGAAAGAGCAGGAGCACACTGCCTCATCTGAGATGCCATGCCAGACTCAGGGAGAGCTGTTCCCTGCCCGAGGGAAGGAAGAACAGCTCAGGCAGCAGGTGGAAGAGCCACAGGAGAATGGCCAGGTGAGCCTGACTGGCCAGGGGACAGAGGGAAGGGCAGGAAGAGGGGCGTAAACCAGAGCTCCTGGGACTGAGGAGGCCAGGAGTCCCACAGGCACTGGAAGAACAGAGCCTTGCAATCTGCAGAGATCAGCCCTGGGACAGGAGGTTTGCAATGGAGGCTGATGTGGAGAGGGAAGCAGAAAGAAGGGGCTGAATAAATGTGATTTTGAGGCTCAAAGAGGAAAAAAGCTGAGCCTTACGGCAGCTCCCAGTCACTTGCTCTGCTTTTGTGTGTACAGAACATCAATGCAGAGCCACAAGCAGAGCTGCCCGAAGCTCAGAGTGACATCATGGACGTGAAGCGAAAGAACAAGGAAGACATGGGAAGAATTCAACAGGAGAATCTCCATCAGCAGAGGGGCGATCAACAAAACCAGGTGAATGAAAGAGTGGCAGCCACTCCACTCATGAAATGTCCTCTCTTTTGTTTGTTAGAGAACATGAAGGAACAGCTGGATGCAGAGCTTCAGATAGCTCACAGTATGACCAAGGCAAGGCATAAGCAGCTGGAGGAAGAAATGAAAATCATCAGAGAGAAACTTAATCGCTTCCATCAGTCTCTGCAAAACCTAGTGAGTGAAAGAGGGATGCAGCCACTGCAGTCACCAATCTGGTGGGTTCTGCCCTTCTTGCCTTTCCAGTGCAGAGCAGCAGGGAGTGGGGCCATGCCTCTGAGTGCCATGCTGCTGTAGTGTGTGTATCACAGTCACTCTGAAGGACATTTCCTGGTGTGCTGAATCTCAACTGCTGCCCTGGACAGCGAAACTTGTCCTTTGACCTTTTGGCCAGCAGTCATCCAAATTGATTCCTGCTGGCCTGTTCCTGCTCTCCTTTTTTCTTGAGGTGTTTTTACAGTGGAACTTGGTGACCCAGATGGAGGATTGAAACAAGCTGTTGTATCCGCTGTCAATCTCTTCTTTGCCTTTCCTCACAGTCGATGACTCCTGGCTGACAGGGACAAGCTGTAGTGTCTGACTGCTTTGTTCTGTTTGACTTGAGGTGCAAGTGTTGACATCTCACCGGGCAGCCTGCGAAGACTTGCAGGGAATGTGTGGCAATGAAGGACCCCAAGTTAGGAGTGAGGCACAGGAACAGCGCCCACCAGAAATGCTCCAGGTCCAGCACATCCTGGGCTCTGAACCTGCTGCCGCAGCAGCATCACCTCGAGGAAACCCTTCTGTGAAACCTGGGAACTCAAGCTCAGGCAGATCCTGGGAACAGGAGATTGAGGAGGAGTACCTGGAGCTGCTGGGTAGGTCCGGGGTGTTTCTTATCTGAGGGACAGTGAATTGTGTGCGGGTGTCAGCAGAGCTGTACCAAATGCTCCTCCTGAGCTTGGTGTCACAGGGCCATTCAGGACTCCCCAGAGGCAGCGCTGTGCTCCGAGGCAGTGAGAGAGCTCTGGGTGTTCCTGCTGCCTCTGAGGGCACCTGGGACTGGCTTGGGTTTGCCTGAGCTTCCCTCTCTGCTAAAGGCTGAAGCAGGGATTGTTCTTGGATCAGCAGAAGGCTGTGACCTAGCAAATGATCTAGGCAAGTCCTGTGTGCTAGTGGCCAAACTGAACAGAATTTTTAGCTTCCTAAATTCTCCTTAGGCTCCTGACTTCCAACCAGTCATCAGAGCAAAAAAACTTCACAGAAATGGACTGGCTTTGGAGTTTTGTCTTTTTGGGTTGGGATTCTTTTTTGGAGGGGAGGGGGGGTGGGATTGCTTTTGTGTTGTTCATTTTTGATGGAGGTTTTTTGTTGTGTTTTTCTCCATCCTGAAGGAGCCCTTCTACCCCACATCTTACTGATGTCATTTTTATGACTGTTACTGTTACCACTACTACATCTGCAGTTTATTTTCATGAGAATGCCATATTTTTGTCAATAAGAGAATGCTATCTTTTTGTCAGTGAGAACTACTTTGAAAGAACATCAGGTTACAGGACAAATAGAGAGCACGAGGTATTTTCCATGTGCCTCAAAGAAAAAACAGAGACTTTGATAACAAACTTTATTTAATCTTCTAGTTCTATGCTTGTCAAGATGTGTCCAGGAGACACATCCAGGTGGCGTGATCTGATAAAACTGTACTGCAGGCATTTCTCAGGAGAGAGCCTCCAGCTCAGCCATGGTATATCCCTCAGATCCATGGCACTTTGCCATACCTGATTCCCACTCTTTCCCATGACTGTTAGAATCCTACCCATTGGCCCAGGCCCTGCTCAGATACATCTCTAGGAAAACATATCAAGCCCTTTGAGATTCTGCAGCACAACCCAATGAATCTGCTTCTTGCCCGTAACAGCTGCCAGTGCTGTGCTCTCAGATAAGACCTGGTGGGGCTGAGGCCAGAGCCCAGTGAATTCTGTGTCTGCCGTCACCTGCTGGGACAAAAACAGCACTGATCTGCGCCTCAGTGTGGCTGATCTCAAAGCCCATCCTGTTGTGTCCAGAATGGGGGCAACAGCTTGTCTGGGGCCCAGGCTCACTCTGGCTTCTTCCCATCAGTGCCTGTCAGTGCTCATGCTTGGGCTTTGCCAGCCTTGTTGTGCTAACTGCCCTGTCCCTGAGGGCTGGAGGCACTGCAGAGGCTGGAGCCTTCCTTAGCTGGGAGAGGGGCATCTTGGAGCTCAGCCTGCTCATAAACAGGTCAGGGTCCTGATGCTGAAAGCCCCGTCAGGATCAGTTACAGCTTGAGGTGCTCTGGTTTACAAATGGGAAGGCATTCCTTTTGCAAATTGCTGAAAGGTGGGGAAGATGTCCTCCTCTCCTGGGATTGCAGGTCCCTGTGCTTTGTTTCCTGTCAAGAGAACTCTTCAAAAGACTGTACAAATCAGTTTCTGTGCTGGCCACCTGTGCTGCAGAGCTGTCTGCCTGGTTGTGGTCGTTGTTGCCCTGCCGACCACAAAGGGCTCAGAGCCCCAGGCGCTGGGGCTACCTTTTCTATCTCCTGGAAGCTGGGATCTCTGCTTTAAAGTCAGCATCTTGCATTTTGTTTCCCTCAGGAAGAATGGTGAACCCCACTGAAAATCCCCTGATGAAATACACGCATCTGAATTATATTGGCAGCGGGTGAGTCCAACAGCAGTTATTCCTGCACAACCATAAGCCGGGTGTTTTTCTGGTGGAATGTCTATCCAGCGTGAAGTCAGGCCAGCTGCAAAAATGTTCACAGACTGGGGATAGATTGTCCCATCTCTCAATGCTGCTCAGAATTTGTGAGTGGGCTCAGAAGGCATTGTCAGAGATGCCTTGCTACCGAGGTCTCGCCTGCATCAAGGAACAGGACCTGGAAGGTCTCCTTGTCTCTCAAGTGTGGGACAGCTCTGTCTTAATTTCTTTAGCATTTTTTGTATGTCTCAAAATCATACGGGCACACTAATGAAAAGAGAAGAAACTTGCTTGCCTGAAAGAGCAACCTATGCCCTATCAAAGCTGAGAGATAACAGTTCCCAGGAACAATTCTTTCCCCTGGTTTGAGGAAGGAAACACTCTGTGGTCAGGATAGGAATCACACCATTTAGACAGTGAAACCCAAGAGGAAAGACTAACCTCCCTTTAGAAGTTGAACCCCAGTGCTTCAGGAACAGGCCCAGTGCCCATGCACTTGAGAGGAAAATGCATCATCTGCCTTCTGGCAGAGCCCTCCTGCATCCTGCAGATTTTGACACTTCCAGCAGAGATTTCCTGTGTGGGCTGGCTTTCACTGCAAGATCTAAATGGCTTCTCCTTTCTCTGCTTCTGTTTTGTTTCTAGGGGGTATGGAGATGTTTACAGAGCACTCAACACTGCCACAGGAGGAGAGGTAAATGTCAACAGCCCCTGCAGGCTCTGCTGCACTCGAGGGCTTTCCCCTCTGGTGTGAGCTGTGGCTGGAGCTTTGGGCAGAGCTGTGCTGAAAAGGCACAAGAAGCACAGACTGGTGCCAGCCCACAGAACACATCTGGGACTTTGTCCCCCTCAGCTGCCGGAAGGAAGGCATGGAGGGCAGCGGTTCCTTTCAGAGAAGGACGCGCTCACTCGCTCTCCATTGCTAAAACAAAGGCGGTGCCTGCGAGCACCTCACTGCTCTCTGGGGCTACAGCTTCAGAGTCCTGAATTCTCATTTCTGGCTGCCAGCAAATCCATCTGAAAGTTACTGGTAGTTCCTTGGCCACCTGCAGTGCTGCACTTGGGAACTGCACATAGGGAGAGATCTGCAAGGCATCCCTGAAAGCCCTAAGCCCTGCCCATATCCCAAGATGTATCCACAGAGTATTAAGGCATGGATTACTTCTTCTGAGTCCCAAACAAAGCAGCAGAGAGTGTGGTCAGAGGTTTGTGGGTGATAACTGAGACACTGCTGTTACCAAGTGGTCAAGGCAAAATGTCAGTGGCCCCACGTGTCCTGTAACTGGCTCCCAAGGGAGCAGAGAAATGGGCTGTTGGAATGTCAGTTCCTAATTACTGTAGTGCCTAATCACAAGGAAGTTTGGCACAGCTCAGCCGTGTCATTGCAAAATCACTCGCTCCACGTGCCTTGTGGTCTCGTGCCACCAACCTCCCAAGTTACTGATTTTCAATGTCATTTTAGGTGGCAATAAAAAAAATAAATCTTCAAGGAGTGAGGAGGAAGGAGCTAACCTTTAATGAAATAACAATCATGAAGAGGTATAGGAGTCCCAATGTTGTGAATTATTTAGACAGGTGAGAGGTTATGGTCTTATCCCATGGATGTGTGTTTACATAAAGCAAACATTAGAGGTTAAAAACCCACTTTGGTCAGTGGCAGCAAGTAAAGCTGTTATTTTTATTTATTCATATGTCTCTACTCATCTCCAATGGATGAGAAGAGAGTGCATCTTGTCTGCATGAGTCTTCCCTGGCACACCTAGTTTGATAATTACTCCAAAATATTCAATACCTGGATCAGCTGTATCTTCCTAACTCAATAGCCTCAAAGTTCACTGCCTCCACATTTATTTGGGATTGATTTTTTAAAGTTTCTTAAGTGCAGATGAACCATCCTAAAGTTGATTTCGCTTGGATTGTTGCCCCTCCCTGCCGTTGCTATGCATGCCAGGAAGACTAGGTGCTTATTTCCAGAAACACCATGCCTGACAGGTTTTTTATCTGGGCTGTTTCTAAACTGCACTTTTCATCTGCTGCCCATCTAAAACATCTCCTTTTTCACAGATGTGTCTTTCTCTTTGAGACTGCACAGATTGCAAACAATGCACAGCCAAGAGGGAATATCTATTCCTTTGATTCCGTCCTTGTCACAAAGGCATCTGGAAATAAGAAACCTGGAAGCAAAAAATCAGTGTAGCCATGCATGTTCATCTCTACCCCCTTGTTTCCTTCTTTCAGCTACCTTCTAGGCGAGGAACTCTTGCTGGTTATAGAGTACATGGATGGAGGTGTCCTGAGCGATATCGTCAGCCAGACCTGCCTGTCTGAAGATGAGACAGCAGCCATCAGTCGGGAGGTCAGCAATCCCAGCTGTGTTTCCAAGGGCTTGGGCAGGATTGTCTGGGAAACAGGGGCTCAGAACAGGAGAGGTTTCCTGTGCCAAGCTTTGTTTCTGTGTTGCTGGTATGCTATGGGCAAGTAAAAGCCTCTCAAGTGAAAGGCCTGCCAGTGCCCCTGCACTCCCTGTACTCAGTGCCAGTACTCTTATCTCCTGCTGTTGTATTCTCGCTCTGTCTCTTGTATTTGTATTTGCTGCTCTCCACCTTGCCTCTCTAAATGTTTGCCTGGAGTCTGTCTTCACTGCATTCCTTTCCCGTAAAAGCAAAGGTGCTGGTGGCAGGATTTGAAACAAACAGCAAAGAAAAAGGAGAGAGACTCGTTTCTCTCAGTCCTCAGCTAAAAAGGATAGGAGTGCAGCCAGAATGCTCTTTGCTTCTGAGCACATGCACTGCAGCAGGAGTCATCCTGGCTGGTTGGCAGGGGACAGCCTACAACAGCAGGTGCTGTTGCTCTTTCAAAAGCTGACGTGCCTTTCCTCAGAAAGGTCCTGCTCTGCAGGTGTTGGAGCAGCAAGCTCTTCCTCTCAGTGGCCATTACTGTTCTGTCATTACTCCCCCTTCCCCTGGAGAGGGAATCTTTTAGATTCTTTGTTTCCTTTCTTGTGTGATGAAATCACATCACTCATTTTTGCCCTTCTGTTTCTGTTTTCTCGCTCAGTGCCTGCAAGGACTGGATTTTCTTCATTCAAACCATGTTATCCACCAAGATGTGAAGAGCAGAAACATCCTTCTCAGAACTGACGGCTCTGTCAAACTGGGTCGGTATATTCTTGGTCAGGTTCAGCGTTCCAGGGATGTGGGTGTGGGGCTGCTTGGAGTGACTGCCAGCTCCCCAAAAATGGTGCTGGTGGCAGTGCAGGGACCCCTGCTGCGAGCTGAAGGCACAGTTGGAACGTGCACAGAGGTATAAGGAACCACAAGCAGTCAAGAGTGGCCTTGCTCTGTGTGTGTCCCTTCCAGAGGGAGGGAGTTACAAGTCCAAAGTTTCCAAAGAACAAAAGCCACTGCTAGAGGCAGTGTAAAAAATGGGGGGATTTTTAAAGTCACCAATGCCAGGAGATTCAACAGCACATTTTCAAACTTCCACTGGGGAATTCTTTTGCTTGCTTTCCTAATTGCACAGAATTCAGATAAAACCAGTATTTTGTTTTCTCCTCAGCTGATTTTGGCCTCGCTACTCAGCTCACCCCTGAGCAGAGCAGACGGTGCTCGCTAACTGGGACTCCTTGGTGGATGGCGCCTGAAGTGGTGACAGGTCAACCATATGGCCCCAAAGTGGACATATGGTCTTTTGGAATTGTGGGAATTGAAATGATAGAACAAGAACCTCCTTACTTGAGTGAAAGTTCTGGCACGGTAAGGAGCAAATACTCACTGATCCCACTGTCTTTCTCACCTGTCCCATGTCTTGTGTGCCACTGGACAAAATCCCATTGCCATCTGCTGGAACTACTTCCACCAAGGTCCCCTCCTACAAATGTCCCTGCAACACATCAGCATCTGCTGGACTTTTGGTTGCATCAATGGGGGAATTCAAGCCTTACCACATGCAAACAAACTCCAAACAAACAAAATGTTCTCAGGCAACACTTTCATTTGGGTTAGTGGTTCCAGTTCTTTTGTCTGTGTAGATGGCCTTAATAACAGGAAAAGAGCATCTTAAGAGTGTTGTTATCTTTCCAGAAATGAAGGAAGGAAACCCAAACCCAACAAAGTTTCTAAAACTGTGGTCTTTAGAGAGGAACCTAACCCTGTGTGCAGTTTCTTCTTATTGGGAAACATGGGCATGAGGGTGTAAAGGCCACAGAGTCTCTTCTGCTTCTTGTGCAGTGCTGCTGAAACACTCAGTGACCGTGTTTCTCTCCCAGCCCAAGCAACATTCTGCACATCACCAAGCCAGAGCCTGGTGATGCGGAGAGCCTGCCAAAACCTCCCAGTGATTCCTGGCACTTTCTGGGATGGGCCTACCATTCATGCATTGACTTGAGTAGCCAAATGACTAGAGGGTGGCCATAGGGATGGAGCCTCTCCTTCTTCTGACCTAGACAATTTTTCTTTTGCTGCAAAAATGGGAAGCTGAAATTTTCAGACTGCTGAGAGACAGAGCTGCAGGTGGCTCCTGTGTGCCCAAGCAGGCATTTTCATCCCAATACATTTGTGCAGGCACCTTAATGTGTCTGTGTTGAAGAGGAGATTGTAAATGTTTGGTTCCCTACCTGGGTATTAACTGATGGATTTCCTTTCTTTTCTTCCAATTACCATTGTTTTCAAGAACAGCACAAAAAGCCTGATGAGTTTTGTTCTAGGGCACGTGCGCTTAAAGGACCAAAAAGCACTGCAGAGATGCCCTTCATGTACTAACCCTTGAAATTAGTTAGTATAGCAAAGTCCCTCTTCCAAAAAGCCTCTGAAGCTGGCATGAATCCTCAGAGATGCAAATGTCCTTTTGCTGATGTAGTTCCCACTAACTAGGTCAGGCAATGAAATCAGCTGCCAAGGCAAGATCTGAGGGATGGTGGAAAAGCTGTGGCTGCATCGGGGTTTGGGTTTTTGGTTGGTAAAGGAAAGTTATCTCTGGGTCTGTGCCAGGGCAGAAACTGCCACTGCAGAACAGAGGTTAAACAAAGGGATCTGGGAGAGCCTTAGAGATGTGAAAGCAGGAGGTGGAGCCTGGTGTCTCCTTTTTCTCCAGGCTACACACCTGATAGCCACAGTAGGGACTCCACAGCTGCGGCAGCCCAAGCTCCTCTCGGCTTTGCTGCGTCACTTCCTGAGCTGCTGCCTGCAGACAGACGAGGAGCAGCGCTGGTCTGCCAAGGAGCTCCTGCAGGTAAAATGTGAAGGGGCTGCAGGTGAAACAGGCTCTGAGGGATGGGCTCCTCTTCCACTCAAGTCCAAGGCAGCAGATGAGCCCCCTTCCTCCTCATCTCCACGCTTGCTGCTCTTCAAATGAAAATGGTGAGGAATCCTAGACTGGGCTGGGCTGGCAGGCCTTATAAAGGTCCTGTGGTGCAAGTGTCCTGCAATGAGCAGGGACCTCTTTAAAGAGATCAGGTTGCTCAGAGCCCTTTGCCACCAGAGCCAGAATGGTTGCAGGGATGGGGCTCCTACAAGCTCTTGGGGCAAGCTGTGCCAGGGTTGCACCATACTCCGAGAAACAAGTTTTTCCTTAGATCTACTCTGATTAGATGCCCTTTGTGTTTAAAAATATTTGTCCATATCTTATTGTAACTGGCCCTGTTAAAAAAGATGTCCCCCACTTTCTTCAAAGCCACTCTGAAGTCTTGGAAAGTGGCAATAAAGTCTACCCGGGGCCTGTTCTTCACAAAACTGAATAACTCCAGCTCCCTGTGCATTTCCTGAGAGGAGAGGTGCTCTGTCCTCTGTCTGTTTCTGTAGCCCTCTTTTGTGATTTGGTGGGGTGTTCAGTTTTATCTAAAGGCAAAAGAATTGAAGTAGAGCAATGCGGGGTACAGAGACATGAAATGGTGGTGCAGGAACCCAAGGAAGCCAGTCCCAGCCTAGGGGTCAGAGATTTGGCTGTGGGCAGGAGGGGCTGTGGGGGGCTCACTGTGAGCCTCTGAGGGGCCCTGGTTTGTGCCCCCTAGCCCACCCTTAGAGGTTTCTGCCACGCAAACAGGGACAGCTGGGAGGGAGTTGTCCCAGCCCCATCTGCTGCCTGGCACGCTCAAGCAGACGGGAACTGCGCCAGGGTTACTGCCAGGCTGTGTGGCAGAGAGGGAACTGCAGGGCCCAGTGCCACTGGGCTGGCCCTGCTGGGAAGGAAGGTGCCATCCAGCACACGAGGGGCAGGGCATGGAACGGTAGACACTGCTTTCTGTGTCTGTGGCAATCAGCACAGTGCCTGTCTTTCAAAGGCAGGGGCCTGTGTGAGTCATTGGAGTTTCCTGAAAGGAAGAAAACCTAGGGACAGAAAGTGCCATTTCTAGAGCACTGGCAGGGCAAAAACCCCAGCATGATGAAGAAATCACAATAAACAGATGAGTGGGATTCTGGGCCAGGATTGCCTGTGATGGCAAGGTCTTGCACACTGGAGATGACTGGGGAGCAGATGGTCCCATTGCTCCTCTTTCTGGGTCTTTCCAGGAACTTGATGTATCCTGATTGAGTCCCTGAAGCAATGAGCTTGGAAAGTAATGGTTCACTGTTCTTTGTTGTATTTTTTTTTCTGGTGGACAGCATCCATTTGTAACTTCAGCCAAGCCACCATTCATCCTGGCACAACTCATCAACTCAGTGAAGAAGACGAATAATCCTAACTCTAAACCCTAACCCTAAACCCTAACCCTAACCTTAAATGCTAACCCAAACCCAAAGCCCTAACCCTGTCCCTATCTGTAACCCTTACCCTAACCCCAACCCTAAGTCTAAGCCTAGGCCTAAACCTAAACCTAAGCCTAAGCCTAAGCCTAAACCTAAGCCTAAGCCTAAGCCTAACCCTAGGAGACCAGAACATAGCAATCATGTCAAGATGTTATCTCTGTTACCAATTTAGAGTAGGATTGTAGAGTAGGGTTGCTGAACAGATTTGTAGCATAGAATTATAGATTAGAGTTGTAATTAATAAAGTTTCTGAAACATCAACTCATTTGGAAGATTCTCCTCCTTCTGACGCCTTCAGAAAATTCAACATTTCCTTCTGAATTACCAATTGTTTTTTATGGGTGCTAAGTCACACATATGGCTTCTTTTGTATGGTTTCATAAGTGAGGAGGGCTCTTCTTCATTCATCCTCTCCAGACCACACTGCCTTTGGAATATGACCCACTGGCTGGTTATGGCACAGCTGTGATATTTCTAGTTGAGGCAGTAAGGGCAATGGCATTTGAAGGCAAAACCAAAGGAAGAATGAGGCAGACCAAACATCTTGTGCAGGTTCAGGCCTTCAGCTGTGACTGGAGAGCATTGGGGTTCCTGCCGCTTGGATTTGGATCCCTAAATGCAATAATCTCTTTGGCTGGAGGAAAGCCTTGCTCAAGTGAGAAAGCAGAAAGATCAGAGAGGGTGCTCGGGAAGGTCTCCTGTGGTGCGGAGCTGTCAGCGCCTGTGAGGTGAGAGCGGGCCCGGCCTTGCCCGGGCTGGAGCCCCAGCAGAGCCCCGGCAGAGGCCGGAGCAGCCTGAGCCCTGGCAGAGGCAGGCTGGAAGGAGGCCCTTGGAGCTGCAAGAGGCAGCAGCCAGGCCCTGGGTGCCTCTTGCTGGGAGCAGGCGAATCCTCCACTCTCAGAGCCCAGGTGGCAGCTGGCTGCTGCTGAGGGGAAGCGCATCCGTGCTGGGCACAGCCCGGCCTGGAGGCATTGGCTGTCTGGAGTGTGCCCAGGAGCAGGGAAAGGCCAAGGGCAGCCGCGGGCCGCTGAGTTGGCTGAGGATTCCTCCTCTTCTGCCAGCTGCCCTGCAACTCCTGGCAAAGGCCAGCAGTGTGTGCAGCACTCTGGGCACCGTGGGAGGGAGCCGAGCTGCTCGGCAGGCTGGAGCACAGGGCAGCTCCTTCAGGGCCGGCACTTGTGCCAGGGAAGTGAGGCCAGCGTGAGGCAGGGACAGCTTGGCAGGGCACATCTGCAGGAGCCAGCGCCTCACGCAGCTCTGGGAGGAAGCACCTGCAATCCTGCAGTTCTGCACTGAGCCAGAGCAAAGGTGTGAGATGCAGAGTGATTGGCAGAAATATTCAGGCCCACCAGGCCAGCCTGCTTTGTGCTTTGTGGCGCACAGCATGCACTGTGCAATGCAGCTCTGAGTTGCTGGGAGAGAGGCAGTCGGGGATGTGCCTGAGGTTTGTGCTTGAGGAGTGAACTGATTTGGAAGGGGGCAGAAGGGTTTGAGCAGGCAATTTGTGTTTTCTTCATTAATTTCTGAAAGAAAGTCATAATGTGTTGCACACAGGTAGGGTTATTAGAAAAGAAAGGCCTTATAAAATCAGGCCTTGCTATAGTAAATTCCCAGATAGCCTGTTACATCTTCTACGTGCAGCCAGCAAACTTCCCATGGGAACAGTCATGAGTGCAGTTAGCACAACAAGCTATTGTGCTAAGAAAACTGTTTGCATCTGTAATAAACAAGAAATCTCTCCCATGAGCATCCACGAAAAAAAATGTAATCACTTGAGTAAGAGTGAGTCTTAAAAAGAGTGAGTCTTTGCATGTACACACTAATACACCTTCTAAGCAATAAATTGTGTGGCAAGGAAACTACCAGCCAGCTGGACTGAACACGAGATCTGTGAAAACCGTTTAAAAATGAGTTATGTGAATGAAGAATTGGCTTTCCCTGCATGAAGAAACTGAGTCCCAGCTGCTTTATTGACACAGCAATGTGGCTTCACTCAGCAAGAGCACTTGCAGGGTGTATTGATGAAACGCTTGTGTTTGATTCCCAGAATAGGAAGAAGAGGCGTGTAACAAACAGGGCTTAGTCTTTTGAATTCTTTTAGCTTTAACAGGAGTGCTGAAGCCTGTATTCCCCCACTGCAGTGCTTACTGTGTGCAACTGGCGATCTTGGCCTTGAGAATAAGGAGAGTGCCCCTGCTAAGAACATAGCTGGAATGCATTCAAAGGGAAGAAAGTGTTTTTAGGAGGCTCTTGACCACCAAAGGAGAATTTGAGGAATGGGAATATTTCCCAAATGACTGTGTCAGGAACCAGAGACGGGCCCGAAGCCCTGCCATATTTGATCCATGTTTGAGGCGGTTGACAAGACAGTGAAGGAAAGTGTCTTGTTTAACAGGTGGGACCTTGAGCCTTGAAAGAGAAACAATGTATTGGTCAATCGGTGGGCAGTCAAGCTGTGAAAGGGGAACAATGGAGCCGTCGGTGGCAGGGAGTCATGGAGTCATCCTGAGCCATCATCTCACACGCCAGCCATGTGTGAGCTGGTGCTGTAACTGGGAAAATTCCACATCCTTAGCAGGAGATACAAGGCCTGGTTCTGAGCTGGAAGGGTGAGAAGGATGAGATGCACAGCGTTTTGATCCAGAGGATGTCCTGGAAGTGCACTGCCTAACTGCCCCTGCTGCCGAGCACCACGCTCCATCTCCTTCTCCTGCTCAGCGGATTTTTGGGAATCCAGGGGTTGGTATGTATTATTTGCTACTGCAACTAATGGAATAAATTTGCTTTGCAAGCCCAGTTGTGTCTTAGGTTCTTTTGTGCATGGATCGCCTCCTGAACCTGTGGCAACGACCAGCAGGGACCTACAGGACACTCCTATTCTCATGTCAGTAAATTCTGAGAAGTGATTGAAATATGTCAATAAATTTGAGGTAATGTTTAGCCTATGAGTTTCAGCAAAGTATTGAATATGTCTTAGTTCCATGGATACAAGACGGGTAGGTGAGATTGCTGGGTGTGCAGGACTTAGGGAAGTGATTCCCTATGCACCCACCACTGAAACAAAGTAATGCCTCCTTTCTAGCCCAGAGCTGGCAACAGGGATCAGGCCCTGCTTGGAAACTTTCATTTTGGCAACTTCTGTTAGCAGGTAAGAAAGGTCAAAATGAAACATTTTCCAGCTGGTTTATCCTTTTAGGCACCAAAGCTCTGTGCCACGGGTGGCCTGGGTGTGTGCAGAGCAATGCAGCCCCCACAAAGCCCTTGGTTTCCCCTCAAGTTGCCAGTTTGACTGCTTCCAAAGGGAAAGAAAGGCAGAGATGTACATCCACAGGAGCCCTGGGCTGTGGACCATTTTCTTGGTCTGGTTTCCTTTGCTTGTATCCCATCTGAGTGCTCAGCTGGGGTACAGGCTGTAGGTGCTTGGGGCACTCTTGGAGCTCCTCTTGGATCCCCTGAAAAACAGGGTTTGGCCCATGAGGGGAATTTGTGCTGCTTTGTGACAGAGGAAAACTTCCCAGGCTCTTTTGTGTTTGCTGTAGGGAAGGTTGGTTATTGCTTGGCATAAATTCACAGACCAACATGGAGCGTTTGCTTTGTGATGTCAGGGCATGGTTGCCACGTTGTCATAGTGGCATCAGAAGGTTGCCTTGGTGCACAGAAGGCCTGAGTGTCAGAGCAGCCCTAGTGCTGGCTCCGATTCAGGAGAACTTTCCTGATTGGCACCTTTGTCAGTGGGTAGCTGCCCACTGACAAGAGCATTGTTTCATCTATTTACCTAACTTTCAAAAATAACAATGTTTCACTATCTGGCCAGGGCAGCTTTTGCTGCTTATGGCATTTCTTTTTCCGCGTGTTATGTTACCCACTTTGCACGTAAGTAGAGTTTTCCATTCTACTTAGGTTAGGGTGTATCCTAACCTGGCTTTTCTATGTCTTCCTGCTCTTTCTTGGTGGCTGAGTTTCTGATTTTGTAGGAGAAAGAGCATTAGGATGCCAGTGGTTTGGTAAAGCTCCTGCCAAGAGGTTCAGCTAAAAAGGGGTGTCTGTAGCCACAGGGGCAGCATTTGCAGGGGAACCTGCAGGGCTTCCGTTCCCTCCACGGGAGAGTCTGTGGCAACAGAGTCCGTCATTTCCTCAGGTTGCTGGGACAAGCATGACAGCTTTGAAAATGCAGACTGGCAGACCTTCTTGGAATGCCTTTTAAAATCTCTGCAGTTGTTCCCAGAACTCAGGGAAAGCTTATTTCTTTTTAAATTTTGTCATGAAAGGATTTAACTCTCTAACTTGACCCTTTACCAAGTGCTTAACTAGTGATTCTCTCTGCAAGGAAATGTAAACTCTAAAGCAGTGAGTGTCCGCCACAGCTCAGAGGGGATTTTGAGGAAGCATTTCTGGGCAAGCATTTCCAGCAAATTAAAGAGAATTAGTGCATGCAACTGATTAAAAAAAAAAAAAAAAAAAACCAAACAAAAAAAACCAAAAAAAACACCTGAAGGAGTGGATTTAAAAAGCCGTTTTATGTGTTTTCTAGAACAGGAGCATTGAGTGTTAAAGAACAATTTGGATTTTCTTGGTCATGTTTGTATTCATTTACTGGCTAAACAGGTTGAAGTGTAGGCACAAGCAAGAATATTGTCCTGACCCCTTGCTGGCTGTGTGAATGAAAGGTGTCTCCTGGAGGGATGTTACAAAATGGGAAATCTTCTCTGTTTGGGTTGACTTTTCTGTTGGATTCAGCAGCCCAAGCAGTTTTCTGACAGCATCTGGTTCATTTTCCCTTCCCACTACAGGTCACCTGAAGTGTGCATTCAGCAGTGCCTACCCTGAGGTGAGTGAGAAAGGAACATTTCATGTTCCTGGTGCTTAAGAATTGTAGAGGAAGCTGAGAGCTTGGTCAGTAGCAACAGAGTGTAGAGGGCCAGCAAGGAAGGCTGAAAGAAAATCAGTTTTCATGCCTGCAATGAAAATAACAAAGGCATAGGTGGATATTTTTAAATTTCCATCTCAGAGCTTTAAAGAACTACAAATCCAGTTTTGCAGAGAGAACCTTGCTTGCTGACGGCAGATAGGGTGGAATATTTACTTAAGAGCAATTTCCTGTACAGTTGAATTAGACAATTTTGATTTAGTCAGAGTGCCTTACAATTCTATTCTTATCACACTTTATGATATCTACTTAGAAGATGTCGTTCTAGAACAGGAAGACCGTCTTGCAATGGTGCCTGCTGTACCTGAAGTGAAATGGGCACGTTTGTGGCTGGGGAGCTGCGTGGGCCCAAAGGACGCAGGGCTGGCGGCCGTGAGCAGCTGAAGATGAGGCAGCGTGTGGCCAGGGGGCCAAGAAGGCCAAGGGCACGGTGGCTGTGCCAGCAGCAGTGGGGCAGCAGGAGCAGGGCAGTGAGCGTGGCCTGTGCTGGGCAGCGCTGCAGCCACAGCTGGAGTGCTGTGTGCAGCTGTGGGCCCTGGGAAGCAGAAAGTCATGGAGGGGCTGCAGCGTGTGCACAGAAGGACAGGGGAGCTGGGCAAGGGGGTGCAGCACAGGGCCAGTGAGGAGGGGCTGAGGGAGCTTTAACCTGGACAATGGGGGCTTCTGAGGGACCTTCAGGCAGACTTCCATAGATCCCTGCCTTAGATCCATAGAGCCAATGCTCAGCACAAGGGCTGCTTCCCTGCCAAACATCTCTTCAGTGCATCCAAGTGCTTTAGACACTGGAGTAGGTAACACTTTCATATTTTGTTTATTTGTTTGTTTGCTCGAAGGAGAAGCCTTGTGTAATTTCTCTTTCTCCTGGGAGCTTTTTCTCAGTTTTTGCTGCCCTTTTCCAGCACTGGCAGAAACACATCACTTTCAAGGTTAATGGCTCCCGTTTCTTTTGGCAGCCCAGAGAATCAGTGTGTGTTGTGTTTGGGAATTGAGCAGGAAATCAATGCCCTTGCATTCCAGCTGGTGCTCAGGGATCAGAGGAGCTGGGGTGGGCTGGGCTGCATTTCTGATTCCAGCCACTTTAGCACCATCAGTGTGGTCGAGTCCAAGAGAAGAACTTGCCTGAGCACAGATGCACAAAGAGTCCAGTTCCCAGTGCAATGCTCTGAGTGTCTGATTGCATTCCATAAGGACCTACATGCTCCAGATTCCCCAAGAGTGTGCTTTTTTGAAGCAACAGGAGAGCAATCTCAGGATTGTAGTTGAGTGGGGCACTGGCTACCAAGTTCTGATGTGTGTAGCAATAGAGAGGACAGTAAAGAGAGATTTCAGTAATGAGATCTGTCTGTCTATGTATGTATGTATGTATGTATGTATGTATGTATCTATCTATCTATCTATCTATCTATCTATGTAACATTTACATAATTGAATTTTTCTGGCTCCGGTCCAAGGCAGTTGGAGATGCAAAGCTCACCTAAAGCATCCCTTTCAGGAGAGGATTAGAGGCATGCTCCCTCGACCAATTCTGAGCGGGCAGAGATGTTTCCCGCTTCAGATATGGTCGTTTTTTTCCATCAGAGTTGTTTTCCTCCTCCGGCCTCTTCTGCCCTCAAGTCCCCAGTTAATTCTATAAATTTCTGCCTGTCCTAGAGAGGTGCAACAATTCCATGTTTAGGTGGTGTTGGTGACTCTGGTCACACATGCTTTATGTGACACATGGTTTCCTTCACTGGCATCCCCAGGGCTGCGTAAGTGCATTTGTTCATGGGGCCTTAGGAGGATCTTCTCTTTACCTCAGCAGCAGCAGCAGCAGCAGCAGCAGCAGCAGGGAGCGGTGGCAGGGCCAGGACGAGGAGGAGGTGGCTGCCCTGGCCCTTTGCTCCCGGGCCCCAGGCCAGGAGGGCTCTGGCTGCAGCAGGGCGCTCTTTGGGCAGCCCCTGGCAGCCTCTGCACGGAGCACAGCACGCTGCCCCGTCCTGCTTGTGCCACTTTTCTTCAGCAATACCCTAGCTCCTCCTCACAAGGAAAAAACTCCAGCAATCTAAAAAGAAATCATTCAAGTACAGTTCTACCTGCCTTTGCATTGTAGTTCAGGGCATGTATTTTTTGGTCTATACTTTCATGATTTTTATGAAAACATGCATTCATATCTGCACATTTTTGTGGTTTTAATTATTCATATACCTAAACACTCCATTTTAAACTCTTGATTTATTGCAGTTGGTAATTTTGAGGTAGTATATTTTAAAATGCCACAAAACAACACCTTTTGGGTAGTTTTTCTCACTCTTAAAAAAACCCCCATAAGCCATTTTAGTCTCTGTCTCTCCAAATTGGTTCATATTGGCCTATTTTAAATCAGGGCTACAATACTTTTATAGGATTGAGCGAGCTCCAATGAAATGCACACCGGTGATTCCTCTTGTACAATGTCAGGGACCCACTGTAAAGCCTCTATTTACTTTTTTTTTCTCTCATTAGCTCAACTGCAAACACATGTTCAGTTGCAAACTTACACAAGATGAGCAAAATCAAAATTATTTGAGGGGCCTTTGGGAGCTCCTTGCTGATCTTTCTGCTTCTTCAGCTGAGCAAGGCTCTGAGCCAGGCAAAGAGATTGCACTTAGTGCTACACAACCATTTGGCTGGAACTCTGCTGATTTCTAGGAACAGATGGAGGCCTCTGTCTCCCCAGGATGTTTTGGCTGAGCCAAGCTTTGCTGGGTTTTGGCTGCAAATACCATTGCCCTTGCTTTCTTCTATCCACAAGTACCACGGCTGGGCAAAAACTGCCACGTGGGCCATCTTCCAAAGGCACATTGGTCTGGAGTTTGTGAATGAACAAGAGCCTCATCCACTTCCAAACCACAGGAAAAAAATCAGGAAAGAAAACTTCCCATCCTTAACAAACAACTGACCATTCACAAGTGGATCTAGAGCTTCTTTACGCAACAAAAAGGAAGGCAATGTTCCAATGGAGTTGTGCTGTCACGAGTTTTTCTTCTGACTCCCACTCCCAGCTGGCACTGGAAAAAGTCACGTCTCTGCAAGTGTCAGTGTCTTCTGTCTGCCATGAGTTGTTTTGCTGCAACAATCAGAACAGGCATCAGGCTGGAGAGAGGCTCAGCTGTTGCTAGGAACAGGAGCTGCCACAAGGAGAAAAAAGACATGAACTTTTACCTCCCAAACCCATCTCCCCAGAGGCTCAAGCAGGATTCCTCTGGTTCCCAGAAATACAAAGAAATAGGGCTGAGAAGACCCTTTGCAGCTACGTCTTCATGCCCAAGACTTTGCTGATGCCATTTGGGTTTTGCCTTTTTTCTTTTCTGTCTTTTCTGTATTCCTTGCACATCAATTTAGAGCTCTGTAGGCTACTCGATTTGTGACTACTTTTCCCAGGCCTTTTCCATGGCCTTTGCCTAAGCAGAAAGACAAACTTCCAGAGCTCCAAGCGCCGGGGGGTAGAAGGCCCCAGTGTTATCTTGGTTCTTCCTGGGACAGACCCCTGCAGGGAGCTGGTGGACTCACCATCCCTGCAAGCCTTTGAAAGAAGACTGGATGTGGCACTCGGTGCCGTGCTTTACTTGAGGCATTAGGCCATAGTTTGGACTCGATCATCTTGAAAGTGTCTGTCTTCCAAGCCAGGGATTCTGTGATTCTGTGACTGAGGCAGCTTTTACTGCAGCCCTGCAAAGGGCTGTAGGGGCCCTTGGCCATAGACGGGGATCAAGGCTCATGGAAAAGAAGCAAAGGGCTCAAGGTGAAGGCTGACAGGGCACTGCTGCCACAGCCCGGCCCAGAGCGAGCCTCATGTCCTCCTCCTCACCCTGCGCCCTCTGCGCTGCCCTTTGCGGCGCCGGTGGCTCCTCTGGCTGCGGGGCTCCAGGGCGTGCTGGGGGCCGGGCCCCTCGTCTTCGGGAAGCGCCGGAGCCTCGGAGGCGAGCGGCTGCTGCTGTGGCCGGCAGGGGAGAGCTGCGGCTGCGGCCCCGGGCATGGCGAGCTGCCACTATGGCCGGCTCCTGCCGCGGCTCCTGCCTCTGCTCCGGCCTCTGCTCCTGCCCTGTGCGCACAGACACGGCCGAGGGCTGCCCGGCAGCTCCGTGCCGCTCCGCAGCGGGCCCGGCCGGGCTGCTGCTCTCTGCGCCCTCTGCCTGCCGCTGCCGGCCCCGCTGCGCTCCCGCCTGCCTCTGCCGCAGCCGGGCCCACACGGGAGGCAGCACATTGCGGCCGGCTCGGAAAAGCCCTGCCCGCAAACCGCCCGCCACGGCCTCGGCCTCAGGGCACAGGCTGCCGGCGTCCTCGCAGCTGCGAGCCGGCCCGGGCCGCCTGCCGGCCTCGGCCACAGCTCCCGCCTGTGTCTCCATGGCCGCGGCTGCTCGGCACAGCGGGCTGAGCACAGCCAGCGCCAGCAACAGCTCCTCAGGGGCCCAGGCCCTGGGCGCTCCGAGCCCGCCCTCCCCCGAATCCCAGCCATGAGGGGCTTGGCGTCCCAATGCATCCCCTGGGGACAGCAGAGTCGGCCGCTGAGCTCAGCCCATGGTGACACCACCAAGTGACCAATGGAAAATTCACCAAATCCTTATCAGAGACAAGAGAAAACTCCCATGGTGCCTGACAGCCTGAAGCAACTGCCAATTCCAGATCATTCCATCCATGTGTGAAAAGAGGCTTTTGCATTAAAGCAGAAAAGAGTTATCGAAAAGGAGGTCAGGAACAAACAACAAAGTTATTTGGACTCATGCTTCTTGTGTCTGTTAGAAAGGCCAAGAAAATGCACTCCTTGCTCTTCTGACACAGCTCTCTCTGTTCATGATGTGGGACAGCGAGTGCTGATCATGTGCAGGAGCTGATGCAAGGGACAGGGACGAGGACGCAGCAGGCACAGTGCCAAGCTGACAGAGGGATGATCTCTGGCAGTGGCACTGAAGGAGAAGAGTTTGCAGGCAGCACAGAAAATGGCTCTTTGTTTCACCTCTTCTTTCAGTGCTGCTAAGAATGTAGCCTGGAGCAAGCTGAGAACTCCAGAGCCTGGAGCCCTTTCCAGGCAGGGCTGCATCAGACACAAACCAGCAGGGGACTGAGGAGCCCCTGGGGTGGCAGTGAGCAACCTCGGGCTCTGCTCACTGCTGCTGGCATTTTCTATTGAACCATCTCCAAGGACTTCTGTTGTGCTCTGTATTTCTAAGGGTTTTCCCCCTTGGTTTTTTTTGGTTGTCTCCTGCACCTTTTTTTCTCCAAATTTTCCTATCCTCCTATCCTGTCAGCAGTAGCGCTTGTCCAGAACTGGCTCTAAAATATCAGCAAAGTAGCTAAGAACAACAATGGGTGGAATCCTGTGGCTCAGGAATTCATATGCCAGAGCCCTGCCTGTGCCTTATACTTTGTCAGAACCTCCTTCTCTGTGCAAAACTAGGGATTAAGGGAGTTTTTTTGCCAAAGAGCTCCTGAGAAGCAAATGTTGTGCTAGGTTTCTCAGGAGTGTATCCGTTAAGTTCATTGCTGGCAAACAGAAAGTAAGGCCAGGGTAGCAGAGCAGCTGGGAGCTGGTCACTCCCTGCAAAGGGCTGGTGTATGATGTGAGAACACCACATTCCAGGACGGGCAAGCAGGGTCAATGTGCTCAAGGTGCTGCAAATGAGGTTTGGGTTCACTTAGAGAGCAGTCAGGGCTGGTGAGCACTGCAAGATCCAGCTGCAGTCCCCATCCATGTCCCCTTCAGTGATGGCTTTAGGGTGTCTGCAGCCTGGATCCAGAGCGCCCTGGGGGCTCCTGAGGCTGCCTTTGCACTCAGGGTGAGGATGCCCAGGAGCCCCTGAGGCCGGCAGTGGGGACCAGGGCTGAGGCTTGTGGCCTGGCAGGCGTGGCTCTGGGGGCTGTGACATGCCAGGCCATGGGTCACTGTCAATGCCCTCTGCAGCCCTGACTAGCTCTGTGATGCTCCAGGGACAACGGCAGGAGTGGGGATCTGGCTAGGTTAGGGTTTTGCCTGAGCCAGAACCTCTAGGCCAAATGCCGAGACGTAGAGACCCCTGGAGGACCGAGTGGAGGAAGCACAGGAGGCTCTTCTGCGGTGTAAAGCGCAGCAAATTCATCAGGACAGGCAGGGGGAAGGTTCACAGCAGAGAATTACAAAAAGGAACAAACATTCAGAGAATCCCCAGCCCCCCTGTGCACGGGTTTTTAAAATCTTTCAAAACACGGGGTGGACACCATATAGTAACCAATAAGCGGCTCTTGGGGTATGGTTTTGAGGGCTACAACAAATCAGAACAAGGGGAAGAGAGAGCGTTGGGATAGCGATTGGATCATAGGGTGAGGGACAGGGAACTTTCTGGAACAAAGGGTAGGGTTTTGGCTGATGGATGGGGCAAAGGGGCCGGGTTGTCTTGACAGACAGGGAAAAATCTGGTGAGGAGGGAGGGAATTCCTTAAAAGACACTTGGGTAGGAGGGGATAACACAGGGGAGAAACTAACTGTAATAACTCGGGGAACACTTGAACATACCACTATATAACAACATTTGGCTCAATAAACTACCACACTGCAACACAGAAATTCAGGGTTTCGGCAGCTGAGAGGTGGCACTAATAGAACCCGCAGCAGCTGGTGAAAGCCATCTGTCTCCTTCAGGTTCCTGCTGTGTGAGAAGGTGCTGCGAGTTGTGGTGGCTGCACTGCCCATATGCTGGGAGGATGATCTGTACCAGGGCAGAGCAGAAAGCTGCCATGGTGAGCAGAACATGCTCAGAGCATTACAGTTCAGAGAATGGCACTGCCCCTGAAGGGCAAACAGCTTGAAAGCATATAATTATGTGCAGAACCATTGCACAAATTTTCTCTTCTAGAACATGCCCATTTTTGTATACTGTAGATGAATACTCTGGGTTTTATAGAATACATGGGTTTTTTTCTTAAGGGTTTTTGGGAGAACTCTCAAGTTTATTTCTGTTTGTATTTTACATCCAGCATGCATACAGTTTTTTAAAATTATTCTTATTTTTCTTTAGTAAATACTTAGGGAAAAATACCTAAGCACTTTTAATCTTTTGGGATATGGTGATTAATATTCTTAGAAAGAAAACCTTGTTGAACACATGTGAAAACATAGAGAGAGGGAAAACAGTATAAAAGTCTTTTAGAAAAGGGCGTGTAATAAGGACTACAGAACTGAGTAATTCCTCCAAGTGCAGAATTAGCAAGATATAACACCAAGAATACCTACCAAGATATGTGGGATCTCAGCACATCAGTCCTGATGTGCAGAGTCACCGAGATAACCCTTGGGGGGCTCGGAGGTCCTGGAATGTTGCAAGAAGTGTCTGGTGGCTGGACTTTGATCCTGCACAGGAGACGACACCTGTATGAGTATGGGAGGATCTCACGGGGATAAATGGTGAAGGGATGGGTTAATTATAGTGTGAAACACAGGTTTTAGAATTTCAGTACAGGGGGGTCTAGAGAAACCAGATGGAGGAATTAGGGCGTGTCCTGTCCTTCTTCTTCTTCTTCTTGGCCTCCATCTTCTGTGGTGGTGGTGGCACTTTGGGATTGGTTCTTACTAAAAGTGCACTTGTCAATAAGGGTGAAAGGTATTGGGGAAAATAGGTAAATATCTTATACGTAGTTTTGGGTATAAAGATAACTGACCGCCCCGAGGGCTCTCAGTGTGCTCATGGCCGACGTGCTGTGCGGACCTCTGTTGGGCCGGGAGAAAATCTTGTAGATAAAAACTAATAAACACTGAAGACTGAGAAAAAACCTGAAGGCTCTTTTCATCCTTTGGAGCGCAGGCTGTCCCAAGGCCATCCCGAGCCTTTCCAGGCCATCAAAAACAGCCGAGAACGCGACAAAGATACATGTTTCCATGTCTATATTGTTATGCCTATATATGTATTTACTTCTATTTATTATGTATGGAGTTGTATAGTTCTAAAATTCTATTTATTTAGTTCTGGATCTGAGTTCCTTTACAGAGGGATATTGCTGTTTCTGTATTTGTATATGGGCTGTACATTTGTAGTAATAAGTAATGAATTTAATTGTTAAACTTCAATTCAGTAACTTCAATATTTGTGAGTTGTTGCAGAGGGTTGCAATAATTTTTTTTAATGAAGTTGATATCTGTATATATTTATATAGCACAATACTGAGAATAAATTTTATTCATAAATTCATATTTCTGTGTTTCTATATCGGTAGCACAGGTGTTGCAATTTAAAATAAATTTCATTTTTACACTTAAGTTAATGTTTGTGTATTTGTACATTAGTAGTGTGGGTGTAACTATCTGCAATAAATGCAATGTTTCAACTGAAGTAAGTGTAGATTTGTGCTACTCAAAGCCATGGGCAGATGTAAATGCCGGAGGATTTTGGCCATGCAAATCTCCGGCCATGCCCAGCACATGCCCCACCTGCACTCAGGCTGGGCAGGGGAAGCGCAGATTTGGG
This sequence comes from Melozone crissalis, assembly GCF_028551555.1. NCBI lineage: Eukaryota > Metazoa > Chordata > Aves > Passeriformes > Passerellidae > Melozone > Melozone crissalis. Next base: position 2,499,549 of record NW_026535860.1, read on the forward strand.
CTGGCAGCAGAGCCCCACGTTGGCTCAGAACTCGCTGCAGAGGCTGCTGAGAAAACTCCGGGGCTCCATGAGCACAGAATCCAAGCAGGAGCCACCCAGGAGGACAAATCCCTCATCCCACGGGCAGCTCTTTAGAAAAGTGCTCCAAGTGTCCCCCTGAAGCTCATCCCAGAGACCAGAAGCCAGCAGGGATCCTGAGCCAGCTCTGCTGCCTTTGGCAGCACTTTGGCAAATGAGCTGCAGCAAGGGGGAGGCAGCAGTGACTGTGACTGCTGCAGGCTGGGGATGAAGGAAGGGCCATGGACACAAGTGCTGAGATGCCCCAAAATCCAGAGGGAGGCTGGAGAGCTGGGAATCAAGTTGGCATTTCAGTGCCAAACTCTCACAGGCACTGAAATGATGGAATCCCTTAGTGTGAAGTTACCTGGAAGAACTGACAGGGAGTTGCTGCTAGGATCAGCAGTAGCAGAATGCTACAAAATGCAAAGCAAAAATGTACATACACTAAGAGATAATCTAATATCCCCCACAAGCAATGGCTTCAAAAATGATCTCATATATTCATCATATTATATTATATTATATTATATTACATTACATTACATTACATTATATTATATTATATTAATAAAAATATATAATACATAATATGCATGAAATTTAATGCACATGTATTTTTGGACAATTTTATTTTTTTATATATATTTTCATTTAAGATACATATTTGAAATAGCCTTTCAGCTAAGGAAAGTGAAGATTTACAACAGTGCAAAACCATCTGCCCACAGAGCATTCAGCTCCCAGGTGCGTGCACGCACACCCACCCACTGTGCCTGCCCTTCTCAGCATCTCGGGGCTGCTGTTTGCACAGAACTGGGATGAATTTAACTCCACAGAGCCACGAGTGGGCTGTCCAGCTTGTCATGAACACTCATGTGGCAATGAACAACACAGAGCTCTCAAACCACATTATCACAGGTCATTTCATTCCTGCTGGGCACTGCGGAACTCTAAAAATGACACAGAAAAGGGGTGGAAAACATTGGCATCACGGTACTGCTGGTATCCTCCAGGAGGAAAATCTGTTGGGTTTCTTAAGGTGGTAGCTTTCCAAAACCTAGGAAAACTGCTCAGCACTGGTAGCCCAATTGTGAATGGTTTTCTTGGCTTGGCAAACTGGGGTGTTAACAATGGACTCCGTCCTTGGTTCAAATCACCTGCCCTCACCTGCAGACAAAAGTACTATCACCACCACCAGCAGCAGCTACATCAGTCAATTTTCTCAAAAAGCTGTGTTAAACTTGGGAGAGGAAAGGAAAACACATCAGACACTGTGGATTATTGACAAGACTCTGAGCAACAGTTCCAAAGCAAAGGGCAGCAGCTTCTCTCTGGGGCACTCCTTGTGCCCCAAGGCAGCCGGGCTGCCCTGGCTGCCCAGGACCCTGCGCCCCGCGGGCTCTGCAGAGCTGCACAGCGGGGAGGCAGCTTCGGGCACCTCAGCCCCTGGGCAGGAGGGGCTGCTTGCTCTGCAGGGCTGCCTGGGGGCAAAAGCAGGGTGCTGGCCTTCTGCTCTTGGCCCCAGCCTGGCCTTGCAGGGCTAATCCTGTTCCCTGTCTCAAATGTGCTAATGATAGACCTGGTTGTTTGCAGCTCTGCACAGGTGTGATTTGCACCACAAAATACTGAAGGACCAAGGCCTGAACAACAGACCCTGACTGAAGCCTCAACAACAGGACCTGAGCCAAAGCTGCCCTCTAGATGACCTTCCCAACCCAATGTTCTATGTACCTGCTCCTTAACCAAGTGTTATTATCAAAAGGATTGTTGCATGCATTCACTGGTGAAACACGTCTTCACCTTTCGGCATGAGGAAAATGGACAAGGCCACACATGGCCTTGGTTCCTCCTTGAGCCCTGGGCAGGCTCGGGGAGAAAACCAAGAGGAGAATGACACCAGCTGTGCCCCCAGCAGAAGCTCTGGCACATTGCTCGCCCAGCACTGTCGGAGCCGGGCTACTCTCACAGTGCTCTCGGGAGCCTCGTGGCCGCCAAAGGTGGAGGCACCGCAGGATTTCCCGGTTCCCGGCCGTGGCTCTGCAGGGCTGGGCTGGGACAGCTTCCCCCAGCTGATGTGCAGCTCTGGATGAAGGGGAAACCATTGGGCTACCTGGTGATGGATCTTCCTTAATCACCAGAGGCACCCTTTTGTAATAATGCTGAGGTGCATTGCTTAGCTTATCCTTTCCTGACTCTTTTTTGCACTTCTGCATTACAGTAAATCACACTGTTCGTTCAGCTGGTGTGTCTGCATCTGTGACCCTCCCCACCATCAAAACAAACACACAGCCAGTTTAGCACGAGACCTGCCTCTCTGCCAGCCCATCTCTTGGCAAACACCCCTGGTGGCCATCTCCACAAATGAAATTCCCACTTTGCAACTTCCTTTGCTGCAGGCAGGTGAGAAAAGGAGCCACTCCCAGCTCTGGACACCTCCAGAAACCAGCTGCTTTCAGCAGTCACAACCCTGAAATATCAACCTCCTTCCTTAACCTGCCATTGGGAGCTCCCACCAAAAGGCCTTTTATCCAAGGATACCCACAGAATAGCTGGAGAAGTGAGCAGTTTGAAACACAACTGCTTCAGAGTTTAAACCTGCCTTTATCAAATGAGCACACACCAACCTGTCCCAAAGGGAAAGCAGGCAGGAATGAGAAGCTCCTCTCCCACAACCACAAACTCTGTGCTTCCTTCTGTTCCAGCTGGAGAGTGGAGGCATGGGCTGCACCTCACTTTGGGAAGGAGCCCTGGGAATTGGCCTGGTCTGGGAGGGCAGCAAAAGGAATTCCATAAAAAGTAGGAAAAGATTCTCTTGAAGGAATAGATGATGACAATATTTCTGCAGAAAAGCAAAAAAAGAATAATTGAAGGATTTCAAGAAGTGCCCAGACTGAAATTTGTTTGCCAGTACGACAACCCCAAAGTCTCTGTGGTGTGTCAGCAAGCTCAGGAATGAACCTGCAAGGCTTGGATAAACATCATTGGTGTCCGCCCCCCAGAGCACAAGCAGCTCCCCAACAACACTTCAAGACTAAGGGACAAAGCTTCCCCCTTCAGCTCTCCACAGCAGCTCTAGGGAGTCTCTCCCACTGCAAGATCTCCTTTGTCAGTCTACAGTGACAGGAGTTGGCTGCAGGGGACATTTGCATGGGAACTCTCCCCAGATTGGGGGGAAGAAAAAGAAGAGGTGATTCCTGAGGAAAGAAAAAGGCAACGCTGCTTGGGAAGACACCAGTGTGAGTTTGCTACAACTCTAGGCCCGAAATCCCCTGAAGAAAGCACCATCCATCCATGGGGCAGCACTTTGGCTTTGATATCAATGCTGACAAATATGCTTCCCATTCCTGCTGCCGTAGCTGACTCCAATTCATGAGCAATGTGCCAACTCTGCCAAAGACAGGCAGACATGGTGAGATAAAACCAGCTAGTCTGCTGAAAAGGAGTCCAAATTAATGTTTTCTAACTCCCCCTTTTCATCCTTTCCGCAGCCAAGACAAAGCAATGTCCTTCCTCTCTGTCCCCGATGGTTACCCAGGCATGGGATGCAGCGTGGGGACAGAGCCTGTCACTGCCCCCAGTGCCCTGCCCTGCCCTTCCGTGCCTGCCTTGCCCTTCCCTGTCCTGCGGGATCCTGCTGTGCTGTGCCGTGCCGAGCCGAGCCCGGCCAGCTGTCACGCATTTCGGGAATGACCCTCCCCTGTGCCAGCCGCCGGCGTAATGAACATACCACTTTGTAAGTTTGACTAGTTAGAGAGTCTTTGTCCCTGATTTTCAGTTTTAACCATTCAGGGAGCTTTTGTTTTCCCTGACAGTACAGTTGCTGCCAAGGGAAACACACCCAAAGACCAATAGTGACCCAGCCTTCCCTTTGCTTCCCTTTTCCTTCCCTAACTGCTACACAGCGCTCTCATACCAGAACCTCAGTGCTGCCTCACCTGAGCATTTAGAGCTGCCTCCAGGCCCTTCCAGGCTAAGTGCAGGTGCTCAGGACTCTGAGGTTTTCCTAGCTTCTTGGGAGAAGGTTTTTTCTTCATCTGGACTTCTTGGGGTTTCATCGGAGGAGCCAGGCACAGGCAAATTTCATCTCCACTGTGAGCTCTTCATTCTGCTTGATCCCATGAAGCTTAAATGCCAACCTGAGCTCATCGTTCCTCTGGTTCCCGTAGACCATCACAGCCCTTCCATGGCCTCTCCAGAGAGGAGCAGCTGCACATCTTCAGGGCAGCAGTTGTTCGCCCGCATCCCATCAGGGAGGGAAAGAGTTTCTGCCCTTGCTTTCCAAGCAGGTCCTGGTTAATGACCCTTTAAAATGTTTTCCTGCAGTGCTCTGTCATGGGTAGATCTCAAGTGAGAATCGGGTAGAAAGGGTCAAGTTGCCTAGGAAGGGGGACCTTGAAAACAGAAAGATTCTCTGCCTGATTTTCCTGTACTTGCTGCAGATTTGGAGGGTGTTCTGGGCATTTTGCAGACAGCCTCTCTGTAGGGGTACAAGGGCAAGGTGGAAGATATTGCCTAACAAGTGGTCAGTGTTAGGTGCACTCTCCTCTTTCTTTGAATGAAGCCAAACTAGGACTCTGATAGGATATTGCAGATGTTTAAGACTGTCTGCCCTGCAAATCAAGCCATGCCCTTTGACACTGGCAGGGGGCTGTGTAGAAATCACGAACGGGCCGGGACTGCTGAGGAACACGCCTCGAGCTGTTTGTTTTCCAGCATCAGTCTCATTACATGGTTATGACAATGGGAAGATGCCAGCAGCTCACATCCCAGGCAGCAGACAAAGAACTTAATGTTACAACTTACTTTATAATTTTTTTGACCAATCACACAAAGCAAAAGCTTATTGACAGTAGTTCTATCCAATCACTTTAAGCACAGGGACCTTTGGTTAAAACAATGCTCACTTATTTCAAATACAATACCTACTTGGAAGCCTTAAAACACAATGCACTGAGCTCCATTATTAAGCTTCAACCTTCCCAATATCTTGCTAGATAAACTTTTCTGTAGCTTAGAGAGGTTTTCTAGACCAGCATTAATACACAGACCATTGTTCTATTTTTCCTTGCTTTTCTGCAGGTTAAATAATTTTTCTGCTGACCTATCTCATGGCTGCTGCTTAGCTGTAATCACAGTTCTACTGTATCTGAGACCTGCCTTTTGCAGCTTTCCCAAAACCCTCTAATTTTGTGGATTCCCTCAGAGGACTCAGTGTCAGAGCCTCTGGAGAAGCGTGGAGGGCAGGGCTCAGGCAGGTTCTGCCAGTGCAGCATTTGAACTCAAGGCACCAAGAAGCACCAAGCCTGCAGAGAGGAACTCAACCCTTCTCATCTCCCTCACTGCCAGAGGCAGGCTCAGAGTAGCATCTCACCCCTCTCTAAACCAGTGGGGCTCTGTCCTTACCAAGCTCCTCAGGCTCCTGGGAATTGTTCCCACAGCTCTCGGTGCCATGCAAAGCTCCCTCTGCTGCAGCTCAGTCCACAGGCTCCCCTCCTGAGGACTCAGGGGCAATATTAATCTTCCCCTTGAAAGAGAAACAGAAAGGAAGAAACCCTTCTCGCCACTTACACAAAACACCTGGTCCAACAACTCCATGGCTCACACACTTAATCCCTTGTTCCTAACAAGAACTCTGGGCCCCAAAGCCCTTCAACAGTCAGAAAAGTTTGACTTTTCAAACACAGTCCAAAAGCTGTCAAAGCTGACAGTGACAGTGTTGAACATGTGGGTGACACTGAACACATGGAATGGCTGCTAAGGAAATCAGTTGCTGCTCTGTTCTGTAAGGTTGCATGTCTGACAGCACTAACATCAGTCATCATGTCACTAATTGCAATGGAAGTAGCACTGTCTTCTTTCTTCAGCCAACACTGCAGTCGGTGTAATGGTTTCAATGCCTCGCCCGAGGCAAGTTCATGTAGAAATAAATTCGATGTACCTCATTTTGCAGGGCCCTAGGGTCTGAAATTGCTATTAAAGTTTTCTTTATAATGATGGGCAAATCTTTTTTCTCTGTGTTTTCTCTTGATGGCTTTTTTAACACTAGGTGCTCTCACAGTGAGTTGTCTGATGCTACATGGGCCACATTTACTTTTTGAGGGAATGTCCTGCCAGGCTCTATCTTCACATATGAGCCAATATTCTATTGCTAATTGTCATGGGGACTCATCTAGGTCATCTACTCGTCAGCAGTTTCACCCTTAGGGGGGCACTGGGGTAGTACAATTGCACCACAAACTTGAGTATCTGTCCTCAGGATGATGGGGAGTAACATTTTACTGTGGATCTCCCTGGTACTGAAACTCAGCACAAAATTCCACCACCAATGAACCAAGAATTCCAATTCTGGAGGTTCAGAAGGTGCTTTAAGAAGGTCAGGGGCCCAGTGATGCCAGCTGGTTATGGGATTGGTCTCGTTGGCAGCCTCACACCAATATTTGTCACGATTGGGTATTGGCTACTCCTTGGCTGGCACAGGCACACCGACCAAACGGGTCACAAAGTCTGGATTCAAATTGGTCAAACACATGGTTTCTGAGTCTGCTGACTTGGCTAAAGCAAGGCAAACATTCATTTTTAGTTGATCTACAGGCATATATGCACAGCAAAAGCAAGAAAGCAAAACCAACCAGTGCCAGTCTGTCATTTGATCAAAGTCCATGTTCATTTTCAGCTGTTTTTTGGCACAAGCTTCCCCATCTATTTCAGTTCTCAAGCAAATCTTTTAGCACTTGTTCAGGGACTGGCCAACTATAGGGCACTAAACTGTCCCTCTAACCTTCAATTTTTACAAATTTGGATATCTTAGAATTCTTTTGAACACAATGGACACCACGCTTTTGCTGAAAGAGCTCGATGATACAAACCATTTTCACAGTCCAAAAATCAACATCAAACTCAAGATTTGTAGCTTTCACAGGTTGAACAGGATCGTCTGGGATGAACCGTAGCTTCTCCATGCGGCTCACGTCTGCGTGCTCATTTCCCTGCTGGTGGAATTGTCGCTGCGCTATTGTGTATGAGACGGTTTCACGCCCTTCGCGGAGACCACATAGGTCCGACACCTTTGCAAATACAAGCATACCCTTTGCCCCAAGTGATTAGCGGAAATGGTCCTTCAATTTTTCCTAACCCAAGGTTTCTGATCAAAACTGAAGGATTTTCCTTCAATTTTTCCTGTGTGCTGTTTGAAAAGTGCCTAAAAATTGGAGGATTAGTTCCTGCAAATGAGCTATTAAAAACATAAAGACATCTAAAGCTTTGCTCAACCTCATCTGGGATGTTGCTTGAGCCACTCCCCCTTTTGTTGATCTAGAATGAGTTTAGAGTGTGGTGCGTCCTTTCAACAATTGCCTGACCTGTGTGGGAATAGGGAATTTCAAAAGTGTGGCAAACACCCCAGTCCATCAAAAATGTGGCCAATTTTTGAGCTGTGTATGTGGCGCCATTTGTCAGTTTTCATCTCATGGGGGATCAGTTTGGCGAGCTCTGGGCCCAGTGACACTGACAAGGACAAAAGCAAAAGACGAGAGGCGCTCTCTCTTCCCGGGACCAAAGTCCCACAGCTTTAATGGAGAACAACTTCAGGAGAGAAAGGGAGTGTCCAGGAGAGGAAAGAAGATGTCCAGAGGAGGATAGAGAGCGTCCACCTCATGGCAGGGGATTTTAAACCCTGGGGGAGGGAGGCGGTGGAAAGGAACTACCATAATTCAACATAATAAATCACCACACTGAAGTTTTCTGCATAAATTGCTGCACTTGTTGCAAACAAAATCCTAAAATCTCCCCAAACACAACCGTGCAGTCCCAAATGACCACAATGTGGGAGAAAAACCACTCAACCCCCCTGTATACCCAAGCACCAGGTGTCACAGGGAGCACCAACCCCTGCAATTAGAAAGTCCACACACACAGGCTCACCGGGAAAGGAGCATCTCTTTATGAGGGGACAGAATGCTCACTTTTCTCAACACAACACACACCATCCACCACATCAGCATCCATACACATCATCTTCCTCAAACATTCACACACTGAAAACGGAAGCACAATTACAACACACAGGAAAAATGGCAGCAATAAAACAGGATTTGCTCAATTCACCCCCAGAATTGCTAGCAGGTCTTTATTGACACAGCAAATCCTTTCTGCCAGCAGCCAGACCCAAACCCAAACTGCACAGGCGTACATTGTGCACAGGACGTCTCTGTGTGACTTGTGAACAGCCCTTCCCCTGCATACACCTTACGGGTTACTTTATACAGAGTTAAACGTTCCCTTTCTCCACAGTCCCAGCAGTCTTGTCTGTCCCCCTCGAGAAACAGCTGAGAGCGGAGGTGCCTCCAGGAAAGGAATGTCCTGGCAGCGCCCAGAGACGTCCAGAGCCCGGTTGTTCTCGCTGGAGCAGAGAAGTGTTCCTGCTGCGGTCACCAAATGAGGTGTGGAATAGAACTCCCCACAGTTAAAGGTAGAAGGTGGTGTGTTTATTACAGCGCCAGGCACACGAGGAGTTGTCTCTTAAAGACATGTGTGAAGAATCACTGCCGCTCTACTTATCTAAAAAAGTCCTACATATTCATATAATTCCCAAAACGACTAATACATATTAATTAGGTAACCCCACCTACCCCCTTTGTATTAAAATGTATTATAACTGAGTCCAAAGTTCCTTCACATTTGTGGATTCTTTCACATCACAGGGGTTGGTGGGTTTTAAAGCAGGGAATGGTCTCCTTCTGATGAAGCCAAGACGTCTTCCTCAATTTGACCTCTTTCCTTATGACCTGTTGGCAGGCTTTCGCACCCCTTGGCTAAAGCTGAAATTTCGGGGCCCAGGTGCAGGCTACGGTCCTCTTCTTTGTCACAAAGAAATCCGCATCCCATCCCGCTTCTTTAAACATAGTAAAGACAGGCAAGTGATATATTACCCTAGCCTTAACTACCTTATCTGCTAAAAATTAACTATCCCTTATTATTTCTACTCTTCTTGCTATACTCTTTCTGCCTAACTAAATCTTGCTAAAATTTTAACTCTTCCATTTCTTTTCAATCCTGGATTCATTGGCCTCATCTCACACAGCAGCCATGTGTGAGCCGATGCTGTAACTGGGAAATTCCACTCCTGAACAGGAGATACAAGGCCTGGTTCTGAGATGGAAGGGAGAGAAGGATGAGATGCACAACATTTTGATCCAGGGGATGTCCTTAAAGTGCACTACCTACCTGCCCCTTCTGCCGAGTACCACGCTCTACCTCCTTCTCCTGCTCAGCACATTTTTAGGAATCCAGGGCTTGGTCTGTATGATTTGCTACTGCAACAAATAGAATGAATTTGCTTTGCAATCCCAGTTTTGTCCTGGGTTATTTTGTGCATGGGTCTCCTCCTGAACCTGTGTCAAAGGCTGGCCGGGACTAAAGGACACTCCTCTTCTCATGTCAGTAAATTCGGTGAAGTGATTTAAGTATCAATAAGTCAATAAGTATCAATCAGTAAATCAAATAATTTGGGGGAATATTTAGCCTGTGAGTTTCAGCAAATTATTGAATATGTCTTAGATCCATGGATACAAACTAGTAACTGAGATTGCTGGGTGTGCACGTGTTGGGGAAGTGACTCCCCACACACCCCGTGCTGAAATCAAGGATTGCCTCTTTTTTCTAACCCTGACCTGGCAGCAGTGATTGGGACCTGCTTGGTAACGTTCATTTTGAAGACTTCTGTTGAGCAGGTAAGAATGGTCAAAATGAAATCTTTTCCAGCTGTTTCCCTTTGGTTTACCTGTTTGAGGGTTAAAATTCTGTGCTGCAGGTGTGCTGGGTGTGTGCAGAGCAGTGCAGCCCCAGAAACCCCTTGGCTTGCCCACAAGTTGTCATGCCTTGTTGCCAGGTGTGCCCAGCTGTGGCAGGAGAAGGAGCCCGCAGCGCAGTGGGCACCGTGCCCTGCCCAGCCGGGGCTCTCTGGCACAGAGCAGCAGCAGCGCCAGCACCGTTCAACCCGCTCCTGCCTTGGCTTCCCCTGGCACACAGAAGCCTCTGGAAATCAGCACCGCCAGTGGCGTTCCCAGCTTGGAGCAGCTGCTGCTGGCGGGCAGATGCTGCCAGTTCAACTGCTGCCAAAGTGGAAGAAAGGCAGAGATGTACCCGCACCGGAGCCTGGGCATGTCCAATAATGGTGCAAATATGTGGGGAGATTTGTTAGGAAGGATTTCAGCTGTGATGCCAACAGTGGCTTCTCTCCTGGTTCTGTGTGTTCTAGACAAGTAATGCACTGGGTGGCTCTGACAATTAAGAAGTAGATGTTTTGTGGATGTTCAAATGTGTAGTGATGGTATTGTAATATATCCTCCCATAGTCCTCTTTCCCGTCCCCCTTGTAATAGCCTTGGTAGTCAGGGTGTTTGGGGAGGGCTGGCTTGTGACCAGCAGGCAGGGTGTAACAACACCTGACCTCCAGTCAGGATGCAAGAAAGTAATCTCCACCAGTGGACAGCAGAGAAAGAGTTGACTGACAAAACTTTTGGAGGAGCTAAGGGTATAAAAGGCAGAACATCCTTTTTGTAGATGTGAACGTGGCTGCTAATGACAGAGACTCCCAATGCTGCAATTTTTCCTTATTCAGTCCTTTGTTAAGGTTTACTAAACCTTTAAAATTTTAAAAGTGAGAGTCATTTCTCACACGTGCAATGCTGTGGGCCATTGTCTTGGTCTGGTTTCCTTTGCTTGTGTCCCATCTGAGTGCTCAGCTGGGGTACAGGCTGTACTTGGGACACTCTTGGAGTTCCTCTTGGATCCCCTGAACAACAGGGTTTGGCCCATGAGGGGAATTTTTGCTGCTTTGTGACAGATGAGAATTTCCCAGGCTCTTTTGTGTTCGCTGTAGGGAAGGTGGGTTTTGCTGTGCATAAACTCACAGACCAACACAGAGCTGTCCCTTTGTGATGTCAGGGCGTGGTTGCCACGTCGTCATAGTGGCATCAGAAGGTTGCCTTGGTGCACGGAAGGCCCAAGTGTCAGAGCAGCCCTAGGCCTTGCTCAGATCAGGAGAACCTTCCTGGTCAAAGCATCTGTCAGTAGGCAGCTGCCCACTGACAAGAGGCTTGTTTTTTAAGCTTTTAGAAAAATTGCCGAAATGCCAATAATTAACCATCTGGCCACTGCAGCTTTTGCTGCATATGGCATTGCCTATTCCATTTATTATTTTACAAATTTCGCACGTAAGTAGAGTTTTCCATTCTAATTAGGTTAGGGTGTATCCTAACCTGGCTTTTCTATGTCTTCCTGCTCTTTCTTGGTGGCTGAGTTTCTGATTTTGAAACAGAAAGAGCATTAGGATGCCAGTGGTTTGGTAAAGCTCCTGTCAAGAGGTTCAGCTAAAAAGGGGGTGTCTGTAGCCACAGGGGAAGCATTTGCAAGGGAACCTGCAGGGCATCCGTTCCCTCCACAGGGGAGTCTGTGGCAGCAGAGTCTGTCATTTATTCAGGTTGCTGGGACAAGCGAGACACCTTTAAAAATGTAGACTGGCAGACCTTCTTTAAAGCCTTCCAAAAACTCTGCAGTTGTTCCCAGAATTCAGAGAAAGCTTCTTTCTTTTTAAATTTTGTCATGAAAGGATTTTACTAACTTGACCTTTTACTGAGTGCTAAAATAGTTGTTCCCTTTGAAAGGAAGTGCTGCTGTGCTCTTCAGCAATAGAACTGCATCATCTGCAGGGGGACTGTGGGGAAGCTTTTCTGGGCAACTGTTTCCGGCAAGTTAATCAGAACAAGTGCATGACACTGAATGATAAAAAAAAGAGTACCTGAAGGAGAAAATTTCAGAAGCTGTCTTATGTGTTTGGTAGAACAGGAGCATTGAGTGTTAAAGAAAAACACTTTGCATTTGCTTGATCATATTTGAATTCATTTACTGGCTAAACTGGCTGCAGTGTGGGCACAGCCAAGAATATTGTCCTGATCTCTTGCTGGCTGTGTGAATGAAATGTTTATCTGGCAGGGATGTTGTGAAACAGGAAATCATCTCTGTTTGGGTTGACTTGTTCTGTGGGATTCAGCAGCCCAGGAAGTTTTCTGACAGCATCTGGTTAATTTTCCCTTCCCATTACAGGACAACTGAAGCATGTATTTAGCAGTGCTGAAGATCCTGAGGTGAGTGAGAAAGGAACATTTCATGTTCCTGGTGTTTAAGAATTGTAGAGGAAGATGTGAGCTTGGCCAGTAGCAATAGACTGTACAGGCCCAGCTAGGAAGGCTGAAAGAAAATCCATATTCCTGCCTGTAACAAAAATAATAACGGCAGAGATAGATATTTTTAAATTTCCTTCTCAGAGTTTAAAGAATTAAAAACCTAGTTTTGAAAAGAGAACCATGCTTGCAGACAGCAGATAGGGAAAATTTAATTAAGAGCAATTTCCTGTACAGTTGAATTAGATCATTTCAATTTAAACAGAGTGGCTTAGACTCCTATTCTTATCAAACTTTATGATATCTGCTTGGAACATGAGGTGGTAGAACAGGAAGACCGTCTTGCAATGGTGCCTGCTGTATCTGAAGTGCAATGGGCACCTTTGTGGCTGGGGAGCTGCGTGGGCCAAAAGGACGCAGGGCTGGCGGCCCTGAGCAGCTGCAGATGAGGCAGCGTGGGGCCAGGGGGCCAAGAAGGCCAAGGGCACGGTGGCTGTGCCAGCAGCAGTGGGGCAGCAGAAGCAGGGCAGTGAGCGTGGCCTGTGCTGGGCAGCACTGCGGCCACAGCTGGAGTGCTGTGTGCAGCTGTGGGCCCTGGGAAGCAGAAAGTCATGGAGGGGCTGCAGCGAGTGCAGAGAAGGACAGGGGAGCTGGGCAAGGGGGGGCAGCACAAGGCCAGGGAGGAGATGCTGAGGGAGCTTTAACCTGGAGAATGGGGGCTCCTGAGGGACCTTCAGGCAGACTGCCATAGATCCCTGCCTTAGATCCATAGAGCCACTGCTCATCACAGGGGCTGTTTCCCTGCCAAACATCCCTTCACTGCATCCAAGTGCTTTAGACACTGGAGTGGGTAACACTTTCTTTTTTTTTTTTTGTTTATTTGTTTGTTTGTTTGCTAGAAGGAGAAGCCTTGTGTAATTTCTCCTTCTCCAGGGAGCAAGGGAGCTTTTTCTCCGTCTTTCCTGCCCTTTTCCAGCACTGGCAGAAACACATCACTTTCACTAGGTTAACGGCTCCTGTGTCTTTTGGCAGCCCAGGGCATCAGTGTGTGTTGTGTTTGGGAATTGAGCAGGAAATCAATTGCATTCCAGCTGGTGCTCAGAGATTAGAGGAGCTGGAAGGGGCTGGGCTGCATTTCTGATTCCAGCCACTTTAGCACCATCAGTGTGGTCGAGTCCAAGAGAAGAACTTGCCCGAGCACAGATGCACAAAGAGTGCAGTTCCCAGCAATGCTCGGTGTCTGATTGCATTCCATAATGACCTACATGCTCCAGATGCCCCAAGAGTGTGGGTTACTGAAGCAACAGGAGAGCAATCTCGGGATTGTAGTTGAGCGGCGCACTGGATACCAAGTTCTGATGTGTGTAGCAACAGAGAGGACAGTAAAGAGAGATTTCAGTAATGAGATCTGTCTGTTTATCTACTGTCTATCTATCTATCTATCTATCTATCTATCTATCTATCTATCTATCTATCCATCCATCCATCCATCCATCCATCTATCTACGTAACATTTACATAACTGAATCTTCTGGCTCTGGCTCTGGTCCAAGGCAGTTGGAGGTGCAGAGCTCACCTAAAGCATCCCTTTCTGGAGAGAATTAGAGACATGTTCCCTCGACCAGTTCTGAGAAGGCGGAGATGTTTCCTATTGAAGTGAAGGGGAGAAACGACCATCCTGGTAATGCATCGAACTCCAACTTTATTGATCAATCAATCACCTTAAATAACAAAGTTAACGAACTTCATGCATATTCTGTAATCCAATTTCATGATAGGCTAACAGAGAAACTTCTAACCACTCCTCTCGTTTTAGAATACCTACAATTGTTTATTAAAAACAGAAACCAAAACAGAAACCAGAAACTAAAACAGAAACCAGTGTTCCCAAAACTTCTACATCTGTTCTCAGGATGGCAGGCCTTCCCAGAGACAGTGTTCTGCTTATTATGGGAAGACAATCGGAGAACTCCATTGTTTATAGAATGATGCCTGAGAGAGTCTAATTGTTTATACAAATCAGAAGGCTGAGAACTGTTAGAAACTGCTTTACTTTTCCCCTATACTTTTCTCTCAATTGTATGTCTCATGGCCTTTTCTTTAAGTCATTCTCCGACATTTCCCCTGTTTTTTTCTTTTATAAGAAAGGAGGTTAGTTTGCAGGTTTTTTCTATTATCTTGCTATTTTTTGAATGCAACAAGGTAAGATAATGGTGAAGTTTTTCCTCATAGAAACTCTTGTGGAGGAGGCATTACCAGATGTCAAGAGAAGTGCAGACCCCGCTCTGCCAGGGCTCAGCTGCACCAAAGGCCTGAGGATAAACAGGACACTCAGTGTCAGAAATGTGATCCTGCGGAGAAGGATCAGAACCAGTGCTCAGAGGTGGAATAATGATAACTTGCTTAAATAACAAGATCCACCCTGCGCTTGGGCTGGTATTCCATTCCAGGCTCTATCTCCGCAAATTAGAAATATCCCTGTGGGTAATTTCTTAGGTGTCATGATACTAGAGCCTTTACACTAGTTATAAAGCTGTTTGGACACTATTTCCGGGCTTAGAGATGAATCCAGAGTAGCCCATATCTGTTTATGCTGACTCATCCTTTGGAAATTAGAGTAATCAAAGCTGAACTGCAATTATTTAATGCTTGATTGGGATCTCTTCTTATAGGGCCTACAACAGAATGTTGTGTTAAAGGCACCAGTTTTCTACATCTTATTGAGGCTATATATGATGTACTTTGAGCTTTAACCCCTTTTCAAAATACACTGTACCTCCCACTGATAATAAGCTAAGATTTTTGCTCATGAGATTTATAAAGGTCTGAAGCTGAAGCAGTGTTTAGCCCTGTCTCATTCCGTAGTGCCTGCTCCCAATTATGTTCCCAGATGTGCCTATAATTACAGATGTGGCACCATAAATGAAAAAGTAACAACTGATCACAACCCCCACAACACAGTGCAACCCAAGCAGCACAATTTGGGCTGTGACATTCAAGACAGTCCTCTTTTGCCAGTCCTCGTATATGTAAAGATGATAATGATTCAATAATGTCAATCAGTTCTCTGGTCGTCCGGCAACGGCGTGTTAAGGCCTTATCAGGCATTGCACAACAGGTGGTAATTGGACTAAGAAAAGAAAGCTGTTAGCTGTTTTCATTCATGCAACCTGGAGAGACGTAAACAAGCCTGAAAATGATTCTTTCTGTCCTTGAAGTTATCACATCCACCTTTTTTCATGAGCTTCCCAGAAATGTTCAAAGTCAGTTTTCAGTTTGTAATCCTTTAGTTATTTGGCTCAAATGGCATCAACTGGGAGATTCTCAGTCCTTTGTTAATTTGGAGTGGTGAAAAGATAGTATGCATTTAAAGCGCTTAAAATATTTGACTTAACAGACTTATTTGCAAATCATGTAAAATCACTTAAATCTAATTCAAACTTAACAGAATCTAACTTAACTTACTTAATAATACTTAACAAAATTTAATTTTCTTTAAATCTCACACAACTCAAACCTATATATAATTTAAACTTAGCAGACCTCGAACCCAACCGAAAACAAGCTCAACAGTTTTAACCTTAACATTTAATAGCACTTAATTGATAACTTAACTTAAACTACTTAATAACAGATAAAACCTACTATAGAAATAAAATATAGCATTTACTATAACTTACTTACAGGCCTGATTCTAAAATATTAAGCTAAAATAACTTTCTTCACGTGTTTGCTATAGCATTTTTATACCAAAAACACACTCACAACATCTCACTCATACAATCAATCCAACACATCTCAACATTTTTAAACTTTTCAAAACACAGCTTTAAAGTCTAATGTTCCACCGGCCCAGCCATCCGGGCTTCTGATGTTCAAAGTCTCTGGTAATACAGATGTTTCCAAGACAGCATAACCAATGCCGAGCCAAATCGGCCGAAATTTGACTCCCGCATTCACTACGCTGATCTGTCCCCCACAGTCTGTGCTGGGAAGAATAAAAGTCTCTTTAACTTCGCTTGATTACCATCACTGGTCTCTCAATTTCAGCAGAGATCTTTCCCTTTTTCTGGCAAAAGTTCACCTTTATTACGGCTGTTAGGTCTTAAACTGTAGCTTTTGCCGGCTGTGGGGGGAGGGAGAAACGCTCCCGCTTGAAAAAGCGCTCTGGTCCCGCGGCACATATGTCGGAGTGGGCGAAAACTCCCCCCTTGCGCTGGGCTCTTTGTTTACTCACTGTTTGCCGGCTGACTGCTGCAGGCACCGCTGCACGCGTGGCTCCCCCCGCGGTGGCGCGGCTCCTTCGCTCCCCCCGCGGCGCTCTTCGGTCGCTCCCGGCGCGGCTCCCGCGGTGGCGGCTCCTTCCGCACGGCGGCTCCGCTCTCCCCGCCGCTGCCTCCGCAGCAATTCAGGCGGTCGCTCCCCGCGACTGCTCGCCGTGGCGGCGCGCCCGTGCCGAGTTCGGAGTAGCACAGCACCGCAAGCGCCATGAATCACCGAATTCACACATTTCCGTTAATCCATAAACCATATGGAAAATCCCTTTACCGTAACTATAAGTCCAAAGTCCTGTTAAATCCTTCTACTAATTCATATCTGCTCTGCATTGCGGGTCACTCCCTTCGCGGCGGTTCTGCTTCGCCCGCGGCGGCTCCCTGTGGTGTCGGGTAGAAGGCTCCCTGTTGCGGAGGGTTAGAGGCTCCCTGCTGCGGAGGGTTAGAGGCAGGAAAAGGTACCAATGATGCAGCGATGACTTCTGATGGTGCTTGGCATTCCTGGAGCAAGCGGCCCGTGCCTTCACATCGGCAGCATTTCGTGCGGCCCTCTTTATTTGATGCTGCAAACGCAGCGGACGCTTGAAGAGGTGCAAAAGCGGCTAACACCTGACTCTGAGAGGACTTTGCCTGTTCTTGCAAACCTGTTCCTATCTGTTTGAGTGCATCTACCACAAAAGCCTACTGCCCGGTAGGAATAAGAGCCATCCTCTCTAATGCTTCCTCGATAGTCCAATTTGCACCTAGAGTGTTAAGTATGTTTCTAGTAGCAGAGTTACAGTTTTGAATGCAACACTGTTTAAGGAGAGCCTCGCGCATAAATTCTGCTACTCCGGCTCTCTCAATTGCAGCCGCAGCTCTATCAACAAAAGCGCCAAATGTCTCATCTTTGCCTTGCTTAATTCCCATATACACTGGTATCCCTCCTGGTTCCTTTACCTTATCTATGGCGAGTCTGACTAACCGCATTGCCTCCCGGCACTTTTCCGGACCTATTAAAACTTGTGCATCAGTACGAAGAAAAGGCCCCAGCCCCATAAGCTCATTAATAGTGATACCATGCAAGGGATCCCCCGGCTGTCTTTGAACTGCCACACATTCATTAGCTAAAGCTTGCCAGTGGGCGTTAAACAGCAATTGTTGATGTTGAGTAAAAATTAATTTAACTATCCCACGACAATCATTAACAAGAAGGATACTGGTGTCAAAAATATAATCGAGCATTTGCTTAGCTGGTTCACTCTTAAAGCCAAACTGATCAACAGTAGCTCGCAACTGAGATAACAGCTTCCAGTCAAGAGCGCTAACTGTGGCTTGAAAACCTCCTCCAGGCTGGGGGTTAAAGACAACCGGACAAGCCAGTTCTCGAGCCGAACTTATCAGCTCTTGATCTCCCCTGTCAATTGCATCTTTGGCCAGGGCAGCCCACGCGTCCCGTCTTTCCCTCGCAATCGCCTCCGCCAAGCCGATTTCCGACCCAGGGACCGGCTGATTGCTTGTCGGGAACGGAGTACACGTATGTCGTGGTTTGACCGGAAATGGGACATCTGGGATATGTTGTTTTGCTGTGGTTACCAATGGGTAATTGGAATTTAAGATGGGCACCTAGTTTGACCAGTGGGACATTTGGATCCGCCTCTTGAGACTACGAACCCAAGGGGTTAAAAGCAGGGCCCTTGGCCTTCGGAGCCCTCTTGGGATTTCCGGCGTGAAGAAGTCTCTCCCCCGGCCCAGTTGCTGGCTGGGCTGGGGGAGGGGAAAGCCACGTGGCCCATCTATGGTAGGCCCGGGTTCGGAGGAAGGGTGGCGGGCCCTTGAGCGACCTGTTTATTCCCCCCCCAGAGAATGCAGCCCGTGCTCGAACTGTATATCTTGAAACTTGATATCATGTGCCGGCAGGCAGCACGGCTGGGAGGAGAAAGAGGGGGGGGGCAGCGGGCAGTCTGGCCGCCTGGGAGAGCTGTTAACCCTTTGGGGAATGAAGGCTTCGCAGAACATTGCCTTTCCTGGGAAAGGGACAAGAGTGGAAGATGAAGGAAGAGAATCAGGCCAGTAAGGAGGGTCTGGCAAAGGGAGGAGAGAGATGTTGAAGGAATGGAGGAAGATGGAGTGGCAGTTTTTGCTGGACTCTTTTTTGTTGTATATCCATGGACTCTCCTGGTGATGCAGAGGCTGTATTGCAGGGGGAAGCGGAGGCTCGGCGTCAAGAGAGTTTGGTTTTGAGACCCCTCGGCCCCAGGGGGTATAGAAGATATGGGGGGGGGACAGAGGTCCCAGGATTGTGACTGTACTCTGCTTGGAACGAGACGAGGCATTCTTAAAAGGCCCTGAAGGCAGGCCCCTGCCCCATCCCATGCCAGGTGGTGAGAGCACCTCGGCATGGAAAGGAGATGTCACGAGATAGCAAGATACCAGGCGGATTGCTGATTGTGACAAGAAGTCCGTGGCACAAGGAAGGACTCCGTCTATCCCTTATGAGCTGAAGATTTGATTTTTTTTTTTCCAAAGGGTGGTGCCAGACCGAGTGTGGATAATTTTTGGGAAATGTAAATGTGTTTGGGAATTTGGTGGGAGGAGGATAAGGAAGTGTTTCTGTGTAGTTTTCATTCTCCTTGTTTTTTTCCCTGTGTGTGTGTAGTTTAGTAATTGTGTGTGTAGTTTAGTTAATAAACTTCTCTTTATGTTTAAGTTGGAGCCTGCTTTGCTTATTCCCTGGCCACATCTCACAGCAGATATCAGGTAAAAGGTATATTTATGGGGGCCCTGGCTTTGCCAGGCCCAAACCATAACATTTTTTTTTTTGGTTTCCCCTGACCGGGAAATCGAGTTTTAAGAGAGTGATGGGATGAAGCTGTGAGATGGGACCAAAGAGGAATAAGAACAAAGCATGTATTAAGTGGTTTTTTTTTTTTTTTTTGTGTAAAAATGTTTTGTAATTTATTTAATAGTTTTAGTGTTTGTAGTCTCAAGAGGCGAAGGGTGGAATGTCGTGGTTTGACCGGAAATGGGACATCTGGGATATGTTGTTTTGCTGTGGTTACCAATGGGTAATTGGAATTTAAGATGGGCACCTAGTTTGACCAGTGGGACATTTGGATCCGCCTCTTGAGACTACGAACCCAAGGGGTTAAAAGCAGGGCCCTTGGCCTTCGGAGCCCTCTTGGGATTTCCGGCGTGAAGAAGTCTCTCCCCCGGCCCAGTTGCTGGCTGGGCTGGGGGAGGGGAAAGCCACGTGGCCCATCTATGGTAGGCCCGGGTTCGGAGGAAGGGTGGCGGGCCCTTGAGCGACCTGTTTATTCCCCCCCCAGAGAATGCAGCCCGTGCTCGAACTGTATATCTTGAAACTTGATATCATGTGCCGGCAGGCAGCACGGCTGGGAGGAGAAAGAGGGGGGGGGCAGCGGGCAGTCCGGCCGCCTGGGAGAGCTGTTAACCCTTTGGGGAATGAAGGCTTCGCAGAACATTGCCTTTCCTGGGAAAGGGACAAGAGTGGAAGATGAAGGAAGAGAATCAGGCCAGTAAGGAGGGTCTGGCAAAGGGAGAAGAGAGATGTTGAAGGAATGGAGGAAGATGGAGTGGCAGTTTTTGCTGGACTCTTTTTTGTTGTATATCCATGGACTCTCCTGGTGATGCAGAGGCTGTATTGCAGGGGGAAGCGGAGGCTCGGCGTCAAGAGAGTTTGGTTTTGAGACCCCTCGGCCCCAGGGGGTATAGAAGATATGGGGGGGGGACAGAGGTCCCAGGATTGTGACTGTACTCTGCTTGGAACGAGACGAGGCATTCTTAAAAGGCCCTGAAGGCAGGCCCCTGCCCCATCCCATGCCAGGTGGTGAGAGCACCTCGGCATGGAAAGGAGATGTCACGAGATAGCAAGATACCGGGCGGATTGCTGATTGTGACAAGAAGTCCGTGGCACAAGGAAGGACTCCGTCTATCCCTTATGAGCTGAAGATTTGATTTTTTTTTTTCCAAAGGGTGGTGCCAGACCGAGTGTGGATAATTTTTGGGAAATGTAAATGTGTTTGGGAATTTGGTGGGAGGAGGATAAGGAAGTGTTTCTGTGTAGTTTTCATTCTCCTTGTTTTTTTCCCTGTGTGTGTGTAGTTTAGTAATTGTGTGTGTAGTTTAGTTAATAAACTTCTCTTTATGTTTAAGTTGGAGCCTGCTTTGCTTATTCCCTGGCCACATCTCACAGCAGATATCAGGTAAAAGGTATATTTATGGGGGCCCTGGCTTTGCCAGGCCCAAACCATAACAACCTATCTGGCCCCAGCTGCTGAGACGCAGCAGGTACGGGAGACTCAAAGGTGCTCTGTGTAGCCTGCGGCAAAGCAGACAACAAGGCACCCCGCAGAGCTTGGCTGGTTAGGGGAGGCTGCGAAGCGGGTACTAAAGCAGTCTGCGTAGCCTGGTTTGTAGGCTGGCTCGTAGCCGGGCTTGTAGCCTGGCCCGTTAAGGGGGGCTGCGCGGCGGGCAGCGAGGCGGTCTGCGCCTGGCTCATAGTATGACTCATAGCCTGGCTTTCCGAGGGAGGCGGCGAAGCAGGTAATAAAACTGTCCGCGTCGCGGGGCCAAGAGGAGTTCCCGCGTTCTTATCAAATTCCCTATCTTGATCGTAGTGTTTGTTATGATCGTGGGCAGCAGTGGCTTGATGAGCAGCCCTTTTTTCAGCTTGAATTTGCAAAAGCTCGGTGTTAACGACCCGCCATAACTTACCCCACTTCTTAGCAGTTTTATCATCATCTAACTTAGCCTGCCACAATAAATCACCAAATCTACGCCACTCAGACAATTCGTGAACTGTGTGAGGATTTATAAAGACCCCCCTTTCTAGGCCATAAGCTAAAAGGCCCGGTAATTCTTTCTGTAAATCTATTCCCTTAATTTGCTGTTTTTGCAAAAGGGTAATAAAAAGTTCATATGCGGCTTGCCTTTCCATACCTATGTGCGCACGTTGCAGCTCTTCAAATCAAGGTCGCAGCCACATGTATCGGACGAGCCTATCTGTATAGTCACTCACAGCACGGCGCGGGCCGGCAGGTTGCCCTCCGCTTTGTCTTCCGCGCTTCTTCGCCGTTCCGCCTGCAGTTTCGATCTTATGGAACCCGAACCTGTCTTCACTTCACGTGGCGTTCGCTTTCCCGTGGTGTTCGCTATCACGTCGGAGGTCACCATATATTGAAGTGAAGGTGAGAAACGACCATCCTGGTAATGCATCGAACTCCAATTTTATTGATCAATCAATCACCTTAAATAACAAAGTTAACGAACTTCATGCATATTCTGTAATCCAATTTCATGATAGGCTAACAGAGAAACTTCTAACCACTCCTCTCGTTTTAGAATACCTACAATTGTTTATTAAAAACAGAAACCAAAACAGAAACCAGAAACTAAAACAGAAACCAGTGTTCCCAAAACTTCTACATCTGTTCTCAGGATGGCAGGCCTTCCCAGAGACAGTGTTCTGCTTATTATGGGAAGACAATCGGAGAACTCCATTGTTTATAGAATGATGCCTGAGAGAGTCTAATTGTTTATACAAATCAGAAGGCTGAGAACTGTTAGAAACTGCTTTACTTTTCCCCTATACTTTTCTCTCAATTGTATGTCTCATGGCCTTTTCTTTAAGTCATTCTCCGACAGTTTCCCCCTCCAGATATGGTCGTTTTTTTCCCCTCAGAGTTATTTGCCTCCTCCAGCCTCTTCTGCCCTCAAGTCCCCAGTTAATTCTTTCAATTTCTGCCTGTCCTAGAGAGGGGCAACAATTCCATGTTTAGGTGCTGTTTGGTGACTCTGGTCACACATGCATTATGTGACACATGGTTTCCTTCACTGGCATCCCCAGGGCTGTGTAAGTGCATTCGTTCATGGGGCCTTAGGAGAGTCTTCTCTTTCCCTCAGCAGCAGCAGCAGCAGGGAGCGGTGGCAGGGTCAGGACAAGGAAGAGGCGCCTGCCCTGGCCCTTTGCTCCCAGGCCCCAGGCCAGGAGGGCTCTGGCTGCAGCAGGGCGCTCTTCGGGCAGCCCCTGGCAGCCTCTGCATGGAGCACAGCATGCTGCCCTGTCCTGCTTGTGCCACTTTTCTTCAGCAATACCCTAGCTCCTCTTCACAAGGAAAAAACTCCAGCAATCTAAAAAGAGATCATTCAAGTACAGTTCTACCTGCCTTTGCATTGTAGTTCAGGGCATGTATTTTTTGGTCTATAATTTCATGATTTTTATGAAAACATGCATTCATATCTTCACATTTTTGTGGTTTTAATTATTCATATACCTAAACACTCCATTTTAAACTCTTGATTTATTGCAGTTGGTAATTTTGATGGTAGTATATTTTAAAATGCCACAAAACAACACCTTTTGGGTAGTTTTTCTCACTCTTAAAAAAAACCTCCATAAGCCATTTTAGTCTCTGTCTCTCCAAATTGGTTCATATTGGCCTATTTTAAATCAGGGCTACAATACTTTTATAGGATTGAGAGAGCTCCAATTAAATGCACACCAGTGATTCCTCTTGTGGAATATCATGGCCCCACCGTAAAGCTTCTATTTACTTTTTTTTTTCTCTCATTAGCTCAACTGCAAACACACATTCAGTTGCAAACTTACACAAGATGAGCAAAATGAAAATGATGTGATGGACCTTTGGGAGCTCCTTGCTGATCTTTCTGCTTCTTCAGCTGAGCAAGGCTCTGAGCCAGGCAAAGAGATTGCACTTAGTGCTACACAACCATTTGTCTGGAACTTGCTGATTTCTAGGAACAGCTGGAGGCCTCTCTCTCCCCAGGATGTTTTGGCTGAGCCAAGCTTTGCTGGGTTTTGGCTGCAAATACCATTGCCCTTGCTCTCTTCTATCCACAAGTACCATGGCTGGGCAAAAACTGCCACGTGGGCCATCTTCCAAAGGCACTTTGGTCTGGAGTTTGTGAATGAACAAGAGCCTCATCCACTTCCAAACCACATGAAAAAAATCAGGAAAGAAAACTTCCCATCCTTAACAAACAACTGACAATTCACAAGTGGATCTAGAGCTTCTTTACGCAACAAAAAGGAAGGCAATCTTCCAATGGAGTTGTGCTGTCACGAGTTTTTCTTCTGACTCCCACTCCCAGCTGGCACTGGAAAAAGTCACGTCTCTGCAAGTGTCATTGTCTTCTGTCTGCCATGAGTTGTTTTGCTGCAACAATCAGAACAAGCATCAGGCTGAAGAGAGGCTCAGCTGATGCCAGGAACAGGAGCTGCCCCAAGGAGAAAAAAGACATGAACTTTTACCTCCCAAACCCATCTCCACAGAGGCTCAAGCAGGATTCCTCTGGTTCCCAGAAATACAAAGAAATAGGGCTGAGAAGACCCTTTGCAGCTACGTCTTCATGCCCAAGATTTTGCTGATGGCATTTGAGTTTTGCCTTTTTTCTTTTCTGTCTTTTCTGTATTCCTTGCACATCAATTTAGAGCTCTGTAGGCTACTCGATTTGTGACTACTTTTCCCAGGCCTTTTCCATGGCCTTTGCCTAAGCAGAAAGACAAACTTCCAGAGCTCCAAGCGCCAGGGGGTAGAAGGCCCCAGTGTTATCTTGGTTCTTCCTGGGACAGACCCCTGCAGCGAGCTGGTGGACTCACCATCCCTGCAAGCCTTTGAAAGAAGACTGGATGTGGCACTCGGTGCCGTGCTTTAGTTGAGGTATTAGGCCACAGATTGAACTCGATCATCTTGAAAGTGTCTGTCTTCCAAGCCAGGGATTCTGTGATTCTGTGGCTGAGGCAGCTTTTCCTGCAGCCCTGCAAAGGGCTGTAGGGGCCCTTGGCCATAGACGGGGATCAAGGCTCATGGAAAAGAAGCAAAGGGCTCAAGGCGAAGGCTGACAGGGTAGAGCCGCCCCAGCGTGGCCCAGAGCGAGCCTCATGTCCTCCTCCTCACCCTGCGCCCTCTGCACTGCCCTTTGCGGCGCCGGCGGCTCCTCTGGCTGCGGGGCTCCAGGGCGTGCAGGGGGCCGGGCCCCTCGTCTTCGGGAAGCGCCGGAGCCTCGGAGGCGAGCGGCTGCTGCTGTGGCCGGCAGGGGAGAGCTGCGGCTTCGGCCCCGGGCACGGCGAGCTGCCGCTATGGCCGGCTCCTGCCTCTGCTCCTGCCTCTGCTGCGGGCTCTGCTCCTGCCCTGTGCGCACAGACACGGCCGAGGGCTGCCCGGCAGCTCCGTGCCGCTCCGCAGCGGGCCCGGCCGGGCTGCTGCTCTCTGCGGCCTCTGCCCGCCGCTGCCGGCCCCACCGCGCTCCCGCCTGCCTCTGCCGCAGCCGGGCCCACACGGGAGGCAGCACATTGCGGCCGGCTCGGAAAAGCCCTGCCCGCAAACCGCCCGCCACGGCCTCGGCCTCAGGGCACAGGCTGCCGGCGTCCTCGCAGCTGCGAGCCGGCCCGGGCCGCCTGCCGGCCTCGGCCACAGCTCCCGCCTGTGTCTCCATGGCCGCGGCTGCTCGGCACAGCGGGCTGAGCACAGCCAGCGCCAGCAACAGCTCCTCACGGGCCCAGGCCCTGGGCGCTCCGAGCCCGCCCTCCCCCGAATCCCAGCCATGAGGAGCTTGGCATCCCAATGCATCCCCTGGGGACAGCAGAGTCGGCCGCTGAGCTCAGCCCATGGTGACACCACCAAGTGACCAATGGAAAATTCACCAAATCCTCATCAGAGACAAGAGAAAACTCCCATGGTGCCTGACAGCCTGAAGGAACTGCCAATTCCAGATCATTCCATCCATGTATGAAAAGAGGCTTTTGCATTAAAGCAGAAAAGAGTTATCGAAAAGGAGGGCAGGAACAAACAACAAAGTTATTTGGACTCATGCTTCTTTTGTCTGTTAGAAAGGCCAAGAAAATGCACTCCTTGCTCTTCTGACACAGCTCTCTCTGTTCATGATGTGGGACAGTGAGTGCTAATGTGCAGGAGCTGATGCAAGGGACAGGGACGAGGAAGTAGCAGGCACAGTGCCAAGCTGACAGAGGGATGATCTCTGGCAGTGGCACTGAAGGAGAAGAGTTTGCAGGCAGCACAGAAAATGGCTCTTGGTTTCACCTCTTCTTTCAGTGCTGCTAAGAATGTAGCCTGGAGCAAGCTTGGAACTCCAGAGCCTGGAGCCCTTTCCAGGCAGGGCTGCATCAGACACAAACCAGCAGGGGACTGAGGAGCCCCTGGGGTGGCAGTGAGCAACCTTGGGCTCTGCTCACTGCTGGTGGCATTTTCTATTGAACCATCTCCAAGGATTTATGTTGTGCTCTGTATTTCTAAGGATTTTCCCCCTTTTTTTTTTTTTTTTTTTTTTTTTTGTTGTCTCTTGCACCTTTTTTTCTCCATATTTTCCTATCCTGTCAGCAGCAGCCCTTGTCCAGAACTGGCTCTAAAATATCAGCAAAGTAGCTAGGAACAACAATGGGTGGAATCCTGCGGCTCAGGAATTCATATGCCAGAGCCCTGCCTGTGCCTCATGCTTTGTCAGGACCTCCTTCTCTGTGCAAAAACTAGGGATTAGTGGAGTTTTTTTGCCGAAGACCTCCTGAGAAGCAAATGTTGTGCTAGGTTTCTCAGGAGTGTATCCGTTAAGTTCATTGCTGGCAAACAGAAAGTAAGGCCAGGGTAGCAGAGCAGCTGGGAGCTGGTCACTCCCTGCAAAGGGCTGGTGTAGGATGTGGGAACACCACGTTCCAGGAGGGGCAAGCAGGGTCAATGTGCTCAAGGTGCTGCCAGTCAGGTTTGGGTTCACTCAGAGAGTAGTCAGGGCTGGTGAGCACTGCAAGATCCAGCTGCAGTCCCCATCCATGTCCCTTTCAGTGCTGGCTTTAGGGTGTCTGCAGCCTGGATCCAGAGCGGCCTGGGGGGCTCCTGAGGCTGCCTTTGCACTCAGGATGAGGATGCGCAGGAGCCCCTGAGGCCGGCAGTGGGGACCAGGGCTGGGGCTTGTGGCCTGGCAGGTGTGGCTCTGGGGGCTGTGACATGCCAGGGCATGGGTCACTGTCACTGCCCTCCGCAGCCCTGGCTAGCTCTGTGATGCTCCAGGGACAATGGCAAGAGTGGGGATCTGGCTAGGTTAGGGTTTTGCCTGAGCCAGAACCTCTAGGCCAAATGCCGAGCAGTAGAGACCTCTGGAGGACCAAGTGGAGGAAGCACAGGAGGCTCTTCTGCGGTGTAAAGTGCAGCAAATTCATCAGGAGAGGCAGGACTAAGGTTCTGCAGGCGAAAACTCCCAAAGGAACAGATGTTCCGAGAAGCCCCAGCACCCCTGTGCACTGGTTTTTAAAATCTTTCAAAACGGGGTGGACACCATATAGTACCCAATAAACGACTCTTGGGGTGTGGTTTTGAGGGCTACAACAAATCAGAACAAGGGAAAGAGAGAGCGTTGGGATAGGGATTGGATCTTAGGGTGAGGGACAGGGAACTTTCTGGAACAAAGGGTAGGGTTTTGGCTGATGGATGGGGCAAAGGGGCCGGGTTGTCTTGACAGAAAGGGAAAAATCTGCTGAAGAGGGAGGGGATTCCTCGAGGGACAGTTGTGTAGGAGGGCATAACACAGGGGAGAAGCTAACTCTAATAACTTGGGGAACACTTGAACATACCACTATATAACAGGACATTTGACTCAATAAACTAACACACTGCAACACAGAAATTCAGGCTTTCAGGAGCCGAGAGGTGGCACTATTAGAACCCGCAGCAGCTGGTGAAAGCCATCTCTGTCCTTCAGGTTCTTGCTGTGTGGGAAGGTGCTGCGAGTTGTGGTGGCTGCACTCCCCCTTTGCTGGGAGGATGATCTGTACCAGGGGAGAGCAGAAAGCTGCCATGGTGAGCAGAACATGCTCAGAGCATTACAGTTCAGAGAATGGCACTGCCCCTGAAGGGCAAACAGCTTGAAAGCATATAATTATGTGCAGAACCATTGCACAAATTTTCTCTTCTAGAACATGCCCATTTTTGTATACTGTAGATAAATACTCCAGGTTTTATAGAATACATGGGGTTTTTTCTTAAGGTTTTTGGGAGAACTCTCAAGTTTATTTCTGTTTGTATTTTACATCCAGCATGCATATAGTTTTTTTATTATTATTATTTTTCTTCAGTAAATACTTAGGGAAAAATACCTAAGCATTTTTTAATCCTTTGGGATATTGTGATTAATATTCTTAGAAAGAAAACCTTATTGAACAAGTGTGAAAACACAGAGAGAGGGAAAACAGTATAAAAGTCTTTTAGAACAGGGCGTGTAATAAGGACTGCAGAACTGAGTAATTCCTCCAAGTGTAGAATTAGCAAGATATAACACCAAGAGTAACTGCCAAGATACTTCCTTAAATCAAGGGAAATGGGACCTGCAGCCATACGAGGCACAGCCAAAGCAAATGAAAACCTCTGGAAAAGAGGGAATTTTGCCAGTGGCATCAGTCTGTCCGGATAACTGAGGGATGCCCATCAATATTGCATACATTCCTCAATATTTGCAATGTCTTTTCTCCCAATTTCTGTGAAATTAATAAGCTACAGTTGTTTACCATTAGCTTAAGCTCTTAGGGGAATTACCAAGCACCATGTATGTTTTGCTGTAGCCGAGCAGGACTTGAGTTTCCCAAATCTACAAAGCAGAAGGGAATCACACAGTTACTTGTGCTATTGTTAATGAAGGGTTTCATGAAAGCAGGTGAATGAGAGCATTGCATTGTAAAACTTCCACATGCAAGAAAACAGGAGTCCACTTAGAATAAAACATAGAAGGCTAGCATAACATCAGAACAGGATAAAATGAAATTGCTAGACAGGAACTGATGCGTCAGAAATTAGGTGTATCATTTCTGATATATCTGCATGCATTTGCAAGCTAAAACAGAAAAGGAAGGGCAGAGATAATAAGGAACGAAGATTTTAAAATTGCACTGTGCAGTAGAGACACACAAACCACCAGTGTGAGCACAGCTGGGAGATTCAGCTTGGAGATGGATTAGAGTGGAATCCATTCACTGAAGGTCTCTGGTGCACATGAGTGCAAAGACTGAGGAAAAAAGGAGAAAAGTTTAATTTCTGAAAGCTATTGAGATTCCTGGAAGCATTGTCTAGAGATCTAAAAATCTAAAGCCTCACAGAATCTGAACCCAAACCATCCCCAAATGGATTGATAAGGTATGATGTACACATCTCTGCTGTTTTCAGAGTCAATGAAATCGACAATGAGTGGCTGGAAATTAGGAATGCCCACCCAGATTTTATCTCCATTACTTTAAGAACACCTTAATAAGGCACTTCAGGAACTGAACACTGACATTCTCTCCCTGCTCTATTTACTTTACATTTGAATACAGGCTGGTAGAAGGAGAAATCAGGCTTTAATTTCTCCCCAAATGACCTGTTGCACTTTCAGGTTAGGAGTAGATGTAAAATTCAGCTACTCACTCTCTCTATCCATGAATATTCCACTAGTGAACTGACCTACAGAACATCCTTTTTCTCCTTTGTACCGTCCTAAATGGTGCCCAATGAACAGGACACTCGCATAAATCTCACAGAAAATCACCAAAATTGCTGAAATTACCTCTCAATTCCATGATAAAAGCTTCTGAGAAAAGGCTTGACGGGATCACTGAACAAACTGAAACTTGGAAGAGAAACACGCATTTCAGCACTGATCAAGGGGAAAGAAAAATAAATGCTGTAAAAGTTCCAAGTGGAAGGTTAGGAGAAACACAGGAAGCAGAGAAAGAACAAGGCCCTGTCAGATGACCTGTGCAAGGTAACTTTGTGCCCCAGCACCGTTAGAGGACATTCCTTGTCATTGGTGCAAGCAGCTGGAGACATAAATGCTGATTGATTTGGGGGCCACACTCTTGCTAAGTGCAGAGGTGGTTCAATAACGTGACATGAGGGAGTTCCCTCAGAGCAACTGGGATGCCAGAAAGAAGTGAGCAGCTCACCACAGCCCGGCCCGCCCGGCTGCTTTTCCTTCTGACCCCCCTGGGGAGGCTCTGACATTTCCTCTTCCCTGATGGAAGCGCAGCTGCTGCCAAGGGAAACGTCCCCACACTCACTCAGTGTTCCCTTTGCTTGCCAGATGTCCCATCTGCTGTCCCTGTCCAGGAGAGCTGCACTGCTCGGGAGGAGGAGACCGAGCGAGAGCCTGGGAACATCGGCGGCTGCAATCCCTCCTGATCTAGCGCTGTTTATGGATGTGTAGTTGGATTTGGATAGTTACAAGTATAGGGATATTTACATACACTGACTGATATTTGTATAGGGATATTATGTATGTATATTGTTATATTGATGCGTATATATTCATCTGTTTACATACTTGTATAGCTCTGCAGCTGCGCATTTCTATTGCTGGGGTTGTATGGATTTTTTTTATTGGTCCATTGATATTTGTGTATTTATAGACAGGTTTGTTATGTTTGTATTATATTGTCATGTTATATGTCATGAAATATGTAATGCATGTTTACATCTCTATATTGTTATGCCTATATATGTATTTACTTCTATTTATTATGTATGGAGTTGTATAGTTCTAAAATTCTATTTATTTAGTTCTGGATCTGAGTTCCTTTACAGAGGGATATTGCTGTTTCTGTATTTGTATATGGGCTGTACATTTGTAGTAATAAGTAATGAATTTAATTGTTAAACTTCAATTCAGTAACTTCAATATTTGTGTACAGTGAGTTGTTGCAGAGGGTTGCAATAATTTTTTTTCACTGAAGTTGATATCTGTATGTATTTACATATCACAATTCTCAGAAAAAATTAAATTTTATTCATAAATTGATATTTCTGTGTTTCTATATTGGTAGCACAGGTGTTGCAATTTAAAATAAATTTCATTTTTAAACATAAGTTAATGTTTGTGTATTTGTACATTAGTAGTGCGGGTGTAACTATCTGCAATAAATGCAATGTTTCAACTGAAGTAAGTGTAGATTTGTGCTACCCAAAGCCATGAGCAGGTGTAAATGCTGGAGGATTCTGGCCATGCAAATCTCCGGCCATGCCCAGCACATGCCCCACCTGCACTCAGGCTGGGCAGGGGAAGCGCAGATTTGGGCTGGCAGCAGAGCCCCACGTTGGCTCAGAACTCGCTGCAGAGGCTGCTGAGAAAACTCCAGGGCTCCATGAGCACAGAATCCAAGCAGGAGCCACCCGGGGAGGACAAATTCCCCATCCCACGGGCAGCTCTTTAGAAAAGTGCTCCAAGTGTCCCCCTGAAGCTCATCCCAGAGACCAGAAGCCAGCAGGGATCCTGAGCCAGCTCTGCTGCCTTTGGCAGCACTTTGGCAAATGAGCTGCAGCAAGGGGGAGGCAGCAGCGACTGTGACTGCTGCAGGCTGGGGATGAAGGAAGGGCCATGGACACAAGTGCTGAGATGCCCCAAAATCCAGAGGGAGGCTGGAGAGCTGGGAATCAAGTTGGCATTTCAGTGCTAGACTCTCACAGGCACTGAAATGATGGAATCCCTTTGTGTGAAGTTACCTGGAAGAACTGACAGGGAGTTGCTGCTAGGGTCAGCAGTAGCCGAAACTAAAATGTACAAACACTAGGAGATCATCTAATATCCCCCACAAGCAATGGCTTCAAAAATTATCTCATGTATATATTATATTATATTATATTATATTATATTATATTATATTACATTACGTTATGTTATTTTATGTTATTTTATGTTATTTTATGTTATTATTATATTAGTCAAAATATATAATATATAACATGCATGAAATTTAATGCACATGTATTTTTGGACAATTTCATTTTTTGATATATATTTTCATTTAAGATATATATTTGAAATAGCCTTTCAGCTTGGGAGAGTGAAGATTTACAACAGTGCAAAACCATCTGCCCACAGAGCAGTCAGCCCCCGGGTGCGTGCACGCACACCCACCCACTGTGCCTGCCCTTCTCAGCATCTCGGGGCTGCTGTTTGCACAGAACTGGGATGAATTTAACTCGACAGAGCCACAAGTGGGGTGTCCAGCTTGTCATGAACACTCATGTGGCAACGAACAACACAGAGCTCTCAAATCCCATTATCACAGGTCATTTCATTCCTGCTGGGCACTGTGGAACTCTTAAAAGACACAGAAAATGGGTGGAAAACATTGGCATCACGGTACTGCTGGTATCCTCCTGGAGGAAAATCTGTTTGGTTTCTTAAGGTGGTAGCTTTCCAAAACCTAGGAAAACTGCTCAGCAGTGATAGCCCAATTGTGAATGGTTTTCTTGGCTTGGCAAAGGCTGGGGTGTTAACAATGGACTCTGTCCTTGGTCCAAATCACCTGCCCTCACCTGCAGACAAAAGCACCACCACCAGCAGCAGCTACATCAGTCAATTTTCTCAAAAAGCTGTGTTAAACTTGGGAGAGGAAAGGAAAACACATCAGACACTGTGGATTATTGACAAGACTCTGAGCAACAGTTCCAAAGCAAAGGGCAGCAGCTTCTCTCTGGGGCACTCCTTGTGCCCCAAGGCAGCCGGGCTGCCCTGGCTGCCCAGGACCCTGCGCCCCGCGGGCTCTGCAGAGCTGCACAGCGGGGAGGCAGCTTCGGGCACCTCAGCCCCTGGGCAGGAGGGGCTGCTTGCTCTGCAGGGCTGCCTGTGGGCAAAAGCAGGGTGCTGGCCTTCTGCTCCTGGCCCTAGCCTGGCCTTGCAGGGCTAATCCTGTTCCCTGTCTCAAATGTGCTAATGATAGACCTGGTTGTTTGCAGCTCTGCACAGGTGTGATTTGCACCACAAAATACTGAAGGGCTAAGGCCTGAACCACAGACCCTGACTGAAGCCTCAACAACAGGACCTGAGCCAAAGCTGCCCTCTAGATGACCTTCCCAACCCAATGTTCTATGTACCTGCTCCTTAACTAAGTGTTATTATCAAAAGGATTGTTGCATCCATTCACTGGTGAAACACGTCTTCACCTTTCTGCATGAGGAAAATGGACAAGGCCACACATGGCCTTGGTTCCTCCTTGAGCCCTGGGCAGGCCCGGGGAGAAAACCAAGAGGAGAATGACACCAGCTGTGCCCCCAGCAGAAGCTCTGGCACATTGCTCGTCCAGCACTGTCGGAGCCGGGCTACTCTCACAGCGCTCTCGGGAGCCTCGTGGCCACCAAAGGTGGAGGCACCGCAGGATTTCCCGGTTCCCGGCCGTGGCTCTGCAGGGCTGGGCTGGGACAGCTTCCCCCAGCTGATGTGCAGCTCTGGATGAAGGGGAAACCATTGGGCTACCTGGTGATGGATCTTCCTTAGTCACCAGAGGCACCCTTTTGTAATAACGCTGAGGTGCATTGCTTAGCTTATCCTTTCCTGACTCTTTTTTACACTTTGGCATTACAGTAAATCACACTGTTCCTTCAGCTGGTGTGTCTGCATCTCTGACCCTCTCCACCATCAAAACAAACACACAACCAGTTAAGCATGAGACCTGCCTCTCTGCCAGCCCATCTCTTGGAAAACACCTCTGGTGGCCATCTCCACAAATGAAATTCCTACTTTGCAACTTCCTTTTCTGCAGACAGAAGAGAAAAAGAGCCATTCCCAGTTCTGGACACCTCCAGAAACCAGCTGCTTTCAGCAGTCACAACCCTGAAATATCAACCTCCTTCCTTAACCTGCCATTGGGAGCTCCCACCAAGAGGCCTTTGTCCAAGGATACCCACAGAAGAGCTGGAGAAGGGAGCAGTTTGAAACACAACTGCTTCAGAGTTTAAACCTGCCTTTATCAAATGAGCACACACCAATCTGTCCCAAAGGGAAAGCAGGCAGGAAAGAGAAGCTCCTCTCCCACAACCGCAACCTCCGTGCTTCCTTCTGTTCCAGCTGGAGAGTGGAGGCCATGGGCTGCACCTCACTTTGGGAAGGAGCCCTGGGAATTGGCCTGGTCTGGGAGGGCAGCAAAAGGAATTCCCCAAAAAGTAGGAAAAGATTCTCTTGAAGGAATAGATGATGACAACATTTCTGCAGAAAAGCAAAAAAAGAATAATTGAAGCATTTCAAGAAGTGCCCAGACTGAAATTTGTTTGCCAATACGACAACCCCAAAGTCTCTGTGGTGCGTCAGCAAGCTCAGGAATGAACCTGCAAGGCTTGGATAAACATCATTGGTGTCCGCCCCCCAGAGCACAAGCAGCTCCCCAACAACACTTCAAGACTAAGGGACAAAACTTCCCCCTTCAGCTCTCCACAGCAGCTCTAGGGAGTCTCTCCCACTGCAAGATCTCCTTTGTCAGTCTACAGTGACAAGAGTTGGCTGCAGGAGACATTTGCATGGGAACTCTCCCCAGATTGGGGGGAAGAAAAAGAAGAGGTGATTCCTGAGGAAAGAAAAAGGCAACGCTGCTTGGGAAGACACCAGTGTGAGTTTGCTACAACTCTAGGCCCGAAATCCCCCGAAGAAAGCACCATCCATCCATGGGGCAGAACTTTGGCTTTGATATCAATGCTGACAAAATTGCTTCCCATTCCTGCTGCCGTAGCTGACTCCAATTCATGAGCAATGTGCCAACTCTGCCAAAGACAGGCAGACATGGTGAGATAAAACCAGCTCGTCTGCTGAAAAGGAGTCCAAATTAATGCTTTCTAACTCCCCCTTTTCATCCTTTCCGCAGCCAAGACAAAGCAATGTCCTTCCTCTCTGTCCCCGATGGTTACCCAGGCATGGGATGCAGCGTGGGGACAGAGCCTGTCACTGCTCCCAGTGCCCTGCCCTGCCCTTCCGTGCCTGCCTTGCCCTTCCCTTTCCTGCGGGATCCTGCTGTGCTGTGCCGTGCCGAGCCGAGCCCAGCCAGCGGTCACGCATTTTGGGAATGACTCTCCCCTGTGCCGCCCGCCGGCGTAATGAACATACCACTTTGTAAGTTTGACTAGTTAGAGAGTCTTTGTCCCTGATTTTCAGTTTTAACAATTCAGGGAGCTTTTGTTTTCCCTGACAGTACAGTTGCTGCCAAGGGAAACACACCCAAAGACCAATAGTGACCCAGCCTTCCCTTTGCTTCCCTTTTCCTTCCCTCACTGCTACACAGCGCTCTCATACCAGGACCTCAATGCTGCCTCACCTGAGCATTTAGAGCTGCCTCCAGGCCCTTCTAGGCTAAGTGCAGGTGCTCAGGACTCTGAGGGTTCCTAGCTGCTTGGGAGAAGGTGTTTGCTTCATCTGGACTTCTTGGGGTTTCATCGGAGGAGCCACGAACAGGCAAATTTCATCTCCACTGTGAGCTCTTCATTCTGCTTGTTCCCATGAAGCTTAAATGCCAACCTGAGCTCATCGTTCCTCTGGTTCCCGTAGACCATCACAGCCCTTCCATGGCCTCTCCAGAGACGAGCAGCTGCACATCTTCAGAGCAGCAGTTGTCGGCCCGCATCCCATCAGGGAGGGAAAGAGTTTCTGCTCTTGCTTTCCAAGCAGGTCCTGGTTAATGACCCTTTAAAATGTTTTCCTGCAGTGCTCTATCATGGGTAGATCTCAAATGAGAATCGGGTAGAAAGGGTCAAGTTGCCTAGGAAGGGGGACCTTGAAAACAGAAAGATTCTCTGCCTGATTTTCCTGTACTTGCTGCAGATTTGGATGGTGTTCTGGGCATTTTGCAGACAGCCTCTCTGTAGGGGTACAAGGGCAAGGTGGAAGATATTGCCTAACAAGTGGTCAGTGTTAGGTGCACTCTCCTCTTTCTTTGAATGAAGCCAAACTAGGACTCTGATAGGATATTGCAGATGTTTAAGACTGTCTGCCCTGCAAATCAAGCCATGCCCTTTGACACTGGCAGGGGGCTGTGTAGAAATCACGAACGGGCCGGGACTGCTGAGGAACACGCCTCGAGCTGTTTGTTTTCCAGCATCAGTCTCATTACATGGTTATGACAATGGGAAGATGCCAGCAGCTCACATCCCAGGCAGCAGACAAAGAAATTAATCTTACAACTTACTTTATAAGTTTTTTGACCAATCACACAACGCAAAAGTTTATTGACACTAGTTCTATCCAATCACTTTAAGCACAGGGACCTTTGGTTAAAACAATGCTTGCTTATTTCAAATAAAATACCTACTTGGAAGCCTTAAAACACAATGCACTGAGCTCCATTATTAAGCTTCAACCTTCCCAATATCTTGCTAGATAAACTTTTCTGTAGCTTAGAGAGGTTTTCTAGACCAGCATTAATACACAGACCATTGTTCTATTTTTCCTTGCTTTTCTGCAGGTTAAATAATTTTTCTGCTGACCTATCTCATGGCTGCTGCTTAGCTGTAATCACAGTTCTACTAAATCTGAGACCTGCCTTTTGCAGCTTTCCCAAAACCCTCTGATTTTGTGGATTCCCACAGAGGACTCAGTGCCAGAGCCTCTGGAGAAGCGTGGAGGGCAGGGCTCAGGCAGGTTGTGCCAGTGCAGCATTTGAACTAAAGGCACCAGGAAGCACCAAGCCTGCAGAGAGGAATTCAACCCTTCTCATCTCCCTCACTGCCAGAGGCAGGCTCAGAGCAGCCATCTCACCCCTCTCTAAACCAGTGGGGGCTCTGTCCTTACCAGGCTCCTCGGGCTCCTGGGAATTGTTCCCTCAGCTCTCGGTGCCATGCAAAGCTCCCCCTGCTGCAGCTCAGTCCACAGGCTCCCCTCTTGAGGACTCAGGGGCAACATTAATATTCCCCTTGAAAGAGAAACAGAAAGGAAGAAACCCTTCTCGCCACTTACACAAAACACCTGGTCCAACAACTCCATGGCTCACACACTTAATCCCTTGTTCCTAACAAGAACTCTGGGCCCCAAAGCCCTTCAACAGTCAGAAAAATTTGACTTCTCAAACACAGTCCAAAAGCTGTCAAAGCTGACAGTGACAGTCTTGAACATGGGGGTGACACTGAACACATGGAATGGCTGCTAAGGAAATCAATTGCTGCTCTGTTCTGTAAGGTTGCATGTCTGACAGCACTAACATCAGTCATCATGTCACTAATTGCAATGGAAGTAGCACTGTCTTCTTTCTTCAGCCAACACTGCAGTCGGTGTAATGGTTTCAACGCCTCGCCCGAGGCAAGTTCATGTAGAAATAAATTCGATGTACCTCATTTTGCAGGGCCCTAGGGTCTGAAATTGCTATTACAGTTTTCTTTATAATGATGGGCAAATCTTTTTTCTCTGTGTTTTCTCTTGATGGCTTTTTTAACACTAGGTGCTCTCACAGTGAGTTGTCTGATGCTACATGGGCCACATTTAATTTTTGAGGGAATGTCCTGCCAGGCTCTATCTCCACAAATGAGCCAATATTCTGTTGCTAATTGTCATGGGGACTCATCTAGGTCATCTACTCGTCAGCAGTTTCACCCTTAGGGGGCACTGGGGTAGTACAATTGCACCACAAACTTGAGTATCTGTCCTCAGGATGATGGGGAGTAAAATTTAACTGTGGATCTCCCTGGTACTGAAACTCAGCACAAAATTCCATCACCAATGAACCAAGAATTCCAATTCTTGAGGTTCAGAAGGTGCTTTAAGAAGATCAGGGGCCCGGTGATGTCAGCTGGTTATGGGATTGGTCTCGTTGGCAGCCTCACTCCAATATTTGTCACGATTGGGTATTGGCTACTCCTTGGCTGGCACAGGCACACCGACCAAACGGGTCACAAAGTCTGGATTCAAATTGGTCAAACACATTGTGTCTGAGCCTGCTGACTTGGCTAAAGCAAGGTAAACATTCATTTTTGGTTGATCTACAGGCATATATGCACAGCAAAAGCAAGAAAGCAAAACCAACAAGTGCCAGTCTGTCATTTGATCAAACTCCATGTTCATTTTCAGCTGTTTTTAGGATGAAGCTTGCCCATCTATTTCAGTTCTCAAGCAAATCTTTTAGCACTTGTTCAGGGACTGGCCAACTATAGGGCACTAAACTGTCCCTCTAACCTTCAATTTTTACAAATTTAGATATTTTAGAATTCTTTTGAACACAATGGACACCACGCTTTTGCGGAAAGAGCTCTATGATGCAAACCATTTTCACAGTCCAAAAATCAACATCAAACTCAAGATTTGTAGCTTTCACAGGTTGAACAGGATCGTCTGGCATGAACCGTCGCTTCTCCATGCGGCTCACGTTTGCGTGCTCATTTCCCTGCTGGTGGAATTGTCGCTGCGCTATTGTGTATGAGACGGTTTCACGCCCTTCGCGGGGACCCACATAGGTCCGACACCTTTGCAAATACAAGCATACCCTTTGCCCCAAGTGATTAGTGAAAATGGTCCTTCAATTTGTCCTAACTCAAGGTTTCTGATCAAAACAGAAGGATTTTCTTTCAATTTTTCCTGTGTGCTGTTTGAAAAGTGCCTAAAAATTGGAGGATTAGTTCCTGCAAATGAGCTATTAAAAACATAAAGACATCTAAAGCTTTGCTCAACCTCATCTGGGATGTTGCTTGAGCCACTCCCCCTTTTGTTGATCTAGAATGAGTTTAGAGTGTGGTGCGTCCTTTCAACAATTGCCTGACCTGTGTGGGAATAGGGAATTTCAAAAGTGTGGCAAACACCCCAGTCCATCAAAAATGTGGCCAATTTTTGAGCTGTGTATGTGGCGCCATTTGTCAGTTTTCATCTCGTGGGGGATCAGTTTGGCGAGCTCTGGGCCCAGTGACGCTGACAAGGACAAAAGCAAAAGACAAGAGGCGCTCTCTCTTCCCGGGACCAAAGTCCCACAGCTTTAATGGAGAACAACTCCATGAGAGAAAGGGAGTGTCCAGGAGAGGAAAGAAGATGTCCAGAGGAGGCTAGAGAGTGTCCACCTCATGGCAGGAGACTTTAAACCCTCGGGGAGGGGGGTGGTAGAAAGGAACTATCTTAGTTTAACATAATAAATCACCACACTGAAGTTTTCTGCATAAATTGCTGCACTTGTACAAACAAAATCCTAAAATCTCCCCAAACACAACCGTGCAGTCCCAAATGACCACAATGTGGGAGAAAAACCACTCAACCCCCCTGTATACCCAGGCACCAGGTGTCACAGGGAGCACCAACCCCTGCAATTAGAAAGTCCACACACACAGTCTCACCGGGAAAGGAGCATCTCTTTATGAGGGGACAGAGTGCTCACTTTTCTCAACACAACACACACCATCCACCACATCAGCATCCACACACATCATCTTCCTCAAGCATTCACACACTGAAAACGGAAGCACAATTACAACACACAGGAAAAATGGCAGCAATAAAACAGGATTTGCTCAATCCATCCCCACAATTGCTAGCAGGTCCTTATTGACACAGCAAATCCTTTCTGCCGGCGGCCAGACCCAAACCCAAACTGCACAGGCGTACATTGTGCACAGGACGTCTCTGTGTGACTTGTGAACAGCCCTTCCCCTGCATACACCTTACGGGTTACTTTATACAGAGTTAAACGTTCCCTTTCTCCACAGTCCCAGCAGTCTTGTCTGTCCCCCACGAGGAACAGCCGAGAGCGGAGGTGCCTCCAGGAAAGGAATGTCCTGGCAGCGCCCAGAGACGTCCAGAGCCAGGTTGTTCGCGCTGGAGCAGAGAAGCGTTCCTGCCGCGGTCACCAAATGAGGTGTGGAATAGAACTCCCCACAGTTAAAGGTAGAAGGTGGTGTGTTTATTACAGCGCCAGGCACACGAGGAGTTGTCTCTTAAAGACGTGTGAAGAATCACTGCCGCTCTACTTATCTAGAAAAGTCCTACATATTCATATAATTCCCAAAACGACTAATACATATTAATTAGGTAACCCCACCTACCCCCTTTGTATTAAAATGTATTATAACTGAGTCCAAAGTTCCTTCACATTTGTGGATTCTTTCACATCACATGAGTTGGTGGGTTTTAAAGTGGGGAATGGTCTCCTTCTGATGAAGCCAAGACGTCTTCCTCAATTTGACCTCTTTCCTTATGACCTGTTGGCAGGCTTTCGCACCCCTTGCATAAAGCTGAAATTTCGGGGCCCAGGTGCAGGCTACGGTCCTCTTCTTTGTCACAAAGAAATCCGCATCCCATCCCGCTTCTTTAAACATAGTAAAGACAGGCAAGTGATATATTACCCTAGCCTTAACTACCTTATCTGCTAAAAATTAACTATCCCTTATTATTTCCACTCTTCTTGCTATACTCTTTCTGCCTAACTAAATCTTGCTAAAATTTTAACTCTTCCAGTTCTTTTCAATCGTGGATTCATTGGCCTCATCTCACACACCAGCCATGTGTGAGCTGATGCTGTAACTGGGAAATTCCACTCCTGAGCAGGAGATACAAGGCCTGGTTCTGAGATGGAAGGGAGAGAAGGATGAGATGCACAGCGTTTTGATCCAGGGGATGTCCTGAAAGTGCACTGCCTACCTGCCCCTGCTGCCAAGCACCACGCTCCACCTCCTTCTCCTGCTCAGCACATTTTTAGGAATCCAGGGCTTGGTATGTATGATTTGCTACTGCAACAAATAGAATGAATTTGCTTTGCAATCCCAGTTTTGTCCTGGGTTGTTTTGTGCATGGGTCTCCTCCTGAACCTGTGTCAAAGACTGGCAGGGACTAAAGGACACTCCTCTTCTCATGTCAGTAAATTCGGTGAAGTGATTTAAGTATCAATAAGTCAAAAGGTATCAATCAGTAAATCAAATAATTTGGGGGAATATTTAGCCTGTGAGTTTCAGCAAATTATTGAATATGTCTTAGATCCATGGATACAAACTAGTAACTGAGATTGCTGGGTGTGCACGTGTTGGGGAAGTGACTCCCCACACACCCAGTGCTGAGATCAAGGATTGCCTCTTTTCTAACCCTGACCTGGCAGCAGGGATTGGGCCCTGCTTGGTAACGTTCATTTTGAAGACTTCTGTTGAGCAGGTAAGAATGGTCAAAATTAAATTTTTCCAGCTGTTTCCCTTTGGTTCACCTGTTTGAGGGTTAAAATTCTGTGCTGCAGGTGTGCTGGGTGTGTGCAGAGCAGTGCAGCCCCAGAAACCCCTTGGCTTGCCCACAAGTTGTCATGCCTTGTTGCCAGGTGTGCCCAGCTGTGGCAGGAGAAGGAGCCCGCAGCGCAGTGGGCACCGTGCCCTGCCCAGCCGGGGCTCTCTGGCACAGAGCAGCAGCAGCGCCAGCACCGTTCAACCCGCTCCTGCCTTGGCTTCCCCTGGCACACAGAAGCCTCTGGAAATCAGCACCGCCAGTGGCGTTCCCAGCTTGGAGCAGCTGCTGCTGGCGGGCAGATGCTGCCAGTTCGACTGCTGCCAAAGGGGAAGAAAGGCAGAGATGTACATGCACCGGAGCCCTGGGTATGTCCAATAAAGGTGCAAATATGTGGGGAGATTTGTTAGGAAGGATTTCAGCTGTGATGCCAACAGTGGCCCCTCTCCTGGTTCTGTGTGCTCTAGACGAGTAATGCAATGGTTGGCTCTGACAATTAAGAAGCAGATGTTATGTGGATGTTCAAATGTGTAATGATGGTATTGTGATATATCCTCCCATAGTCCTCTTTCCCATCCCCCTTGTAACAGCCTTGGTAGTCAGGGCATTTGGGGAGGGCTGGCTCGTGACCAGCAGGCAGGGTGTAACAACACCTGACCCCCAGTCAAGATGCAAGAAAGTAATCTCCACCAATGGACAGCAGAGAAAGAGTTGACTGACAAAACTTTTAGAGGGGCTAAGGGTATAAAAGGCAGAGCATCCTTTTTGTAGAAAAGCACATGGCTGCTAGTCACAGAGACTCCCAATGCTGCAATTTTTCCCTTTTCAGTCCTTTGTTAAGGTTTAATAAACCTTTAAAATTTTAAAAGTGAGATTCATTTCTCACATATGAAATGCTGTGGGCCATTTTCTTGGTCTGGTTTCCTTTGCTTGTGTCCCATCTGAGTGCTCAGCTGGGGTACAGGCTGTAGGTGCTTGGGGCACTCCTGGAGTTCCTCTTGGATCCCCTGAACAACAGGGTTTGGCCCATGAGGGGATTTTGTGCTGCTTTGTGACAGAGAAGAACTTCCCAGGCTCTTTTGTGTTTGCTGTAGGGGAGGTTGGTTATTGCTGTGCATAAATTCACAGACCAACGTGGAGCGTTTGCTTTGTGATGTCAGGGCATGGTTGCCACATTGTCGTGGTGATATCAGAAGGTTGCCTTGGTGTATGGAAGGCCTGAGTGTCAGAGCAGCCCTAGCGCTTGCTCACATCAGGAGAACCCTCCTGGTTGGGGAATTTGTGAGTGGGTAGCTTCCCACTGACAAGACCCTTGTTTTTTCTATATTTACCTAACTTTCAAAAAGGACAATGTTTCACCATCTGGCCAAGGCAGCTTTTGCTGTGTATGGCATTTCTTTCTCCATGTATTACGTAACACACTTCACCCGTAAGGAGAGGTTTCCCTTCTACTTAGGTTAGGGTGTAACCTAACCTGACTCTTGCATGTCTTCCTGCTCTTTCTTGGTGGCTGAGTTTCTGATTTTGAAAGAGAAAGAGCATTAGGATGCCAGTGGTTTGGTAAAGCTCCTGTCAAGAGGTTCAGCTAAAAGGGGGTGTCTGTAGCCACAGGGGCAGCATTTGCAGGGGAACCTGCAGGGCTTCTGTTCCCTCTACAGGAGAGTCTGTGGCAGCAGAGTCTGTCATTTCCTCAGGTTGCTGGGACAAGCAGGACAACTTCCAAAATGCAGACTGGGAGCCTTCTCAGAAGGCCTTCTAAGGACTTTGTAATTCTCCCCAGAACTCAGGGAAAGCTTCTTTTATTCCAAATTTTGTAATGAAAGGATTTGACTGTCCGTTTTGACCCTTGACTGAGTGCTAAAAGAGTGATTCCCTTTGCAGTGAAGTGCAAATGCCAAAGCAGTGAGTGTCTGCTCCTGAGCCTGGAGCTGCTGCTGTGCTGTTTCACAATAGAACTGCCACAGCTCAGGGGGATTTGGGGCAAGCTTTTCTGGGTGACTGTTTTCAGCAACTTAATGGGAATTAGTGCATGCAACTTCTTTTTTGAAAAAAGTACCTGAAAGACAAGAGAACAAAAACTGCTTTATCTGTTGGACAGAACAGAAGCATTGAGTGTTGAAGAACAATTTGCATTTTCTTGATCATGTTTGTATTCATTTACTGACTAGACAGGCCAAAGTGTAGGCACAACCAAGATTATTGTCCTGATCTCTTGCTGGCTGTGTGAAAGAACTATGTCATGTGGAGGGATGTTGATAAAGAAAAATACTCTCTGTTTAGGTTGACCTCTTCTGTTGGATTCACAGCCCAGGCAGTTTTCTCACAGCACTTGTCCATTTTCCCTTGCCCACTCCAGGTCACCTGAAGCGTGTATTCAGAGGTGCTGATCCTGAGGTGAGTGAGAAAGGAACATTTCATGTTCCTGGTGCTTAGGAATGGTAGAGCAAGCTGTGAGCTTGGTCTGTGGCACTAGAGTGTAGAGGGCCAGCTGGGTAGGCTGAAAGAAAATCCATTTCCATGTCTGCAACAGCAATAACAAAGGCATCGCTGGCTATTTCCTCATTTTCCATTTCAGAACTTTCAAGGAATGAAAAGCTCATTTTGCAGGGAGAATGTTGCTTCTTGATAGTAGCCGGGGCGTAATGTCTAATTCAGAACTATTAGCAATTCTGTTGAATTAACCCATTTAAATTTAGTCGCAGTGACTTAGAATCCCATTGTTACCAAAGTTTCTGATTTGTCCTTAGCAGAGCTGGTTGTAGAAATAGAGCTGAATAGAATAAAGTGCTGAATAGAAATAAGGTTATCAATGATAGGTAACTTTCTGTCCCCCACACTGCTGTCTGTCCAGAGATCACAGAACCAACAGCAGTCTCTCCTCTGGCTCCCTCTGCTCATGGAGAGGAGGCTGAAGAGGAGGCAAATGAGGTGGATGAGCGCCGGCCTCCAGCTGTGCTCACACCACAGCCTGAACATTCTGAGCCAGTAAGTGCCAGCTGTGTGTGCTGCTGTCTTTAGAGCAGGGCAGAGCTGCAAGTTTCTGACCAGCCAGCACTTGCTGCTGCTGGCTGAGGATGCTGAGTGCTGGAGTCCTGCCAGGGCCTGGTGATTGCCCCCAGCCTGTGACAGCTGGACAATGGGCTTTGGTCTGTCATGTTTAGGCACCAGCATCCTGGCATTTTGATAGGGGCCAGCCTGAAGCACGAAGGCTCCCTGTTCCCAGAGCAGGGAGCATGTCACAGACACTGTGCTCAGCCTTGTTGGATACACAGGGGACACTGTGGTGTTGAGAGACCTGTCCCCCTGCACAGACTGGCCAAGTGGCTGCAGGCACTAAAAAATGTTGATCTGACCACAAAAGCTCTTGGTGGTGCTTTGTCCCCAAAAACTTCTTGGGTGTGCTTACTTGGGAGTA
Organism: Melozone crissalis; assembly: GCF_028551555.1. NCBI lineage: Eukaryota > Metazoa > Chordata > Aves > Passeriformes > Passerellidae > Melozone > Melozone crissalis. The sequence goes on from NW_026535860.1 coordinate 2,543,398, forward strand.
TTTCAGAGACACACTGAGGATGTAGAGTTGCTGCTTGAAGTCAGGGATTTTGGTGCCTTTGTTGCCAGGTTGCTCTTTTGCACCTTCAGGCAGAGCAGCTAGTAGCAGAGCAGATAGGTGCTCTGAGTCTGTTTGTTGGTCTTTGATAAGCTGCAAGGAGATGACTGTGTTGTGCATGAAGCTGTGGGGGACCATTCTTGTCTAGCGTGGCAAAAAAAATAAAGGGAGTAGTTCTGAAACTTTCTTCTGAGACAAAAACCAGACACTGCATGTGTCTTTTGATACCTTCTGTGGTGTAGTTTGCTTTGAAAACTGCATTGGAGCCTAGAATGGGAACAAAGCTGCAAGTCCTTGACTGCTGTCCTGTAATGCTAAAACCAGGGTGTACACCTTGCAATGGTGCCTGCTGTATCTGAAGTGCAATGGGCACCTTTGTGGCTGGGGAGCTGCGTGGGCCCAAAGGACGCAGGGCTGGCGGCCGTGAGCAGCTGCAGATGAGGCAGCGTGTAGCCAGGGGGCCAAGAAGGCCAAGGGCACGGTGGCTGTGCCGGCAGCAGTGGGGCAGCAGGAGCAGGGCAGTGAGCGTGGCCTGTGCTGGGCAGCGCTGCGGCCACAGCTGGAGTGCTGTGTGCAGCTGTGGGCCCTGGGAAGCAGAAAGTCATGGAGGGGCTGCAGCGAGTGCACAGAAGGACAGGGGAGCTGGGCAAGGGGGGGCAGCACAAGGCCAGTGAGGAGGGGCTGAGGGAGCTTTAGCCTGGACAATGGGGGCTCATGAGGGACCTTCAGGCAGACTGCCATAGATCCCTGCCTTAGATCCATAGAGCCAATGCTCAGCACAAGGGCTGTTTCCCTGCCAAACATCCCTTCACTGCATCCAAGTGCTTTAGACACTGGAGTGGGTAACACTTTCATATTTTGTTTGTTTATTTGTTTATTTGTTTGCTAGAAGGAGAAGCCTTGTGTAATTTCTCCTTCTCCAGGGAGCAAGGGAGCTTTTTCTCAATCTTTCCTGCCCTTTTCCAGCACTGGCAGAAACACATCACTTTCAGGTTAACAGCTCCTGTGTCTTTTGGCAGCCCAGGGAAGCAGTGTGTGTTGTGTTTGGGAATTGAGCAGGAAATCAATGCCCTTGCATTCCAGCTGGTGCTCAGAGATTAGAGGAGCTGGGAGGGGCTGGGCTGCATTTCTGACTCCAGCCACTTTAGCCCCATCAGTGTGGTCAAGTCCAAGAGAAGAACTTGCCCGAGCACAGATGCACGAAGAGAGCAGTTCCCAGTGCAATGCTCGGTGTCTGACTGCATTCCATAAGGACCCACACGCTCCAGATTCCCCAAGAGAGTGGGTTACTGAAGCAACAGGAGAGCAAGTTCAGGACGGCTGCTGATCGGGGCACTGCTACCGAGTGTTGATGTGTGTAGCGACAGAAATGACAGTGTTGATTCAGGGTGAACCCCCCGTGGGGAATAATGTGCTTTGGCTCTATGATTTAGAAGGTTAAACAAATGCTTTCTTAAGCTGTGGTATATTACACTAGTACTATATTAAAACTCTACTATAGAGATACTATACTAAAAAGCTACTAAAGAAAAACTGGTGACTGTCTCCAGACAGTCACAACACAGCTTTTATCTAATTAGCTAATCAAGCTAAACAACTATCACTAACATCCAATTAACAAATCACTTTCAGTAAACAATCACTAGAACACATTCTACATGTACTAAACAACAAGAACAGCAAGTAGAGATAATAATTGTTTTCTCTTCTTCTCTAAGTTTCTCATTACCTTCCCTTAAAAAAACCTAGGAGAGAGAATTATATCTCTCTCTGTTCAAAGAATGTAAATACCACAGCACAGTAAAGAGAGATTATAAAAGTGAGATCTGTCTATCTGTCTATTTGAATCTTCCTGGCTCTGCTCCAAAGCAGTGGAAGATGCAAAGCTCACCTAAAGGCATCCCTTCAGGAGAGGGGTAGAGACAAGTTCCACTGACTGATCGTGAGCAGGCAGAGATGTTTCCCCCTCCAGAGATGGTTGTTTTTTCCCCTCATGTTTTCCTGCTCCAGCCTTTTCTGACCTGAAGCCTTCATTTGTCCTTTAAATTTTTGCATGTCCTAAGGGAGTGGAACTATCCCATGCTGTAGCTGGGGTCTGGTGACTTTGCTCATACATGCATTACATGACACATGGTTTCCTTCACTGGCATCCCCAGGGCTGTGTAAGTGCATTCGTTAATGGGGCCTTATGAGAAACTCTGTTGCTGCTGGTCAGAATTCTCAGTTGACAAAAGAGGGAGAAGAAACACCTTGGTCCTCCTCCATATACTGAGATGGCCATAGAGGTTCTCTGACTTCCATCAGAGATCTTTGCACGCATCCTCATCTCCTGGATGACCCGGTTTTCTAACAAGAGTGTAGATGTCAGGAAGGAGGAATGCTGGTGCAGGCCTGAAGAGAAGGTGAACTCCAGAAGTGTCTCTGACAAGGAGTGAGCTCACCCAGGAAGCCCCTGCAGATCCAGGATGGAGCTGTGGGGCAGGGCGGGGTGTCAGTCACTACTGAAAGACAAACAGGACATGGCAGAAGCAGAGGGAGGCTCTCACCAGACCCTTGAGAAATGCCACCCCTTCCCTGTCAGCTGCCTGAGAGGCTGTTGGAGCTTCAGTCCCAGATGGCCCCTGACTGTAGGGCCAGGGTCACTTTGGAATCTGTGCCTCCCCTCGGGCAGAGAACGACCCAGGAGAGCAGCAGCACAGTGCTTTGGGAACGTGTGAGCCCAGCAGTCTGTGAGTCTTGGCCCACAAAGGGCGTATGGGAAGTTGAAACCCATCTTGTCTTGCTTTCTGTGCAGGTGCTTCTAGAGAAAGAGCAGGAGCACACTGCCTTATCTGAGATGCCATGCCAGACTCAGGGAGAGCTGTTCCCTGCCCGAGAGCAGGAAGAGCAGCTCAGGCAGCAGGTGGAAGAGCCACAGGAAAATGGCCAGGTGAGCCTGACTGGCCAGGGGACAGAGGGAAGGGCAGGAAGAGGGGCGTAAACCAGAGCTCCTGGGACTGAGGAGGCCAGGAGTCCCACAGGCACTGGAAGGACAGAGCCTTGCAATCTGCAGAGATCAGCCCTGGGACAGGATGGTTACAGTGGAAGCAGAGCTGGGTAGGGAAGCAGAAAGAAGGGGCTGAATAAATGTGATTTTGAGGCTAAAAGAGGGAAAAGCTGAGCCTGATGGCAGCTCTCAGTCACTGACTCTGCTTTTGTGTGTACAGAACATCAAGGCAGAGCCACAAGCAGAGCTGCCTGAAGCTCAGAGTGCCATCATGGCAGCAAAGAGGAGGAATGAAGACATCCAAGAGGAGAAGAATCTCCCTATGCAGAGGGGCAATCAACAAAAACAGGTGAAGAAGGAATGGCAGCCACTCCACTCATGAAAGAGAGTCCTTTCCGTTGTTGTTTACAGAAAATTGACAAACAGCTGGAGGCACAGCTGCAGGAAACTGAGGCTAGGATCAAGGTAAGGAAGAAGAGGCTAGACGAAAACATTAAAATCATCAAAGAGAAAATGAATTGCCTCCTTCAGGAGCAAAAGGCTCTAGAAAAGCATGTAAGTGAAATAGCAATAGGCAGTGCAGTCACCCAAGGGGTGGTTTCTGCCCTCCTTGCCTTTCCAGTGCAGAGCAGCAGCAGGGGGTGCGTGATGCCTCTGAGTGCCATCCTGATGAGGCCTCTGTCAGAGCTGCTCTCAAGGACACTGCCTGCTCTGCTGGATCTCAGCTGATACTCTAGACAGTGGCATTACTGCTCTGGCCATTTAGCCAGCAGTCATCTGAATGAACTCCTGCTGGCTTCTTCCAGGTGACCTTGTTTCTTGAGGTGTTTTTGCAGGTGAACATGGTCACTCACATAGATTTGGAATATAAGCTACAAGCTGTCTGTATCTCTTGTGAATGCTCCTGTCCTTTTCTTTACTTTCTTCCCAGTCGATGACTCCTGGCTGACGGGGACAAGCTGTAGTCTCTGACTGCTTTGTTCTGTTTGACTTGAGGTGGAAGTGTCGCCATCCTTCCTGGCAGCCTGCAGAGAGTTCCAGCAAATGACGGGCAACCAAGAGCCCCGAGGCTGGCATGAGGCCCAGGCACTGAACTATCCAGAGATTCTGCAGGATAAGCTCGTCCCGAGGAAGGTGCAGAAAAAGAGAATTTCATGGCAGGAGGTAGAACATTAGAATGAGGAGCTGCAAATGTATCTGCAGACCTAGGAGGGGGAAAGGAGTCTTTGAGAGAAGTGGAGCGATCGTTGCTGCAGTCATCCTTTAGAACAAGAAACTGGCTATGAACTCGAGTAAAACCAGCCTTTGGTTTTGACCATTTGGTTTCACAAGTGGACATCCAAAGCAATCCAGTTGAAGAGCTCTGCATGTGGCTGACAGCAGCTTCCTAAGGGCTTGCATTTCAAATGGCAATCTCTCTTGCATTTCAGGGCAATCTCTGCCACACCTTCCTGTCATCAACTCATTTCTTGTCTCAGATCTACACTGACTCTGACACTGAAGCTTCTGCAGAAGCAGCAGCGCTGTCCCAAGGAGCCTTTGCTCCCCAGCTGAAGAAGTGGAGCCTGAGCCCTTGGTTCACCTCCCGTGCTGACCCAGCTGCTGCTCAGCAACAGGAGATGGCGGGTGACTCCCTGGAGGAACAGAGTACGTCTGGTATCTTTCTTATCTGAGGGACAGTGTGTTGTGTGCACGTGTCAGCATAGCTGTACCAAAGGATTCTGATCAGTTTAGTGTCACAGAAGTGCTGGCATTGCTCCGAGACAGCAAGAGAGAGCTCTGGGTGTTCCTGCTGCTTCTGAGGGTAGCTTAGACTGGCTGGAGTTTGCCTGGGCTTCCCTCTCCGCTGAAGGCAGAAGCAGGGATTGTTCCTGGATCAGCAGAAGGCTGTGACTGCTTGAGTCCTAGCCACTGGGAGAAGCCCTGCTCAGATACATCTCTAGGAAAACACATCAAGCCCTTTGTGATTCTGCAGCACAACCCAATGAATCTGCTTCTTGCCCATAACAGCTGCCAGTGCTGTGCTCTCAGATAAGATCTGGTAGGGTTGAGAAGAGAGCCCAGTGGATTCCGTGTCTACCATCACCTGTTGGGACAAAAAGGGCACTGATCTGCACCTCAGTGTGGCTGATCTCAAAGCCCATCCTGTTGTGTCCTGAATGGGGGCAACAGCTTGTCCGGGGCTCAGGCTCACTCTGGCTTCTTCCCATCAGTGCCTGTCAGTGCTCATGCTTGGGCTTTGCCAGCCTTGTTGTGCTAACTGCCCTGTCCCTGAGGGCTGTGGGAATGCAGAGGCTGGAGCCTCCCTTAGCTGGGAGGGTCCCGCTGCTGCCCGGCTGCTGCAGCGCGGAGCTGCCTGAGGCAGCAGCCCCTTCTCTGGGCCGGCTTCTGCCTCGCACGGCCTGGACTCACAGGAGGGTCAGCATCTCCTCTGGGCAGCTCTCTGTGTCACAGGGGTGCCTGAGGAGCACTGCTGTCCTCTGTGCCCATGCCCGCCGTGCCGAGTTGGGAAGATGGGGACGTGTGCGGTGCCCAGAGGGCGAGTGCAATGGGAGCGACTGATCCGCGCTGTCAGGGTGAAGAGGAGCGGCGCGGTTCTTCACACGGGGCATGGGCAAGGGCGTCTTTGAGCTCAGCCTGCTCATAAAGGGTGAGGGTCCTGATGCTGAAAGCCCCGTGGGGATTGGTTCTAGCATGAGCTGCTCTGGTTTACAAACACAACGGCGTTCTTCTGGACAACTGCTGCAAGGTGGAAAAGATGGGAACACTTGGCAATATTCCTCCTGTTCTGAACTTCACATCTGTTCAGAAGAATTGATTCTAGATGTCCAGGTGCATTTAATCTTAGCCAGTAGGAAACCTTTTATAAATCGCACAGTGTTTATTCCCAAGAAAACAAAGGCACTGTTAGTTGCAGCTCTCCTTAATGTTTCTAGATGACAAACTTACTTGCCTAGGTAGGTATTCTCTTCTGATCTCAGTCTCCTCTGAATGTATCTCCCTGTGCTTCCCTGTGTGCCTGCTGTCTAGAGGTCTCTCACTTCAAAGGATGCTGGAAATCAGTCTCTGTGCCAGCCACTTGTGCTGTGGGCCTGCTATTCTTTTCTTGTTGTTCCAGTTGCTGTTCCTGTTGTTGTTAGCCAGCTGTCCACCAAGGGAGGGCTCAGAGCTCCAGACAGTGGGGCTGCCTTTTGTATCTCCTAGAAGGTGTGATCTCTGCTTTAAAGTGAACATCTTGCATTTTGTTTCCCTCAGGGACAATGGTGAAGATGGAAAATCCTATTGTAAAATACATTGAACTGGAAAATCTTGGCAGTGGGTGAGTCCAAGCAATGTTAATTGTACAAAATTATGCATCAGGTGTTTTGCTGGTGCAATAGGTATCAAATGTAAAGTCAGACAAGCTGCAAATGTGTTCAGGCACTGGGCTTAGATTGTCAGTGCTGATCAGAATTTCTAAGTGTGCTCAGAAGGCATTGTCAAAGACATCTCCATGCTTCCAGTGTCCTGCAGGTCTGCGGCATTTACAGCACAGATCTCCTGTGTGGGCTGACTTTCACTGAAAGATCTAAATGGCTTCTCCTTTCTCTGCTTCTGTTTTGTTTCTAGGACTTTTGGAGATGTTTGTAAAGCACTCAACACTGCCACTGGAGGAGAGGTAAATGTCAACAGCCTCTGCAGACTCTGCTGCACTCGAGGGCTTTCCCCTCTGGTGTGAGCTGTGGCTGGAGCTTTGGGCAGAGCTGTGCTGAAAAGGCACAAGAAGCACAGACTGGTGCCAGCCCACAGAACACATTTGGGACTTTGTCCTCCTCAGCTGCCGGAAGGAAGGCACGGAGGGCAGCGGTTCCTTTCAGAGAAGGACGCGCTCACTCGCTCTCCATTGCTAAAACAAAGGCGGTGCCTTTGAGCACCTCACTGCTCTTTGAGGCTACAGCTTCAGAGTCCTGAATTCTCATTTCTGGCTGCCGGCAAATCCATCTGAAAGTTACTGGTAGTTCCTTGGCCACCTGCAGTGCTGCACTTGGAAACTGCACGTAGGGAGAGATCTGCAGGGCGTCCCTGAAAGCCCAAAGCCCTGCCCATATCCCAAGATGTATCCACAGAGTATTAAGGCATGGATTACTTCTTCTGAGTGCCAAACAAAGCAGCAGAGAGTGCGGTCAGAGGTTTGTGGGTGATAATTGAGACACCGCTGTTACCAAGTGGTCAAGGCAAAATGTCAGTGGCCCCACGTGTCCTGTAACTGGCTCCCAAGGGAGCAGAGAAATGGGCTGTTGGAATGTCAGTTCCTAATTACTGCAGTGCCTAATCTCAAGGCAGTTTGGCACAGCTCAGCTGTGTCATTGCAAAATCACTCGCTCCACGTGCCTTGTGGTCTCGTGCCACCAACCTCTCAAGTTACTGATATTCAATGTCATTTTAGGTGGCCATCAAGAAAATACGCCTTCAAGGACTGAGGAAGAATGAACTAAAAGTCAGTGAACTCATGGTCATGAAGGTGAACAGGAATGCCAACCTGGTCAACTGTTTAGACAGGTGAGTTGTGCTTTTGTCCCATGAATGTTTGTTCACATATTGCAAACATGCAAGGTAAAATCCCACTTTGGTCACTGGCAGAAAATAGAGCTGAAATTATTGTCTAATTATTATTGCTCTTTTCATCTCAGTGGATGGGAAGAGATTGCATTTTGTCTGCGTGAGTCTTCACTGGCACATGGTATTTGAAAATTGTTCAAAAACCCGGATGAGCCTCGTGTCTTACAAAATCAATGATCTCTATATTCACAGCCACCACTTTGTTTTGGAGCTTGATTTTTTTCTAGTGTCTTCCTATGTCCAGGTAAACTAACAAGGATTTCCCTTGGATTGTTGCCACTGTTTTCCATTGCTATGCATGCCAGGAAGACTAGGTGCTTTTTTCCAGAAACGCCATGCGTGACAGGTTTTTTATCTGCTCTGTTACTAAACTGCACATTTTGCTTGCTGCCCATCTAAGACATCTCCTTTTTTGCAGCTGTGTCTTTCTTTCTGCTTGAGACTGCACAGATGGCAAACAATGCACAGCCAAGAGGGAATGTCTATTCCTTTATTTTGTCTTTGTCTCAAAGGGACCTGAAAAGAAGAACCAACCTGTCTTTTCCAAACAGCAACCTAGCCATGTACATTCATCTCCACACCCTTGTTTCCTCCTTTCAGCTACCTTGTGGGTGAGGAACTGTCCCTGGTTATGGAGTACATGGATGGAGGCACTCTGAGCAATGTCATCAGCCAGACCTACCTGTCGGAGGATGAGATGGCAGCCATCAGTCGGGAGGTCAGCAATCCCAGCTGTGTTTCCAAGGGCTTGGGCAGCATTGTCTGGGAAACAGGGGCTCAGAGCTGGAGTGATTTCCTGTGCTGAACTTTGTTTCTGTGTTGCTGGTATGCTATGGGCAAGTAAAAGCATCTCAAGTGAAAGGCCTGCCAGTGCCCCTGCACTCCCTGTACTCAGTGCCAGTACTCTTATCTCCTGCTGTTGTATTCTCGCTCTGTCTCTTGTATTCTTGTATTTGTATTTGTATTTGCTGTTCTCCACCTTGTCTCTCTAAATGTTTGCCTGGAGTCTGTCTTCACTGCATTTTTGCCTGTAAAAGCAAAGGTGCTGGTGGCAGGATTTGAAATGATCAGCAAAGTAAAAAGACTAATTTCTCACAGTCCTCAGCTGAAAAGGATAGTAGTGCAGCCAAAATGCTCTTTGCTTCCGGAAAGTGACTGGTGTGATACTTCCAAGCCTGTGCTGAGGCCAGCAAGAAAATCTTTGTCATGCAGCCTCCCACCCAAAAGTGATCCACTTCACAATAAAGGGAGGGATTGCTCCTTTCCAAACCCCTCCTTTGTCCTCTGCATGGCAAATGCATGTCCACTGCAGCAGGAGTCATCCTGGCTGGTTGGCAGGGGACAGCGTACAACAGCGGGTGCTGTTGCTCTTTCAAAAGCTGACGTGCCTTTCCTCAGAAAGGTCCTGCTCTGCAGGTGTTGGAGCAGCAAGCTCTTCCTCTCAGTGGCCATTACTGCTCTGCCATTACTCCCCATTCCCCTGGAGAGGGAATCTTTTCGATTCTTTGCTTCCTTTCTTGTGTGATGAAATCACATCACTCATTTTTGCCCTCCTGTTTCTGTTTTCTCACTCAGTGCCTGCAAGGACTGGATTTTCTTCATTCAAACCATGTTATCCACCAAGATGTGAAGACAGAAACATCCTTCTCAGAACCGACGGCTCTGTCAAACTGGGTCAGTATATTCTTGGTCAGGTGCAGCGTTCCAGGCATGTGGGTGTGGGGCTGCTTGGAGTGACTGCCAGCTCCCCAAAAATGGTGCTGGTGGCAGTGCAGGGACCCCTGCTGCGAGCTGAGGGCACAGTTGGAACGTGCACAGAGGTATAAGGAACCACAAGCAGTCAAGAGTGGCCTTGCTCTGTGTGTACTCCTTCCAGACAGAGGGAGCTACAATCTAAAGCTTCAGGGGAATAAAGTCTACTGCTGTGAGCAGCGTTAAGAAACCTGGGATTTTTTGGAAGTGGCCAATTCCATACTCCCTTGGCTGAAGCCCCAAGGAAATCGAGCGTGGAGAGTTCTCCAGGAGATTCAACAGCACATTCTGAGCCTGAAAGTGGGGAATTCTTTTGCTTGGTTTCCTAATTGGAGCTGGCTTTCATGGTTTGTTGTTTTCTCCACAGCTGACCTTGGCCTCTTTGCTCAGCTCAGCCCTGAGCAGGGCAGACGGAGCTCCGTGGCCGGCGCTGCTGGGTGGCTGGCGCCTGAAGTGCTGACAGGTCAACCATGTGGCCCCAAAGTGGACATATGGTCTCTGGGAATCGTGGGCATCGAAATGGTGGAACGAGAAGTTCCTTCCTGGAATGCAACTCCTGTCTTGGTAAGGTGCAAATACTCACTGATCCCATTGTCTTTCTCACCTGTCCCATGTTCTGTGTGCCATTGGACAAAATCCCATTGCCATCTGCTGGCACCACTTCCACCAAGGTCTCCTTCTAAAAATGCCCCTGCAACACATCAGCATCTGCTGTAGCTTTGGTTGTATCAGAAAGGGAAGTGGCAGTTCAGAAACCTAACCAGTTCAGAAACCTACCATTTTGGCCTCCAGCCGTGCCTGACAATTCTCACTTGTTTTTTGAACAATGTTGGAACTCTGTTTCTGAAGGACAATAATTTTTCAGTGGAGAGGGCAGACATGTGATAAACATCCTGAGAAATAGAGGTTAGACCTTCCCAGTTTCAATTTAATAGAAAACGTGAGAAAAAAAGGAAAAAGAAAAGTAAACAAAAAAGAAAAAGAGAAAAAACCCTACTATCGAAGCAATGTGCAAGCAGTTCTGCTTGCTTTTTCATTTTTTAAACACAGCTCTTCTCTTCCATTCTGTAGCATCTTTTCCAAATCCTGTGGGTCTTCAAAACTTTCAGGCTTTCAAGTCATCTGTACATTGTTCAGTCACGGATGTGGGTGGCCTGGATAAGTTTAGGATGTGTTTTTCTCCTACTGCAGTTAGAATTGTTTGCCAAACCCTTGGCTGTTTCTTGGTACATTAACAAGTTGATGAGCTTGCAGGCAGGTGCCCGGGCTGGGATCCAGCGTGGGCAGTTGACACCGGTGCTGTGTTTCTTTACCACAGGAGCAGGGCCATCCCTGGCCTGCACAGTTCTAATGACAGGGAGGACTCCAGCTCCCCACCATGGCCAGTGGCTGAGCTCAGCTGAGACTCAGGATAAAACCCTCTTTGTCACCTCTGGTGATGTGGGGAAAGGACAGAAAGCCGCATAAATTATTTGTACACAAGGGGAGTGCATTGCCATTTCTGGCTTTGAAATTCTCCTTTGGGTTAAAGAGGCTAATAACAAAGTCTCTTTGGTCACCATCTATTTCAATGCCATGAGTACAGAGTTATCATGACAGTGGTGGGCATTTTTATGGAGACTCCAAGGCCTCTTGCCATTGTTATTTTTGTCTATTTGAGATGGATTCTGCAAGTTGAGGTTTGAATAGTTCCAAGTCAGTGTCTTATGTTTCTAAATACCATCTTGCAAAAACAGAATGAGCTCTCTCCCTCTGACTTGTCAGCGTGTGAGAGCTTGGTTCCACATGAACCACACTGGATAATGATCAGCCGATGTCTTGCCAATCTACACTGTAATTCCTTGGCCTGAGGAGTATCAGAAAGACCTGCTGAGCTCCGTGGACACTGTCAGCTGCATGGAAGTGAGCATCCTTGGCCTTGCTGAAGAAACTGGAGCTCAGCTTAGGTTAGATGTTCTTGAGCAGGAGAAAGGCTGGAATCATCAGGTGTTTCCAGAGGCCTGCATGCCCAGAGGGACTGAGTTCTGGGGAGCAGCTGGATGTTTCTGCACATCATGGAAAGGGATTGCCAGACAGCTCAAGCCTCACCACAGGCAAACACTCCCCAGATCTTCCCAGGCAACATTTGCTTCGGGTTTCAAATTGTTCCCACTTGTCTATCTGTGAAGATGCCCCTCAAACCACAAGGCAAGCCTCTCAGAACTGGAGTTACATTTGCAGAAATGAAGAAAAGAAGGCCAAACACAAGAAAGTTGCTAAGGCACTGGTTTTTAGAGAGGAACTTAACCCCTGTGCAGTTTCTTCTCACTGGGAAACATGCCTGAAACCTGGGCATGAGGGTGTAAAGGCCACATGAGTCTCTTCTGCATCTTGTGCAGTGCTGCTGGAACACTCAGTGACCGTGATTCTCTCCTGGCCCAAGCCACATTCTGCACATCACCAAGCCAGAGCCTGGTGATGTGGAGAGCCTGCCAAAACCTCCCATTTGTTTCCTGGCACTTTCTGGGACAGGCCTACCATTCATGCATTGACTTGAGAAGCCAAATGAGTAGAGGGTGACTGTAGGGATGGAAACTCTCCTTCTGATTTGACCATGAAAAGTTTTTCTTTTCCATGTAAGGAAAGCTGCAATTTTCAGACTGCTGAGAGACAGAGCTGCAGGTGGCTCCTGTGTGTCCAAGCAGGCATTTTCATCCCAGTACATTTGTGCAGGCATCTTAATGTGTCTGTGTTGAAGATGAGATTCCAAATGTTTGTTTCCTTACCTGAAGAATACCTGGTGGATTTCGTTTCTTTCCCTCCAATTCCCATTGTTTTCAAGAACAAAGCAAAAAGCTTGATTAGTTTTGTTTTATGGCAGCAGTGCTTAAGGGACAAGAACCACTGCAGAAATACTTTCCATGTACTAACCCTTGGATACAGTAGAGTTAGTATAGCAAAGTCCTTCTTCCAAAAAGCCTCTCAAGCTGATATGAATCGTCAGGGAATGAAATGTGCTTGTGCTCATGTAGTTCCCACTAACTAGGTCAGTCAGTGAAATCAGCTGCCAAGGCAAGATCTGTGGGATGTTGGAGAGGCTGTGGCTGCATCGGGGTTTGGGTTTTTGGTTGATAAAGGAAAGTCATCTCTGGGTCTCTGCCAGGGCAGAAACTGCCACTGCAGAGTGGAGCTTAATCAATGGGATCTGGGAGAGCAGGGACAGATGGGAAAGAAGCAGGTGGAGCCTGGTGTCTCCTTTTTCCCCAGCCTCAACTCCTGATAGCCACAGGAGGAAGACAAAAGCTGCAGCAGCCCAACCTATTTTCATCTTGCCTGCGTGACTTCCTGAGCTGCTGCCTGCAGACAGACGAGGAGCAGCGCTGGTCTGCCAAGGAGCTCCTGCAGGTAAAATGTGAAGGGGCTGCAGGTGAAACAGGCTCTGAGGGAAGGGCTCCTCCTCCACTCAAGTCCAAGGCAGCAGATGAGCCCCTTCCTCCTCACCTCCACTCTTGGTGCTCTTCAAATGAAAAGACTGAGGAATGCTAGACTGGGCTGGGCTGGCAGGGTCCTGTAAAGGTCCTGTGGTGCAAGTGTCCTGCAATGAGCAGGGACATCTTTAAAGAGATCAGGTTGATCAGAGCCCTTTCCCACTGGAGCCGAAATGGTTGCAGGGATGGGGCACCTACAAGCTCTTGGGGCAAGCTGTGCCAGGGTCACACCATGCTCCGAGTAAACAAGTTCTGATTAGATCCTATTTGTGTTAAAAAATATTTACCCACATCCTATTGTAACTGGCCCTGTTAAAAGAGATGTTCCCCACTTTCTTCAGAGCCACTCTGAAGTCTTGGAAAGTGGCAATAAAGTCTCCCCGGGGCCTGTCCTTCACAAAACTGAATAATTCCAGCTCCCTCTGCATTTCCTGAGAGGAGAGGTGCTCTGTCCTCTGACTGTTTCTGTTGCCCTCTTTTGTGATTTGGTGGAGTGCTCAGTTTTATCTAAAGGCAAAAGAATTGAAGTAGAGCAATGCGGGGTACAGAGACATGAAATGGTGGTGGAGGAACCCAAGGAAGCCAGTCCCAGCCTAGGGGTCAGAGATTTGGCTGTGGGCAGGAGGGGCTGTGGGGGGCTCACTGTGAGCCTCTGAGGGGCCCTGGTTTGTGCCCCCCAGCCCACCCTTAGAGGTTTCTGCCACGCAAACAGGGACAGCTGGGAGGGAGTTGTCCCAGCCCCATCTGCTGCCTGGCACGCTCAAGCAGACGGGAACTGCGCCAGGGTTACTGCCAGGCTGTGTGGCAGAGAGGGAACTGCAGGGCCCAGTGCCACTGAGCTGGCCCTGCTGGGAAGGAAGGTGCCATCCAGCACACGAGGGGCAGGGCATGGAAAGGTAGACACTGCTTTCTGTCCCTGTGGGAATCAGCACAGTGCCTGTCTTTCAAAGAGAGGGACCAATGAGAGGCTTTGGAGTTTCCTGAAAGGAAGAAAACCCAGGGACAGAAAGCACCATTTCTAGAGCAGTGGCAGGGCAAAAATCCCAACAAGATAAAGAAACCTGAATAAATGGATGAGTGGGATTCTGGGCCAGGTTTGCCTGTGATGGCTGGGTCCTGCACGTGACTGCTGGGTAGCAGATGGTCCCATTGCTTCTCTTTCTGGGTCTTTTTAGGACCCAGAGCAATCCCAATTGAGCCTGTGAAGCACTGAGGTTGGAAAGTAATGGTTCACTGTTCTTTGTCTTTTTGGTTTTTGTTTTTTGGTTTTTTTTGTTTATTTGTTTTGTTTGGTTTTGTACTGTTTTTGGTTTTTTTTGTTTTATTTGTTTTCTTTTTTTTTGTTTTTGTTTTTGTATTTTTTTGTTTGTTTTTTTGGGTTTTTTTGTGAACAGCATCCATTTGTAACATCAGCCGAGGCTGCATCCACCCTGGCACCTCTCATCATCTCAGTGAAGAGGAAGATGGAGAAGCAAACAGTGCTATAATCATATCAGGACCATTTTCTCCATAGCCATCTTAGAGTAGGATTATAGAGTAGGATTGTAGAGTGGGATTTAGAGTAGGATTATGTGGAGAAAAGACAAAAGACTCTGCACAATCCCATGTGAATCAAGGAGAAGCCATTTATTGTGCTTCTAAACACAGTTTATAATTACTTCCTATCCTACAGGTTTCTATAGTCATGCATTGTTTGTTTGGTTGCTGCACTTTGTCCACACATCTCTTGACTGGTAGCTCTATTTTGTCCTGAGGCAAGCATGCATCTTTTTCTTAATCTAATTGGTAGATGCTGTAAGGGTCATTTTATTTGGGTTGCTACTCCTTTGTCTGTCAGCAACTCTTCTGCTTCTTCTTTCTGCTCGCAACATCACCTTTTTATCCACAAAATTGAATGCAGCTTTATTAAAAACCTGACCTAGTCCTAGAAGTTTAATTAGTTTAGTTAGTTCCAGAGGGTTAGGCTGGTTGATTTAGTACCTGTCCATTTTTCTGTAAATACCCCCCACAGGATTATAGAGTAGGATTGTAAATAAATAAAGTTTCTGAAACTAACTCATCTGGAAGAATCCTTTCTTTCTCACCCTGTGAAGAAGATGAGCATTTCCTTCTGCCTTGTCAGCTGTCTCTTAAAGGTGCAAATGGCTTCTTTGGTGTTGTGAAAAGTACATATTACAGGATAGGCACTTCACAGGTATTAAAATTAATATATATATATATAAAAATTAATATACTATATGTGTTATGTTGTCTTAGTTAGTAGTACTGTATTGTTTTAAGTAGTGTGGTATGTTGCGGTGTGATGTCATGGTTTGCCTCAGATACCCCAGGTTCCTCCCTGATAATTCCCTTCCAGGTGTGTCAATCATCCCTCCTTTCCACACCCTGACCCCTGCTGAGCGCTGTCTGTCAATCCTGGCATTCCAGAAGGGCGTCGAGTGATTGGCAGATTTCAAAAGATGCCCTCCCCTCCTGGAAGGACATTGGGCCATCCAGGTGTCCTCTGTCCCTTGAGACTTCCCCGCCCTGTACCTGGTTGGTGGTCCCCCGTGTTCCTTCCCTCCCCCTCTGCCCCAGGTAAAAGGGCGAGCAAACCATGCGGTTGGGAGTTCTCCTGGAGCTTGTTCTGGATCCAGAGGCCTGTGGGCCAGGAATAAAGCTCTGGATCGAAACCCTCCATCAGAACCGACTCCTTTCCTTCACCTCACCGTAAAGCTTCTCCACCAAAGGTAAACCTGAGCTCCTGCATGCCTGGACTTGCCTCCAAGTGCCCAGCTGCAGCATCCAGCTAGCCAAAAGTGTCTCTGGGGTAAAATTCCACAGTTGCCACTATTTGGTCAAGCAGCAAAGGCCAGACAAGCTCACGTACGTCCCGTCCGGCTATATTGATAATTATTTCAGTGGTAAATATAGTTTTAGGTTATTACGTTATGTAAAATAGAAACTACGTGATGTAGGATGCTTTTTTAACTAGCTCAAGAAAGGGATGGGATAATCAAGAAATTCTTTGCCCAGAGATAACAGCAACAGGACATCTAAAGCCACAAGAGAAGAATTCTTGTGTCTTTATTGGAAAAGACCAACTTTCTTCCACCTCCTTCCCGACTCTGAGGAGCCAACAGGATTAACAAGTAGAACTTGACAATAACCCGAGAACACCCTTTGTTTGAAAACAGTTTATGCATCATGTATGAGATATATGAATATGCGAAAGACTATTGCCTTTAAGGGCTAATCCTTTGTTAGCCTGTGTGCTTTTGGGGCATAATTGCCCAGGAGGCACCAGGACTGTCTGTATGTCTTTGTTTATATTGTCCTTTACTGTTCTAACTCTGATTGTCCAAATTCTTATTGCTCTAACTTTTATTACTATCTTAATAACAATTTTATTGCTATTAAACTGTTAAAATTTAAAAGGAAGGGATTACTGTTTTTCACAGTGTGCTTTGAAAGTCGGGAAGACCCTTCGTTCATCATCTCCAGAGCACACTGTCTATGGCCAGCACATTGGCCCATTTTGGTACATCTGTGACACTTCTAGTTGAGGCAGAAAGGGCAATGGCATTTGAAGGCAAAAACAAAGGAAGAATGAGGCAGCCCAAACATCTTGTGCAGATGCAGGCCTTCAGCTGTGACTGGAGAGGATTTGGGTTCCTGCCGCTTGGATTTGTATCCCTAAATGCAATAATCTCTTTGGCTGGAGGAAAACCTTGCTCAAGTGAGAAAGCAGAAAGATCAGGGAGGGTGCTCGGGAAGGTCTCCTGTGGTGCAGAGCTGTCAGCGCCTGTGAGGTGAGAGCGGGCCCGGCCTTGCCCGGGCTGGAGCCCCAGCAGAGCCCCGGCAGAGGCCGGAGCAGCCTGAGCCCCGGCAGAGGCTGGCTGGAAGGAGGCCCTTGGAGCTGCAAGAGGCAGCAGCCGGGCCCTGGGTGCCTCTTGCTGGGAGCGGGCGAATCCTCCGCTCTCAGAGCCCAGGTGGCAGCTGGCTGCTGCCGAGGGGAAGCGCAGCTGAGCTGGGCACAGCCCAGCCTGGAGGCATTGGCCGTCTGGAGTGTGCCCAGGAGCAGGGAAAGGCCAAGGGCAGCCGCGGGCCGCTGGGCTGGCTGAGGATTCCTCCTTTTCTGCCGGCTGCCCTGCAACCCCTGGCAAAGGCCAGCAGTGTGTGCAGCACTCTGGGCACCGGGGCAGGGAGCCGGGCTGCTCGGCAGGCTGGAGCACAGGGCAGCTCCTTCAGGGCCGGCACTTGTGCCAGGGAAGTGAGGCCAGCGTGAGGCAGGGACAGCTTGGCAGGGCACATCTGCAGGAGCCAGCGCCTCACGCAGCTCTGAGAGGAAGCACCTGCAATCCTGCAGTTCTGCACTGAGCCTGAGCAAAGGTGTTAGATGCACAATGTTTGGCAGAAATATTCAGGCCCACCAGGCCAGCCTGCTTTGTGCTCTCTGGCGCGCAGCAAGCGCCGTGCAATGCAGCTCTGAGCTGCTGGGAGAGAGGCAGTCGGGGATGTGCCTGAGGTGAGTCAAGGGGTTAGCTGAAAATGTAATTAGGATAATTGAAAAGTGCAGATGAGTGGAGGGGCCAGCTGGGAATAGAATTGGGATAGTAGGAGATTGCATGTTTTAGTTAAGATTTCAAAATGAGGTAAGAAGTTAAGTTAGTAATACAGAAATCATGTACCTTAGTTAAAGAGTACCAAATATATTAGGAACATAAAGCTAGGAGTGACAGGGATAGAGGAAGCAATTGTGAAGAAGCAGAAACCATAGAAATAACTTGCCTTAAGAATAATTGAACAGTTAGGAGAGGCTTGGACCATGAGCAGCAGGTCAAAAGGTCTTGCCAACTGGCCATAGGAGAAGAGCTCACCATGAGGAAGACGGCTTTCTTCCTCCCATACAACCACTCCCTCATTTCAAAATCCCACCAAACCAGTTAAGGGAGTACAATTGCACAGCTGTAATAGATATTCAGCTGATAAAAATGAGAAGCAGGCAGGTAATAATTATGTATTATGGGTCCTTAGAAACCTATTGTAAAACCTTTTCTGTAGAAAGAGAGAGCAGGAGTCGGCAACTCCTTGCACGCATCTTTGGAAACTAGTTCACATGTGACCAGGGGTGCAATAAATACCCTTCTTTTCTACTGTAATTAGTTGAAGAGTCATCTGTCCATGCTTCAAGGGTTATGTTGGAGTAGTGAACTGATTTGGAAGGGAGCAGAAGAGTTTCAGCAGGCAATTTTTGGAAGAGATGGAAGCCTCTTGTGACTGAAGGGAAAGCCATTTGGAATGGAGAAATGATCCCAAAGTCCATACAATTTTATCTTTATGTCTGAATTTAAATCAGAATTATTATAGATAGCTTCATGCAATTTGTCTACAAATTTATGAGTCTCCATTCTTTCTTTGACGAATTTCTCTAAAAGACTTAGTGTGTAACCCATCTGGAAGTGCAAGAAGAGCATTATATGCTAGTTGTTGGCTCATCTGTAAGACTTGATCAATGCTCTTAGCCTGGGCAGTGACAGTAGCCCAGGGCCCCTTGCCAAGTTACTGTTGTGCTGTTAAACCAAACAGAGGATCACCTTGCACTCTAGGTCTTGCTGCTTCTTGAGCACACTTTTCCTCCCAGCTTTTATGAAACATCACCTGCTGATGGGGTGGCACTCTAAGTCTTATTAGGGTATGCACATCAGCTGGAATGAATGTGTTAGATGGAAAAATATAGTGCAGAAGTGACTGTGCAAGTTGGGATTTTCAACTAAATTGTGAAATTGCCGCTCTCAACTTTTTGAAAATCTTCCAATCGAAAGGTTTTCAAACTCTACTTGCGGCATTAGTTACTACAGGAAAAGCTTCTACATCATTGGAGAGAAAAGTCCCTTCTACAATAACTTCTGCAATAACTTTTTTCTACTTTCGTTTCTCTTTTGTGGAGATAAAGCTTGGCCTGCAATTCATCAAAAAGCATTGGGAGGACTGTGCTATTTTGGGAAATTGACACTGTTTGCCCCTGGCATTCAACAGATGCTTGACACCAGGCACAAATTCCAACGTCCAAAATGTAGGTGCATTTTTAGGCTCAGACTGCAAGGATAATGTAGAATTGTGGAATTGGCCTTCAGTTAAATTGGCATCACTTTTTACACCAGTTTTAGCTTCATCAAAGGCCCTTACATAATTCAAATGATTGGCTTGTTGGACAGGAAAACAAATTAACATTACATCTGCAATACTGAATGAGCTCACCACTGATGTAGGCCGCATACGCCACGCTGTGTTACAGGATAGGGCTGCCATAGATTTATTGTTGCTAGCACAAGGAGATGGGTGTGAAGATTTTGAAGGGATGTGTTGCTTGAATCTCTCTGACCACTCTGAATCTATTCACAAGAAACTGTCATGGCTTACGAAGAATATGAAAAAGCTGACAGTTGTTTAGAATTCTTTTAATGAGTGGCTAAAATCCTGGTGAATAACAGACTGGCTCAAGGACTTAGTATACTTTGGTATTAGGAATTCTTGGCCATGTAATTAAAAAATAATTCTACGTATTCTTGGCTATGTCTTCTTTTTTCAATTCTGCTTATAGTGCCTTGCTTGCTATGCTGTGTGCAGAAAGTAATTGACCATGCTTTTAAAACAGTCTGGCTTGTGCAAAAACAAAACCAGGGACTGTTGAGAGATTTTTGCAGATTGAGGAGGTTTTGTTAGACAATAGACATATTCATCTGATGTCCAATCCAGCCTGCTTGCACTAATGGACAATGGTCACGTACACAAGGAATGAATTATGGACATATTCAGAAATGGGGTCAGTATATCCTTGAAAGAGATACAAGAAGAAGAATCATCAGGACTCAGCAAGTTTGTCAGCAAGCTTGGGAAAGTCATGGGTGGGCCAGACGACCCCAGCAAAATGCGTGAAAAATCAGGTGATCCAATCAGCTTTCTGATATAAGACGTGTGAACAGCCAGGATTAACCAACCATGTCTTAGCTAGAGGCACGTAGACAGTAAAGATTTATTATAAACAGAATCTTTTTAGGGACAATAGATTTGGCTTCACTGGATCATGTTGGTCATGGTGTGTTGTCCCTGAACCTCCGTGCCCTGCAAAAGCTTTGCTCTTCAGAGCCAGTTTTGAATGAACAGAACATAATATCCAGCATAAACCAAACAACGACTGAGGATACAAGCATCATAATGTCACCCTAGGACACACGTAAACTCCTGGGTCTCGTGGCATTTTTCCTGAGCAGAACAGGCCAGGGCTTGGCCGGAGCCCAATCCTCAGCTTGGAGGGTTTCCCCTAAAACATCCTACAAGCCTCTATTCATGTCAGTTGGGAAAATTTATTTAAATGATACCTTTCTTGCAGGTAACTACACAAGATTATGTGAAAGTCTCCAAAGCAGCTGGTTTGGTGTTAAACTGCTGGCAGAAGCATCTGGGTCATCTATTTTTAGCCAACGAAAACTGATGGTGTCAGTCACATAATGCCCAGGGTTTGTCCTGTAAGCCAGCTCTGGCTGAGGGCTGCTACTCAGGCCTGAGCACATCAGCAGCTGAAGTGACCACGACTGGGAATGGCAAAAACACCCACTGGGACTGGCCCAGAGGCCCTGGGACTCCCTGGCATGGATCACCTCAGGAGACAGGATTTCAGGGAGCCCAAAGGACTTTTGGGAGAGCTGCTGCGGAGACAGAGGGAATGGCACAGCTGAATCCCTTGCCTGGGCACCCTTCTGCTGTGGGGCTGCTGAGGGAGGAGGAACAGCAGGTACCCATGGCCACCCCAAACCAGGGCCCCGTGGGCAACACGGCCCCGACCGGGGCTGCGGGACCCCATCCCTGGGATGAGTCAGGAGCTGCAGAGCTGGGAGTGCTCAGCTAGAGCCACTGAGCCTTCAGCAGCCCCACACGGCCAGAGCGTGAGCCCAGTGGGGAGTGGGCACTGACAGGGACTGTGGGGCCTGAACCAAGGCCCAGCCCCACTGAGAGCAGCTGTGCTGGACATGCTGCAGCTCCAGGAACAGCTGGAGTCCCAGGCAGCCAATGGGTGCCACCACGGACGTTCCTTTCTTTATCCTCAGAAAGGCCACTGGGAAGCTGGGGAAGTGTCAATGAAAGGAGTAGGGATGGTGGGAGCTGTGGAACAGCACTGACAGGAGAAACCCAAACTCTCCTGAGAAGGGAGGGCAGAAATCCCTGGTATCCAGCATCCTGCCAGAGAAACCCATTCCCAGAATTACCAACACAAAACCATCGTCCAATTCTCTGGATTGTGCTGCTCCTCACCCACTGACACCTCCCCACCAGAGTGAAGCTCTGAAGTGGGATTGATGGAGGAAAGCTGAGCCCTGAGCCGTGCCAGGGTCAGTGCCAGGAGCATCCCCTGGCGCTGTTTGACAGCGCCTCTGCAAGAACCGGGGATGCAAACAGGACAAACCTGAGCCTCTCCCACCATCAGATACCTCAGAGCTTACACAGCAACACGGCCGTGGCTCTCCCGAACTGGATTTAGGAATGGCACACCTACTGCAGCCATTGGATCCAGATGTGCCCAGATTCATTTGGGACTCCTGCTTTTGGTGTCTCTGCCTCCTCTCCCTGCCCCAAGGAGGCTCCTCTCTCCCCTCTCTCTGCCCTGACAAGACAGTCACACAAATAAAGACGTGGGATTGCCGGGTGCTGAGGGCTTGTAGAAGGAGCCTTCTCCAGGTCTGGCCTGTTTCCAAAACCCACACAGTGTTCTGCAGCAAGGAAACTCCTTGTTCACCCTCTCCAAGGGTGTCAAACTCAGCAAGAGATTCCTGACAGCCTGTCCAGCTGGGAGAGCTCCTGTGTCTCCATATCAGGAGGCAAAACCAAACACAGGAACCATGGGGGGACTGAGCTTGTGGCATGGGGACATCTGCATTTATTTCCCAGTGACAAACAAAAATGTGGAATGGTGCCAGAGCTTGTTCTGATCTACATCAACCTTTGATAAACATCCCTCGTCCTGACAGCAACTCCTCTGCAGCTGCTCTGGGAGATCTGGGTTGAGTGCAAAAAGAGGAGATTGCAGTGGTGCTGAGGTGCTTGAGGGGGCCCATTTCAATGCTCTGCTGAAGTCCAAGGACATTGTATTTCCCCAGGGAGCAATGTCCCTTTCTGGCACTCACTGCCCATGAGGGACATTGTTCAGTTGCTGCCCTTGGGTGGGTTCCAGCCACAGGGAGAGGAAGGAGGAGATGATCCCACCCATGGCTGCTGCTGGGTCCAGACAATTGGTGAGATAAAGCTGAGCCAGAACCTCAGCATCTCTCCCAAAATCACAGAATCACAGAATGGCTTGGCTTGAAAGAGACCTTAAAGTTCATCTCATTCCACCCCCTTCCATGGGCAGGGACACCTTCCATTATCCCAAGCTGCTCCAAGCTCTGTCCAGCCTGGCCTTGGACACTGCCAGGGATCCAGGGGCAGCCACAGCTTCTCTGGGCAGCTTCTCTGATCTCTGCCCAGGTGAGCAGGGACAGGACCCAAGGGAACGGCTGGAGCTGGGCCAGGGCAGGGCTGGGCTGGGGATCAGCAAAAGCTTCTTCCCCCAGAGGGGGCTCGGGAACTGTCCAGGCTCCCCAGGGAATGGGCACAGCCCCGAGGCTGCCGGAGCTCCAGAGGCCTTTGGACACCGCTCCCAGGGTGCTCAGGCTGCAATTGTTGGGGGGTCTGTGCAGGGCCGGGGGCTGGACTGGCTGATCCCAATGGGCCCCTGCCTGCCCAGCCCCTTGTGCAATTCTCACCCTTTGGCTCAGCCTTTGTGCCTCCTCGAGGCGCTGGCAGAGTTGTTGGGGACAGGGCAGGGGCGGGGCAGCCCCAGCGTTGCCCTGTGTGTGACACCCCAGCAGTGACAGCCCCAGCATTGCCCTGTGTGTGACACCCCAGCAGTGAAAGCCCCAGCATTGCCCTGTGTGTGACACCCCAGTGGTGACAGCCCCAGTGTTGCCCTGTGTGTAACACCCCAGTGGTGACAGCCCCAGTGTTCCTGTGTGTGACACCCCAGCGGTGACAGCCCCAGTGTTCCCTCCCTGCAGTCGCTCCAAGAGAAGCATCCAGAGCCGTGTCCAGTCCATGGAACTGAGCGGCCACTGCCCACCCCGGCCTGGGCTGATGTGGATTCCTCTGCACACACCTCGGGGAAGGTCCCCATGGCCACTGCACAGTGCCACAGACAAGTGTCAGACACAGTCACAGAACTCTGCTCAAAGCTGACAGGGGGAGTTCATTAAAAAAGAAACCAAAAAACCAAAGAAAACTAATAAAAAACCAAACTAAACTATACCAAAAAAACCCCCAAAACCATCACCTAAAAAAGAAAAAAATACCAAGAACAAAAAAGCAACCGAGAAAAAACCCCAAAATCCAAAAAGCAAACAAACAAATCAAAGCAAAGAACCAAAAACCAATCCAAACAAACAAAAAAAAAAACAAAAAAAACAAGAACAAGAGAACTCCCCCCAGCAGAGCTGTTCCATCCTTCACTTGTCACACCTGTATCCACACAAGACCACAGGCTGCAAAAAATGGGGGTTCATTGGGCACATTTGCAGGAGAAGCAGGTTTAGGACAGGCTCTGAGCAGAACTGTTCTCAGCTGAGCCAAAAAGGCCCCTTTGGCATCTGCAGGGCCGTTGGAAATGCAGAGCCCCAGCCCACAGGGCAGAAAAGGGCTCTGAGTTCCCCTCCCCTGACACAAAATCCTGTTCCCAGGCTGCTTCAAACTCAGGATTCTGCTGGAGGGCTGCGCAGAGCTGAGAGTGGGCTCTGGCTTCTCCGTGTTGCGTGTCCTAAAGCTGTCTGGGAGAAGGAATGTTGGGTCAGCTCCGCTGGCACAATCCCTCCTGGCGCAGGGCACAACCCCAGGAAGGGCTTTGCGTGCCGAGGCTTTGCTGCAGGCAAGGAAAGGTCCTGGCTCAGGGTGACCTTTGCTGCTCAGCCAGAGCCCCGAGTGCCCCAGCAGAGAATGGCAGCACTGCCACGGGCAACCATCACCATTGCATGGACACCATCACCAGGGCCCTGTTGCTATGGTCAGTTTCCAGGGCAACCATCCCCACCTCCCTGTTGCTATGGTCAGCTTCAATGGTAACAATCCCCAGCCCCCTGTTGCTATGGTCAGTTGCTATGGCAGCTCCATGGAGACCTCATGCCAGGGGTGGTTGCCATGGACACCAGCTCAGGCTTGCAGCCAGAGCCCGTTGCCATGGCAACCATCGGCAGCCCCATCCCCAGGTTTATGGGATCCCAGAACCACAGAATTGGCTGAGCTGGGAGGGACCCATCAGGATCCTCCAATCCAACTGCTGGTCCTGCACAGGACACCCCAACAATGCCAGCCTGGGCCTGGCAGCGGTGTCCAAACGCTGCTGGAGCTCAGAGAGCCCTGGAGCTGGGACCCTTCCCTGGGGAGCCTGGGCAGGGCCTCAGCAGCCTCTGGGCAAAAACCTTTTCCTGACATCCAACCTGAGCCTGCCCCGACTCAGCTGCAGCCGTTCCCTCCACTCCTGTCCCTGGGCACCAGAGGGAAGAGGTTCCCACAGCCCCAGCCAGGGACCCCCTCCCAAGGCTGTTGCCATGGCCACCAGGGCTGGGACCAGCTGGGATGCTCGGTTTCCACGGGCAGGGGTTCAGGAATGGGATTCCCCAATTTTCTGCTCCTGATAAAACCGCGCTGCCCTCGCTGCCCTCCCGCCTCCCCTGGAAAGCACAAAAGGCAAAGATCCTGGGCTGGGATAAGAACAATTTATTGGGAACAGAAACGAGGTAAGGAACAAACAGAACAGAAGCAATATTGATAACAGAAGGGATAAATGAAACTGTTTACAGGGAAAACTAAAACACAACTCGCTGGGTCTGCCTGGCCACAATTTCCCCTGTCTGGAAAGGACACCCCTCTTCTCAGGGAGAGAGAGAGTCCCTTTTCTGCACCTGGAAATGTTCTGAGATGGGAGTGAATGTAATGACACAGCCATGGCCAGACCCTCATGTTTTTCAATGCCACATCATGTCACTGGCAGGGGCAGGAAAAGGGACAGGTGTCTTCCCAGCATGGATCATGGGGAACATGGATCACCAGGGTTTCTCCCAGTGTGGGTTCTCCCATGGGGGATAAAGCTGGAGTGGTGCATGAAGCTCTTCCTGCACTTGGGGCATTGGCTGGCCGTCCTTTACTGGTGGCTCCGTTGGTGTCTTGTCAAGTGAGAGCTGATGGTGAAGCTCTTCCCACACTGGGGACACTCGTAGGGCCTCTCCCCAGTGTGGATGCGCAGGTGGATGATGAGGGTGGAGTTGTGCTTGAAGCCCTTCCCGCAGTCGGGGCAGGGGAAGGGCCTCTCATCCGTGTGAATCCGCTCGTGCAAGAGGAGATTGAAGCTTCTCTGAAACCTCTTCCCATAGGTTGGGCACTCATAGGGCCTCTCCCCAGTGTGAATGCGCCGGAGGGTGACGAGGTGGGAGTTTTGCTTTAAGCCCTTCCCACACTCAGGGCAGAGGAAAGGCCTCTCCTCGGTGTGAATCTGCCGGTGCTGGACGAGATGTGAACTGGTCCGAAACCTCTTCCCACACTCGGGACACTCGTAGGGCCTCTCCCAAGTGTGGATGCGCAAGTGGATGATGAGGGCAGAGCTGCAGCTGAACCCTTTCCCACATTCTCCACACTCGTAGGGCCATTACCCACTGTGGATCATCTGGTGGCAGATCAGGGTACTGCTCTGCCTGAAGCTCTTCCCACACTCCAAGTACTTGTGGGGCTTCTCCCCATCATGAAGCTGCCCATGGATCACCAGTTCTGAGCTCTGGCTGAAGCTCTGTCCACCTTCCTGGCACAGGGTGGGTCTTTCCTCCTCAGAGCACTCTGGGCTGGGTTTGGAGCCCGTCCTCCTGTGGAATCTCCGTGGATTTTCCTCCCCACTGTAATTCTGCACTGTGGAGTCACTCAAAACTGCCTCTTCCACAAGGTTCTTCCAAGGAGATTTTTCCTCTGTGGTCTCCATCCTCAGCTTCTTGTCTGGGGGAGGAAGGACAAGGAGAGGATGGGATTTGCCTCCGTGCCAGAAGGAAGGGGAAGGAGATCCCCCCAGTGCATTACTATCAAGACGGCATTGGCAGCAGGGTTGTCCTGCAGCCAGGGGCCGTGCTGGGCTGGGAGATGGAGCAGGAGAGAGGGAGAAAGGGGCACTGACTTCCTCCTCACCTGCCTGGGTGTCCCAGGGCTCCTTCCTCTTCCTCGCAGCCTCCTCCTCCAGCCAATCAAGATTTGGGAATGGGAAATCCTGTTCTGGGAAGAAAACAAAGGGTGCACACATTGTCTTTTGTTCTGGTTTGAAGGCAAACCTGGGGGAGAGTCTAAGTCAGAATTACAATTTAATAAGAAAGTGAAGACCAAGGCAATGATACAGAAACCCTGCCTTAAACTGACAGAGTCAGGATATAACCTGACACCCTGGTGGTGAGGGTGGTGGCAGCAGTGCCATTAAACGGTGGCTGCAGTCCTGTTGGAGTGATGAACGTGATTCTGTCAAAGCAGTGATCCTGTAGAAGGGTCTGGTCATCCTCTGAAGGTCCAGTGGTGGTTCTGGAGCTCTTGTCCTCTGGCAATCCAGTAGCCAAGGTGCTCCTGGTGTTGCAAGGCTCAGCTCATATCCAGGTAGGAATGCTTGGATCCTCCCCCTGGGCGGAGCATCCCACAATGGGAAGATGGAATTTTATCAGCCCTGCAGTGACACTCAATGGCCCATTAGCAGAAGATATCTCCCCTGGAGGGCATTATCAGGGCTGAGTCATGGAAGAGATGAAGAACACTGGCCCCCCTGTTTATAGCAGTTGATGAAGGTGGGGATTGAAGACATGCATTTTGTTACATCTACCATGGCAACCTGAAACAGTGGGGTAATCCCTGCTCAGGGGGTGAACACCACCCCCCTTATCCAAACTGGCTCAGCTGTAAAACCCCCACCCCGGGAAGGCCACATACACAGGGGACAATTTCACACTTGCCCTGTTCCAGGGGAGGTCTCTGTCCCTGTCACTCTGTTGCTCTCCCCCCTTTTCTATTTCTTTCCTTCTTTCTCTCTACCTCACATTCAATGTTTCATAAAATCCATTTTGGATTTGGTCTCGTTAGCACCTTAATTGGGGCAGAGGAATCTCTATAACAATTTGAATAACCAGACTGTGACATTATTTTAGCACAGTGGGTTCAGGGCGCTGTTCTCTGAATCCAAGTGTCTTTGACAACAGCATGGTTCCTTCCTCTGAGGAGGTTGTGGTTCCTTCTGGAAGAACTCTTGAAAACTTGGACACTGTCCCTCCTTCCTCCTGGGTAACTTAGGGGAGAAATGATGAAGAAAATGGCTGTTGTGAGTGACCAGCGAAAAAGAAAATATTTTGTTGTCCTTCCTTGAAAAGTTTGTAAAAATCACTGGAGGAAAGGGACCAAATGTTACCAGTGAGACTGACAAGGTTCATTCACTCCAAGGTGAAGAACACAAGGGGCTGCTGAAAGTCCCAGAAGAAGCTCAGCTCAAGTAGCTAAATTCCCAAATAACTCCAAACAGGGGTCTCCAGGAGGAGCTTTTGAAGTGTGTTTGGAGCCATCAGATCCTGGACTCGAGCCCCAGATATCTCCGGGCTCCCTAAGAGGAGCTTTTCTGGGGGGAGAGGAGACACGATCACCCCTTGGGAGGGTCCCGGATGAGAGGGACGCGGACCTCCCTGGGGAATGGCCTGGGGTGCCAGAGACAAGGACAACTCCCCCAAACCCCTCCCAAGCATCCCCCAGGGTGAGAGGCACAGAGACCCCTTGAGCATCTCCTGGGCACTGGTCAAAATAAACTTGGCAGAAATCAAACTTTATCCTACAAAAAATACCTTGATGAATATTTGATTTCCCACAAGTCACATGTGATGAAAACACAAATCCCAAACATGAATAAACTGACAATAGAAGCAATTCTGCGGCAATTCCAAGTTACATTGGTTCCTGCATAGCTACAGATCAGCTGCTGGCAGGTTCCAATAAAAGCAAAGTGCAAATTTGGCCCAATACAAATATTATTAAAAGGAAGGGGAAACTCAGTGTAGCTGTCAAAAAGGTGACAGGAATGAAGAGAATAATGATTCTCACATTTGACAAAGCCCACAAGCCTGTGAATTCTGGAGTTATTTGGGAATTTAGCTACTTGAGCTGAGCTTCTTCAGGTTGCCATGCAAGATGTAACAAAATGCATGTTTTCAATCCCCACCTTCATCAACTGCTATAAACAGGTGGGACAGTGTTCTTTATCTCTTCCATGACTCAGCCCTGATAATGCCCTCCAGGGGAGATATCTTCTGCTAATGGGCCATTGAGTGTCACTGCAGGGCTGATAAAATTCCATCATCCCATTGTGGGATGCTCCGCCCAGGGGGAGGATCCAAGCATTCCTACCTGGATATGAGCTGAGCCTTGCAACACCAGGAGCACCTTGGCTACTGGATTGCCAGAGGACAAGAGCTCCATAACCACCACTGGACCTTCAGAGGAAGACCAGACCCTTCTGCAGGATCACTGCTTTGACAGAATCACCTTCATCACTCCAACAGGACTGCAGCCACCATTTAATGGCACTGCTGCCACCACCCTCACCACCAGGGTGTCAGGTTATATCCTGACTCTGTCAGTTTAAGGCAGGGTTTCTGTATCATTGCCTTGGTCTTCACTTTCTTATTAAATTGTAATTCTGACTTAGACTCTCCCCCAGGTTTGCCTTCAAACCAGAACAAAAGACAATGTGTGCACCCTTTGTTTTCTTCCCAGAACAGGATTTCCCATTCCCAAACCTTGATTGGATGGAGGAGGAGGCTGAGAGGAAGAGGAAGGAGCCTTGGGACACCCAGGCAGGTGAGGAGGAAGTCAGTGCCCCTTTCTCCCTCTCTCCTGCTCCATCTCCCAGCCCAGCACAGCCCCCAGCTGCAGGACAAGCTTGGTGCCAAGACCGTCCTGCCAGGGATGCACTGGGGGAATCTCCTTCCCCTTCCTTCTGGAATGGAGGCAAATCCCATCTTCTCCTTGCCCTTCCTTCCCTAGACAAAAAGCTGATGATGGAGACCAGGGAGGAAAAATCTCCTTGGAAGAACCTCATGGAAGAGGCCGTTTTGAGTGACTCCATAGTGCAGAATTCTAATGCGGAGGAAAATCCCCAGAGATCCTGAAGGAAGAGGGGCTCCAAACCCTGCCCAGGTTGCTCTGAAGAGGAAAGACTTACCCAGAGCCAGGAAGGTGGACAGAGCTTCAGCCAGTTCTTGGAGCTGATGGCCCAGGAGCAGCTTCATGATGGGGAGAAGCCCCACAAGTGCTTGGAGTGTGGGAAGAACTTCAGGCAGAGCAGTACCCTGATCTGCCACCAGATGATCCACACCGGGGAATGGCCCTACGAGTGTGGAGAATGCGGGAAGGGCTTCAGCTACAGATCCAACCTTGTGACCCACCTATGAATCCACACTGGGGAGAGGCCCTACGAGTGTCCCGAGTGTGGGAAGAGGTTTCGGACCAGCTACCATCTCCTCCAGCACCAGCGGATTCACACCAAGGAGAGGCCTTTCCTCTGCCCTAACTGTGGGAAGGGCTTCAAGCAAAACTCCCACCTCATCACCCACCAACGCATCCACACTGGGGAGAGGCCCTACGAGTGTCCCCAGTGTGGGAAGAGCTTCACCCATAGCTCTAACATGACAAAACACCAACGGAGGTGCCACTAAGGGAAGCCCTGTGAGTGCCCCAGCTGCAGGAGGAGCTTTGTGAACTGCTCCAGCTTCATCCCCAATCGAGGTCTAACGTTGGGAAGAGCGCAGTTGATCCATGTTCCCTATGATCCATGCTGGGAAGACAACTGCCCCAATACCGTCCCCTGTCAATGGTATGATGTAGAACTGAAGTACATGAGGGTCTGGCCATGGCCCTGTCATTACATTCACTCTCACCTCAGGTACATGCCAGGGGCAGGAAAGGGACTCTCTCTCCCTGAGAAGAAGGGTGTCCTTTCCAGGTGGGGGAAATATGTTGCTGGGAAGAGCCAGTGAGTTGTGTTTTAGTTTTCCCTGTAAAAAGTTTTCTTAATCCCTTCTGTGATCAATAGTTTTTCTGTTCCATTTGTTCCTTATCTCGTTGCAGTTCCCAATAAATAACTTGTTCTTATCCCAGCCCAGGATCTTTCCCTTCTGTGCATACAATGGGAGGTGGGAGGGCAGTGAGGGCAGCGCGATTTTAGAGCAGGAAATTGGGGAATCCCATTCCTGAACCCCTGCCCGTGGAAACCGAGCATCCCAGCTGGTCCCAGCCCTTGTGGCCATGGCAACAGCCTTGGGAGGGGGTCCCTGGCTGGGGCTGTGGGAACCTCTTCCCTCTGGTGCCCAGGGACAGGAGTGGAGGGAACGGCTGCAGCTGAGTCGGGGCAGGCTCAGGTTGGATGTCAGGAAAAGGTTTTTGCCCAGAGGCTGCTGAGGCCCTGCCCAGGCTCCCCAGGGAAGGGTCCCAGCTCCAGGGCTCTCTGAGCTCCAGCAGCGTTTGGACACCGCTGCCAGGCCCAGGCTGGCATTGTTGGGGTGTCCTGTGCAGGACCAGCAGTTGGATTGGAGGATCCTGATGGGTCCCTCCCAGCTCAGCCAATTCTGTGGTTCTGGGATCCCATGAGCCTGGGGATGGGGCTGCCGATGGTTGCCATGGCAACGGGCTCTGGCTGCAAGCCTGAGCTGGTGTCCATGGCAACCATCCCTGGCATGGGGTCTCTGTGGAGCTGCCATAGAAACTGACCATAGCAATAGGGGGATGGTGATGGTTGCCATGGAAACTGACCATAGCAACAAGGGGTTTGTGATGGTTGCTATGGAAACTGACCATAGCAACAGGGTCCTGGCGATGGTTGCCTGCTAAGAATCAGATTTGTCACAGGCCCTCAGAGGGGTTCCATGGGGACTTTCCAGGAGTCTCCAGGCTGTTCCAGAGCTGGAATGTCACAGGCACAGACAGGGGCTCCATGGAGACCTCCCAGGGCTTTCTGGGGATGGTAAAGAGCCCTGTGGTCAGAGGCAGTCACAGCCATGGTGACATCCCAGGGGACCTTGGGCCGCAAAGGCACCGATCTGTCACAGGCACTCACGGGGGCTCCACGGTGACATCCCAGGAGTCCCCAGGCTGCCAAAGAGCCCTGATGTCCCAGACACTCACAGGGGTTCCTGTCATGGGCACAGTGGGAGCTTCAGGCAAAAGCTTTATTTCTTTATTGGAGAAACTCCTGCTGAGACCTGAGATGCAGAAAGTACACCAAACAGCCACCATGGATCCTCAAACCCTTGCAGGGCTCCTAGACTGCTAAAATTTCTTCTAAGAGAGGAGACTGGCAACAGCTGGATCCAATCCCAGCCCAAGAATTTGTCAAAGGTTTATGTGTAAAAGGTTGGACAGGTAGAATTGAACTTTAACCCAATTTGTCCCACAGGATTAATGATGGAATACCAGATATATTTATATAAATACAGCTCTGATTGATTCTGATCTTGATCGGACAGAAAGATTTTAACTCGAGTTATTTACTCCACAGTTCAGGAGCTTTATCAATTATTAGAATATAGTGCTCTAGGATGCAATTTTAAGTCAACAGATTGGTCTATGACATCAGAGAGTTTGTTGTGGAAGTCACTGAGCAGCTACAGCATCATAGAGGGGATTCTGTGACATCACAGAGCAGGCTGTGGCACCATGGCATGGCTGGATGACATCATAGAGCTGGCTGTGAGGTTCAAAGTATGTGCTGTGACATTAAAGAGTGCCAGTATGACATCACAGAAAAGGTCTCGTGGCCTCTCTGAGGGGTTTGTGACATCACAAAGCTGTCTGTGACATCATAGTGTGAGGCAATAGAGCAGACTCTGCCATCATCGAGGGTGGCTCTGTGACATCAGAGAATGGGTTGTGAAATCACTGGGTGGCTGTGTAACATCATAGAGCTGGTTGTGACATCACAGAGACTTCTGTGACATCACAGAGCAGATGTAGCACATCATAGGGTGACATCTCATAGTTAGCTGTGTGAGATCACAGGGGCTGTGTGACAACCCAGAGTGGGCTGTGACATCACTGGTGGCTGTGTGACATTGCAAAAGAGCTGTGTGGCATCATAGGGGCTGTGACATCACAGGGGCTGTGCGACATCATGGGGGCTGTGTGAGGTCACTGGGGAGGTCACTCTGCCCCAGCCCCCCTCACAGCTCCCCCCAGAGCAGTCCAACCCTGCTCGTGCACAGCGGGGTCCCCTGTCCCCCCGGGTCCCCCTGCCCCCGGCCCCGCAGCCTCCCCCAGAGGATGTTCCATGAGATCGACCCCCGAGCCTGACACGGGGACGGGGGGCCGGGCCCTGGGGGTGGCACAGGGAAACAGGGACCCGCCGGCAGCGTCCCCGTGTGCCCCAGGGCCAGAGCCTGGGCCAGGGCTCCTTCACCCTGTTACCAACGAGGGCTTGAGAGCGCTAAAAATCCCTGGCAAGGGAGCAGCAAAAACCAGATTTAATATTAAGGGACAGCAGCACAAAGTTCCTTGCCAAGAGTCACTCTGCTCCTGACTGGACACTTCAGGCACACCAAAGAAACAAAGCAGCAACAAAACCAAATAGAATCCAGGCAATCAAACAGAAATGAGCTGAGAACTGTCCCAGTGTGTGTGAGACACAAGGACAGTGAGGGCAAGGATAAAACGAATAAAGAAATAAAAGCTTGACAGAGGTCAAACTTAACAGGACTTCACTGATACCTTAACCTTAACTGATACCTTCAACTTCACAATTTAGGAAAAGAACAGAGCTTAACAGCATTTAACCTCACTTACAACCAATGACTTAAGGATTTAATAGTGGAATAACATTAAACAATATTAAACTTATCTTATAACATAGTAAACTTTGCAAAAAAAGAAACAATACCCTTTTTAACTTAACTTATTTGTCATGATGTAACCTTACTTACAGGCCTGACTGCCTCAGCTGTCCAAGGCACTCAAGCCCCTCAGAGAGCAGCATTTCTGCAATATTTCTCCAGCACAGGCACTCCTGTGTGCACACAGACACAAAGACTCAGTGCAAGGCACCTGTAAGCAATTCCCCGGAGGGCAGGGAATGCTCCCTGTGGATCCTTTGGCATCTCCCCAGCAAAGGGCAAAGGATTGAGCCTGGAGGAGTGGGGGGATCGGCCCAGGCTCCGTCATTGTTCAGGATCCCTGAGTGCAGCAAACGGGAGAGTTCCCGGCTGGGAGAGGCCCCACTCAGAGGGAGTCGCTGGCCCAGGAGAGCTCCAAGGGCCCCTTTTGGAGCGCTGTTTGCAGGGCCCCAAGAGAGGGGCTTCAGTCCCAGCAATGGTTCATCCTGGCCACACTTGGCATCAACAGCTTTCTTTGGCAGTGTGAGTACAGGGATGTTGTGCCACTGAGGGAACAAAAACAGTTCCCAGGCTGCTCCTACAGAAACCAGGAGCTGGTTGGGCAGCAGCAGTGCCTGGAGCAGAGAGTGTTTGTGATGAGCTGCAGAGGGGCTGAGCCCAGGGGCTGTTGGCCAAGGCCCAGGCCCAAGGAGCATTTCTCAGCTGGCAGGGCGGCCTGAGAAGGGGAGGGGGGAATGCAGCAGCACAGGGCCATGGAACCAAGGGACCATTGTGACACTGTGGGGCCCTGTGAGACCAAGGAACCACTGTGACACTGTGGGGCCCCATAAAACCTAGGGAGTACAGAACAGCTCTGGCTGGTTTGGCCTCCCATGGACTGCCTGACTGGTCCGGCTGACCTGTGCATGTTGAGGGTCACTTCTCATCTGCTGCTGAAACACTGGGGCTCTGTGCTTTCCTTCCCAATGGAAAGGAACTGTCCTTCTGCTCCAGGCACCCATGGCCAGAATTGGGATTTCACCTCCAAATTTCCTTATATCCAGAGATTGTTCCCATAGGAATATTGCCAGGACAAATCGGGCTGACAGTGGTTTCACAATAGTCACTTCTCATCTGTCCCCAAAACACTGAGGGAGGCTCCATGCTCTCCTTCCCGTGGGAAAGAACTGTCCTGCCTCTCCAGGTGCCCATGGCCGAGACTGGGTTTCCACCTCCAAAATTCCCTAAATTCAAAGACTGCTCCCAAAAAACATCTGCCATTCCTGACATGTCTGGCTGGCCTAGGCCTACTGAGGTTCTCACCTGCCTTCCAAACCTTGGAGCTCTGTGCTTTCCTTCCTATGGAAAAGAACTGTCCTTCTGAACCAGGTGCCCATGGCCACAAATGGGATTTCACCTCCAACATTCCCTGTAGTGACAGACTGGAGGAGATTGTTGGCTCGAAACATTTTGTGTGGGGGGGAAGAAGGGGCAGGTCCAGCCTTGCCCTGCCCTGGAACCCCTGCCCTGCCCTGCCCTGTGACCCCAGTATCCCCAGAGCCTCTATCCCAGCCCAGCAGTGTCTGCCAGTCCCTGGCACAGCACAGGCAATGCTCCACAGCCACCTCTGCAGCCCCAGCCCAGCTCCTGAGGGACCCAATGAGCCCAAGGCCCACCTGGGGGAAGGGCCCAGGAAGACCAAGGGGTATTAAAGGCTGACCACAAAGCAAGCACACATCTTGACCCTACCTCCTCTTGGAATTTCTATCTTAACACTGCAGGAATCCAGGAGTTGGTAGCTGTGTGTGTGCTCCTCTGTATCTCATTTGTCTTTCTCTCTTTTTAATTCACGCTTCTTGTAAAATTTGAGTGACTTAAAATTGATGAAGCTAAGAGTTTGTGAAGGTGAATGGGCCAAGTCAGTGCTTTGAGAATTGGTTTTTGTTGATTGAACGTCATACTAAACCTTTTGCAAAAGTTTCTCTGATTTTTCTAAAGTTCCCAGTAAAGGCTGTTTTGTTCTTTTGAGCTCCCAGCCACATTCCACACTCCATTTCCCAGCTGGAGCCTCTGGTGCCTCCGAGTTGTGCTGCCCCAGCCCCAGGGACGCTCTCCTTGTCTGCCCATTCCCCCACGGTCTCTGGGCAGGGATGGCCTCAGTGGGGGCTGCTGACATCCTCAGCACCTTGGAGGCTGCTGCTGAATTTTCCTGCTCCAGAGGCTTGTTCAGCCTTCAGCTCTTCAGTGCAGGAATTCAGTGTCCCAGGGCTCAGTAACATTCAGAACACTTTAACAAGCCAAGCCTCTGGGGATAATTTGATTTCAGTTTTCAAATCTTGTGTGGTTAATTAGGCAGATTTCAGAAGTGCATTCCAACTGAATATATTCTATTTTAAAAAACAGTGAGAAAAGATTTCTTAGGTCCCGTTTAGGTTTTTTTCCCTGTTAATAAATTGATATGTGCAATCTTCAATTGACACTGAATCCAAGAACCTCCTCATGCAGTTTGAATGGATATGAAAATCAATACCCTTCATGGCTGACAATCAATCAGACTCTGTCCCTACCCCCACCCCACCATTTCCCCCATCCAAGCCCTGGCACTCAGAGCAGCCTTGTGCAGATCTGAGCTCCCTCCAGCCCAGGCTGCACCTGCAGCTTTCAGCTCCTTGGCTCCAACTCCCACCTGCTTTCCTTGGAGAAGGAGCTGCCCGAGACACAGAGGGATGTTAATTTCTTGTCAGCCAACAAAGCCAAGGGAAGGCACAGCTCCATCAAATGCAAAAGTCATTTCTCTGCTGGATATTAAATCCACTTTCCACAGCAGACAGCCTCAGAGCAATGGAAAACATCTTCTGTGCCCAGCACAGATCCCAAGGTCCCCCCAAACCCTCCCTGCCCCAATTCTGCCCAGATTTGCTCTTTGCACACACGAGTCACACGCTGAAGTCAGGAGCTCCCTCCATGCCCAGAGGGAGGAAAAGACAGAAAGGGGATGAAGAGCTCTCCTGTGCAGAGCCAAGGTCCACGTGCTCTGGGATGTCCCAGCAGCATCTGACATGTCCACCATCCCCCAGAGATTTCTGTACAGCAACAGTTTCAGACAAAGACAAAAGAAAAGGTAATTCTGTGAGATATAAACACAATTAAGGTGTTGACTAATATGATATTTATTTGAGCTTCAGAAATATTAGACAATTCTCTGAAGCTCAAAGCATGAAACCAGTCAGCTGAAGGGCACTTGAATGACCAGAAAGCATTGGGAGGAGTGTTGAGGGTTTTTTGCAGCACAATGGACATATGCAACATATGCACAATCCAGCCTTCATAGAAACTGAGTAAGGTCACCATGCCCTTGAAGGACACAAAACAAGGAGAACACGCTCACCAGCAGACGGTTCAGGATGCAAAGGCACATAAGAAAACCTGCAGCAAGACGCCTGAAGAAGAAAGACTAACTAAAATTAACAGAAATATCAAAATGCGTGAGTAAAAAGGATTTAACCAATCATGTATTAGCTTGAGGTGTGAACAATAGAGAACAGTATAAAGATGGCTTGCTTTTTGTAATAAATTGGTTTCACTTGATCATATTGATCATGCTGTGATGTCCCATTAATGATCCTCTGCACCTGGGGACCAGAAATGCATGCAAGCCTCCACCCCAAGAGACATTATGAATTCAGAAAACATGGCCATTAACTGCTTGATACCAACACAGAGTAATGGCAACCAAAATGCAGTCAGCCAAGGGTTTTTTCCACTCTCTCTCAAGCCCCATGCATTGGGCACCAAATTTTGTCCTGGTTTAGGGCAAATTTGGGAGAAAATCTCCAAAGGGGCTCCTCCAGGAAGCAAACACACATTGCCCCTCCCCACAACTGGGTCAGGAAGGATTCCCTGGAGAGAAGTGGAAAGAACCTGTTCATTTAACAGGCAAAGCACCGCCAGCACACAAAATGAACAATACCAGGTGACAACACTCTTTCACCACTCTGAAAAAGATGACAAATTCAGAAAGTCTCTCCTGGGGGTGGTCGCTCTGTTATCAGTCCCTCTGGTGCTGGGGCAGCTGCTGCAGCCACAAGGTGCAAACTCTCGGTGTTTCCCAGGGCCCAGTCCAGAGCAGGTTTGAGTGGTTCCAAAAAAGGGAAAGGAAAACAGTCCAGGGAAAAATTCGGAGTGCTTAGTTAAACTAACTAATGAGCAGAAACAAAAGCAAGAGCAAAGCAAAAAGCCAAGCAAAAAGCAAAAGCAGCACCATGTACTGCCCCGTCTCTGTGTCCTGCCAGCCATGGGGGAGCGGCTGATAACAAAACCAAAACAAAACTTCACTCTTTAGAGCCAGTCTTGAAGGCACAAACATAATATCCAGCATAAACAGAACACATGGATGGGGATACAAGCATCATAACGTCACCGTAGGACAGTCCTGCACCCAAAATTCTGTCCTGCAGCCACTGCTTCATCCTGAGTCCTGTCCTGCACCCCGAGCCCCGTCCTGTACCCAAATTCTGTACCGTCCCATACCCCAAACTCAACGCTGCCCCCAAACCCCAACCCCACCCCTCATTCATCACCACATCCCTGTTCTACAGCCACTCCCCACTCTTCCCCCTCTCCCACTGCTGTCCCACCCCCCAATTTATCCCCTCTCTCCTGTCCCTGATCTCCTCCCTGTTCCCTCCCCAACCCAGTCCTTCCCCATAAGTGGGCAGCAGCAGCAGTGGCAGCTGGTGGGGGCCGGTGGAGTTGGAGGTGCTGCAGCCCCTGAGCCTCCTCACCCTGGACACGCTCCAGAAGTGCATCTTCAGCCACGAGAGCCACGGCCAGGAGTGATTGTCACCTGTCCCCACTGATCATCTGTAAGAGACATTCTGAGGTTTCCCTCAGCTGCCTCACGACCACTGTGATGGACGGAGACTGAAGCCCCCTCCCAAGGGCTGAGACTGACACCCCTATAACTCTAACACAGGGGCTGGCCGGACTGAAGCGAGATGTTTGCCAAGTGTTGCCTGCAGGTGTGCTCCCTGGACCAAGAAAACAATTGGTCTCGCTCACTGCTGAGAACATGGACTGTCTGTAAACATACCTGTTCCCTCTCGGTGGTTTCAATAGACTTACCTGTTCCCCCCCTTGGTGGAGGACTACAATAGAACCAAGACTTTGAGATTCTCCCTGACGTGACAAGACGGATCTATTGGCTGGACCACGAGGGTTTCATCTCTCCATTGGCAGCTATTCCTCCCCTCTTTCTCTCTCTCTCTCTCTATCCTTTATTCTCCTTTCTAATCCTTCCATCACATCTGCTGTGGGCACTCAATTAAAGGTGCATTTGTTTTGATTAATACCAAAATCCCCTTCCGTGTTGCTTTTGCACTCTGAGATCAGTTAACGAACCATCATGACCCCTGCTTGTACGAGCGGATCATGACACCATCCTGGTGGCCCTGGTGACCCTACCATTGTCCCTGTTGGCCATCCTGGTGGCCCTGGTGACCCTACCATTGTCCCTGTTGGCCATCCTGGTGGCTGTGCTGGCTCTGCCATGGTCCCCACTGGCCATCCTGCCCAATCACTGTCCCTGTTGGCCATTCTGGTGGCCCCAATGGTCCTGCTATCATCCATGCTGGTGGCCACAGTGTCCCCCCATTGTCCCTGGTGCAGACAGACCAGCGAGTACATCCTGCTGCTCACCAAGGTGGGGCTGGGGTGGTGGCCATGGGGCATGAAAGTGGTCAAGAGAGTGGTGGTGGCCATGGAAGGATTGGCCATAGAGGCCAGTAGGATGCTGGTGGCCATGGGGGGCTTGGGCATAGACTGGTGGCCACAGGGGAACAGTGGTGGCCATGGGCAGCACTGACCATAGAGCTGGTGGCCAGTGGGATGGTGGTGCCATAGGGTGGTGGCCATGGATGGGATTTGGCCCCAGGTGGCCACAGACTGGTGGCCCCAGTGGCCCGTGGCTCATCTTGCCCCTGCAGGACGAGAATGGCCACACCCTGTCGGATGAGGACATCGCGGCTGAGGCTGACACCTTCATGTCTGAGGGTGAGCACGAGCTCCCAGGTGCCACTGGGGAGGAGCCACTCCAGTGTCCCCTCACTCACCCAGTGTCCCCACAGGCCATGACACCATGGCCTGGCATGGCTCTTCTACAACCTGGCCGGCCATCCTGAGCACCAGGAGCGATGCCGCCAGCAGGTCCAGGAGCTCCTGGCTGGCCAGGACACTGCAGACATTGAATGGTGAGATGTCCCCAGGCCACCCCCGTCATGTGGCTTGGGGACACGGTGCCACCCCCGCTTGTCCCCAGGGACGACCTGTCCCAGCTGCCCTTCACCACCATGTGCATCAAGGAGAGCCTGCGGCTGCACCCTCCTGTCACTGCTGTGTCCCGGCGCTGCACCGAGGACATCCCCCTGTGTGATGGCTGTGTCATCCCCAAGGGTATGGCATGGCCAGGGTGTCCCCAGTGTCACCACCCACCCTCATCTGCTGTCCCTAAAGTGGCCATTCCCATCCCACCAGGGGTCATCTGCCTGATGAGCATCTACGGGACCCACCACAACCCAGACCTCTGGCCCAAGCCTGAGGTAGGGCCACCCTATGAGGTGTCCCTGTCACCATGGTGGTGACAGCTGTGTCCCCTCGGTGTGACTGTGTCAGTGTCACCCCAGGTGTTCAGTCCTCTAAGGTTCAGTCTGGAGAACAGCAAGGAACGGTCCCCGTCGTCCTGCATCCCCTTCTCTGCTGGCCCCAGGCATGTGCTGGAGTGGGGACAGGAGTGTCCCCAAATGTCACCCCTGTCCCTGGCTGGGTTCACAGTGGGGTGACAGTGGGGAGGAGCAGGGAATAAATGGTAGCATGAAAGGGACAGTATCATGGTGGTGGTGGGGATGTGTTGTCCTTGGCCATGGGACACCCCATGGCATGGACATGTCAACCCATGGACTTGTCTCTAGGCCACTTGTGTCACCATCCATGGCCATGTCCCCCATGTCCTCCTCCATGGCCACAGAGCCCCATGTCACCATCTCTATCTGTGACACCCCCCCATGCCCAATATTGCCATCCACAGCCATGTCCTGGTCCCCATCCCCACCATATCCCCACCCAGGTCCTTGACTCCATCCCCACCACATCCCCACCCAGGTCCTTGTCCCCATCCCCACCATGTCCCCACCCATGTCCCACAATGTCACCATGTGTGTGTGAGTTAAATGTCTTTATATTTACCCCAATGTTGGGTGAAGGATAATGAAAAATGAAAGAAAATAAAGGCCAAAATAAAAGCATTTACGGGTCCATGCTGGCTGAGTATCCGTGTGCCCGGGCGGGTAGAAAGGACCTTTTCTAGAAAGATTTCCACTCCATTGTCTCCAAAATCCTGGGTTTTGCCCCAATCAATCACCATTTGGCTGTGGAAGATGCTGGTGGGCCAGAGAGAATTAGAATCATGGAATGATTCGGG
The DNA here is from genome assembly GCF_028551555.1 of Melozone crissalis. NCBI lineage: Eukaryota > Metazoa > Chordata > Aves > Passeriformes > Passerellidae > Melozone > Melozone crissalis. The sequence continues at coordinate 2,583,649 of NW_026535860.1, forward strand.
TTGGAAAAGACCTCCAACACCATTTGGAATTCTGGATGCCACCCGAAAAATGATAGGATGCAAAAGATGAGACTTTTTTGGGGTCGAAAGTAAAAAACTGTGCTGTCCCCTGTGAAATTCTGATGTCTGTTTGCATCCCAATGGATTTTTCTCTGGCCGTGTCCAAGTGCCCAAGTGGAGCCAGGAAGACGTGGAGACCACCAGCCAGGTGTCTTCCCAACATGGATCACCAGGACCATGGATGACCAAGTCTCTGCACAGAGAGGGTCACTGTGGACCATCCAGTGGGGGTCCCCAATGGGGGATGGAGTTGAAGCAGCGCTCAAAGCTCTTCCTGTCACTGTAGGACACAAAACAACACGAGCGCACACACTGCTGCTCTCAAGGGGAAGAAAAGGGAAGTTTATTTCCTGACTCCAACATTTATAGTTTTCTAAAAGCGACCATGGATTGGAGGGTGAAAGTGCCACCTCTCCAATGACACTGGACAAACCAACAGTCCATCAAATTTTTCTTCTTCTATAAAAGAATGCTGAACAAGAAGTTATTTACAGAAAGTGTTTGAGAAAGTTTGCTACAAGAATGTAAACATTAGAAGGCTCAGAAAATCTTTGAAAATCAAGGTAACACTCTTCCTGCACACAGGGCACTTGTTGGGCATCCCTTACTGCTGCCTCCCTTGGTGTTGGGTCACGGCACAGTTCTGGGAGAAGCTCTTCCCACACTTGGGACACTGTCAGGGCCTCTCCCCAGTGTGGATCCACTGGTGGGTGACGAGGGTGGAGTTTTTCTAAAAGCCCTTCCTGCAGTCAGGGCAGCAGAAGGGCCTCTAAGGTGTGAATCTGCTGATGCTCGAGGAGACGGTATCGGCTCTGAAACCTCTCCCCACACTCAGAACACTCATAGGGTCTCTCCCCAGTGTGGATTCTCTGGTGGGCAATCAGCTTAGAGTTCTGCCTGAAGCATTTCCCACATTCCCCACACCTGTAAGGCCTCTCCCTGGTGTGGATCGTCTGGTGCAGAATCAGCCTAGTGCTCTGACTGAAGCTTTTCCCACATTCCCTGCACTTGTAGGGCCTCTCCCCAGTGTGGATCCTCTGGTGGGCATTCAGATGGCAGCTCTGCCTAAAGCTTTTCCCACATTCCCTGCACTTGTAGGGCCTCTCCCCAGTGTGGATCCTCTGGTGCAGAATCAGGCCGGAGTTCTCAATGAAGCTCTTCCCACACTCTGAGCACGTGTAGGGGCACTCCCCAGTGTGCATTGTCTGGTGGATGATCAGGCGGGAGCTGTCACGGAAGCCCTTCCCACACTCCCCACACACAAAGGGTCGTATCCCAGTGTGGATCATCTGGTGGAGTTTCAGGCTGGAGCTCCTCCTGAACCCTTTCCCACATTCTCCACATTTATAGGGCCGTTCATTGGTGTGGATCCTCTGGTGGGCGATCAGGTTGGAGTTGATCCTGAAGCTCTTCCCACATTCCCCACACTTGTGGGGCCGTTCATTGGTGTGGATCCTCTGGTGGACGATCAGGTGGGAGCTGATCCTGAAGCTCTTCCCACATTCCCCACACTCATAGGGCCGTTCCCCGGTGTGGGTCCTCTGGTGGATGAGCAGGTGGTCGCTCCTGCCGAAACTCTTCCCACATTCCAAGCACTGGTGGGGCTTCTTGCCATCATCAAGCTGCTCATGGACCACCACCTCAGCGCTCTGGCCACATCTCTGGCTGCCTTCCTGGCTCAGGGTGAGTCTTTCCTCCTCGGAGCACCCTGGGCTGGGTTTGCAGCCCCTCCTCCTGAGGAATCTCTGGGGCTTTTCCTCCCCGGTGGATTCCTGTGCCCTGGAGCCACTCAAAACGGCCTCTTCCACCAGGTTCTGCTCTGGGGATTTGTCCTCCCTGGTCTCCATCCTCAGCTCCTTCCCTGGGGGAGGAAGGACAAGAAGAGGATGGGATTTGCCTCCATGCCAGAGGGAAGGGGAAGGAGATCCCCCCAGTGCATCCCTGGCTGGACAGCATCAGCAGTGGGGCTGAGCTGCAGCTGGGGCCGTGCTGGGCTGGGAGATGGAGCAGGACAGAGGGGAAAGGGGGCACTGACTTCCTCCTCACCTGCCTCAGTGCCCTGGGGCATCTTCTTCTTCCTCACAGCCTTCTCCATCCAGATGAGGTTTGGGAATGGGAAATCCTGATTTGGGGGAAAAACAAGATGTGAGTGCACTGCCTTCGGAGGTCCCACTGGGCAAGTCCATCTCTAGAAGTCACCGGGTGTCTGGTGGCCAGAAATACCTCCAAAAATCAAGGAGTCCAAAAGCCTCTCCCGGGAGTTCCCTGTTTCCAGTGTCCTCACTTTGGGGTTATGGGGGTCCCTCTTCTCAGAGCTGCTGGGGGGGCTGTGGGTCCTGGGCATTCCCCCTCTCCCAGGTCCTGCTCAGACATGATGAGGGAGTTTTGGGGGGTCCCAGCGCTCACCCTCCCCTGATTCTGTGGAAATAGTTTTTGTGATTTGTGCCAATTGGCAATGGAATCAGCAAATGCTTCTATCTGCTGTGTCCAAAACAGACACAAAGAAAGGTTTTGAAACTTTCTGACCAAACAGCCAAAAAAAGCATCAAAATCAAAGAAGTATAGGAGAGCAAAAGAGATGAGGTAGCAAGATGACTGATGCTTAGAACAAATTAGAGGAAGTTGGGGTAAAGCTAAGAGATATTGCAACAAAGCAATTAAAAGCTTATGTATAATAAAAAGCTTGATGCACTTGACAAAATCATGTAGCAGACACCAGTGTAAGGCCTCCCTCCAGACAACCACAAGGATAGGAATCAAGGATAACCTAGAAATATTATGAAATTACTGCTCCCAGCTTATTGATATTTGCTAATTTGGACTAACCAAGCACATTGGAAAATGCTTTGTAGGCTTAAAAAGAGTATATATACTTTACTGAACTGTGTGTGCTGTGAGTGGAGCAGTGACTCCCCGGCCACCCAGCGCTGCGTGCTTGCTTTAAAATAAAAGGTATAGAAGTAAAATTTGGATTGACCATTGAAATTTTACATCAGGTGTTCCAGGGTCCCCTTTCTCCAGCATCCCCCCACTCTAGGCACTCAGCGCTTCCCCTGCTCCCCTTTGCACTCCTGAGAGATCCAAAAATATCCCCTCATCAAATGAATTAAAAATACCTCTCTCAGCGACACCAAAATATATTTGGGACTCAACTCCTGTGAAAAACGCCAATCACTTGTTTTTAAAATTTTAAAAGTTTAATAGTAATAAAATGGTTCTAAAAATAGTAATACAATTAGAGTAATAATAATTTGGACAATTTGAATTAGGACAATGCAAGACAACAAATACAAAGAATTATGGATGTCCGGGTACCTTTTTCTGGGCAGCACGAGCCTGAAAAAGGACACCCGTTAACAAAGATTAACCCTTAAAAACAATAACCCGTTGCACATTCATACACCTCATATATGATGCATAAATTCCATTCAAACACAGGATTCTGTCTGGCCATCATCAACTTCTTCCCTCTAATCCTAACAGCCCCTTCGAGGCAGGAAGAAGTTCGTTTCTTCTGAAAAGAGAGCAAAAAATTCTTTTCTCTGAAAGATTCAGGTGTCCTGTGGCTGCTATCTGATGCAAGTGCCTCATTCCTTTCTTTAAAAAAACCTCACTGACATAGTTCTTCTTTTAACTACAAAAGTTACCTTTTAATTACAAGACTACATTTATTATTAAACTGTTAATACAGCACTACTAATCAATACATCAAAATACATATGGTAAATGGGAAAATGCCTGTATTTTATGATTGGCTTTTTGCAAATATTAAATGAACATTATATGTGTTGCGTTAGAAAGTAATGCTGTATTAATTCTCTTAAGTACCGTGTTAAATATAGTTTTAGGTTATAAAAATTGTTAACATAGAAACAATGCGATGTAGGATACTTTTTTAAAGAAAGGACTTGCAGCGAGATAGCAGCCACAGGACACCTAAATCTTTCAGAGAAAAAGAATTTATTGCTCTCTTATCAGAAGAAAAGAACTTCTTCCCGCCTCGAAGGTGCTGTTAGGATTCAGAGGAAGAAGCTGACACTGACCAGAACCACAGAATCCTGTGTTTGAATGTTTGAATGGAATTTATGCGTCATCTATGAGGTGTATGAATATGCAATGGGCTATTGTTTTTAAGGGTTAATCTTCATTAGCGGGGGTCCTTTTTCGGGCTCGTGCTGCCCAGAAAAAGGTACCCAGATGTCCGTAACTCTTTATATTTGTTGTCTCATATTGTCCTAATTCAAATTGTCTAAATTATTATTACTCTAATTGTATTACTATTTGTAGAACTATTTTATTGCTATTAAACTTTTAAAATTTTAAAAACAAGCGATTGCCGTTTTTCACACACCATAAGCACACATACCTTTGCTTAAAACAATGCTTGCTTATTTCGAAAACAATACCTGCTTGTAAGCCTTAAAACACAACGCACTGAGCTCCATTCTTAAGCTTCAACTTTCCTAACATCTTGCTAAATAAACTTTCTGCAGCTTAGAGAGCTATTCAGACAAGCGTTAATACACAGGCCATTGTTCTATTTGCCCTTGCTTTTTCTACAGTTTAAACAATTTTTCTGCTGACCTATCTCATGGCTGTGCCCTACTCACAGTTCTGCTGTCTCTGAGGCCTGCCTTTTGCAGCTTTCCCAAACCCCTCTGATTTTATGGATTCCCACAGTAAATATCTGCATAGAGCCATATAATACGCACTTTTCATAACTCCGGAATCGGCAAGGTCCAAACCCCAGCAGAATCCCCCTCTTCCCCCCACAAAAACCCTCCCGGAGCTGCCGCTTCCCCTCGGCGCTCACCTGCGGGACGCGGGGCAATGCGATGCTGCCGGGCCCAGCCGAGCTGCGGGCTCGCCGTGGAACCCCGCAATGCTCCTGGCCCTGCTGCTGCTCCTCCTCGGGCTGCTCCCTCCGTGCTGCTCCTGTTCCTGCTCCTCCCCTTCCCCTCTCCCTCCCCTTCCTCCCGCTCCAAGCCCGGATCCCCCTTTCGCACCCCCTCTGCCCCACAGCCGCAGCAGCGCCGGCTCTGGGGTGTTGGGGAAGATGAAACAGGAAAGCCTTACAAATATGATTGTCTGGCAAAAGATTTTGAGAATATGGAAACTATAAGCGAGATTGAAATGAAAGCAAGCTATGAGATCCCTCAGTTACTGAACAACGGAAAAACAATGGTGTGGCCGCTGAAAGTAATCCCCTTTTGATGGAACAATTCCCTCTGCTTGCAGGCAGGTCCCAGGGTCAGAGCAGCCCCTACTGAAGGGGTCCACGGAGGAGTTTTTAGGGTTTAAAATGTAGCACAGTATGGTAATGTAATGATTCTTACAGGTGGTATGGAAATGCTGTAGGATTTGTATCTTGTACTAGATTGCTTAGTGAGAATCAGAATATTCAACACAGAAGATTTATTATATTGTAATGGGAACTTTGCTGTTTTAGCTCTTACCTCTCTTACTCTTGCTCTTACCTCTTGTCTCCTAGCTCTTGCCTTAGATGCTCTTACCCCTTTTACTCTCTTACGCTTTTACTCTCTTACCTTCTCATCCTCTCTCCTCCTCTCCTCTCTCGGGCCTGCTCCAGGTGTGGCTGCAGCTCCCAGCAGGGCCCTGCACCCAGGCCCTTTGCAATAAACCCCAAATCCCAGCAGGGCCCTGCACCCAGGCCCTTTGCAATAAACCCCAAATCCCAGCAGGGCCCTGCACCCAGGCCCTTTGCAATAAACCCCAAATCCCAGCAGGGCCCTGCACCCAGGCCCTTTGCAATAAACCCTGTTATGTTTGCCCAATTATCCATCATAAAAAAAAACCAAACAATATTTAAGGTAGCAGCAATTTTAATTGAATTGTTTAGAAAATATATAAATAAGGGATAATTTGGTTCAAATAATAGCACATAAGCAAAAACAACTGCGGGGTACGGAGGGCAGAGTTCAATGACCCTTGCCACTTCACGTGCAAGCTTGCCAAGTGAAAGTCACCCCTTATATGCCATGTGTAAATGCCATCTCCTCCCATTTTCGGTTCATCATATCTCTATCTCCGCCCTCATTACCACCCTTATCACGCATGTGCCACCACTCGGTTTGGTGGTCGCACAAGTCTTTGGGGGTCATCACTAATGAAGGCTCAGTAGTCTTCTTCGTTGTCCTTTAATTCACCTTTGGGTTATACATGCGCACCAAGCCAGTATAATGTAAGCCAAGACTAACGTATCACTGCATCTGCATATCAAGGCAATAAATCCCTTATAATTGGCATTTTCTTGGATGCAACCAGGTTCTTGGTCATTTTTAGCAACGGTATCTTCAGCTTCTTTCCTATGGTCCTTGAGAACATCTGCTGGGAAGGGGGGGGTGGGTGGAGACCCTCCTTTCCCTCTCTTCTTTGGCATTACAACTTTTAGCTATTAACTATTTTATTATTCTCAAATATTAATTACTGTATCAATATTGATTACTGTTTCAATTTTTATCAGCATGAATCACACCTATTTATCACAACCCCAAGTTCCACGACCTGGCTGCAGAGATCTCTCATCTCCATGCGTCCCGACTGTGCTACCCCCATCAATCCTACACCGGGACAGGGGGAGAAACCCCCAGAGCCCCCAGCAATGGGCAGGGGGCTCAGGGATTAAGGTGTACTTGTAGTTTTCTTGTTATGTCTAGGCTCTGAAGCAGGGTTTGTCATTGTTGTGGAACCAAGATTTGTCAGGACCCAGGACATCCCTCTGGCTGTCCTGAGCAGCCCAGACCCCTGCCAGGGGGCTCAGAGACCCTGGCACAGAGCCCAGAATGCCCCTGTGGTTTTGATTATGACCCATGGAGCAAGTTACCAACCTTCTATGAAGATCAGCAAGCCACAACAGTTTAGGTAGCGTATTAGTGAAGCTACTACGGGGTGAAAATGTAGATTTTGGGGTTTCTGGTATGGGGGTTCAGGGGGCAAGATGGAGGGAACTGTGTGTGTCCAGCTTTCTCCTTCTTCTTCTGCTGTGATGGTGGCACTTACCGATTGGTTTAGAGTAGAAGCTCACTGTCTAACATAGATGATAGGTATTGGAAAGCAATTGTAAACATTGTACATGTAGTTTGTAGTAATAAGACATAACACTGCCCCGGGGGAGGCAGAATGCCTCAGACTGTCCTGCTGAGCTGACCTTGACAGGGCAGGAGAAAATTTTTTACAGATAAGATAAATGAAACAACCTTGAGACTGAGAAATGAAGAGCCCCGACTCCTTCTTCAAGCGCCGGGCTGGGAAAAGTGACTTTGGAACTGTTCTCGGGGTCACTCTGACCAGCCAGAGACCCTGACAAAGATTAATCAAGGATTAATACAGAAATAGATGTTCTAATCTATCCTTGCACTTCTGCTGGTCCCTAGGAAGGCTGGTGGGTGATTTCTGTCTGTGTTCAAATATTTAAAGCAACAACAAATAGTCCCACACTTTATATTTCAGATAAAGAATTTAATGGCATCTTAACATTGTTTTCACAATCTTATAATGTGCATATTTTACTCCTTGTGAAGCTGAAATCTTTTTAAATACAAGTAATTCTACTGAAATTTTAGAAGTTTCAAAACCATTTTAACATACTGAAAACAAAACAGTCTAAAAAGACAGGTCTAACAGCCATTAAAATGCAGGAAAAAGCAAGAGGACTTCAGGTAAAAGAACATTCATTTAACAGCTACATTTCTTCCACTAAGTATTTATGTGTTAAGAAAAACAGAGCAAATGTAAAAGAACAGAAGTTTTTAAAACCAGAGTTTATAATGCCAGAAACAGCTTTGAAACAACTTTCTATGTAGTTCTATTTATTTCAAAATTTAAAATTGGCTCATTTTTGTCCCAACATTTTGAAGTATTAAACACACTGAGTATGACAGAAAAAAGCAACAAATTCCTAACCCTGAGAGAAGAACAACCGTGCAAGCAATGCCAGGGCACTGGGCATTTCTGCATTTTAAGCAAAGAGCTTTACAGCATCTTTAATTTTCCTTTTCCTGTCCATTGTGGAGAGCGCAGTCCAGCCCGCCTCGCGCATCCTCCTCATGGTTTTGAGTTTCAGAGCAGAGCCTGGAGATTTCACACTGCATGGAGCTGGGCTCTGGGAAGGAAAATAAAGCCATCCTTTCGTTTCTGTAAACAATCTGATTAACTGCTTGCTTTAATCTTAGGAAAGGCTAACATACCTTTTTTGGTGCTGTGGAATGTAACTGTAAAGCTTGTGGATAATCTTTGTACAAATTTTTAAATGTTTCTTCTTCCGAGACTATGCTCTATATGATTAAAAGTTGAAAGTTAAATTAAAAGTTACTTAGTCACACTATATTAAAATTACTTTTTCTTTCCGCCTAAGGATATTAAATTATGGAAAAGAAAAGTTGTCATTATGAGGCATAACAGTTCAATAAAAAGAATGTTAATTATGTACATACAACTACAATTCCAGAAAGAACCAATAAATTAAAAATATACATAAATATTGGCTTGAATGTGGAAGCCCAAACTCTTTATTTCCATTCTCGGCCCCAGCAGTGAGCACAAAGAGCTGCTCAGCCCACGATTTGTTCTCTGGCTCTTACCAGGAGGTCAGTGTGCTCAGAGCTGTCTGACTGAGTGTCCAGCTGCACAAGCACTTTCTGCTTTTTCCTGCTGCTCTGCTCTGCAGGCAGGTTTGTGCTTCTTCCACTCTGCATTTTATCCCTTGGAGGAGTCTTTATAACACATGTCTGGGAAAGAAAATGTTTCTATTTTTAGATTACATTTTATGGGGTAAGTATGGAATCTAAAGCCAAACTCAGGACCCAGTTTACAGTCTGAGTGTCCAAGAATTCACCTGAGAGAAATGGTGGAACTCTGATCTTTCCATCCAGAGATGGAGCAAAGACCCAAACAAAGTGGGGTGGGGTGGAAATATCATTTTTATATTATTTTTGTTGCCAAATGAGGAGAATGAAGGGGAAGCTATGGAAGAGCTGAGTTTCATGGCACATTGCATTTAAGTTTTCCATGCTTATCTGCAGAAATCCAGGTTATTCTGAACTGTAGCCACTACATTGGACTCTATCAAACATCAAAGAAAATGGGAACAAACAAAACTGCAGGAAAAGGCTTTCAAAGAAAGATTGGTAGCTACATCAAGATTGGTGTTTCTTAAAATAGTCTTTTCACTAGAAGTGAAACTGAGAAGCATTGAATGGTCCAGTGCAGTCCTTTTTTAGACAGAAAACATCAAAATGGTGCTGGATTCCATTGTTCCAATGTGAAAACCACAAGTGAACTCCTGACAGGGAAGAAGGGTCAGTTCTGCAGTCAGGACTACTTTGATACTTTGACCATTTTTACAGCTGTATCAGCTTTTTTCTCTTCCATAGAGGAAAAGTGCCTTTACAAATGGACACTTTTAAGACTAAGTAAATCAGTTCTAGAGACATAAAAAAATCAACAACTGAGCAAGAAAAATTACACACTGGGAGCCCTTCTTTTTTTTTTTTTTTTTTTAGGAATATAATTTGGAGAGTTTCTATTTTTTACATGAATAGATTCACTGCATAGATCTAAACAAGGTTTAGGAGTCCCAGGAACATCAATTTGTATTTTCTATAATTTAAAATTTTAAGTCTAAAGCATTCTACTGTCTTTTGTTGAATGGAAATAAATTATCATGGCACTTCAATTGATTCTACACATATAAATACTACCAAATTCTAAAAGCAATTAAAAAGTTAAAGTTACCTTGTGTTTCTTTTCACTTTCAGGAATCACACTGCCAGAGTGCTCTTTTACAAGATTCTCCTACAAAAGAGTTATGTGACAGCAAGGAAATATTGATTTGAATTCACTTGTTAAAAATCTTCTTGGTCTAATTACAGAGCACAGTCTATAATCACAGACTGCTACAAAGTTCACACAAAAATATGACCAGGTTTGGTACAACCCCAGCATTCAAAAGTCACTGAAAAACCCCTTCAGTTTAGGGAACTTTTTTGCTTTAGCTAGTTAAAATTACCTAAAATAAAGGAGAGTTTTGTTTTGTTGTTTGTTTATTTATATGTAATCTATAATCACAGACTGTTACAAAGTTCACACAAATCTATGACCAGATTTAGCACAACCCCAGCATTCCAAAGTCACTGTTTTTCTGTTCAGTTTCATTTCTTACCCAACCCCTCCCACAGCACAAGCCCAGGCCACACCTCTCACCCCCACTGCTCAGGGAATAAAAAACTCCACCTTTTCTTCCATTTCTGCTCTCAGCTGTTCCTGAAGGGAGGACAGTTCCCTTTTCAAACATGACAGCTCATTTTCCTACAAACCGTTAAATAAAGGACAGGGTTAACTCTGCACAGCCCAGAAAAAGGAAAACAGTCCCAAGTGAGGCAGTAATTAACAGGGACACTCATTAGATACACAAGATAATTCTATTTGCTTTTCAGCCCTATACTTGAAGCTTTGCTTTAGCTTGTTTAACAAAGACTGAAGCACTGTAAGAAACAGGTACTTGATCAGAAGTGTTCAAGGTAATACCTTAAAACCCTTGGGAGAGCAGGGGTGAGAGGGCACAATAGAACAGGGGTGAGAGGGCACAATCTAAATATTGAAAACAAAAGTTTCCTATTCAAAGTGCAGAGTCAGAACATGACCCACTACCTGGAGGAGCAGACACAAACACACTGCCACTCCAATTTATTTTTAGAAACATTTGGAGTTTTTAGCGCCCAGAATAAGATCTGTTGCAGCAGGTTGGGTGGGACTGCTGCGGGTAAAAATTAAAAGCACACTGGAAGAGTTCCCAGAGAATGTCTCTGGTGGGAAAGACCCCAGAGCACAGCAGGAAAAAGAAACTCTCTAAGCAAACTGAAAAAAGATTTTTAGAAGTCACAAACTGACCGAAGATCACATCTTTTGTCTCTCTGTGCTGTTGGTGGGCAAGAGGGAGGGATTGGGAAAAAAGGTGTTTTAAGGGTTTCGTTTAATTATCATTACTCACTTTTAATTGTATTAATAATAATTTTTTTACACTATTTAAGTTTGAATCTGCTTTACTCTCAAAGTGTTTCTCTCCTAATCTTTATCTCAACTCAGTCCTTGAATTTTTCTTTCCCCTCCTCTGCTCAACAATAGCAGAGAAAAATGAGTGAATGTTTTTTTGTGTGTGCCTGGCACTTAGCCAGTATAAAACCACTACACAAGGACATCAGCCCCTTCACTGAATTATTGACCATTGCAAAGTGCTCCTTACCAGTGCCCTTTCTGATGAGAACTGCTTTTGCTGTTTCATTTTATATACTTTTAACTCTGCATCTTTTTCTTCAACCATTTTATCATATTCATTCTGTGGTAAAAAAACCAAACCAAAAACAAACTCAAAACATGTGACTAAATGTTGCAATATAGAGTTATCCAGTCTTAAAACATCATTTTTTCAAACCAGGCTCTTAAGATTCATTAAGAAAAGATTCATTGATGCTTCTGCAGAAACTGTAAAACAGGAAATGCTCAATTCAAGTATTATTTTGTGGACTGGCAGAGAATGCTTTATTTCTGTGCAGCAATATGTGCTCAGCACTAAGAGCCAGCTGTGCCATCTTTATTAATGTAGCTGCTAAAGATATTGCAAAATTAGGAATAGAAAGGTAAACTAAAATGTGTCAGGCTAAACTGCTGACAGTCACTAGGTAACCTCTGAGAAAGAGGCCAAACTGATACTGAAAAATATTGCATTCAGATGGTATCAAAGGAAGCCTGAATTGAAAAAAAAATCTAAAAATCCCAGAAGTTTAGGTGAATGGAATGTATCTGCCCATAGGAATGTGTTCATATTCTTCAAATGAATTTGATTTTAGATGATGCAAAGTCCAGCATGTGTTCATCTTCCTTTTCCCAGACTCAGGCCTGTTTCTGCTTTGGAAAGGTCATTAATGTGGTGTCACAAGTTATAAACATGGTATTGACATGGTATCACCCATTGCAAACTACAGCAAGCAGGAAAATCTCTGACCTTGTGCTTTTCCATCAGTGCCACCATCTCAATTATCTTGTGCTGACATCTGGCATCAGTTTCTCTCTGTATCATTGCAGTTTCATCACAAAGCAACCTCATCTTTTCTACCTGTCAGTAATAAATTGCATTTCATTCATCAACATAACAATATATTTCTTTTAAATCTCAATTTCTTCTTCCCCCTGTGGGTGCAAAGTTTGCAGTCCCACTTGGGCTTTATTTGCTTTTAAGATCCCTTTCAAATCCCTCATCTTTTCTGCAGATTGTTAAAATGGGCAAGATCAAAGGTACAGCCATGGCAGGCAAGCTCACTGCAAACCAAAAGGCCATTTCAAGCACTCTGCCCTAACGTTTCTTAGCATTGCCATCAAAAAAGTGTGGGCGGAAAAATCCTAATATGGGAGAAGTTATAATCTAATTTAATTGTGCTGACTTTATACCAAGGGTGGAATTTCTTTAAACTATATCTTGAAAGAAGGAATTTTTAATGGAGTTCTCATTGTCAAAGACATATTCAAATATTTCAACCTAAGCACCTAATGTACTAAAGCTTTGCTCACAGGCATACAAAACAAGTTCCATTTATGTTGATAAGACTGAAATATGACCAAGGACTCTGGACATTAAAGCTTCAGAACAACATTTTAAACTAAAAAAAAAAAAAAATTGCAGTAAAAATTAACACCTCTCACCTCTTCACAAAGTTTATTTTCATTTACTTTTCTTGTTTCTATGTCTTTTTGATAGATGTCAACTTCTTCCTTATGTTGCTTGTTCATATTTTCCATCTCTAACTGCAATTTATTCACCTTTGGAGAAAGCAGAATTGCTGCTGTTATTTGTTTAGGAATTACTATGTTGATTATTTTTTCTTACCTCTTATTTTTGAGCACAAACACTGTTACTTTTCAGGTATATGATGCAAGTGTTTCCTATTGAAAAGTTCAGGGTTTTTTTTAATAAAGAGTTGAACTTTGGCCTGAAGTGAGTTAGAAAATACTCAAAGGAAAAATGGCAACAGCACAATGGGGAAGACTGCCCTAAGCAGTCACCCTAAATGCTGTGAATGCCTTGGAAAAAAAACAAATAGAGATGGAGATTTTATTCCCTCTCTTGTAAATCTGTATCAGATTTTCACAGGTTTTATGGTACATTTTCTCCCAGCTGTGCATTTTCACTACAGTTTTTCCTTTTAAGTTTTTCATAGGAATATCCTCAAAAAAGTCCACTTTTCTTCAAGTGCAGTACCCAAAGCTGGACACAATATTCCCATCAGAGGGATTGCCACTGAAGAACACATTTAAAGAACAGCCTAAAAAGAGTAATATATTTATATATATATTTCTTTTAAATGCTTTTCTGTTACAATGAGGTTGCTGAACCCTGTTCAGTCCACTATCAACAAAAGAAAATAAAAGGGAACAGATTGGAAACATCATTAATTGCAATGTGAATCCATCTCTTAAATGTCCAATAGTCAGTGCCCAATGATTAAAAATGGAAGCATCTTCTAAAAACTATGAGCTCATTCCTGCAAAGTCTGGATCCTAGATCCATAAACCACCTCAGAATGTATAACAAGTATTATCATTACTTACACTGGAAGTTAAAAACACTCACCTCATCTTCTACACGATGTTATTTAAACCTACCTTCCCTTCATAAGTATTGCTTTTCTTGCTTTCTGCAGTAATTTTCTTTTTCAGCACCTTGTTCTGTTGAAATTAAACAAAACAAGCATTGTACCTTAATAAGTTAATAGAATTATGTCATGGTTTAACTGCATCAAGATATTCCAGCTTTCATCAGGCAAATAACTCTTTGTTGTGCAGCTCAGGTTCCAGAACAATTCTTCAAACAAATGAATGTTCAGCTAATTTCTGTGATAATTACTGTTTCTTCATGACCTTAAGAAGGGCTCCTCCTGAGCAGCAGCAAGGAATAACAAATGAGGTACAGAATGGAAATTAAAACTAAGATGCTGCTGACAGAAGGTGTCAAGATGTCATGACCAAAAATACAAGTTATTTATTTTTACAGTGAAGTTACTACAGTTTGTGCCAGTGCAGAATTCTTTTCTACTAGTGGTAACTGAGATATTCATACACGTACATAAATAACACTATGCACTAAATGAAAAAGAGTAGAAGTTTATTAAAGATATTATTTTTGTAATTGCTCTTTTCAAATTAAGGCTCATTTAACAAATCAAGTGTTCCCTAAGATGACTCTCTAATTTGCTCAGGGTTAGGATAAGAAAGGAAAATGTTTAAGTTACATAGGTGTATCTAAAGACATCACAGCAGACACAAACCTGCTGAAAAGGCAACCCAAAGTATAATGTGTTTATGTGTTTGTGACATTTAAAATCTCTACACACCTCCTGCTGCAACTCTTCAATGCATTTGGTTTTATTTTCCATCTGTTTCTTTAAATTATTCATCTGAAAGAGATATTTCAGACATGAATTAGTAAGTTCTACAAATGACTCCCTGTGTGAGCAATTCCTGTAGATGTTCTCAAACCTGCCCTTGCACCAGTCTGGTTTGTTCCAATGGGACTGAAACACCAGCTGCCATGTTAGAATAATCAGAGTTTTAGCCATAAAGTACCACAAGATGTTAATTAATAGCAGTGAACCAGTTCCTTAGTGGTTATGGAGTTAAGAAAGAAGAAGAAAAAACCCCAAGATCTTCACAATTTAAAAAGTGCACTTGTATGAAGTTCCCTACATCCATGAAAAAATGAATTTTCCCAATTATTTTCTAGAATCTTCAATGGCTTTTCCTTTCTTGAAATTTCATTTTCAGTTCTCTTAACCTGAAATTAAATTGTAAATCATTGACTTTTACAATGAAATTTTGAAATTTGCTAAAAACCCCAGGTTGCTTTAAACCAATAGAAAGAAAAGTAAAAATGTTTGAATCTATTTCAGCTCAAACTCACACTACATATAAAAAGCTAATCCAGAGCCCATCCATCACTGAGTGGGTATATGAAAAAACAGAAAAGCAGGTTCTCTGTTTGCCTGAAAACAAATAAATCTTTAATATTAAACTTCCAGCACAGAGTGAACATCCCCGTGACTGTGCTTGTCTTTTGAAATACCAGGGCTCACATGGGGACATGCAAGGGCACAGCTGGCAGCAGCTGGGAAAGAAGAAACCTCTGGCAGAGATCACATCCCCCAGGCAGAGCTTTGCAGAAAAAATCCCAACAAAGATTTTACATTGAATGCTGCCCTGCAGGTTCTGTAAGATTTTTTCATGACACAGGACATACATTTTCTTCTCTTTCATCCAGTGTACTTTTCATCTCTTCACCTGTCTTTGCCATTTTCTCCTTCAAAGACTCCAGTTCATTTCTAAGTGCCAAATTAACAAGCATTAGTAAATATTTCCTTATTGCCTTTAACTTATTTTCAGTACTTCTAATAAACCCATATTTTATTTTCTGAAAAGAGCTGCTAATGTTGATGGGAACTTCACATAAGCTGTTCAATGAAAATGTTCTTAAAATGCAGCAACAGGCCCAGTAAGTCAATATGTGAACTGTCCATACTTCTTGTAAGTAGGAAAAGATGTTCCAGGAGCCCAAGGAAAATACATCCTGACCTGGACTATTGCAATGCAGCTGTGAAACATGGGAGCTGCCTGTCTGTTGAACTGGGGATACAGAGAGTAACTCTGATCCAGTTTTGCCTTGTCACATTTCATCCATAACCTTCAGCTTCCATTTGAATTTCCTTCACACCTGAGATGTCTAATGCAAAACAAGACAGCTCCTACTATGGAATACAAAATGATGGCAAACATTGTTCCTGCAGCAATTGGTATTTCTATCTGAGAAAATTTCTACTTGGCCAACAGCAATTCTGAATAGTTTCTGTTTAGCTGTGTAATCTAAAAAAACATTAATCAAAAAATCCCAGAAAGCAACATTTGAACACAACTAACTATTTGAGTCTACTTCCTTTAGCAATATCAGTTATTAATATTTGGTTTTACTTGCCTTAGCTGGCTATTTGCCTCTTCTAGATTTTCAACTAACTGCTTTGTATTGTCTTCTTTTTTCTTACTATCCTAAATAAAGACCCTTGTGTCAGCAAAGAAATAAAATTCAAAGTGACTTCTTAAAAAATTCAAAGCCATCCAAAGCACACAGACCTGCCTTGTTCACAAGTGTAAATACACTTCCTTTCCAATTCAAACACAAAAAAATTTGCTCAGGTACTCTACAGATCCAAGTCATGTTGCAGCTCATCATCTAATTTGTAAAACTGAGTCATTTGCCAAATTGAGTGTTGTCCTTTCAAGAAAGCTGGAAGTTTACAACTTGCCTCTTGCTGTTCTTGCAGCTTCTGGAGTTCTGCAGCCACAGCATTTTTCTCTTGTGCTGTTTGTTCTTTCTCTAGTGAAAGCTTACTGAGATACACTGTTAGCTGTTCATTCTTTAACCTAATTTAAAACAAATGGCCAAGAGGAATAAGAAGATGCATTTTGAAATCTCCTTTTAAATTAAAAATACCCATTATCAAGTGTTATTCCATGCTGAAAGAAGTCCAGGCCTTTATCTACAAATATAAGCTTTGTAGCAGAGTCAGAGAGATGTAAGAAGGTGACAGAAGAAGGAAAGAAAATCAGAGTCAACTTTTATATATATATAATGGTTAGTGAAGATTATGTATTTTAAAGCAAGATTAACATTGAATTCAGAAACTTTCTCTTCTTGTTAAATAAGTGAAAGAACAACTACATATGCCATAGAATACACATAAATAGAAAAGTGGAATTTAGAAATGTAAGTATATAATTAATGGCATATATGTGGTTCAAAATTTCCATTAGAAAACAATCATAGTTCATTTCACTGTGGATTAAAGCAACTTCTATATTACACCAAAACTAATTCAATGTTATATTTTCAAAATGGTCATACGCCTCTTGTTCAAGATCTGTTTTCAGAGTCACAAGCTGCTTTAAATAATCTTGTTCCTTCTCAGCTGTTCTTGTCAGCTGTGCTTTCAAACCATGGAATTCTTTCTGCAAAATGAAAAGGAAGAGTTTTGAGTTCCCATGTGCAAACTCCAACTGCTGGAGGTCATCAGACATGAACTAAGAGCACAAGGCTTTCAGAAGAACCCAACAACATCCATGCCATGGATTATCCAGATTGGATCTTTCCAGTCTCTGCTGGGATCTGGAAGTGGTGTGAGATAGTGAACTGTGACACCAGTGCTGTTCATGTCTGTCCTCTGCTGTGAGTTTCATTACCTGGGCTGCAAAATTAGGGTGGGACCCTGCTCTGGGTGCTGTTTCTTATGTATAAACTTGTATCCAAGTCACGATGTGCAACTTCACTATTTCTAAAAACATGTAACTGTTGCCTTTCTTCAGACCTCCCTCATTTGGAGAGCATTTTCATTTCTCTCTCCACATTTTTCTCTCTCTGCAAATTTTCTGTACTAGCCTCAAGATTCTTCTTCAGTAAAAGTGCTCCAATTTGCCCATTTTAGAAAATGAGTGAAACTCAGTTCAGAACACTCAATGCACAGATTGTAACAACAAGCAGACACAGTAAAATGCACACCTGATTTCACACTATCTTAACTTCAGCTGATATGGATTCTTGTTAGGCTTGTAAATATAAAATCATAATGAAAATAAACCTCTGTTAAGAGTGTATTTCATATAGCTTAGACTTCTGTGACAGAAAATGGGCCTGTGTCACAGCACAGCAGGGTTCACAGAGGCCAGAGCTAATTACCTTCCTGGAAGGAAGAAAAAATGGGAAAACTTTATATCCAGAGGGAGTGGCATTTGAATGGGCATGAACAAAGAAGGAAATAACCAAAAACCTTGAGAAGGAAAACCAAAAACATGGGAGACAAGAAAAACCAAAAGCACAGGAGACAAGAAAAACAGAGGCAATAAAGAATTCTTCAAAGAAAACACTGAAATTGTGTGTGAGAAAGTTTAGTAGAAATGTTAAGGCAGACTGGATGGAGTTTATTTATGGCATTTAAGATACTTACAAAGCAAGAGGAATTTCATATGAAGAGCAAATGCCATAGATTAATAAAATGAACATTTACCAGAGTTTCTGACAGCTCTTCAAGTTGCACTTCTTTATCACATTTCACTTTAGTCATCTCTTCTACAGCACATGGAATGTAAAATGAATGGAACATAAATGATTTTTCATATTTAGCAGGCAGTATAAAACATTTCCCCTTTTGCAATACCCAGTTCTCAAAACTTGTTGGATTAAGTTAAGAAACTGAAAAGCTAATTTATGACTTAATCTAAATGTAGACTTGAGAAAATGATTCAGACATTAGCAAATCTATATCTGAAGAGAAACTGAATATTTATCTTAAATAAAATTTAGAGCCTATTATGTTTTCCACAAATATAGCTTCAAGTAAACCATGGACTGTAAGACTAGAGTATTCTCCAAGCATTGATGCACCTGCATTGTTCCAGAAAAAAAATATGAACTGCTGAAGGTATCACATAGATATGCTGGGAAAGGAAACCAGTTGTTACTAACTTCCAAATGGTTTCTATGTGCACATTCACAATTCTGGGATTTTTTGCAAGTTCTCAACAGCAAGGCAGAGCTCTTACTCTGGGGACTAAGGAGCACATCCCTAGAAACCACAGGATGTCAAATTGATGATATTTAAAGACAACCCCTGCCAGCATCATTGCACTTCCAGCATGGGGAGGGTCACAGAAACCTCCATGGGAGGTTTTGTCTCTGCTGCACAAGTCACTCCTGGCACCTGCAGTGCTGCTGCTCTGAGCTGCAAACCAAAATTACCTCCAGAAGAATTCATGCATGAATGGTCTGACTATTGGAGCTGCGCACAGCACTGCCCTGTGGCTGCTGCCAGCACCAATGACCCCCAAAGAAAAGGGATCAGCTGAGTAAAAATAAATCCAGGCATTCCTGACAGGTACAGGCACTGTAAAATCATTTCTCCAGCTACCAGAGACAGTCCATTTCCAGAAAAGAGCAGAAAACATTTTTATTACTGCCCAGCTCATTTTCTGCCTTTCTACAAGCCTTACCCAGTTCAGCAGATTTATTCTGGAGCTCCAAGATAAGCAGCTTTGAATCATCTTCAGATTTCTTTAATCTAAGGAAATGGTAAATGAAAAATCCCAAATGTAGGGTACAAAGCACTGCATTTGAAACTTACAGGACAATAAGACAAAGTCTTAGCACAAGCACTTTAAGAACATTTATCTTTCAACAGGCAGGTGATAGATCTGCCTGCAACACACATCAAATTTCACTTTTAAAACCTCAGAACAGTAGACATAAAAGTAAACAAATATATACCTACAGAAATCTGTATTTCTTAAAGACAGAATTATGAAAGTTGGAGGGGGCAAAAGATTACTTTTTATACAGTATCAACTATGACAAACAAAAAAAATACATTAAATTCTCTGCATTTAGACCACTGCGTGAAAAAAATTTCAGCTTCATTTCCAATTGTTATTGATTTCGTCATAGACTGCAACCTGTAAGATCACTCTTGGAATTTAAACTCATTAATTTACCTATTTTGTTCTTCTTGCAGCAAGCTTTTCAAATTGGCAACAGAAGTCTCAAACTCCTCTGTCAGGGCTGCAAGCAAAGCCTTCATTTTTTTACATTCTTCCTCCTGCTCTTCCTTTTCTCCAGTGACCTGAATTAATGTTTTCACTGTAGTCTGGAATTCAGTTTCCAAGTTCTTCTGAGTAACCTTCAAGACATGATATCATTTCTAAACATGTTTTGCAACAAAGATCTACAGCTGTTTCATGTCTAAAGTATCCATAATTACTTATGCAAATACTCATCTAGTCTATTTCTACTGTAAAACTATAAGCAAGGGGTACCTCTGCCTTTTGCAATGAAATTTTAGCCTCTTCCAGCTCTGCCCTCAAATGTTCTTTACTGCCCTGGGATTCCTTTAACATTTCTTCATTATGTACTAAGCAAAAAAAGATGTTTATATTTTTAAAAATAGGATTATTTACTAAAAAATGCTGCTAAAAATGGAAAATTACATACATTTAAAGAATGTAACAAAGACTAATGGTACTGACATCATATACTATAAAATAATATATAAAATTTGAATATGGATGGCTTAAAAGTATTGGCAATCAAGTCCTGAAAAGTAAGTTTCCTCAGTGACATCTGCCTGACTGTAAATTTGCAAAACTGAAGCAACATATTTTTCCCTTGTAATTTTCAAAAGCTCTCACTGCTTGACTCACCCTTAAAACTGCCCTGCCAGTCCTGCTCCCACATGAGCAGCTCCTGTTCCAAACAAAAATAAGGCCCTCAAGGCCCCAAAATTCTGCTGCCAACCAGCAACAGAATAAGACTATCATGGCCCTGTTTCCTATGCTTCTATAAACAATTACATATAATAAATAAAGATTCATAAACAATTACATTTCAATTCTATAAACAATTACATTTAAACACAGCAGGCAGAACATTCTTACATTTTGCTTCCATTAAGTCAGCAATCTTATTTTGTGACGTCTGCAGCTGAGCCTTGATGTCTTTTATGACATCATCTTTTTCATCTCTCTGTATGGTAAGAGCTGAAATCTAGAAAAATGCAAGAAATATCATCATGAAGTCTGGAGAAGGGACAGATATTAATTTTCATTTGTACCCAGGTATGATAAGCAGACATTTTGCTGTCATTCAAGTTAGATTAGATAGATTAGATTAGATTAGATAGATAGATAAGATTAGATAGATAGATAGATAGATAGATAGATAGATAGATAATATTTGGCTAGATATAATCTTAGCCAAATATTGATCAAGTCACATTACTCTAAACAAAAAAGTTCTCCAATTCAAAATCAAACCATAAATTCCAGTAGACTAAAGAGACTGAAACACCACTAAACTTAAAAGAATTTGACTTAAATGCAGCTTCAGATGTTATTTTGTCTTTTTTACTAATACCCAGAAACACTTCTTGGCTCTTGCATTGCCCCATTAGTCCCAAATAAAGCTCTACATCTTAGATGGCAAAATGAGCAAATCTGCTTTTCCTTTTGACTGACTTCCAGTCTGCATTCTTTTTCAAATTTTTCCACTTTTTCTGCTTCTTCTTTTACTTTGGAGATACAGTAACATCCATAGTTAACATTCTAGCTGAAATAAACTCCAAGCTCAATACAACTTCCAGTTTAAGGTTGCCTGGAATTGTACAGCTGTACCATTTGTTTCCCAAGAGTAATTGCTGAGGCAATGTTTGATTTTATAATGAAAATACAAACAGAAGAGAGCATGTGAGAATGAAACAGGAACATAGCAGGCTATACATAGAGAGAGAGAGCATTTAGCTAAAGTTTCTGTAGCTATACACTCGTGCATTATCATTTAAATAAACAAACTATGGGAAGTAAGTACTGATCTCTAGACTGTTCTTCACAGACAAAACTTCAATTTTGAGTGACTGTTTGAGAAATAAAATTCCAGCTTTGGCCCAGTGGAACAGCAACAGAAGGGGCCAGGCAGTGACCAAAGGCAGCAGGAATAAAAGAAGGGTCCCAGTGTCTCAGTGTGAGCTGCTCACCATTCCAGAACTTCACACCTGGCTGCCTGACACTGCATGTGTAACACAAGCTATGAAGTACAAAAATGAGCCAGCTGCATAAACTCAATAAACAGAATTCTCACATTTGAAACTCATTTCCAATCTGTCGTTCTCTGCTTGCACACGAAGCTCTTCAAATGCCACCGTCATTCTCTAAAAACAAAATTTAATATTTGAAGTTCAATACTGGAAACCCTGGAACTTCTCCAGGGGCTGCTGCCCACCTCAGCCATTCTGAGGAACCAGCAGGGAGGTGAAACAGAGCCCAGAAAGAAGCCAGAAGCTGTGGCAGTGACCCAGCACTAAGCACACATCACCCAGATCACAGGGATCTACATCCCACACACTGCTGGCACCTTCTCCATTTAATGTGCTTTATAGAACGCAAAAATCACTCTTGAAAAGGGATTGAAAACCCAACTTCATGCATCACACATGACATGATACCCACACATGATGGACACAAACAGTATCCCAACATAAACATGGAACTCAGCTCAGCTCACATAACTCGCATTCCTTTCATCAAGCTTGCTCACTTACTTCTACGTTGCTGTGAAGTTCCTCATACAATTGTATTGTTGCTTCCTTTTCCTGTTCATCTATCAAAGCAAGAACATATAAGAAAGGTTTTCTTTTGGACAAGAATGCCAGCTGCCCAAGTCATAATTTTTAATCAGCATAATGAATTAACAAAGGAATTATCAGCTCCATTCTTACTAAATAAGTCATTATGAAACATGGTGCCAAAAGTTACAGAATCTAGGGAAAATGTGTATTTCATTGAAACATTAAGCAAGCTCAACTTTTAAATTTCCTTCCCAAGATATTTTTTTTCTGTGAAAAGTGTAATTCTGGATCAGTTTATGCGACCATATTAATTATTATAGTATTAATGCTGTTGAATAATAATGTATCAAAACTGTTAGTATTTATAAACTGTAATCTAGGGTTTAGCACTTAATTTCTTCCTATCAGCAGATGCTGATAGAGCATCTGAACTGTCATTATAAAATTGCAACACTCCATGTCCATATTTTCCTTCTTTCCTTTCACTTTTGTAATTGATACTATTTTTTCCTAAGAAAACAATTAAAAAGAGAACAGTAAAAGAAACAGCTATCAAAAAAGAACAGTACATCTATATACAAGGATGTCTAGAATTAAGGCTAAAAAGAGATAGACACTCCTTAAGTATCCAGGATCAAGTTAGTAAAATTATAATGATTATAATAACAATTCTAAATTGCATATAAAGCAAAATTCCCAATCAATAACATATTTTAAAACCTCAAGAATTTAAACTTCATTAAGTTATCCAACTGTCTTGGCTTGTTCAGTTTCATGAGAAGAATTCCAGTTACTCATTATACCTTGGGGTTCAGACCTTTTTTCCCCACAAATGTGTGATGGCTGAAAACAGGAAAGGTCAGCTCTGGAAATTTGTTACAGAGTGCTGGGAATTCAGAGTAGATTCTACTGCCTAAAACCAGGCATGAAGTGTCACTTCTCATGTCTGAATACATTCCCAGAGTGTGGCTGGGACTGCAAAGCTTCAATGGGCTGAGCAGCCTTGGGGAGCCCTGCCCTGCCCTGCAGTGGCTCCAGTGCCAGTCGGGGCTGTGGGCACTGCCTCAAACCTGGAGCACTGTTTGGGCACCCAAAGAGCTCCCAGGCTGGCAACCTTGCAGCAAACAATCTCACTGCCTTCAAAAGCCCTCTGCATTCAGCATTACAAACCACAAATCTGTTAGACCTGGGGCTTCACTTCCAATTTTGTGAGCCACTTAAAATTCACTTCTCATTCTGAGAGCCACATCCAGTCGATCTCAACCGTAGAACTTTTCTGAACAGCACGAGAAATTTCTTCTTCTTGCTTCTGTTTGTGAATTCAGATCAAGCTAGAAGTACATTTATCTGATAAATAAAAACTAAAAAAGCATTTACATTTGCTGGTCTTCTCTGTGAAGCGAGTGCAGGTTTCCTTGAGCAGATTACACAGATGCCTCGAAGCAGCAGCTCTAAAGGAGGGAAAAATATCATGTTTGCACAGGAGTGCACAGTGCTTTGTGCACCTAAGGAGTAACAATGGAAATGACCTTCAAAATTTAACAGCTACATAAAACTGCCCACATGGAAACTGATTATTTCCACCACAAAAATATATCCTTGGTTCTATTACTTACTCTTTCAAGAGATCTTTATTTTCACATATCTCATCTTCCAGTTTCAAATGGAGTTTCTCATTTTCAAACTGATTTCATGGGGAACAGATGCAAAAAGACACTGTTATTGAAAAATATATTAGAAATACACTTGAACTTCTCAAATCCCTCATGAAAAAGTCACTTGGGGCATCAGTAGACAGAAGTCTGTTTTATCTGGTATTACATGCTGAGTCATCTTTTGCATAAAAGATACAATAATTAATGAACAATAATTTACCAGCAAATGAGACACTTACAGGTATATTCTTCATACCCACCCTCACACAGGACAGGTGCCTGCAACTTCTCAAAATAATCATTTTCTCAAGGCACAAACCAAACTGCAACAGTCTTTAATATTTAATTGTATCAATAATAGTGTCATACTGAATCAGGAAGCACTGAACTTCATCTGTTCAATGTACATTATACAATACTGGCCTGCAGTTCTTGAATGGCTTTATTCTGTGCTTCAATAATCTTTCTATTCTCTTGGAGTTTTCTTTCTTTCTGGTTTAGTTCAGTTTCTACAGTCAGTTTCCACTGCTTGATCTTCTCAGCCTCTTTGTAGAGTTTTGAGAACAATTCATTCGTTGTTTCTGGATTCTATTAGAACAGGTTCCACAAGTTAATCTCAAATACTATCTAATTAATAGTATATAATATCTAATTAATACTGTTGTAGATAATGTATTTATCTCTTAGAAACATCACAAGAGTAATATTTTTTCCACAGATGGTGATATAAGCTTATATATGATCAGGAGCCCAAGTTTAAATCTTTGTGCATCCTCTGTGTATGTATCAAAAGGCATTACAGGGCACATAGGAGATACAAATACAATGAAATATCCCAAACCCCCTTCAGACATCACCAAATAGATGGGCTTAAAGACACGGATAACTGCAATCCACCAAAATCAACAAAAATTTTGCCAGAATTATCAGTGAAGCCAAATTTCCTTCTAGCAGGTTCTTCACCCCATTTCTGTCCTCTCCTTCTGACAGACACTGCTGAGTTAAGTAAAAGCAGCTTCAGAGACTTTGCCCAGGAGTACCTGTGATATTGCCATGGACACACACAGAATCACAGAATCACAGAATCACAGAATCACAGAATAATGAGGCTGGAAGAGACCTCTCAGATCATCGAGACCAACCTATGCCCTGAAACCTCAACTGCAGCACCAAGTGCCATGTCCAGGCTTTTTTTAAACACATCCAGAGATGGTGATTCTATCACCTCCCTGGGAAGAGCATTCCAGTGCTTCATTATTCTTTTAGTGAAATTTTTTTCCCTAATATCCAACCTATCCCTTCCCTGCTGTAGCTGGAGACTGTGTCCTCTGGTTCTGTCAGTGCTGCCCGGTGGAAGAGACCAACCCCACCTGGCTCCAGCCTCCCTGCAGGAAGCTGTAGAGAGCAATAAGGTCACTCCTGAGCCTCCTCTTCTCCCGGCTAAACAGCCCCAGCTCCTTCAAACGTTCCTCACAGGGCTTGTGTTCCAAACCCCTCACCAGCCTTGCTGCCCTCCTCTGGATGTGCTCCAGCATCTCAACGTCCTTCCTAAACTGAGGGTCCAGAACTGGACACAGCACTCAAGGTGCAGCCTCAGCAGTGCCCATACAGGGGCAGAATGAGCTCCCTGCTCCCGCTGGCCACACCATTCCTGACCCAGGCCAGGAGCCATTGGCCTTCTTGGCCACCAGGGCACACTGCTGGCTCATGTTCAACCGGCTGTCACCAGCACCCCCAGGGCCCTTTCTGCCTGAGCACTGTCCAGCCACACTGTCCCCAGCTTGGAATGCTGTAGGAGATTTTTGTGGCCAAAATGTGGAACTCAGCACTTGGACTGATTAAACTTCATGCTGCTGGACTCTGCCCATCCATCCAACTGATCTAAGTCTCTCTGCAGAGCCCTCCTTCCTCCCAATAGATCAACACAAGCTCCCAGCTTAGTGTCCTCTGCAAATTTACTGATGAAGGATTCGATGCCCTCACCCATGTTGTCTATAAAAATATGAAACAGGACTGGTCCCAGTACAGAGCCCTGAGGGACGGCACTGGTGCCTGGCTGCCAGCTGGATGCAGCACCATTCACCACCACTCTCTGGCCCGGCCATGCAGCCGGTTCTGAGCCCAGCACAGAGTGCTCCTGTCCCAGCCATGGCTGCAGCTTTTCCAGGAGTGTGCTGTGGGACACAGTGCCAAAGGCCTTGCTGGAGCCCAGAGACACAACACCCACAGCCTTTCCTGCATGCACCAGGCCGTCACCTGCTCACAGAAGGAGCCCAGATTGGTCAGACATGACCCATCCTTGGTAAAGCCCTGCTGGCTGGGTCTGATAGCCTGGTCATGCTGTGAGTGCTGTGTGATAGCACTCAGTGTGAACTGCTCCATTATCTCACCTGCCACTGGGGCCAGGCTGACTGGCCTGGAATTACCAGGATCCTCCTTCCTACTTTTTTTGTACATGGGTGTCACACTGGCCAGTGTCCAATCCTCTGGAACCTCACAGTGAGCCACAACTCCTGATAAATGATGGAGAGAGGCTTGGCAAGCTCATCTGCCAGCTCCCTCATCACCCTGGCATGGATCCCATCTGGAACCAGGGATTTATAAATATCCAAGTGTCCCAGCAGTTCTCTGCTCACACATGGAGCAAGAAGGAAAACCACCACCCTTGTGCCCTTACAGCACCTTGAAAGTGCCCTACAAGCAGTGCTGGGCCAGTGGTTGAGGCAGGGAGAGCAACACACGAGTCCCAAGGGCCCTTTGGTTCACTTACAACAGCCCCAAACACCATCCTTGTTTTGGCTGCATCACAGTTTTGTTACAGTCCTGATGGTACTTTAATAGCTTAGGATTAAAAAAGTCTAAAAAGTTGTCAGGGATATGAAAAACAGCAGAGAGAGCACAAGAAATGTGTTTTATTTTGTGGTAGCAAACAGTGTTTTGTAGCTGCAAAGTAGAGAAGCTATTGCAAAAAAATGAGCTGTACTGAGTTGTGCTAAAGCAGAGATCTGCTGGTAAAGACACTGTGAAAGGAATCCAGTGCTTGAGGAAACCACTGAATTCATTGTTTTACAGATAAAATAAAGCCAGAAAGGGCAATTGGGATCATCTACTTCAGTTTTCCAAAGAATACTCTGACTTCAACCCTTCTGCCCCTCAACAGAAGATTCCGCAGCAGTTCGACAAGGATGCTTAAGTGTTTAAATCTTACTCTAATTAAAGCTCATAGACTTTGCAGACACTTCAAACAAAGAAAAAAACAACAACAATATTGCAATCACCTTAATTTTAAAAGATTAATTTCCAGGTGTGTTCACTAAATCACAAGTATCTCCTCTAAGTGATTCAGCTTTAAACACGAGACAGAAAACATTATTCCCTTTTGACTACTTCCTTTAGGCCTGAAATATCTACTGAATAATGCTTTAGGCACTGTTTGGGAACAAATTCAAAAGACCCCAAGGAATTAGATGTGCAGAGTTGATACTTAGCTGACCTCTTCACCTACTCCAGAGCAAAGTTTCGCTTGCTGTGAAATTGCATCTGAAACATGAAGAGATTTTGATCAATGTATTTCTAAAAAAAGTAACAGTGAAACTGTATTTAACAGTTACAGACATGAAACTGTGAGACTACTCATGAAAATTAAAACTTGACAATATATAAAAATCTAAAGAAGGTGCATGGCAAATATTCCAATTGTACCTGAATCAGTGATTTCACCATGGCTCAACACATCGAATGGCAGCTTAAAGTCATCATCTGAGCATCTGTGAATACCCTGCACAAATTTAAAAATTAGTTCCTTAAGAGTAGATTTGCAAAGAAGAATTATAAAAGCCAGAAAAAATCCCTACAGATGATGTGAAAATAGAATGTGTCATTAATTAAACAGCTGCCTACAATTTTCAAAGCCCAAGGTATTGGTAATGGCTTTGGAACTCACTTCTTACTTCCCAGTGGTTGATCAAACTGTTGGTGTTCTGCAGTTTGATTTATAGACTGTGGCCAAAGGGGAGCTTTCAATGCAGGGAACTCAGCAGCTCCTGCCTGTCTGGGCACTGCTGCATGGCAAAGGACTCAAGGAGAAAAATTACTTTTCTGAAGACTTTTCAGTAATTGATATTTCTTTTTTGCTTTACTTTCAAGGGCACTTCTAAACGATATCTGATTATGTTTCAGTATGAAAATACCCTTTTACAAGTTTTTTAAGTCACAGAAGTTCATCCTGTAAACAGCAAACTCATCTGCTGTCAGAATATCCTGTTTGAATCTCAACATATTTCATAAGGAGCTTTGACATGAAAAAATAACTTGTTGAATTCTCATAACTCAGCGTGGGGACAGAACATTTTCACTGCACACCTGACCTGGTGAGACCAAGACGCCAATGCCAGTGCGAGCATCTGAGTGGGGCCTGTGGGAATCCATAAAATCAGAGGGGTTTCAGAAAGCTGCAAAAGGCAGGCCTCAGAGACAGCAGAACTGTGATTAGTGCCAAGCAGTAGCCATGACATAGGTCAGCAGAAAAATTATGCAAAAAGTAGAAAAGTAATGACAAATAGAACAATGGTCTGTGTATTAATGCTTGGCTAGAATAACTCCCTAAGTTACAGAAAAGTTTATCTAGCAAGATATTAGAAAGTTCTAAGCTTAATAATGGAGCTCTGTGCATTGTGTTTCAAGGCTTACAAGCAGGTATTGTATTCAAAAAAGGCAAGCATTGTTTTAACCAATGGAACATGTGCTTATAGTGGTTGGATAGAACTGCTGTAAATATGCTTTTGCTTTGTGTGATTGGTCAAAAAACTTTTAAAGTAAGTTGTCACATGAAGTTCTTTGTCTGCTGCCTGGGATGTGAGCTGCTGGCATCTTCCCATTGTCATAACCACGTAATGAGACTGATGCTGGAAAATAAAACAGCTCAAGGCAGTTCCTCAGCAGTCCCGTCCCGTTGGTGATTTGTACACAGAGCCCGGCCAGCGATAGATCCCTGCTCGCTCTCTGGGCTGAATTACCCACAGCAAACGCGGACTTACAACACAGAGCGGATGCTCCAGAAGATGATTCCCTTCAGTTTTGAGAGAACACAACAACAAAAGTCTTTGAAATTCAAACTGAAGATGTCTGTGCATGTGCCACTCGAGGCATACGCACAGAAATGAGTCCAGTGCAGGAGCCGTCCCGGCCTATGCAGGGGCAGGTGGGTGTGTGCTCCAGCCCGGGGCAAGGAGCAGGTGTGTGTGTGCTCCAGCTGGGGGCTCTGCCGGGGCACTCCCCGGGCCCAGCACTGTCCCCGTGTCCCCGGGAAGGGCCCCTGCGCTTTCCCCCCGTCCCCTCCTCAGCCGCGGCTTCCAGAGCAGCACAGCCCGAGGAGGCGGCCGGGGTCGGGGGCGGGTGTGGTATGGGCCGCCCTCAGCGGCCCCGCGGCCGAGCGCTCACCTGGGATCTGCCCGCAGACACCTGCCCAGCGCTCAGACGCGGCGGCATGAACAATTTAAAGCGGTTTTCCTTCTCCATGGCTCCGATAAAAGGGCGGGCGGGGCGGCCCCAGTTCCCAGCGGCCGCTGAGGGCGGGCGCGAAGGGCGGGAAGCGGCAGCGGCCCCTCAGCGCGGGAGAGCTCTGAGGGGAAGGGGGGGTCCCGCCGGTACAGGGAATAACTGGGGGGGGGCCCGTCCTCCCGTGGGAAAAATGCGTGATTTATGATTGCCTTTTCGCAAATATTAAAATGAATATTATATGTGTTGTGTCAGAAAGTCATGCTGTATTAATTTTCTTAAGTAGTGTGTTAAATCTAGTTTTAGGGTATAACATAATGTTAAAAAAAAAACTATGCTATGTAAAATACTTTTTTTAAAGAAAGGACTCGCAACGAGATAGCGGCCACAGGACACCTAAATCTTTCAGAGAAAGAGAATTTATTGCTCTCTTATCAGAAGAAACGAACTTCTTCCTGCCTGCTCAGCTATGAAGACGCCGTCAGGATTCAGAGGAAGAAAACAGAATCCTGTGTTTGAATAGAATTTATGCGTCATGTATGAGGGGTATGAATATGCAACAGGCTATTGTTTTTAAGGGTTAACCCTCTGTTAATGTGTGTCCTTTTTCTGGCTTATGCTGCCCAGAAGAAGTTACCCAGACGTCTGTAATTCTTTGTTTCTATTATCTCATATTGTCCTAATTCAAATTGTCCAAATTATTAATACTCTAATTATAAAAGTATCTTACATAGCATAGTTTCTATTTCAACATTATGGTATAACCTAAAACTAGATGTAACACACTACTTAAGGAAATTAGTACAACATAACTTTCTAACACAACACATATAATATTCATTTTAATATTTGTGAAAAGCCAGTCATACAATATGCATTTTTCACACAGGTAATGCAGGCCCTGGAGGCATCTCCTGAAGCTGGCACAGCCCCAGCAGATGGCATCGGTGAGGAGGGGGCTGCTGGGGGGCAGTTTGGAATAACTGTGCTGTCCTAGGGTGACATTAGGACGCTTGTATCCCCAGCTGTCTGTTCTGTTTATGCTGGATATTATGTTCTTTGCCTTCAAGACTCGCTCTGAAGAGTGAAGTTTTGTTTTGGTTTTGTTATCAGCCGCTCCCCCATGGCTGGCAGGACACAGAGACGGGGCAGTACATGGTGCTGCTTTTGCTTTTTGCTTGGCTTTTTGCTTTGCTCTTGCTTTTGTTTCTGCTCATTAGTTACTTTAGCTAAGCACTCCGAATTTTTGCCTGGACTGTTTTCCTTTCCCATTTTTGGAACCACTCAAACCTGCTCCAGACTGGGCCCTGGGAAACACCGAGAGTTTGCACCTTGTGGCTGCAGCAGCTGCCCCAGCACCAGAGGGACTGATAACAGAGCGACCACCCCCAGGAGAGACTTTGTGAATTTGTCATCTTTTTCAGAGTGGTGAAAGAGTGTTGTCACCTGGTATTGTTCATTTTGTGTGCTGGGGGTGCTTTGCCTGTTAAATGAACAGGTTCTTTCCACTTCTCTCCAAGGAATCCTTCCCGACCCGTTTGGCAGGAGGGGCTGTGTGGGTTTGCTTTCTGGAGGGGCCCCTTTGGAGGTTTTCTCCCAAATTTGCCCTAAACCAGGACAAAATTTGGTGCCCAATGCATGGGGCTTGAGAGAGAGTGGAAAAAACCCTTGGCTGACTGCATTTTGGTTGCCATTACTCTGTGTTGGTATCAAGCAGTTACAATGGCCATGTTTTTTGGATTCATAATGTCTCTTGGGGTGGAGGCTTGCATGCATTTCTGGTCCCTAGGTGCAGAGGATCATTAACGGGACATCACAGCATGATCAATATGATCAAGTGAAGCCAATTTATTACAAAAAGCAAGCCATCTTTATACTGTTCTCTATTGTTCACACCTCAAGCTAATATGTGATTGGTTAAGTCCTTTTTACGCACGCATTTTGACATTTCAGTTAATTTTAGTTAATCTTTCTTCTTCAGGCGTCTTGCTGCAGGTTTTCTTGTGTGCCTTTGCATCCCGAACCGTCTGCTGCTGAGCATGTTCTTCTCCTTTTGTGTCCTTCAAGGGCATAGAGACCTTACTCAGTTTCTATGAAGGCTGGATTGTGCATATGTTGCATATGTCCATTGTCCTGCAAAAAACCCTCAACACTCCTCCCAATGCTTTCTGGTCCTTCAAGTGCCCTTCAGCTGACTTGTTTCATGCTTTGAGCTTCAGGGAATTGCCTAATATTTCTGAAGCTCAAAAAAATAGCATATTAGTCAACATCTTAATTGTGTTTATATCTCACAGAATTACCTTTTCTTTTGTCTTTGTCTGAAACTGTTACTGTACGGAAATCTCTGGGGGATGGTGGACATGTCAGATGGTGCTGGGACATCCCAGAGCACGTGGACCTTGGCTCTGCACAGGAGAGCTCTTCATCCCCTTTCTCTCTTTTCCTCCCTCTGGGCATGGAGGGAGCTCCTGACTTCAGCGTGTGACTCGTGTGTGCAAAGAGCAAATCTGGGCAGAATTGGGGCAGGGAGGGTTTGGGGAGACCTTGGGATCTGTGCTGGGCACAGAAAGTGTTTTCCATTGCTCTGAGGCTGCCTGCTGTGGAAAGTGGACTTAATATCCAGCACAAGGATGACTTTTGCATTTGATGGAGCTGTGTCTTCCCTTGGCTTTGTTGGCTGACAAGAAATGAACATCCCTCTGTGTCTTGGGCAGCTCCTTCTCCAAGGAAAGCAGGTGGGAGTTGGAGCCAAGGAGCTGAAAGCTGCAGGTGCAGCCTGGGCTGGAGGGAGCTCAGATTTGCACAAGGCTGCTCTGAGTGCCAGGGCTTGGATGGGGGAAATGGTGGGGTGGGGGTAGGGACAGAGTCTGATTGATTGTCAGCCATGAAGGATCTTGATTTTCATATCTATTCAAACAGCATGAGGATGTACTTGGATTCAGTGTCAATTGAAGATTGCACATATCAATTTATTAACAGGGAAAAAAACCTAAACGGGACCTAAGAAATCTTTTCTCACTGTTTTTTAAAATAGAATATATTCAGTTTGAATGCACTTCTGAAATCTGCCTAATTAACCACACACAAGATTTGAAAACTGAAATCAAATTATCCCCAGAGGCTTGGCTTGTTAAAGTGTTCTGAATGTTACTGAGCCCTGGGACACTGAATTCCTGCACTGAAGAGCTGAAGGCTGAACAAGCCTCTGGAGCAGGAAAATTCAGCAGCAGCCTCCAAGTTGCTGAGGATGTCAGCAGCCCCCACTGAGGCCATCCCTGCCCAGAGACCGTGGGGGAATGGGCAGACAAGGAGAGCGTCCCTGGGGCTGGGGCAGCACAACTCAGAGGCACCAGAGGCTCCAGCTGGGAAATGGAGTGTGGAATGTGGCTGGGAGCTCAAAAGAACAAAACAGCCTTTACTGTGAACTTTAGAAAAATCAGAGAAACTTTGGCAAAAGGTTTAGTATGACGTTCAATCAACAAAAACCAATTCTCAAAGCACTGACTTGGCCCATTCATCTTCACGAACCCTTAGCTTCATCAATTTTAAGTTACTCAAATTCTACAAGAAGCGTGAATTAAAAAGAGAGAAAGACAAAGAAGATACAGAGAAGCACACACACAGCTACCAACTCCTGGATTCCTGCAGTGTTCAGATAGAAGTTCCAAGAGGAGGTAGGGTCAAGATGTGCGCTTGCTTTGTGGTCAGCCTTAAATACCCCTTGGTCTCCCTGGGCCCTTCCCCCAGGTGGGACTTGGGCTCATTTGGTCCCTCAGGAGCTGGGCTGGGGGCTGCAGAGGTGGCTGTGGAGCATTGCATGTGCTGTGCCAGGGACTGGCAGACACTGCTGGGCTGGGATAGAGGCTCTGGGGGCATTGGGGTCACAGGGCAGGGCAGGGCTGGGGTTCCAGGGCAGGGCAAGGCTGGACCTGCCCCTTCCTCCCCCCCACACAAAATGTTTCGAGCCAACAATCTCCTCCAGCCTGTCACTACAGGGAATGTTGGAGGTGAAATCCCATTTGTGGCCATGGGCACCTGGATTAGAAGGACAGTTATTTTCCACAGGAAGGAAAGCACAGAGCTCCAAGGTTTGGAAGGCAGGTGAGAGCCTCAGTAGGCCAAGGCCAGCCAGACGTGTCAGGAATGGCAGATTTTTTTGGAAGCAGTCTTTGAATTTAGGGAATTTTGGAGGTGGAAAACCAATCTCGGCCATGGGCACCTGGAGAGGCAGGACAGTTCTTTCCCATGGGAAGGAGAGCATGGACCCTTCCTCAGTGTTTTGGGGACAGATGAGAAGTGACTATTGTGAAACCACTGCCAGCCAGACTTGTTCTGGCAATATTCCTATGGGAACAATCTCAGGATATAAGGAAATCTGGAGGTGAAATCCCAATTCTGGCCATGGGTGCCTGGAGCAGAAGGACAGTTCTTTTCCATTGGGAAGGAAAGCACAGAGCCCCAGTGTTTCAGCAGCAGATGAGAAGTGACCCTCAACATGCACAGGTCAGCTGGTCCAGTCAGGCAGTCCATGGGAGGCCAAACCAGCCAGAGCTGTTCTGTGTTCCCTTGGTTTTATGGGGCTCCATAGTGTCACAATGGTGCCTTGGATCCATGGAGCCCCGCCGTGTCATCATGGTGACTTGATTCCATGGGTTCCAGCAGTGTCACAATGGCCCCTTGATTGCAAGAAGACCTGCAGTGTCACACTGGCCCCTAGGTTCCTTTGGGTCCCACAATGTCACAGTGGCCCCCAGGTGTCATAAGGCCCCACAGTGTCACAATGGTCCCAAGGATTCCATGAGCCCTTGCAGTGTCACAATGGTCTCTGTGGCTCCCCAGGCCCCACAATGTCATGGGACTCCTCTGTTCCATGAGGTCTGCAATATCACAATGGACCTTTGGACCCTGGGGCTTTGCTGTGTCACAATGGTCTCCTCTGGCTTCAAAGTGTCACAATGGACCACTGATGACATGAGGCCACTCTGTGTTGCCCTGGAGCTTTGGTTCCATGCAGCCCTGCAGTGTCACAAAGGCCTCTTGGTTTCATGAGGCCCCACAGTATCACAATGGTCCTCCCAGGGCCACCATGAGGAGGTCCATAGTATCACAATGGACTTCCTCGTGGTCTCACTGGTTCCATGAGGCCTCACAGTGTCCCAATGGTTTGCTTATTCCACGGGGCCTCTTAGTGTCACAATGGTCTCCATGTTTCCATGAGGCCCAGCAATGTCACAGAGCTCTCCATGATTCCATGGTGCCCCACAGTGTGACAAAGGCCCCTTGGTTCCATGAGGCTGTGATGTATCTTAATAGTCTGACCATGGTTCCATGAGGCCTTGCAATGTCACAATGGACCTTTGGCTCCATGGGGTCTCACAGTGTCACAATGGTCCCTTGGTTCCATGACACCCCAAAGTGTCACAATGGTCTCCACAGTCCTCTGCAGCTCATCACAAACATTGTCTGCTCCAGCCACTGCTGCTGCCCAACCAGCTCCTGGTTTCTGTAGGAGCAGCCTGGGAACTGTTTTTGTTCCCTCAGTGGCACAACATCCCTGTTCTCACCCTGCCAAAGAAAGCTGTTGATGCCAAGTGCGGCCAGGATGAACCATTGCTGGGACTGAAGCCCCTCTCTTGGGGCCCTGCAAACAGCGCTCCAAAAGGAGCCCTTGGAGCTCTCCTGGTCCAGCGACTCCCTCTGAGTGGGGCCTCTCCCAGCCGGGAACTCTCCCGTTTGCTGCACTCGGGGATCCCCAACAACGACGGAGCCTGGGCCGATCCCCACACTCCTCCAGGCTCAACCCTTCACCCACTGGGGAGATGCCAACGGATCCACAGGGAGCATTTTCTGCCCTCAGGGGAATTTCTCCCAGGTGCCTTGCACTGACTCTTTGT
Source organism: Melozone crissalis (assembly GCF_028551555.1). NCBI lineage: Eukaryota > Metazoa > Chordata > Aves > Passeriformes > Passerellidae > Melozone > Melozone crissalis. Next base: position 2,618,974 of record NW_026535860.1, read on the forward strand.
GTGCACACAGGAGTGCCTGTGCTGGGGAAATGTGGCAGAAATGCTGCTCTCTGAGGGGTTTGAGTGCCTTGGATAGCTGAGTCAGTCAGATATCCAGATAGCTGTAAGTAATGTAAAGTCATGAGGTCTAAGCTAACTTCAATTCTATTAAGAGTTGTTCTTTTGCAAAATTTTTATGTTTAATTTAAGTTGTTAGCTAAATTAAATATTGTTAGGTGTTATTCCTCTGTTAAATTGCTAAGTCATAGGCTATAAGTAAAGTTAAATACTGTTTAGTGCTGTTGTTTTGCTAAACTTTGATGTTTAAGGTATCGGTACATTTAAGGTGTAAGTTAAGTCCTGTTAAGCGTGAGGCCTGTTAAGCTTTAGGCTATATTCCTTTTATCCTTGCCCTCACTGTGCATGTGTCATACACACACACAGGGACAGTTCTCAGTTCATTTCTGGTTTGATTGCCTGGATTTTGTTTGTTGTTGTTGCTTTGTTTCCTTGGTGTGCCTCAAGTTTCCAGTCAGGAGCAGAGTGACTCTTGCCAAGGAACTTTGTGCTGCTGTCCCTTAATATTAAATCTGGTTTTTGCTGATCCCTTGCCATAGATTTTTTCAGCGCTCTCAAGGCCTCATTGGTAATAGGGTGAAGGAGCCCTGGCCCAGGCTCTGGCCCTGGGGGACATGGGGACGCTGCCAGGGGGTCCCTGTCCCCCTGTGCCACCCCCAGGGCCCTGTCCCCCCATCCCCGTGTCAGGTTCTGGGGTCGATCTCGTGGAACATCCTCTGGGGGATGCTGCGGGGCCGGGGGCGGGGGGACCTGGGGGGACAGGGGACCCCACTGTGCACGAGCAGGGTTGGAATGCTCTGGGGAGAACTGTGAGGGGGGCCGGGGTAGAGTGACCTCCCCAGTGACCTCACACAGCCCCTGTGATGTCACACAGCTGCCTCTGTGATGTCACACTGCCCCTGGGATGTCACACTGCCCTTTGATGTCACAATGCCCCTGTGATGTCACACTGCCCCTTTGATATCACACAGCCATCTCTGTGATGTCACACTGCCCCTGTGATGTCACACTGACCCTGTGATGTCACAGGGCCAACTCTATGTCACCCTGTGATTTCATACAGCAATGCTGTGACATCACAGAAGACTGATGTCACAAAGTCATCCTGTGATGTCACAATCTGTTCTGTGATGTCATAGCCTGCTCTATGATGTTACACAGTCACCAGGTGATGTCACAACCCACTCTCTGATGCCTCAGAGCCACCCTCTATGATGGCACACTCTGCTCTATGGCCTCACACTCTGGTCTGTGATGTCACAGCCAGATCTGTGATGTCACCACTAGCTCTGTGATGTCACAGAACCCTCAAGAACCCTCAAGAACTCAATTCCATTGAAACACTGAAGTTTCTTGTACTTTGAAGACATCCCTGTCAGAGACACGACTGAGAAAGTGTCCCCAGGCCCCAGGCAGAGCAGAGAACTGGAGGAAGTGACAACAGGTGGGGACAAAGAGAAGCCAAGTCTTGGTGCCCTGGGGCACAGCAGGGTCTGTGCCACCAAGGGCTGTGAGGAGACACCTTGTCCTGAGGCCCTGGGGCCTCCTGGCACAGCCCCAGCCAGGCTGGGCACTGTCAGACCCTTGTCCTGCCCTCAGCATCCCCCCCTAGCCCACATCCCAGGGGCCTCAATTAATGCTTTGAGACACTTCAATGTGTTGAAGGTACTTTGGATTTTCCTTCCCACACTGAGTGTCTGAGAGGTTTCTGTGCCATCCTGGCCACCAATTCTTTCCTCCAAGGAGTCCATGAGGAGCCTGTGTTGGAGAGGGACCTCAGTGGGAGCCATGAATGCCTGGAGACACTCTGGGTGTTTCCTCTGCCTTTGACTCCTGGCAAGGTTTGTGCAATCTCCTGCCAGGCCCTGATGTTCAAGGGCTCAGCTCCAAATGCACAGTGAGGCTCATGAGGATCAAGCAAGTCCTGACAAACCCTGGCTCTGCCTTGATTTCCCTCTGCTCCAGTGTAGTTCATTAGGAGGTTTTCCTTTGACAGTTATGGAGAAATAGTTCCAAGACCTTCCAGGAAATATGTAGTCCTATTTTAAAGGGTGTCTTTTATTGCTGTTCCTATTACACAAGAGATGATTGCAGCATTCAGTGACTGATATTGATGCAGGGACTCTCCTAAGGAGGTCTGGCCTGCTCACAGAAGCTGTGTCTTGAGCTCGGAGCCAGTGTAGACAAACTTGCTCCACATTCCTCAAGCCCATCGTGTCCCTCCTCACTCACCTGGGACCTGCTTTGCTTGAAGAACTGGCTGCACACAGCCAAAGAGGGATTTTTCTTCATTTCTTTTTGAAGCAATCTAAAACTCCTGAGTTTCCCCACTGCAAACAGACATCCTCCTCAAGTGTGTGCCAAGCCCAAGGTGCCACCCAGAGCACTCCAGACCTGTCCCGGGCCAGCTGTGAGGGTGCATCATCATCCCAACATGCAATGGTGCCATTGCAAGGGACTGTTCCACGGACACTTCAGGGACCCCAATGCCGTGTCTGGGTGCCATGGCAACCCCCATCAGTTCAGGTTTCCTTGGAAACCAGCCCAAGGAGCCATTTCTGCAGCCAGGTTCCATGGCCACTTGCCTGCAGAGCTGTTGCTGCCCTCGGTTGCCATGGCAACCCTGGGACAAAGCGGTGCCAGGGCTGTTCCAGGTACAATTGCAGTGACACTCGTTGGTGCCACCAGGTGCCATGGCAATGGCCATGAGGAACCATTCCTTGGTTTGGTGCCATGGCAACCAATGCCCGGCCCCCTTGTGATGGTTGGTGGCCATGGAAAGCTGTCCTGGCCCCTTGCTCAGGGCTGGTGTCACTGCCAAGAGCCAGAGGGGATCCCTTGCTGGGGGCTGTGCCATGGCCACCTGCCCTGTGCCGCGCTGGCCGCTCAGGCACCAGGAACCAGCAGCCAACGGCACTGCCAGGGCCAAAGGCCAGGTCAGCCAGACAGAAAGGGGCAGGGCTGGGCACTGTTTCCATGGCAACCAGCACTGGGGGGGACACCTGGGTCACCTGGCCTGGCAGTTGCCATGGAAACCCCTGGCAGGGACTGAGGGCACAGCCCCTGGCACTGAGACACTGCTGGGCCGGGTGCTGAGCACAGGGCTGAGCACGCAGAGATGGTTTTGTTCTTGCTGAGCTGCAGCACAGCCAAGGCCTGTCCTGCCCCTCGTCCAGCCACGCTGAAGAGGGGCTGGGGCTGTGGGGCAGCTGGGCAGGGGACACAGCCAGGACAGGGGAGCCCAACTGACCCCAGGCATAGCCCAGACCAGAGCACATCATGCTCAGGGTGTGAAGCGGGGGAACAGGGAGGAAGGGGGGAATTTGGGAGGGAGGGCTTTTGCCTTCCCAGGGAACACCTAGGCAAGAGGGGGCCCTGTTTCACCAGTGGGCAGGGTCACTACCAAAGACACAGACACCAACTTAAGGAATTGTGTCATTTATATAGAGCACAGCTGCCAAGATTTACAAAAGGATAAGCTCAGCAAAGCACATCATCATTAGCAAAGAATTACAAAAGAACCTCAGCAATCCATCATAAGCCATCATTACATTTTGATGACCAATCCCTTGGTGAAACACCAGAGGTGTTTGTGGCAGACAAAGACTCTGGCTGACTATCAAGGTACACCTTACAGACATCAGCTGTACTTTAGTGACACTGTTCTTCATTCTTTTTTCTCAATCTCATTCCAATTAAGAACAAGAATTCTGTTGTCCATGGAGCTGCCACCATGTTAATTCCAGAATAATGCCCCGAGGCTCTTTGCTGTTCAGCTTTACCATGCTGTCTGTGGCTAACAAGGCTTGGGGGGCCCTTTCCCCTCTGGCTGGAAGGGGCCGGGTCCCAGTCCCTGAGGGGCACCCAGGCTCCTGGATGGAATTCCTGTGCAAGTCCCTCAGTGTCACAGCAGCCTTCACATGGAGCCCCGTGGATCAGAGCATTTTCCAAAGGGGTCCTTGGGGCAAACAGGGAGATCTGGTCTGGCAGGATGTGTAAAACAATATCCTGTCAGATCTACTTGTTCTCACACAGAATCCTTGGCTGCAGGGACACATTCCCATTGTTCCTGCCCAGGTTTCAGGACTCAGAGTTGTCTTTCCCAGGAGCTGCTCCTTCAGCTGCCTCGGGAGCTTGTTCCTAATTTGGCCTCCGGACCCACACTCTGGCTCCATTATTAGGGCTGCTGGATCCAAACCCTTTATCTCCACAAACGGTGGTGATTGGAGCTGGATCTCTTTTTTTCAAAATCATTCTTAAAATTGCAAGATCAATAATTGTGCTACCCTGTCATGGGGTTGAATAATCCAATCTTGTTCATTATTGTTTAACAGAATTACTGTAATTTCTCCTGGATATTCTGCATCAATTCCTCCTGCCATGACAGGAACCCTTTGCAAGGCCAAGCTCCAAGGCAGCAGTTACCAAAGCAAAGCGTCCTGAAGGAATCTGAATTCCTGTTTCAGTATTGATAGCTCTCATTTGCTTTGAATTTATCCTAATGAATTCCAATGCATGAAGGCCCAGCCCTGCAGCCTCTGGGCTGGCCCTGCCAGGGGCCATCACAGCCAGAACAATTTCCCAGGCAGCCCAAGTCTCACTGCCCATGGTTGGATTTGCAAATTGGGGGCAGCCGTGCACAGCCAGGGGATTTCATTTCCCCCATGGGCCATTGTGAAGGGCATGGAGCACATCTGGGAGATGGGTTCTCCATGGGCAACGGTTCCCATCTCCTCATCTTTCCAACTGCTCTTTTAAGAACCCCTTCACCCTTTCAACCAATCCTGCAGCTTGTGCATAGTCTGGTACATGAAAAACCCTGCAGGAAAAATCACTGTATTTTTCACAGGAACAGGCAAAGCACTCTGCATCACAGTATCAGCACACCCTGTAAAAATCACCAATTTCCTCCCTTCCTCCTTTTTCCATTGTATACAATCTCACAAAGTTGACCACTGACATTAGGGTCCTGGCCAATCCTGTTCTGTAGGGTATTTAGTGTTACATCCCTGAGCAGCCAAAGATACCAAATTAGTATTGTCAGCACTATTTCACATTATTATTATATGTACATATTTATATATAAATACAGATATAGACATGTAGATATAGACATATATACATAAAAATCTATAAATATAAACAGGAAGGTCTTATTATACTATAAATATGTATATAGTTATTTGTTATATTGATATTTCACTTGCACAAGGGCATCTGAGCTCAAGATGAAAACCTTCTTTTGTTGCTCCATGTGGGAGCATTCCAACAATGATTGTTCCTTCTGAAGATGCTGTTTCCTATGTACTCTCAACAAATTCATCTTTGTCTGCCCAAATCCATTTTCCATATGCAATTTCTGGATGCATTTGAAGCCATCCAGGGGTGCAGCTTCTTTTACCCAACAGTCTCACTGCTCACACGGGGCTCCAACCTCAGCCCACTCCAGAGCAAGGGAACTCCAGGGAAGGGCTTCCCAGCTGGGAATTTCTGATGGGACTGATTCCTCACACTGACACTGAACAAGTGACATTTTGTTGGGATCTGAGCAGACTGTGCCAGTTTTGTTTTACCAGTGGCCAAAGTCAGCACCAGAGACACAGACTCCAACTGAAGGAATCAGTATCATTCACTGCAGTTCAGAGCAGCAAAGAATCACAACAGGAGCAGCTCAGCAATGCACCCAACCATCCCCAACAAAGATTGCCTGCAGAGATTAACAAAGATCCAGCAGCATTTACCCTCAGGCTTTACCATCCCCCGGACCCACACAGCAGCTGGGGAAGCTGTCACAGCCAAGGGCTGCAGAGCCACTCCTGGGCACTGGGAATTCCTGCAGGTGCCTCCAGCCCCAGGTGAGGCTCCAACCCCGCTGGGAGAGGGCCCAGCTCTGACAGTGCTGAATGAACAAACTGACAGCACTGCTAGTGTGGCAACATCTGCTTTCATGCTCCTCTTGGGTCCCCCCCAAAGCCTGGCCAGGGATCAAGGAGGAACCAAGGGAGGTGACTTTGACCATACAGCCCCAAACAAGGCCAGATGTCAGATTTCATGGCCTTGTCTGGCTTCTAAATACACAAAGGTCAATCCATGTCTCACTAATGAGTGGCTACATCTATCTCAGTGCTAATGACCATGCACATTTCATCAGGGAGCAGATACAAAGACAACCTTTGCTTGGAAGGTTCATCCAGAGGCCACCTTTGGCTCAGGGCCTGCTGTCCAGGCCTCACTCAGGGCTGGTGTCCAGACCTTGGCACTTCAGGGACGTGGTTTAGTGCTGGGCTTGGCACTGCTGGGTGAGCGGCTGCACTGGGTGAGCTCAGAGGGCTTTTCCAACAGAAAGGATTCTGTGATTCCATGATTCTATCCACTGCATTCAGCTGGGTCTATTTTAGCAGCATTATTTTGCTCCAAAAGTTCCCTCTTGCCCAGCTCCTGTGGCCTGAGGCTTCAGCTCCTTCAGCTCCTGGTGCTGAGCTGCTCCTGCTGAACGAGACGAATCAGAGAGAAGAACACAGTCCATGCAATTCCTTCTGGGACACGGAGAGGGGAGGCTGTGCAAACAGGAGCATTGTTTGCTGTGGCCTCTTCCTCTGCCCTTCACGCCTTTCAGCGCTTTGAACCAGCCAAGAGCTTTCTCCAAGAGTGCAATGGAGCAGCTGTTCCTGCTCCCAGGCCTGGCTCTCTCCAGTCTCTGCCCTTGCCTGGTTCTGTCCCTCGTGCTGTGCCCTCTGTTTCCCCAGGGCTCGCTGGCTGCTGCCCAGGACTGTGGCACTGGCACAGATCCAGTGCTCCAGAGCCTCCTTTCTGTGCCCTTGCAGCTGCCTGGGCACAGCAGCCTTTTCCATCTGGAAGCTCCCCATGGACAGGGAGTGCCCAGCTCCGTTCCCTGCACAGCCTCCAGGAGCCCAGGGCTGCCATCTCCAGTCCCTGCTGGCACTGGGGGCTCCCAGGTGCCTCAGGCTGCTGTGACACCGCTGCACATGGGAGGGAAGAGGGGCAGGGGCTGTGCTCAAAGTCAGCTCCATGTGCTGCTGCTGCTGCTGCTGCTGTGGGGTCATTTGTGCAGCCCTGGCCCAGAGTCAGGGATCAGATCCTGCCAGTCTCTTCCAGCCCTGGCTGCTCAGAGTTTGGGCCTTGGAGCCTCAGGTGGCCAAAGGCAGCTGCTGCTGCTCCCTCTGTGTGCCCGTGTTCAGCAGTGCTGCTCCATCACTCTGTGCCCAGCAACGGGGAAAAGCCTCAGCCCTGCAGGGCCAGGAGCTGCCAGGCTCTGCCTGAGCAGCTCAGCCAGCAGGAAGGGAGCTGCTCCACACGGGAATCAGGAGCAAAGGACATTCCTTTGATAGGACATGTTTTCTATTTAAAGGAAAAAAAAGGAAAAAAGAAAAAAAAATTGTAAAAGATAAGAATAAAATCCAAGTGTTAGTGAAAAAAAAACCATACAGTTAATGAAAAAAACAAAACATAAATGCCAAATTACATTCTTTGCATTAAGAGGTAAATGATCTTTTTAAAAAGACAACTCAGTTATTTACATAGTAAATGTGCTGATGGCGGGGATCCATCTTTGTGACCTCAAAAGCCTCTTAAAAGACTTTGGGCTTTGTTTCCAATATTGGTATTTGAAATTGTGGTCGAAGCAAGAGGAAATTGCTTTGTGCCCTTCCAGCTCCAAGCAGGACTGGGAATGGAAACTCTGTCAAAGCCCAAATCCTTTAGGAGATGACCTTCCTTCTCAGCCTGGGAATGAGCTGCACATTCCTTTTGAAACTGTCAGGGATTTCTTAGAGACATAAAGTCTCACTTACGGCTTTTTGCTCGGGTTTGGAAGTGCAGAAGGGCAATTCTCCATCCACCAGCTCCAGACTGCACTGCCTCAGGAACATCGCCCACTCGCCAGCTTCGGCCCACTCGTGGCACTTCTAGAGGAGGAAGAAAGTGCAATTGCACAATTCCAGCCAATCAAGAAGGAAGAATGGGACAGACAAAACACCCTGTACAGATCCAGGCCTTCAGCTGGGACTGTGGAGAGTTTGGGTCCTTGCCAGTTGGATGTGTGTCCCCAGGTCCAATCTCTGGGCCTGCAGCAGAGTCTCACTCACCGGCCAAAGCAGAAAGCTCAGGCGCTGTGCTCGCAACGGGCTCGTCTGATGCAGAGCTGTCAGAGCAATGTGAGGGCAGAGCCAGCCCAGCTGGGCCCAGGGCTGAGCCCAGCAGAGCCCTGGCAGAGCCCAGAGCAGCCTCAGCACCCGCAGAGCCCGGCTGCAAGGAGAGAAAGCAGAAACCACCCGTCAGCTGAGGGCTCCTGTGCCCTTGTGCCAAGGCCTGCGGTGCCCAGGCCATGCTGGCTGTGCCCAGAGCTGTGCCCAGAGCTGCCCATCCCTGCTGCCTTTGGCAGCAGAGCAGGAGGGCAGCACATGTGCCCAGCCTGCAGCCAGCCACGGCACATCCAGCCCTCAGCAGCTGCCCAGAGCAGGATGCTCCTGTGCTCGCTGCCAGCTCCCAAAAGCTCTGATCCCACCCTGCCAAGCACACAGGGACCCACCTCACACCAGCCACAGCTGCAAGAAAAGCTGCTCCCAAACCACGGCCTCAGCCTTCTCCAAGGGCATGGCCCATCCACACCACAGCTGCTCCCAAGCACTTCCCCATCCACACTGGACCACCTTGAATGCTTCCTCTGGAAAAATAAACAACACATTATTGAAAAGAGATTAGATGCAAAAAGGGAAAACAAGAAAAACGGTAAAAACTCTTATCTGTGTCAGGGCCTTGAGGAAGGCCAAACCCCTGCATGCAAGGGAAAAACCCAGCCATGGGTGAGGGAAGCCCACACTTTCTCTCTTCCCCTCTGCACTGCCCCCCAAAATCACAGTGACCCCAAAGCAAACAAGGGCAGTGGAGCAGCCCAAGCCTTTCCTTGCCTGCACAGCAAAGCAGCTGTGCACAGGTTCTGGAGTCCCACCTCTGCTCCCACCATGGGGCTTTGTTTGTGTCGGGCTGGCTGCCCCAGCCCCAGCCCCAGCCCAGGCCACGGTGGGTGCTGGGGGCTGTTGGCAGGGCCAGGAGCCCGCTCCCATTTCGTACCCACCCCAGCCCATGCCCCAGCCCTGCCAAAAGCAGCTGGGCAGTGACTGAAGAATGAGTTGCATCTCCCCCCAGCAAGGGGGGAGCCTTTGGTTCCCTACCAGGCTGGGCCATGCCCAAATCTGGCAGAATTTGCCCGGGTGGGACTCACCCGCAAATTCCCTGTGGAGTTTGGCTTTGAAGAAGGTGCCAGAATCAAAGTCCATCACCTTCAGCCTCCCGTGGCCAGGCTGAGGAAGAGCTTGTCATCCTTGATGTCATCCTCGCTGTCTCCAGCAGCAGCAGCAGCAGCAGCAGCAGCATCCCCACCCGGTACAGCTTCTCCAGGGGCTCCTTCTCCTTCCCTGGGGGCAGACCAGCCTCTCAGGGCTCTGCCCAGGGCCCCAGCTGTCAGGGAACCAGGACAAGCAAAACCAGCTGGGATGGCGGCCACCAGTGCTGGGCAGAGCAGCTCAGCTCCAGCCCAAGGGCTGCGTGTTCCCATCCCATGAGCCCGGTGCAGTGACATAGGCAACACAAAAAGGGCTGGGTTCCTTTGCTTCTGATTGCCAAGGCATGTGTGCACCTGGAACTTACCAGGGCCATGGATATTCCAGGGACCTGGAGAACCATTCCCAGCAACTGGGAAAATCCTAGGTGCTCCATCCACCCATAGATGAGGTCTCCAAATTTGCCCCGAAATTGGATCCAGATTTTAGAGGCCAAAAAGAGCAAGTCCAAGTGACTTGATGATATTTTTAGCCCAGAAAGCCCTGCAGCTGATGGCACACTTCACAATCAGCAGGGGACACAGCTAGGCCAAAGCCCAGACCCTAGCTGGGAAATGAAGAAAAGAAAAATCTTAAAGAAAAGGAAAATTACCCCTCGCACAGGTTGCCCCAGCAAAGAAAGCCTCTGGGATCAGCTCTCTTCCTAAGTCATGCGGCAGAGCAGGCAGTCGAGCCCCGACAGGCGAGGCCGAGCCCTCCATGCCCTGCGCAGCTGATCTTGCAGCCTCTGGATGGTGGAATATCGCCCATGCTGTATTGCCAGGACGACATGCAGTGTTTCAAGTGCCAGCTGTGACACGGCACTGCTCCTGTCCTCCATCAGGCATTCCAGGGCTGCAAGAGAGAGGAACAGAGGCAAGGTCAGAGCTGGATCTGCGGGGAGCCAAGAAGAGCCCCTGCAAGGGCCATCCCAGCCGGCTCTTGCCATGGCCAGGAGGGAGCAGGGAGCAAGGGAATCAGCCCGAAGCTGCTGGCCACGAATGGCCCACGTCGCCCTGAAAGCTCCGTGTGCTCTGCCCACGGGAGCTGAGCCCTCCGCAGCTGGAGCAGGGCTTGCAGCTCCCCCCAGCAGCCCCCGCTGTCAGCACGCTGCCCTCACTCACTCACCAGTGCAGATCAGCTGCAGCTCTTGCTGCTGCCCCCTCAGGTGCCGCCCGGCCATGCCTGTGAACACAGAGCCTGTCACGGCCCCAGCGGCACAGCTCCCTGCCAGCGGCGCTGCCGGCGCTGTGGCCACACGGGCTGCTGGCCGGGCAGGGCTCAGCCCGGCCCTTGCTGCTCGCTGCCGCCCCAGGGCACGGCTGCCAGAGGGCGGCAGCAGCAATGCCCGGGCCAGGCGGGGCTCCACGGCGCCGGGCCCGGCTGGCACTGCCGGGGCAGCAGGCGGGGCCGGGGCCGAGATGCGGCAGGCCGGGGAGGGGAAGGGCAGCCCGGGCTCGGGACTCACCCATGAACCTGACGGCCGCCTCTCGCAGGGGCTCCTGTGGGCTCTCCACGTAGCACAGGGCCCGGCGCAGGTGCTCGGCCACTCGGCTCCTGTCCTGTGCCAGCTGCAGAGAGCGGCAGGAGGGAAGGGTTGGTGCGGGCTCAGCCCCTGGGCCGGGCGCTGCCTGTGCCCAGCCCCGGCCTCCCCTGGCCGCAGAGTCCTGAGGCACTGCCAGCAGCCGCTGGCCAAGGGCTCCCGAGGGGAGGGGGCAGCGGGCCGGCTGCTGCCCGGGGAGCCGCAGTGCCGGCCCGCAGCCCCCCCGGGCCGGGGCTCCATGGGCACCTGGCTCTGGCCTACGGGAGCCGGGAGCAGAGCCCGCGTGGCTCAGGGAAGGCAGCGGCGTGTGGGGCGCAGGCTGGCGGCCGTGGCTGCAGCACTGGGCAGGGGCTCAGCTGCCGGCCGCACTCACTGAGCAGTGCGGTCAGGGGGCTTCTCCAGCCTGAGGCTGGGGCTTGCAGGCCGTCCTTACCAGGGCCTCGCCGAACCTCCAGGTCTGACCCAGCTGCAGCATGTGTTGGAGATCCTTTCTGTGCAGGAATGTGGCTGAACAATGCAGCGTTTCCCGGGAGTCCTGGAGAGCAGCAGAGACCTGGAGATGGCACCAGAGCCCAGGGCCCAGGACCCGCACAGGTCCCTGTACCAAGGCCAGGAGGAGGCTGCAGCCCACGAGGCCACAGAGCAGGAGGCAGCCAAGCCCCCCTGCCAGGGGGCCGGCAGCAGCCGCTGAGTCCTCACCTCTGCCACAAGCTGGTTCTTGTCATGGCAGTGGAAGAACAGTGGGAGCAGGCTCTGGCGCACATGTGACTTCAGGGCCTTTTTTTCCTCTTCTGGCCAAAAATACAGCATGTCTCTGAAAATGAACATGGAGCACACCTGCACCTGGTTATCATCCTGTATGAAAGAAAGAAGAGACCTCAGCATTGGCTGCTTCACACCCATCTGGGCACAGGCCTGAAAATGCACAGGGCACAAAGTTTGCAGGCAGCAGCCAGTGGCCATGGCTGGAGGCGCAGAGCCTTACGTTGTCAAAGAGCGGCAGGAGCGCCCCAGCCAGCTGCAGGGCGAGGGGGCTGGCTAGCGGGGCACCATTGCACAGGAACAAACGGCTGAGGAGAACCACGGTCATCCTAAGCATGTTGCTGTCATTTTCCTGCAGCAGCTCCACGAGCCTTTCACGCAAACTCCACATTCTTATTGCGGCCTGCGTGGAACATGAGTGTGTGAAAGGCCATCCTGCTGCCACAGGGCCCAGAGGCCAAAGGCCTGTGCCAAAGCACTGGAGCAGCTGAAGCGGGAGGCAGGAGAGCTGGGAGCAGCTGCCTCAGCACCCCAAGGCCAGGCAAGGGCAAGCAACTGCCTTGCTCAGCCCCACGCTGGCAGCATGGCTTCAGCCGCTGCCCTCTTCTCACCGAGACACTGGTGCCGAGCACCAGGAGGCCTCTGAGTGCCAAGCGACGCATCTCCCTGCACTCGCTCTGCAGCTTCTTGGACATGACCTCCAGGATGCTGTCACGGCATTCACTCAAGTCCAGGCAGTCCAGGGTCTGAAAGGCACAAGGCTGGTGATGGGGGAGCCGCACAGGGCCGGGCCCAGGCAGCAGCACAGGGCGCGGGCACCGTCCCGGGCAGCTGCGGCCACGAGAGGGCACAGAGCCGGGAGGCAGCTCAGCCAGGCAGTGCTGGCCTTCAGCCTCACCTCCACAAGGAACGCCATGGCAGCCAAATCCCGGCATGGCGTGTCTTTGCAGAGCAGCCCAAGCAGGTGGAATGCAATTGTGGAACACAAGGCTTCAGATGCATGGTGCATTTCTCTGGTAGGAGGAAACAGGAAGCAAAACCCTGAGGTAGCAGGGCTAAAGCTCTCCCAGGACTGACTCACAGAGGTCTGGCCTTTCTCCAGCACCCAGCAAGGGGGAGCCGAGCCCCTCTCCTGGCCTTCTGCAGTCTCCTTGGCTGTCCCTTGGTGACAAGGCCTTGTGGCCCACGACCAAGGGGCCCCACTGTGTGGGGCACCCCGGGAACAGGGCACAAATGCCAGGGGCAGCTGGGGAGCAGGGCGTCTCACCTGGCCAGCATGCCCACAGCACAGTGGTGGGTGTCAGCACAGAGCAGTGTGTCCCAGCCATGCTTGTCTTCCATTGCCACCACCACATCCTCATAGTGCAGTCGGCAGAGCAGGGCCTTCAGGGTCTGCTCTGCAAAGCTGTGTGCAGAGAAAAGCCCAGGTCACGCTGGGAGCACTGGCTCCTGCCCTGGGCACGTGACAGGGACACGAGGACTGGGATGGAGCACCTGTTGGGGCTGGTGGCAAGGCCGTGTTGCTGCTGGCATCCCTTCCAGAAGGTATCGGCTGCCTCTGGCATATCCAAGGTGCTGAAGAGCACTTGGAAGAGCAGATACACAAAGAGGCGAGGGAAATGAATGGTCACCACATGTGGGACACAGGGCATCTGGAGGATCTTCCACATCACCACAGTTGCCTGCAAAGGACAGAGCAGCCCGAGCTCAGCGCCGAGGTGTCCGTGTGGCAGGGAGAGGCCAGTGGAGACACAGGGGAAGCACGGGGCCTGGTGGCTCTGAAGCTGCCCCTGGGCCAGGTTTCAGCCCAGCAGGGAGAGGCAGCAAGACACCATGGTGGAGGGAGGATGGAGACCTGATGGAGAGGTGAGCTTGGGCTGAGCAAAGGCCAGTTGCAGAAACTCACAGCCAGGGCAAGGACAGCCGTGTGGTCCCCATCGGAGGTGCACGTGCTGTGCTCTGGCCAGTAGGCCAGAACGTCAAGGAGTACGAGCATGGCCGTCTCTGCAGTCCTGCACGAGCACATGATGGTCTTCCACATGGTCAAAGCAGCTCTGTGGGGTTAGAGCTCTGTCTCAGGGGGTTTGGGACACAGCACTGTGGCCTGGGCCACAGTGGGGAGCTGAGCTGGCTGCCAGCTCTGCCTCTGCCCACTGGCCCTCAGCACGCAGGCAGCCCAGCCCCATGGGGACTGGCCCCTGAGCAGCAGGGAAGAAGCATGGCAGAACACTGGGGACTGGCAAAGGGAGGAGCCAGAGGGCCCTGGAATTCTGTGTGTGTCAGACCACTGGGACAGGCTCTACAGGGTGATGAGCTGCTGAGCCCTGAGCCTTGTGGGCCCATGAGCCCTGTACCTGTCACATGATGGGGCCAAACGCAGGAGAGCCATCACCACATCAGCAGGCTGTGCCTCTGTCAGATCCAGAAGGGGCCTGTACAGGTTGTACTCAGGAAACTCATTTGCCACGAACCACTGGTGGATGTACCTGATCATGGCGGGCACCTGGAGAGGCAGGGGAGACTTGGAAAGCTGCCAGAGGGAGTCATGTGCCCAGCTGCCCCAGAGAAGTGCTTCCCTTGCCAGCACACCGCCATGGCCTCAAGGCTTACAGTGAGCAGCAGGCGTGGCTTGGGAGGCCAAGCAATTGCTGTGAGGATGGATGCCAGGCCACAGGCTGCTTACTTGCTTTGGACTGGAAGGACCCTCCTCCACAAGCATATCCAGCAGGGCAGCACTGGTGTTGGTTTTGAAGATGGGAGGGTACACTCTGACCACAGTGCCCATGACGCTGGTCTCTTCCTCCCGAATCCTCTTCATGAATTTGCACACCATCTGTAGCAGATGGGCAAGAAGCCGGGGATGTTGCATGGAGTGGTCCACACACGGTGCTGGGCTGAGCAGGGACAGCAGGCCCAGCCCAGGTGGGGGTGGCTGCAGGTACCTGCGCTGTTCTTCGGAAGCGGCCACGTCTGCGCTCCTGCTGCTGTGTGTGCTCCAGGGCTGCATCTGGCAAAGAGTGAGCGCAGCCAGAGCTGAGGGGCTGCGGGAGAGGCCGGAGAACACAGCCCAGCCCTGCGCTCCCCAGGCAGGGAGAGCCCCGGGATGCTCCAGGGGGATGGAGCACGGCTCCTACGGGGTGTCTGCCCGGCCCCTCTTCCGTCCTGTCCATGGGCATTTCCCCAGGGGATGGGATGGGATGGCATGGCATGGCATGGCATAGGGCCAAGTTAGCTGCAGGCTCCAGCCCTGCAGCCCAGCTCTGCTACTCACCCTCCTGCGGTGGTTGGAACGGCACCACCTCTTCGGTCTCCTGTACTGGGGCAGCACCAGGGCCTTCTTCCTCGTCCTCCACGCCGACCAGCTTGGGCACTCTCGGGGCTCTCTGCTCCATGGCTGTTGTTGGAGCACGCCCCAGCAGCGAGCCCAGCCGGTGCCGCTCCTGCAGGGCCTCCTGCGCCTCACCTGCGGGCGGGACGCGGCGGTCAGCGCTCGGCCTGGGGCCAGCAACGGCCCCCGAGCGCCCCTCACCCGCCCCGGACCGGCCATGCCCAGGCGTTCCATCTTCGGAACGCGGCACGGGAGGCTCGGGGCTGGCGGCCGCGCTGCCGAGCGGCGGAGCTCGGGCCGGGGAAGCCGCAGCGGAGGCGGCGGGAGCGGCTGCGCCGGGTGTGTCCTCCGCGGGCCCCGGGAGGAGCCGGGGCCGGGACCGGGGCCGGGACTGGAGCCTTCCTCGGGGCCGGAGCCGGGCTCGGGCCAGGCGGAGCCGAAGGGCGGCGATGCCGCCCCGGCCCCCGGCACCGATGCCCGCCCGGCAGCGCAACCGCCACCACGGCCAGAGCCGGGCGGAGGCGAGACCGCGGCGGGACGGCCGGGGCCGGGCACGGGGCAGCCCCGCCCGGGGCCGGGGGCGGGCCGGGGGCATGGCCCGGCCCATCAAGGGGAGGGGGGAGGCGGGGAGGGGAGAGGGACGCCGGGCAAGGGACCCCGAGAGAAGGGTGCCCGATAGCGGGAAAGGGAAAGAGAGAGAAAGAAAGAGAATAAAAGAAAGAAAGAGAGAAAACGAATCTGTTTTTTGCTGCTTCTTCCGCTGCTGCTGCCGCCGCTGCCGCCGCTGCTGCCGCTGCCGCCGCTGCAACTGAAGCACCGGGGCCGTTCGTCCCCGTGTCCGTTCCCCGCTCGCCCCACGAGCCCCACGTTCGAGCCCCGCGCGCCCCGGGGACAGCCCCTCCGTCTGCCCAAACACGGGAACTTTGCAGCCTTGAGCCCGGATGCAGAGCCCTGACTCCTGCGCACTGGCACAGCGATCCCCTCGCCTGCTGCTGTGCATTGTCCTTGCTGAGGGTCAAACACTGTCGGGGCACCTTCCCTTGGGGTAGGATTCCTACCTGACCCAAGCACTGCACTTACATCTCCAGTGTTGCTTTCCAGTAAAAACAGGGGAAGGAAAACTGTGTGTGGCTCATGGTATTTTAGACCACCTAAAAATCAATAAGTCACTGATCTGAGAGGTGAGGTGCAGCTGGAATTACTGGGATGGAGAAGTAGTGCAACATGGAAAAGGAGAGCATAGAAATTAACAGAGGAAAACATCTTGGATTGTTTCCTTCATTTTCATTTCCCTTCTGGAAAGCTGTTTCAGTTTTCCAGGAATCTTCTCCTGTCTGCTCTTCCCAAGAATCTCTCATGGAGAGCAAGGTCGAGCTTCGGTCACAAGACTTTCCACCAGGAAATTACACCACTGGTGAAATTTTCATTGTGACTGTTTGTGCTGGTTTAGGGCAAATTTTGGGAGGAAACCTCCAGAAGGGGTCCGTCTAGAAAGCAAGTTCAAGCGGCCTCTCCCCCTACTAGTTCAGGAAAAGTTTTGCCTTGAGAAAAGTGAAAAAAAACCCAGTTTATTTCACAAGTAAAGTATTCACAAGCATGAAAAATGAACAATATTAACTCAAACCTCTGACAGTGCTGAAGAGATGGCAAATTCAGAAAGTCCTTGTTGTGGGTTGTAGTTGGCTCACTCGGTCTCTCCTGAGTCCTTCTGGTGCTGGAATGCAGCGTCCAAGAGCACAGAGGGCCACAGGTGTGAGCTGCTGCCGGTGTTTTTCTGGGTTTTCAGTCCAGAGCAGGTTTAAACAATTCCAAGAAAAAGGAAAGTCACAGTCCAAAGGAACTTCTCTGCCTAAGCTAGCTAAAACCAAATTGCTAGACCTGGGCTGTGAAGGCATCGGGAAATTTCCAAATCTGGGCACTGGCGGTCCCAGCAAACACCAGAGCTGGATGATGCTGGAGCCAGAACCTGCAAAGTTCAAAATTATGGCTTTCTGTGCCAGCAAATTACTGGACTTGGGCTGTGCTGGCACCAGGTATTTTCCAAATCTGGGTACTGGGGCAGCAAACACAAGATGTGGTCGGTGCCAGACCCAGTAGCAGAAAGTTGCCGGGTTTTGGCTTTCTGTGCCAGCAAATTGCTGCACTTGGGCAATTTCCCAGCACTGGGAAATTTCCAGATCTGGGCACTTGCGCAGCAAACACCAGACCTGGGTGGTGCTGGTGGCAGCACTGGGAAGCTGCTGGGTTCTGGCTTTCTTTGCCAGAAAATTGCTGCATTTGGGTTGTGCTGGCACTGAGAAATTGCCAAATATTAACTTTCTGTGCCCGGAAATTGCTAGAATTATGCTGTACAGGCATCTGAAAAATTCCGGATCTGGGCACTGATGGTGTCAGCAAACACGAGATCAGAGTAGTGTGGGCACCAGGTATTTGCCTGGTTTTGCTTTCTTTGCCAGCAAATTGCTGCACTTGGGCTGTGGCGGCACAGGGAAATGTCCAGATCTGGGCATGGGCGGTGCCATCAAACACCAGGTCTGGGTGGTGACAGTCTTGGCACCAGGAAATTGCTGCCTTTTGTCTTCTTTTTCCAAAGAATTGCTGCACTTGGGCTGTGTTGGAATAAGAAATGTCCAGACTGGGGTACGGGCAGTGGCAGCAAACACCAGATCTTGGCATTGCCCGTGCCGGCAGCAGAAATTGCCAGATTTTGGCTTTCTTTACCAGAAAATTGCTGGATTTGGCTCTGCCAGAACAAGGGAATTTCCAGATCTGGGCACTGGTGGTGGCAGCAAACACCAGACTGGGCGGTGCCAGACCCAGCAAAGTTGGAAATGAATTTGTAAAGAATTTTTAAGGTTTGATAGAAGGTTTCTATAGTATGTATACAAGTGTCACGATCCATCCTTACGAACGGATTTTGTGGTAGTTTGTGGGTTGATCTCAGAGTGCAAAAAAAACCGACACGGTACAGAGAGTTGCTGCTATAACCAAAACAAATGTACCTTTATTGAATAACCACAGCAAAATGCATTGAGGAGGAACTGGGGGAAAAGGGAAAAATAAGGAAAAAGAGGGAGGAAGAGAAAGGAAGGTATAGAGCTACCAACTGTTTTACTAGGCCGGGACTAGACTCAGAGCTAAGCAAACTCATGCAGCCAGGTGACATTCTGTAACATCAGAAGCTGGCAATCATGAGCACTTTGCTGTCAGAAGGTTACAGTTTGCACTGGGCCCAGAAGTGTTTTTCCCTAAGGCAAAGCAAATTGAAATGTGAAGTTTCAAAGCTTCAAATGACTATGAAAGGAAACTGCAGAATAATTTCTGGAAGGGCAGCATTGTCAATGATCATGCAGCCCACCAAGAGCTGGAGCTGAATCCAGAATTGCTTCTTCCAACTGTGCAGGAATTCATTCCACTGGCAAGCACTGGTCCATGGGAACAAATGATCCCCTAGCTCGGGGCTGAATGGCACCCAGGCTGCAGTGCAGATTGGAGGAACCCTTGTAACTTGTTATTGGCCTCCCAGTGCACTCATCCTTCTGCAAACAAGGTGCAAACAACACAGCTGCACTGCTGTCCCGGGCAAATATACATACAGGTGATGTTGCCAAAGCAGTGCATCGTTTCCCAGTGAAATACATGACCTCTTCTTACGTATGGAATTGTGACTGAAGACACCTGTGAGCCAGAGCCGTGGGAGATTGCAAAGGAGCAAAGCTTTGGGATTTGGGCACACTTCTCTTGGTTTCTTTGCTCAGGCCTTTGGTGAGCACAGAACACACCTAGGTAGAAAACCTTTGACTAGATAGGATCTTTTGGATCCATTGTCCCCCAAACAGGTCAACAGGTGACTCTGTTGTAATGCCAAGTAACAAAGAGCAGCACAAATGACACAAAGAAACCATGGCCAAAGAGGAGGAGGAGAGGCCCAATGAGGAAAGGATGTGGTGAGACACTGGCACACTGAATGAGCTGCACTCCCATAATCTCTAGGCTAGCAGGTCCTGGTCTCACATTCTCCTCTTGGTTTATTTAATTTTTTTTTTTTTAATTTATTTTTTTCATCATCAAAATAAAATATATCCAATTAAAAATATGTCACCAAATTTTAAAGATACAATCAAAACACGATAATTCAAAACTACATCTAAAGATCAGAACATATGTACAGCTGTAACTATCAAGCCTAACGCATCAGTCCTATTCTTCAAACACTCTTCACACAGGCGGCAGCTTCTTCCTGAGCTTGGAGGAAAGAGAGCTCTTCTGGACGGGAGGTGAGGACTTTGTGGGTGAGGGAACTTGGGAAGTGTCCGGAGAAAACTTCTCGGTAGGACTGTAACCAGCCAGATCTGCAAAACTGAGACACAAAGTTTAACAGAGAGGCAAAGTTTAACGGAGGCCACCATGTAAACCTAAAGCAATCTGAAGCTCC
Source organism: Melozone crissalis (assembly GCF_028551555.1). NCBI lineage: Eukaryota > Metazoa > Chordata > Aves > Passeriformes > Passerellidae > Melozone > Melozone crissalis. Next base: position 2,638,437 of record NW_026535860.1, read on the forward strand.
ATATTTCCTGGGACACATTTCCTGGAAATGTCTATACAGCTGCACAGGGAAACATGCTCCTGCTGGCAGACACTGAGGCAGGCCGGGGCAAACCCTGAGCCACTTGCCCAGAGCTGGCACAGGCACAGCCTGGCCTCTGGGCTGCCCTGGGACAGCAGGGAGCCCAGAGCCCTGTGCTCCCCAGGAATGGCTCAGCTGCACACGCACCCTCCTGCTCCTCTGCCTGCCCCACAGCTCAGCAGCCCTACAGCTCCAGGGGCACTGGCAGCAGCACAGCTCAGTGCAGGGGCACATGCAGGCACAGCTGTTCCCTGGCACTGTGCACAGCCTCTCTGGGCTGCCACAAGACCCTTCCTCCCAGCAGGGATTGGCCCAGCTCCCCCCTCACCTCTGTGTGAGGCTGAGCCATGATTGCCTTCACCTTGTCCTCCATCTGGAGCTGCTTCAGGCCCCCCATGCCATGACTAGGAAATGTGATGGAGAGAGCGGGGACAGATGCACACCCTTCCTTAGGATTTTGTCATTTTTGGCACAGCACAAAAGGCAAATCCAGAGGTGTCCCACTCAGTGCTTCCTCAGCCTTCTGGAAAACATCTTGCCTTCACCAGCCCAACATTTTGGAGAGGTTTTCCCGCACATGTGGAGGCTTGCTGGCAGCACATTTCTTCAGCTGGGTGCCCATCACCTTGCAGAGGGCAGAGGCCAGCTTGGTGGCCACGGTGCGGACGTTGGCGCTCCGCACAGGCAGCGCCTTGTTCCCCAGGCAGGACCAGAGCACGGGCAGGGCGTCGCGCTGGGCGACTTCAGGGCTCCTGGCATGAACCCCCTGCACAAGCACTGCCGGGACAGAGACACAGCTCCTTACCCACCAGCCTCACTGCAAACAGGGATCTGCCTCTGCTTCTGCTTCTTGCCAGCCTCTCTGGCCAAGAGCAGCAAAATAGCACCCAGAGCCCCTTGATCCAGAAACGGGCAAAGCAGCTGAGCATCCTGGAAACAGAACCACCAACCCCTCAGCACTAATTGCTCCAACCAGAGCCTTGGCCCTGTGGCAGACTTCCTACCTTTCCTAAATTATTTCACAATCTCCGCATGAACAATGAATGAAATGTCCAATTGCCTTGGATTTCCATTAAGAAGTTGCCTAAACCCACACTGAAGATTTGGAAATGTACCATAGAGAGGAAATGGAGAGATTTCTAATAAAAGGGATGATTCCATTTTTGTAACTTTGATGTCAAGTGCCAGATGCCTAATCTGGCTCTTCCCTGTGCTCAGTGGCACACAGCAAAGGGCAGGATTAGAACTCACCTCAAAACTCCAGCCCACCAGAGATGGCTGCTGCCTGACAGCTGGATGAGAAACATCAGTGACCAGCTGGTGTCTTTGGCAGAATGCTTTTGGGGCTTCCAACAAAGAGCTGTTTCAAACCTCAGGGCATCTCTAGAGAATTACCCATACCCCATTGCCTTGGCATTTGGGCATCTCTACATTTTATTGCCGTTTCCCCTCCCAATGTTAATGGCATTTTTTCTTATATGTCCACTGAAATAGGGGCATAGAGAAAGAAAAATGCTACACAGGGGACTGAAATGTAACCAAAACACAAGTGTTTTCTCATATTGTCTCTGAAATCTCTCTGCCCATTTTCTGAACTGAACTGTATCAAACACGGACAAAGGTTTAGTAGCAACAGGCTCCTTGCAACAGGCACATTTGGCTAAGAGATGAAAACCTGAAATGCTCTGGAGACCATTCTTATTTTCTCATCGGACAAAATGTTATTTAGCAGCAATTTAATATTCTGTGGCGGAAGAGACTTCATTTTCTCTATGCTGTTAATCCACCAGCAGACATCAATATTGAAAGAGTTCCTGCAAGTACCCAAAACCAATTCTGCTAAGCAGGAAAGGGTTATGGTACCCATTTTAAAATGGGAATTCATTTGAATTTAAATGCAATTAAAGACATCAGTGACTACTGAATGTGAGGAACAGCTGTCTGGTCCTGCTAAATCTCAGAGAGAACATCTGCTTTTTCTAAAGTAGTCCTAATTTATGGGTAATTCCTTTATTTGAAAAAGAGATCAAAAGAAGTGCTAAACTAAATGCCCTATTGCTGGAGATCTATATTTTTCAAATGCTCTTTAAAGGGCCTTTGACATTCCCAATCGCTGAACATGCCCTTTTCAGATTCCTAATGAAGACACAAAGTGTATTAAACCTTGCATTCAAAGATGTTGGCATAATTAGCAGTGGATTTAGCCCCAGTTAAAACAAGGCTATCAATCATCTTCTCTGCTATATATTGAGATTATCCTTTTTCCATTCCTTGGCTCTTGCTGACACAGCAAGCTCCTCTGAGGAATCAATTATCAGCTGCATTTGTAGCATTTTGGACAGCGCTGACACAGGCAGACACTGTTTGCACACCCTGAAAGGCTCAGTCCAAGGCCACTCTGACAGCACAGGCAGGGAGCCTCAGCACTCTGCTTCTGTCCCTGTGCCCCAGAGGTGCCTTGCACTAAACCTGTGCCTCTGATACCTCTGTTCAGTTCTGGCCTAAGCTGTGACCCCCAGGCTCTGCACGGTTCAGCCTCAAAACTTTCCAAGAGAAAAACAAGAAATCTGTGAGGACAAAACAAACTGATGCCCTGAAACAGCATTTGCCACCATTTCCCCTCAAAGATCACAGATGTCCCTGAGCTCCCCAGAGAGGAGCCAGCTGGGGCATTTTTAGCCCTCCCTTTGCTGGAGGTGGTTCTGAGATGCCCCAGTGAGAGCCCAGCCCCAGGCCGAGCGCTGCCCCCATCTCAGATGCTGCCCAGCTCTGCAGCAGCCAGGGAAAACCTGCCCAACCCACCTGCCTTGGCTATGGGGCAGCAGGGACAAGCTCAGCACCTCCTGGTTTGGAGGAGCTGCTCTGCTGTCTGCTCACAGGCATTCCCTGTAAATACTCCCTGGGAAGAGCTCTTGGCTCAGAAGGGAGGCCATACCTGTGATACGCTCGGTGACATCCAGCAGGGCTTGGCCACTCAGGTGATTCCATTGGTGGCTGGACTCTTTCAGCAGTGACACTTTTATCTACAAGGGAAACACAGGTTTCTGCTCACTTTCCTCAGGTCATAGGAGAAAGGGCAGGGCCAACCCCATTTTATAAAATCAAGCACATTTCTGCAGATGTTTGAATCCTATTCTTCTTTCCTTCCAGCATACTTGGCAGGGTTTTAAATTCCAAAAGATAAGCTCTCCCTTCACATTTGTATATCCAAACTTGTCTGCTGTAGCAGGAGCTGTGTTAAAACATTTCACATCAGGGACCTCAAGAGTTCAGTCACATGGAAGCAGTGGAAAGGTTTTGCACCCCATAGCAAAAAGGAAGAGCCCCATACTTGGGTCACAGAAAGGCACTGAGTCAGGCAGTTCCTGAGCTCACAGGGCAGCTGGGGAGGAGAAAGTGGAAACTCCTCTTGAAGACCTGCCTCTTCAACACTCCTTTGTTCACGCATATTTCCCCAGTGCAGCATTCTCAGAGCTGACATAAATCTGTGTGGCACAGGAATTTAGAGCAGTCCTTGCCTATGTAGTTAATTGCTGTGGCCATTTTGGCCCATGCAAAACAACATGTAGAACAAGGCATCATTGACAACTGGGTTTATACCTGTTTGTTCTAAAGAAATGAACTTGGTGAATCATCAGTTCCCCTCTGAAAACAGAAGACAAAGAAGAAAAGTGGAAAATAGGCAGCTAATGCCTCTCATGTAGAGCCTCCCAGGTGGCTGCTCTGCAGAAGCTCTGGTGGGTCAGTGTCCCTTCATGCCAACAGCAAAGCTGTTCATTTGGGAAGTCAGACAGGGCCCAAGCAAACTCCAACCCCCTTTGCCTCTGAACTGTAGCAGAGCTGTAGCCCAGGACTTGCTCTTCAGACAAGCAGCACAGAGCCAAGGGCTCCTGGGACTGTTGGGAAATGCCGATCCCATTCCAGCCTGTTGGGGATGGTGCACAAGGACTGCACCTGCACAGCCTCTGGTGGGTGTCAGCTGCAGTGTTCCACAGACAAGAGCAGCTGTCAAGGCACTCAGCGCTCTCTTGTGCAGGAGAGACAGAGACGAAGCTGAGGAGAGTCCCTGCCAGGGCTCAGCCTTACCCAAATGAGCAATGGATTCTTCCAGTGCTTTCACAGCTGCCCCATGAACCCTGGGATCCTTTGAGTTCAGGTTCTTTGTTATTCCCTCCACCAAGCCAATGATCACCGGGTTCAGGGCATCTTTCAGGGCTCCTGTGATTTCAGCCAGCACGTCCAGCGCCCTCTGCTTCACTTTCTTGTGGCTGTCAGATATTCTCAGGACAAAATAGTCAAAAATCTGTGAAGAGAACCAGCAACGTGAAAGCTGGATTCAAATGTCCTTGTTTGAAGAGTGGCTGTAGCAGTCAGCAATGTCAAAGATGAAAGTGATTCTTTCTGTCAGGTCAGCACTCACTTGCACAATTTCACTGTTTTCCTGGGGGCAACTCACTGGAATGGTGGCACAACCTCATGCTGGTTGAAAGATTTTCTTCTGTTTTTAGGAGGTTTGGCTGGGGACAGGATAGTTCCTCTGGTATTTCTCTCCATCTATAAATCATTAAATTAATTCAATTTATTAATGCTAAAGAGTACCTTTGCTTTGAATGGAAGCAGATGTTTACAATGCCTGGTTTTCTATACAGTTGCCTCAAGTACTGAGGGCAGTTATGATTTTACCAAAACTATGGCTGGAGGAGATCTAAGTTTTCTTTTGTTTGTGTCAGAGCCAGTGTCTGGAGCAGTGCAGGGCTATGATCAACTCTTCCAGGATCCGGACCATTTCTCTAAGTAACAAGTAGACTTTTGAAATGTCATGTGCTGTACAGCTCTCATTAGAGCAGGTTCAGTCCCTTGAACGCCTCATTATCAGGCACCTTTTCCTGGAAAAAGGGAAAAAGCAGCTACTGGGAGGAGAAGGCAGAGATGAGTCCTTAGCTGTTTTCCTCCTTTTCCAAAGAGAAAAACAGACCCCCAAGAAGGGAGAGCACTGTCTTTACCAAGAGGAATAGGAACAAGGAGGGAAATGAGTAGCCAGAGCTGTGCCTGTGTAAGACAAGATGGAGTATATAGAAGTGTTCTTAAAAAAAGCAACTGGGTTTAAACCAACCCAGCCTGATACTTCTCTTCCCTATGCAAACCCATTTTTGGTCTAGAGAACAACTGCCATGCTTTCAGGGGCTGGTTTCCTTTCACTTCACCCAGCTGGGAGTAGGAGAGAGCAGCAGTTACACCAGCAGAAAATTCTGCCATCATCTGATGAACAGCATCAATAGGCACCCGCCAGACAAATACAGCTGGACTGAAATAACTTGTCCTGAAGCCTGGACCTGAATTAAATTTTTTCTGGGTAAGAGGGACCAGAGTGTCCCAGACAGCCAGGACGGAGTGCCAAGACACACTGAATTAACTTTGCTGCTAAAGGCTTAGGAAAGGAGCTAAAGGAAAGGAGCAGTGAAGATACCCTACATACTTGGGCAATGTTAGTGGAGATGAGCTGGGGGCTGGTTTTGCACAGGGCTTGGAGGAGTTCCACTCCTTTCATCCTTGTCTGAAACCCCTTGGCTTCCAGGAGATGGTAAAGCTTCTGGAGCAGCTCCATTTCTTCCACAGCTGGAGGTGACGTGACCTGGGCTTTTGCACAGTGTAGGAGGTGTCCATCAGAGGGAGATTACACCCTGGAAAATAAAACCAAATGAGGACCTGGTGGTGATAATTATCGTAGCATGGCATCCCCATCAAGGAAATAATTAGCATTGACTCCATGATTCCAGAAGGCTGATCAATCACTTTATTATACTATGCTATGCTATGCTATGCTGTGCTGAAACTCATTGCCCTTAGAGACAGTCTGATAGAGACAGACCAGATTGGTCAATTGAATCCAAACACCATCACCAGTGGCCAATTAAGAAATTACTCTTTGGTAAATAAATCTCCATAACACATTCCACGTGTTCACAACAACAGGTGCAGAAGTGAAGATAAGAATTGTTTCTAATTTTTTTCTCTGATCTTCTCACAGCCTTCCTCAGGACAATGCCTGGCAAAGTTGTGCCTGCTGCTCTCTATGGAGAGAGCTGCAGCCACAGACAATACCTTCAAATAATTGTGAGCAAAACATCTTGAGCAGCTTTCCTAATCCTGTGATTTCAAGCTGGAAAATCACGAGGCTCTGAAGAACAACGTGGACTTCATGTTAATCGTTATGGCAGACAATCTGCAAGTGACATTCTCCCCAGTGCTCACTCAGGAAAACCAGGGATGAGGTGCATCTGATCTATCTTCAGATGGCTGCCAGGGCACACAGGTCACATTGCTTTGTGCACAAAGAGAGACACTACTGCCAAGTTTAAATGCCTCCTCATATGGGATGTGTGTTTCTTAGAATAAGGGAACTCATCACTCTGGAGAAGTGTTTCTACAACCAGGCAGGACAATCTGCAAAAGTAGCTCAGATGCATCTGAACAGATAAACAGGGCCATATTTGAAGGATTCAGAAGATCAGTAACAGAGATAAAAACAAAAGCCAGACATCCCAGAACTACGCTCACATTTCATTTGCTTCCCTGGAGACTAGATGCACAGCTTCACTGGGAACAGAGAGACTAGATGCACACCCCACTGGGAACAATTCTCCTGATCAACCTGCCTCTTCCATGAGCACAGGAAGATGGTAGCTATGCTACTGAGGTATGTGGTCACTTTCCTGCCACTGCTGAGCAGGACAGAGCTAAATAAATCCCCTCTGCTGTCAGAGGAGAACAGGTACAAGCAGCTCTGCAACTGCCATGAAGAGACAGCAAGGAGCAATTCCTGTCTTAAATGCTGATTGCAGCACAGGGGGAAATAAACCAAACATGCTGTCCATCAAGCAAATTACATGAAGGACAGGAATATCAAGGCAAAAAGTCCACATTCAGACACCCGTTGACTGAAGTTGTTCAGGAATTGCCTTGCTACTTACTACTCAAACTTGGTACTGTTTGAGGGAAAGAAAACCATGATTCCGCCAGGCCAAACCTCACAGATGAGAACTGCATCTTTATGGAATGGCATCTTGCTTCCAGACTGAGATTTCTCATCAAAACATCCATCTGAAAACGACTCCACTCAGATTAAAAAAAAACCCTATTTTATAGGAACCTGAGTAAATATATGTATGGCAGTAAAAGATCTCTGTATTGTATAAGTGACCCTGCCCTGATTCTAGTTATTGTAAATGGGCTGCAGCTGTGATGCCCTTAATTGGGCAGCAGCTGTAGCCCGTGGAGGTAGCTGGGATAAAAGGGGGTGAGGCATTCAGGGAGGGCTGCAGAGGAGCCCTGGCTGAGGAGCAACAACAACACTGCTGTGAGAAAACCCCCCAGAAGGTATGAGACTCTGGAAATATGATACACAGCAATATGATTACAACACTGTTTGAATTTACTTGTCCCAAGTCAGGCAGCAGAAACTTGGCCCTCTCCCAGCCTCCACAACACTGCCCTTGCCACTGCACTGGATCGTCTGAGCTGCAGCCAATGGGTGTCTTTTTGTCTCTCCATTTTTGTGGAAACCCCTCCAGAGAAGTTGTGTTCAGCACAATGCACAAGTAGACATTTTTTATCCTAGAGCATTTGTAGGGAAAGGAAACAATCTGTGGCATTGGTCATCTCTGCCAGAAAGTTTTTCCTGAGGAAGAGACATGTAAAGCTTGCCATGTGCTTTCTCACATCTCACAAAAGTGCTCAGTATCGTTTGCTAGCAGACAATGTGGCCTGGGGCTCCTCTGAGCCATCGTTCCTCTCCTTCACCGGCTCCTTGACAGATGGGCCTTCAGCCTTCTGGTGTTCCATCCCCTACAAAGACACAGAGAAACCCCATCAATCCTTAGAATATAAAACAGGAAATTCCCTGTTGAAAACACAAGTTAGAACCAGGATCACTGCTACCAAGGCTTAGGAAAACATTTCCTAACTTAGAGATGGAAACAGACCAGAGATTCAGTGATGCCAAGTCTTTGTTTTCCATAGCCCAAGGCAGGTTATGGGTGCTGCCAGACTGAGCAGCAGTCTAAAATCCCAAATTTCTTAGTCTTGAGCATAAATGGGAATAATGCAAATAGGTAGGCAACAAGTGTTTGTAAAGGAATCAACGGAAAAAATTGGACTCTTTTGGGGGTTGGCCCATTGTGTTAGAAGTTGATTTGGTTCAACACTCACTCTCCTTGCTCCTGCACAAAGGCAGGCTCCCTTCTGTAATGTCGATAACAAAATATAAAATCCTGCCCCAAACAAACAAAGGATTTTTCACTCGATGCTGCTGAATTCACCAAGCTTCTTCCAGCCCCACAGGGCTGGACAGCAGGGCAGTATTCCCAAAAGACAGACAGTCAGTCATTGTAGTAACTAGGATTGACTTGGACATCTTTTGTAAATTTGGGAATTTTCTTGGCACTACTACTTCCAGTGTCCTTTGCAAAGACTCTTGTATCTTCAGAAGCACAATTCTCACTTAATTGCTTACAGGGGGCAGAGTAGGGAGAGCATGGTGGGGGCTTACACTTAAATGTAAATCCATTTTCTCCTCTTTCCCTTTCCTCTTTGTGACCAATATTGAAAATATTCAAAACCCCACTTTTCCCTAATAATATCAGTTCCTTTGTGGTCTGCAGATGAACAGGCTGAGGATTAACAGCTCATTCCCAGGAGCAAAATGATTCAGCAGAACAGGAATGAGCTAAAGACAGATTTGGTATCTTTGATTTCATACTAGCAGAGGCAATACTTGCACAAAGGAGACATTTCTCCTGCCAAGCACTTCCTTTCTTCTGAGTTCTTTTCAGAATATCTTCCAGGTCACGGGGGGAAAAGAGATTGTTCCAAAAGCATTTTAAATTGTTGATGATTGAGCAACATCTTCACCATCTCCTGTCCATAATGCCTAAGGAAGGAAGGCAGGAAGGAAGGAAACAAAAGAAAAGTGAACAAACAAAGGAAGAGTGTTAACAGAAGAGGCTGATCCCTTAAACTCATCAGGTGCAATCCCTGCACGAGAAGGCATTACCTACTCAGCAAAGAGGGAGATTTACCTCACTTGACACTGCACAGTGCTGTCAGCTGAACACAAGAGGCAAAAGGAGAATATGGGGCAACAGAAAAATAGCATTTCACTCTGAAACTGGGGGTGTGCTTCTGTGGCATCAAAGGATCCCAGGGAACAAGCAAAACACATCTGCTTTGTTGTCAGAGACTATTAGCAGTGTCTTGCTGCCATTGCACAATAATTTGCCTTTCTTTAACTGGCAGGGAAGCCAGGACAAAACACCTCATGCATCCTATTGATTATTCTATACTATGGGTATGCACAGGGACAGCTAGTTGTTCTGGTGTTCTTGGCAGCTATTCATGGGAATTGAATCACCAAAGGAAGGGGATTTTGGTGGTTTGGGTTGATTTTGCCACTAGGAAACCTCTGTTTTCTTCAAGAAGAAATGTGGAGTTCACTGAGCCGCAGATAACAGCATTGTAGAAATCTGCAGAACAGGTTTAGAAAGACTGAATATGTTGGTTAAAGACCCCTGAAATATTTCTAGGATAGTGTGAAGCTAATGAGAAATGGATGTTTGGGATCCTTCAGTGATGAGCATTAGCCAACACTTGGGCTTTGTGTTGTGCACCTGAGGCTAAACAAAACTGTTGGACTGGCTGATCTGAGATCTTTTGATCTCAGTAAAGAATCCTTCAAGCCACAGGAAAAAGGTGGCTATGCTCCTTTTTGCTGGCCAACCTCAGGTTTCCCAGCACAGACATTTGCCCAGGCAGCCCAGAGCAGTGGTCACAGTGCCAAGGCTGACAGAGCTCAAGAAGAGTTTGGACAATGCTCTTGGATGGAGTGACTCTTGGAGTCACTGCACATGGCCAGGAGCTGGACTCGATGACCCTGATGGGCCCCTTCCAACTCAGCATATTCCATGATTCTATGACCTTTATTCACACGATGAGGTAACTTCATATTCCCTTTAGTTTCCACTCTTGTGTGGTTTCACCTTTACAGCCAGACACAAAGTGGTTTTCCGTTTTGGGAGGTGAAATGAAGATCATTACCTTGTGTCCTTGTGGCAGTCCTGAGCAAGCTTCCCTGCCACGTGTGGCAGCCTCTCAGCCCTGGCTGTGCCTGCGAGCTGGGTGACTCCAATTCTCTCCATCAGGGACAGGAGGAGCTGGGCCGCACACTGGCGCACCGGGGCGGGGCGGCTGCTGGGGAGGAGAGAGCAAACCCTGGGCACAGGGACAAGGAGCAGCAGCAGCGCCGGCCTTGGCCAGAGCTGCTCCCTGTCCTTGCTGGGGGAAGGAGCCTGGGCTATACCTGCACCTTCAGACACCTGCATAAGGTTCTGCCCTCAGCTAAACACAAAGGTAGCATTGTACACAAGGCCTGCCTGCACGGAAGAGGGAGAATTCAGTCTCCCTGCACTGTCTGATACTCAATTTCTTTCACGGTATTTACTCTGAGAAAGATTAATAAAATAGATGACACATGAATAATTTAGAAATTAAGAACAATTGATGCTGACCCATCAGAGGTCACTCACTACACAGAGCTGCAGCCGGACTGAGGCTCTTTCCAGCCATTTATCCCCAAATCTGCAGAACTTTGGAAAACAACAAATGCAGGGAAAACACGTTGTGGGCCGTGAAGTTGCAGAATATCTAGCAATGCAGCCTGTTTCTTCTGTGAGGCTTGGCAATGGATCCATCTGAATGTTTTACCCTATTGCAAAGCTGAGGAAAGGGTGGCAGGCAGTTTAGCCGGGCTGTCCTGTTCTAGAGAGCGTCTCTTGGGAACTATCAGGCCCAGCACCAACATTTAAGGCAGCATTTGCTCCAACTGTCCCATGGCAGTCAGCCTGTGAAGGTGCCTGTAAAGTGATTCATCATCTCAAGGCTAACATGAAACATCACTTTGAATAGAAAGTAGAGCTCTAAGGCCAGCACAGTCATACAAGAGTCCTTTGGCAGGAGCTGCAGCTGCTGTGCAGGCTGTGCCACACCCAGCAGATTGTCCCCCATGTGCTCCACGCCCCAGCAAGGACCCTCCTCATTTCTCAAGTTAATGGCATCATGAGGAGACATGGTTTTCCCAGGGCCTCTCTGGTTAGAGCTGTGAAATACCAAACACTGCTCACAGCTGCAATTGCAATTGTCCCTCTGCCCACAAAAGCACAAGGCTCTATCCTTGGCCTTTGCAGGCACTTTCCCTTCCCCACTGATCACCACATCTAGGAAAATCTGACAGACTGGGAGAACTCCAGGAAGCAGCAGGAAGCTGAGTCAGAGGAGCTTTAGTTTGGACATCAGGAAAAAGGGTTTTTCACCCAGAGGGTGGCTGGGCACTGGAACAGGCTCCACAGGGCAGTGGTCACAGCACCAAGCCTGACAGGGTTGAAGGAGCATTTGGACAAGAATCTCAGGCACCTGGTGTGACCCTTGGGCTGTTCTGGGCAAGGCCAGGAGCTGGACTTGATGGTCCTGATGGGCCCATCCAATTCCCCATATTCTACAGTTCTGTGATTCTGAGAACCAATAGGCTGCAGGAGGGCAGAAATAGGTGACAAGAAGAAAGAAGTGAGGTTGGTTGGAGAATCAAGTCACTGAGTTCACAGAAGATGCAGGATACAGGACCCTTCCCTCCCACCATTCCCATTCTCTGTCTCATCCCTTCTCCCTCCCACACACACGAAGGTGAAGAATATCACTAAAGAAGAAGAACCTACTTGACTCCCATGTCCATGAAGGCAGTCATTGCTCGTGCAGGAGTCACATTCTCCACCAGGATCCCCAGGCTCTGACCGGCTGCTTTCTGAACAAATTCTGGGGAGCTGGACACCATCTGGAGAAGGAGCCGAGCAACCTCAACCACCTCAGAGTCCATGTCCTTCTTCAAGGTCACAGAGCTCTCCCAGAGTGACAATGGCAGAGCAGGACACCTTGGAACGGAGGTTGGTCACCTGGGGAAGCCATGAGGGGAAACATAAGAATCACCTTGGAAAGAAAACCAGTTGCCTTCAACAGCAGTCCCAAGAAATGACAACACATCCCACTGGGTCCAGAGGAACATACAAGTACAGGAAGAGCAGGAGAGCACAAGCACAGAAAGGCACTTACTCTGGCACCAATTTCTGGCCTGAGACCTTCTCACTGCAGGCCTAAAATAAAAATTTCATTAAGTGTTCAACTTAACCCTTCTAAAATGTCCACAGCTTTGATTTTAGGCCCTTTTACTAAAAAATTAAAGCAAGGGCTGCTTTCAAATCATAAAGGCACAAGTGATAAAGATAAAAGAGTCAGGTGCTCCTGTTCAAAAAACCAACACCAGCAGCTGAAGCACTCAGCCAGGAAACAGAAAACACAGGCTCTGGTCTACAGAATAATTTACAGTGTTTAATTACAGCTTGGGCAGAGATTGGGACTCTGGCAAATAACGTCATTAGTGTCTCAGTTTCTGCATTTGCACATTGCATTGTAAAGGCACCACACTCAAAGATGAGTGTCAGATACCCGACCTGCCAGTAAATACAGCTGCATGTACCCACAGATCCTACAGATAGCTGACAGACATTAGAAATCTCAGGTCTAAAACCAGAAATGAAGGCAGACCCTGAGCACACATGGAGATGAACAAGCACATACCTACTCTACACACCGTGTATGAAGTATGGGGGACAATTCAGAACAATGTTCTCACCTCGCTGGTGTTATGTTTGCCCAATTATCCCATCATTAAAAAGACCTAAACAATATTTAAAGTAGTAACAATTTTAATGAAATAATTAAGATGAAAAATATAAAATTGGATACAATATAATTTGATTAAAAGAAGGGATAATTTGGTTCCAATAATAGCGCATAAGCAGGAGATATCGCGGGGTACAGGGTGCAGGGTTCAATGACACTTGCCACTTCACGTACAAGCTTGCCAAGTGAAAATCACCCCTTATATGCCATGTGTCAATGCCATCTCCTCCCATTTTCGGTTCGTCACTTTTCTTTCTCCGCCTTCATTACCACCTTTACCACGCATGCGCCACCACTCGGTTTGGTGGTCGCATAAGTCTTTGGGGGTCGTCACTGATGAAGGCCCTGTAGTCTTTTAATTCACCTTTGGGTTACACATGCGCACCAAGCCAATACAATGTAAGCCAAGACTAACGTATCACTACATCTACATATCAAAGCAATAAGTCCCTTACAATTAACATTTGCTTGGACCCAACCAGGTTCTTGGTCAGTTTTAGCAACGGTATCTTCAGTTTCTTTCCTGTGGTCCTTGAGAACATCTGCTGGGAAAAGGGGGGTGGAGCCCCTCCTTTCCCTCTCTACTTTGGCATTACTATTTTTAACTTATTTTATTATTACCAGATATTAGTTACTGTATCAATATTGATTGCTGTTTCAATTTTTATCAGCACGAATCATACCTATTTACCACACTGGTAACTGCCAAGCAAACCTCACCAAGTCTACAAAGCAGGACCTCTGAATGGGATCCAGTCAGGTGTTTGATGCTGAAGAGTCCCTTCTCCTTCAGCTCCCTGGAAGGCAGAAGATTGATTTTTCTCTCCACCAAGGCAGCACCCTCTGAAATGACCAGGCTGGCAGCTCAGTTGAACAATGGGAGGTGCTTTTCAAGGAGTGCTTAATGAAATCGTGGAACGCGTTGCCCCAGGATGCTGTGGCTGTCAAAAGCATTCACAAAGCCAAGAGGCAAAGAGAGGGGTTTCAGAGTGGCCATTTGAGAAGACAGCCTTTCTGAAATCTCTGGCACATGAGGTCCCTCTGTTACTGCTTCCTAGGAGCTGTGAGACCGGGCCATGCTGCTGTTTGTTGTCACCTCCCTGTACCTGTCCCTGAGACACAGTGCCACCAGGCTGTTATTGGGGCATTTTCCTTCTTTGCCAGCCCCAGCAGGCATTCAGCAGGGAGAGTCTGCACTGGCTCTCTGAGCTGAGTTTCCACTCTATGATCTCGGCCTCTCTGTCACCTCCTCCACTCCCCCTCACACATTCCCCAAAAAAGCAGCAGGATGTCTGCTGGGACCCCCTCAGCCTGCAGGAAGGCCAAGTGGGTCCTGGCCTCTCCTGACCCACAGCACAGCTTTCTTTCATCCCAGCATGGAAATATAAAAACTGTATTATCACATCACACAGAGGGCCACGAGCTTTTTATTTTGGCTGCAAGTGTCCACAGGGCATTGGGGAAGAGGAGAGAAAGAGTGTTTTGCAGCAAGCAACCTGGCTGCTCAGGCAGGATGGTAGGAAAAGTGTCTGGAAGCTGCTTTTTTGGACTTTGGTTGTTCTGCTGAAGCTTCTGACAGAGCTGATGGGCAGATCCCAGAGCTGTGGAGAGTTCCTGGGAAATTTGTCCTTGGATCTGTCTACGAATGCTCTCCCAGCCATGAACTGCCATCTGTGTCCTGTCCATATGTTACTGCCTTGACTGTTGAGTGTCTGAGGTGCCTCTTGAGGCTGCTATGGACCTCCTTCACCAAGGAATGGGTTGTGACACAACATCCCTTTCTGCCTATGTTTGGGCACTGACAGAGCCTGGACCACTCTGGCTTGAGCTTGGGCTCTGGCCAAGCAAGATTGCAAATGAGAGCAGCTCATGGTCCTCAGCTCTTCCCTGCTGCTGGGACAGACAGACATGGCCATGGGGACAGAATGGAGCTGCCCCATCTGCCAGGGCACTAAGAAGGATGTGAATTTTTCTCTGCCCTGTCACCACCAGTTCTGCCTGGCTGCATCCTGCAGTGGGCAAAGAGAAATCCAGCGTGCCCACTCTGCAGAAGAATGATAGAAGCTGTCAGGTTTTCTGAGTAGGATGAACAGGACTACATACAATGTGCCATCGGCTCCCCCAAACAATTGCTAGAGTCCAGCAGGGAGAAAGCCTGGCCCCCTTGCTGAAAGCAGCCCCCCAGACCCTGTGATGGCTGCTCCATCTTCCCCACAGGGAACACTGTCCCCAGCTGAGCAGGGGCTGCAGGACCAGAGCCTGTGGATGGCCTCCTGCCCAAGGAGTGGGCCGAATTTTTCAAATAACAATGTCATCTGCTGGACCAAAGGTGGCCCTGGCTGCACCAGAAGCTGGAGGGAATATGCCAGCACCAGAGATGGCTGGTTAAGGAATTCATAGAGCAGCATCCTGCACGCCCTCTGTGCCTATGGTCAAGTTGCCCAAATCTTGGTGCCAGTACTGCAGCTTCTCCTCTGTAGCAGTCTGAATTGCTGCTAGCATAGTCCAGGGTAAAGAAGCTAAAAGGACCTTTGCTTAATCTCCACAGATGTTTTATTCAGCTGTGCAGGGAGATGTTCAGGTCCCAGCAGCCACACACAGAGGGTCTCACTTTGTCTCCACAGGGGCCTGGGGGCTGACCCTGATCTCGGGGCAGTACAAAGATAAGGGGGCCGATCAGGAATAGGGAAGGTGTGGCTCAGGAACGCAGGAACAGACACAGGAACAGGGGAAGGAGCCAGTGGGGTCTAACATAGGAACAGGGGAAGGAGCCAATGGGGTCTAACAGCTTTTAGAGGGAAACTTCTTGTGTCTCCCTTGACCAGGGAATGCCCCCCCCCCCCGCCAGGGTCTCCACAATTCCCCATGTATTATATTATTAGGAAAGCTTCTCTGAAGGATCAACTGAATCAACACAAAATGACAAAAACAATCAAAAGCACTCATAAGACAATTGTTCAAAATGCAAACAATTCTGAGTTCCCAATGTGCCAACAGATTTCTTGGAGTGTCTTAGATCTGTCAGGAGGGATGCAGGGTTTTCTCAGCACAGTTTATCAGGAAACTGAGTCACACATACTGAACCTGTGGTCCATGGACTCCTCACTGCCCTCGTGCAGCAAGGAGGCCCAGAGGCTGCTGTGCTCTGGTCCTGTCAGGGATGAACACAGCGGCGCTGTGGCCAGTGCCAGCTCCAGCTCCAGCAGCTCACAAGAGGAGACTCCTTCCAGAAGCTCTGCTGGCTCCAGTGTGGCAGACCAGCAGAGCCCACTGGAAGCCCCCCTCCATTGCAGCCCCCCCAGCTGCGCCCATCATCACTGCAGAGCAGGAGCTGCCCCAGAGGAGCCGCGGCAGGAGCTCATGGCAGTGGCAGGTCCCTGTGCCCAGGGCAGAGCCACAGAACCCCTGCTCCTGCCTGGGACAGGGGCTGCTCACCCTGGTGTCCCACCGAGAGGAGGGATCCTGGGCCCCAAACTCTGCCCAGCCCTGCAAAAGGCCACCCCGCCAGCAGTGCCAGCAAGGTTCCTGCAGCCATTCAGCCAAATCAGAGGAAACAAATGTCTCTTCAGCTGACACAGTCTCTGCACACAGCTTTCTCCCCCTTCTCCTGGTGCCTTTCCCTGACTCCAGGAAGAGCTGCAGGAAATGCTGTGTGAGCCATGATGATGGAAGAGCTACTGATAAAAACACTGGGGTGATGCTTTCAGAGGAGTCATGAATGGAAGATTGACCAACCTTTCAGCCAATGGTATGCCAAAAGTTTCCATTCTTTAACTAATTGACTGCAATAAATTAGTAAAAAGAAAGATACAGAAACAAATTAAATCTCCCACAGCTGCTGGCTTTCCTCAGGCCCCATGGCCTATGTATTGCTAGACTTAGTTCATTTAGGCAGAATATTAACTGCCCTGACTTGTTGGAGACTGACCACAAGGTCTCATCTGTGGTGGGCAGTCACTAAAATTAGCTCAGCAGAGGCATCTTCAGCTGTCCAGGTGTAGCAGAAATACATATTCTCTGCTTCATGGCTGTGTGGCAGCAGCTGCTGGTGTGGGTTTGTCAGCGTTACTTCATGGATTACTCCTGGGAAGGAATTGTGTGCACAGGCACAGTGTGATGGCTTCGATCTCCTCTAATTACTCCAATCGGATGATGGCCAGAACTTGTAGGCAAAAAGCATCATGACAGAATGATTTACAATATTCTCCAAACTACTCCTGTGGTTTTGATTTTCTTACTGATTAGGTTCAGTGTCTGGCCTCAAGAAATCAGTCCAGAAAGAACAGGCAAACCTCAGCTTGCAAGTTAGAGTGCAAGTCTTTAATCTGCCGTTTTTGCAGCATGTACAAACAACTTTACAACATATTTGCGAAAAAATGTCTTAGTTCTTGCTATACCTATCCAGAACCTGACTCTGTCCTCGTTTTATTTTGATTTGAGATCCAAGCATGATTTTTTTCTGGACAGGAAAGTAAGAACCAGCTGCAAATACAGACTACAAGTGTGAATCTATACTGCAGGAACTGAGCTGTAGCTTGGAATTAAAGGCAAGAAGTGATGCCATGGTAAATGTGAACATTTAGTGCTGGCATAGGAGCCTTCTGCAATGCTCCACCAACCCATGGTTCACATTGCTACAAACTCTCTTTCTGGGGTTTACAAAGAGTGTTGAAGAGCTGGCTGTAAGTAAAAAAAATAGCCAGAATGATAATTTTTGTTAACATGGCAAATAACGACTATCTAATAATTCAGAGCTCATAGAAGTGAGTATTCAGATTTCCACTTAGTATGTGCTGGCAGTTTTAATTTGAAATTAACAGGTTTATCCAAATCAAGTAATCCATAGGAATTTATTTGCTCTATGGTCTAACTAAAAATGCCTCATTGTCTGATAAGTTTAGTAGAAATTTGCAAAGTCCACAGTTTACAGAATTTCATTTCTTGTTCAGTGGCTATTCTGCAGGAAAGCTTTTACAGACTAATCAGTTTGGATGTAATTAAAATGCCAGTACATTTCATCTAGCCATTTTAGTATTAGAACAAAACCATATGACTGGACAGCCTTTTAAAAAAATATTTTGAAATAAATTTTCAAATCAACAGTCTGAGTAGGACTCAGAAAAAATACTCTACCAAACTTCAACTCTATTGGAAGCTTCCCTTGTCACCCAGTGAATCAACTCTACATTCAGAAGATTAAAAGTCCCCATTATGGTGGTTTTGGTATGGTTAGGAATTGGGGAAGGGTGTTCTCCCTTCTCAGCTCCATGCTGCAGTGCCTTTGGGATGTGGCCTGCTGGCCGTTGTTTGTGCAGCCCTGGTATTTCTCCATGAGGCAGAAAGTGCAATTGCATTTCCAGCCCAGAGCCCGTGAGGAGTGGGGCGTGCAGAGCTGTGCCAGACACAGGCCAGCAGCTGTGCCACCAGAGGGTTTTGGTTCCTGCCCAGGGCAGCTGGTGCATCTCTGCCGTGAGTGCCTCCCCTTGCCAGGTGCCCATGGACAGCAGGTGCAGGGTTCTGCAAGGGGCATGGAACAGGGTGGGGATGTCTGCTGGCAACAGAGTGCAGCGGAGAGCAAACAGTCCAGGATGGTCCTGGAGTGTGTGACAGAGAACTCCTGACACAGCTGGTGACTGAGCCAGTGAGGGAAGGCACTGCTGGGCCTGCTGTTTGTGAGGAGAGAAGGGCTGCTGGGTGACAGGAGGGTTGGAGGCGGCCTTGGGCTCAGTGACCACAAAATGCTGGTGTTTGATTCCCAGAGAAGGAACGAGAGATGTTGCGGAAGTGTTGACGTGCAACAAATTGTGAATTTGTTAAGCTTTTACAGGCAGTGCTTAGTCGTACCTTCTCTCACAGCAGTGGTTAAAGTGTGCAAGTGGATGTCTTAGCCTTGAGAATAAAGACAGTGGGCCTACTGAGGAGGTAGCTGCAATGCATTCAAGGAGAAGAAGGCTCTTAACCATGGAAGTAGAATTTGAGGAATGGGATATTCACCATATGACCCCCAGAGACCCTCAAGAGACCCCTACTCTAGATGTCAGTAATTTTGGGGAAGGGATTTAAACATGTCAAATACTTTCTGAGAATGTTTAGCCTGTGAGTTTGAGCAAAGTAATGAATAAAAGTAATGAAAGTAATGTCTTAATTCCATGGATACTAACACGTGGGTGTGCATGTTTTAGGAAAGTGATTCCCACGCACCCAGCACTGAAATAAAGTAATGCCTCTTTTCTCACACTGAGCTGGCAGTGTGGATCGGCCCTGCTTGGTAACTTTCATTTTGGTCATTCCTATTGAAGCATAAAGAATGGTTGAAATGAAATCTTTTCCACCGGTTTCCCTCTTGTTTACCTGTTTGAGGGTTAAAATTCTGTGCTGCAGGTGTGCTGGGTGTGTGCAGAGCAGTGCAGCCCCAGAAACCCCTTGGCTTGCCCACAAGTTGTCACGCCTTGTTGCCAGGTGTGCCCAGCTGTGGCAGGAGAAGGAGCCCGCAGCGCAGTGGGCACCGTGCCCTGCCCAGCCGGGGCTCTCTGGCACAGAGCAGCAGCAGCGCCAGCACCGTTCATCCCGCTCCTGCCTTGGCTTCTCCTGCACACAGAAGCCTCTGGAAATCAGCACCGCCAGTGGCGTTCCCAGCTTGGAGCAGCTGCTGCTGGCGGGCAGATGCTGCCAGTTCGACTGCTGCCACAGGGGAAGAAAGGCAGAGATGTACCCACACCGGAGCCCTGGGCATGTCCAATAAAGGTGTAAATTTGTGGGGAGATTTGTTAGGAAGGATTTCAGCTGTGATGCCAACAGTGGCTTCTCTCCTGGTTCTGTGTGTTCTGGACGAGTAATGCAATGGTTGGCTCTGACAATTAAGAAGCAGATGTTATGTGGATGTTCAAATGTGTAGTGATGGTATTGTAATATATCCTCCCATAGTCCTCTTTCCCGTCCCCCTTGTAATAGCCTTGGTAGTCAGGGCATTTGGGGAGGGCTGGCTCGTGACCAGCAGGCAGGGTGTAAAAACACCTGACCTCCAGTCAGGATGCAAGAAAGTAATCTCCACCAATGGACAGCAGAGAAAGAGTTGACTGACAAAATTTTTAGAGGGGCTAAGGGTATAAAAGACAGAGCGTTCTTTTTGTAGATAAGCACATGGCTGCTAGTCACAGAGACTCCCAATGCTGCAATTTTTCCTTATTCAGTCATTTGTTAAGGTTTACTAAACCTTTAAAATGTTAAAAGTGAGAGTCATTTCTCACATGTGCAATGCTGTGGGCCATTTTCTTAGTCTGGTTTCCTTTGCTTGTGTCCCATCTGAGTGCTCAGCTGGGGTACAGGCTGTAGGTGCTTGGGGCACTCCTGGAGTTCCTCTTGGATCCCCTGAACAACAAGGTTTGGCCCATGAGGGGATTTTGTGCTGCTTGGTGACAGATGAGAACTTCCCAGGCTCTTTTGTGTTTGCTGTAGGGAAGGTTGGTTATTGCTTTGCATAAATTCACAGACCAACATGGAGCGTTTGCTTTGTGATGTCAGGGCATGGTTGCCACATCGTCATAGTGGCATCAGAAGGTTGTCTTGGTGCACGGAAGGCCTGAGTGTCAGAGCAGCCCTAGGCCTTGCTCGCATCAGGAGAACCCTCCTGGTTTGAGCATTGGTCAGTGGGCAGCTGCACTCTGACAGGGCACTTGTTTTTCTAGTGTTGGAGAAAACTTGCACAGCACTGGGACAATGATCCACCATCTGGCCACAGCAGCTTTTGCTGCCTATGGTGTTTGTTTTTCCGCATATTACGTTGCACACTTTGTTTGTAAGTAGAGTTTTCCATTCTACTTCTGTAAGGGTGTATCCTAACCTGGCTTTGTATGTCTTCCTGCTCTTTCTTCGTGGCTGAGTTTCTGATTTTGAAACAGAAAGAGCATTAGAATGCCAGTGGTTTGGTAAAGCTCCTGTCAAGAGGTTCAGCTAAAAAGGGGGTGTCTGTAGCCACAGGAGCAGCATTTACAGGGGAACCTGCAGGGCATCCGTTCCCTCCGCAGGGGAGTCTGTGGCAGCAGAGTCTGTCATTTCCTCAGGTTGCTGGGACAAGCAAGACAGCTTTGAAAATGTAGACTGGCAGAGCTTCAGGGAAGGCCTTCTAAAAACTCTGCAGTTTTTCCCAGAATTCAGAGAAAGCTTCTTTCTTTTTAAATTTTGTCATGAAAGGATTTGACTGTCTAACTTAATAACCTTTTACTGAGTGCAAAAATAGTTATTTCCTTTGAAAGGAAGTGCAAACTCTAAAGCAGTGAGTGTCTGCTCCTGAACCCTAGAGGTGCTGCTGTGCTCTTCCACAACAGAACTGCCACAGCTCAGGGGAATTTTAGGAAGCTTTTCTGGGCAACTATTTCCTGCAAGTTATTGAGAATTAGTGCATGTATCTGATTGGAAAAAAAAAAAGAGTACCTGAAGGAGAGGATTTCAGAAGCTGTTTTATGTGTTTGGTAGAACAGGAGCATTGAGTGTTAAAGGACAATTTGCATTTTCTTGATCATCTTTGTATTCATTTACTGGCTAAACAGGCTGAAGTGTAGGAACAGCCAAGAATATTGTCCTGATCCCTTGCTGGCTGTGTGAATAAAATGTGTCTCCTGGAGGGATGTTGTGAAACGGGAAATCGTACCTGTTTGGGTTGACTTGTTCTGTTGGATTCAGAGGGCCAAGCAGTTTTCTGACAGCATCTGGTTCATTTTCCCTTCCCACTACAGGTCACCTGAAGCGTGTATTCAGCAGTGCTAAAGATCCTGAGGTGAGTGAGAAAGGAACATTTCATGTTCCTGGTGTTGAGGAATTGTAGAGCAAGCTGGGAGCTTGGCCAGTAGCAGTAGAGTGTAGAGGGCCAGCTAGGAAGGCTGAAAGAAATCCATTTCCATGCCTGAAACAAAAGTAACAAAGGCAGCTATAGATATTTTTAAATTTCCTTCTCAGAGTTTGAAGAACTAAAACCTAGTTTTGAAAAGAGAACAATGCTTGCAGACAGCAGATAGGAAAAATTTAATTAAGACCGTTTTGCTGTACAGTTGAATTAGATAATTTTAATTTAAACAGAGTGACTTAGAATCCTATTCCTATCAAATTTTATGATATCTACTTGGAACATGAGGTGGTAGAAAAGGAAGGCCATCTTGCAATGGTGCCTGCTGTATCTGAAGTGCAATGGGCACCTTTGTGGCTGGGGAGCTGCATGGGCCCAAAGGACGCAGGGCTGGCGGCCGTGAGCAGCTGCAGATGAGGCAGCGTGGGGCCAGGGGGCCAAGAAGGCCAAGGGCACGGTGGCTGTGCCAGCAGCAGTGGGGCAGCAGGAGCAGGGCAGTGAGCGTGGCCTGTGCTGGGCAGCGCTGCAGCCACAGCTGGAGTGCTGTGTGCAGCTGTGGGCCCTGGGAAGCAGAAAGTCATGGAGGGGCTGCAGCGAGTGCACAGAAGGACAGGGGAGCTGGGCAAGGGGGGGCAGCACAAGGCCAGGGAGGAGGTGCTGAGGGAGCTTTAGCCTGGACAATGGGGGCTCCTGAGGGACCTTCAGGCAGACTTCCATAGATCCCTGCCTTAGATCCATAGAGCCAATGCTCAGCACAAGGGCTGCTTCCCTGCCAAACATCTCTTCACTGCATCCAAGTGCTTTAGACACTGGAGTAGGTAACACTTTCATATTTTGTTTGTTTATTTGTTTGTTTGTTTGCTAGAAGGAGAAGCCTTCTAGCCTGTAATTTCTCCTTCTCCAGGGAGCTTTTTCTCCATCTTTCCTGCCCTTTTCCAGCACTGGCAGAAACACATCACTTTCACGGTAACGGCTCCCGTGTCTTTTGGCAGCCGAGGGAATCAGTGTGTGTTGTGTTTGGGAATTGAGCAGGAAATCAATGCCCTTGCATTCCAGCTGGTGCTCAGAGATTAGAGGAGCTGGGATGGGCTGGGCTGTATTTCTGATTCCAGCCACTTCAGCACCATCACTGTGGCCAAGGGCAAGAGAAGAACTTGCCCGAGCACAGATGCACGAAGAGAGCAGTTCCCAGTGCAATGCTCTGGGTCTGATTGCATTTCATAAGGACCCATATGCTCCAGATTCCCCAAGAGTGTGGGTTACTGAAGCAACAGGAGAGCAAGTTCAGGATGGCTGCTGATCGGGGCACTGATACCGAGTGTGGATGTGTCTAGTGACAGAAATGACAGTGTTGATTCAGGGTGACCCCCACGTGGTGAATAATGTGCTTTGACTCTATGATTTAAAATGTTAAACAAATGCTTTTTTAAGCTATGTTATATTACACTAGTACTGTATTAAAACTATACTAAAGAGATATTATACTATAAAGCTACTAAAGAAAAACTCGTGACTGTCTCCAGAAAGTCATGACACAGCTTTTATCTAATTAGCTAGTCAAGCTAAACAACTATCACTAAAATCCAATTAACAAATCACTTTCAGTAAACAATCACTAGAACACATTCTACATGTACTAAACAACAAGAACAGCCAGTAGAGATAATAATTGTTTTCTCTTCTTCTCTAAGTTTGTCACTACCTTCCCTTAAAAAAACCTAGGAGAGGGAATTATATCTCTCTGTGTTCAAAGAATATAAATACCACAGCACAGTAAAGAGAGATTATAAAAGTGATATCTATCTATCTATCTATCTATTTGAATCTTCCTGGTTCTGCTCCAAAGCAGTGGAAGATGCAAAGCTCACCTAAAGGCATCCCTTCAGGAGAGGGGTAGAGACAAGTTCCATTGACTGATCCTGAGCAGGCAGAGATGTTTCCCCCTCCAGAGATGGTTGTTTTTTCCCCTCCTGTTTTTCTACTCCAGCCTCTTGTGCCCTGAAGCCTTCTTTTTATCCTTTAAATTTTTGCATGTCCTAAGGGAGTGGAACTATCCCATGCTGTAGCTGGGGTCTGGTGACTTTGCTCATACATGCCATACATGACACATGGTTTCCTTCACTGGCATCCCCAGGGCTGTGTAAGTGCATTCGTTAATGGGGCCTTATGAGAATGTTGCTGCTGGTCAGAACTCTCAGTTGACAAAAGAGGGAGAAGAAACACCTTGGTCCTCCTGCATATACTGAGGTGGCCATAGAGGTTCTCTGACTTCCATCAGAGATCTTTGCACGCATCCTCATCTCCTGAATGACCCAGTTTTCTAACAAGAATGTGGATGTCAGGAAGTCACAAAGCTGGTGCAGGCCTGAAGAGAAGGTGAACTCCAGAAGTGTCTCTCACAAGGAGTGAGCTCACCCAGGAAGCCCCTGCAGAGGCAGGATGGAGCTGTGGGACAGGGCGGGGTGTCAGTCACTACTGAAAGACAAACAGGCCATGGCAGAAGCAGAGGGAGGCCCTCACCAGACCCCTGAGAAATGCCACCCCTTCCCTGTCAGCTGCCTGAGAGGCTGTTGGAGCTTCAGTCCCAGATGGCCCCTGATTGTAGGGCCAGGGTCACTTTGGAATCTGTGCCTCCCCTCGGGCATAGAACGACCCAGGAGAGCAGCAGCACAGTGCTTTGGGAATGTGTGAGCCCAGCAGCCTTTGAGTCTTGGCCCACAAAGGGCGTATGGGAAGTTGAAACCCATCTTGTCTTGCTTTCTGTGCAGGTGCTTCTAGAGAAAGAGCAGGAGCACACTGCCTTATCTGAGATGCCATGCCAGACTCAGGGAGAGCTGTTCCCTGCCCGAGAGCAGGAAGAGCAGCTCAGGCAGCAGGTGAAAGCGCCACAGGAGAATGGCCAGGTGAGCCTGACTGGCCAGGGGACAGAGGGAAGGGCAGGAAGAGGGGCATAAACCAGAGCTCCTGGGACTGAGGAGGCCAGGAGTCCCACAGGCAATGGAAGCACAGAGCCTTGCAATCTGCAGAGATCAGCACCAGGACAGGATGGTTACAGTGGAAGCAGAGCTGGGTAGGGAAGCAGAAAAAGGGGCTGAATAAATGTGATTTTGAAGCTAAAAGAGGGAAAAGCTGAGCCTGATGGCAGCTCTCAGTCACTTGCTCTGCTTTTCTGTGTACAGAACAAGGCAGAGCCACAAGCAGAGCTGCCTGAAGCTCAGAGTGCCATCATGGCAGCGAAGAGGAGGAATGAAGACATCCAAGAGGAGAAGAATCTCCCTATGCAGAGGGGCAATCAACAAAAACAGGTGAATGAAGGAATGGCAGCCACTCTACAAATGAGAGTGAGTCCTTTCCATTCTTCTTTACAGAAAATTGATGAACAGATGCAGACAGAGCTGCAGGAAATTGAGGCTAGGATCAAGGCAAGGAAGAAGAGGCTAGACGAAAAAATTAAAATTATCAAAGAGAAAATTAATCGCCTCCTTCAGGAGCAAAAGGATCTAGAAAAGCAAGCGAGTGAAATAGCAATAGGCAGTGCAGTCACCCAAGGGGTGGTTTCTGCCCTCCTTGCCTTTCCAGTGCAGAGCAGCAGGGGGTGGGTGATGCCTCTGAGTGCCATCCTGATGAGGCCTCTGTCAGAGCTGCTCTCAAGGACACTGCCTGCTCTGCTGGATCTCAGCTGATACTCTAGACAGTGGCATTACTGCTCTGGCCATTTAGCCAGCAGTCATCTGAATGAACTCCTGCTGGCTTCTTCCAGGTGGCCTTGTTTCTTGAGGTGTTTTTGCAGGTGAACATGGTCACTCACATAGATTTGGAATATGAGCTACAAGCTGTCTGTATCCCTTGTGAATGCTCCTGTCCTTTTCTTTACTTTCTTCCCAGTCAATGACTCCTGGCTGACGGGGACAAGCTGTAGTCTCTGACTGCTTTGTTCTGTTTGACTTGAGGTGGAAGTGTCGCCATCCTTCCTGGCAGCCTGCAGAGAGTTCCAGCAAATGACGGGCAACCAAGAGCCCCGAGGCTGGCATAAGGCCCAGGAACTGACCCATCCAGAGATGCTGCAGGATAAGCACGTCCCGAGGAAGGTGCAGAAAAAGAGAATTTCATGGCAGGAGGTAGAACATTAGATTGAGGAGCTGCAAATGTATCTGCAGACCTAGAAGGGGGAAAGGAGTCTTTGAGAGAAGTGGAGCGGTCGTTGCTGCAGTCCTCCTTTAGAACAAGAAACTGGCTATGAACTAATGTAAAACCAGCCTTTGGTTTTGACCATTTGGTTTCACAAATGGACATCCAAAGCAATCCAGTTGAAGAGCTCTGCATGTGGCTGACAGCAGCTTCCTAAGGGCTTGCATTTCAAATGGCAATCTCTCTTGCATTTCAGGGCAATCTCTGCCACACCTTCCTGACATCAACTCATTTCTTGTCTCAGATCTACACTGACTCTGACACTGAAGCTTCTGCAGAAGCAGCAGCGCTGTCCCAAGGAGCCTTTGCTCCCCAGCTGAAGAAGTGGAGCCTGAGCCCTTGGTTCACCTCCCGTGCTGACCCAGCTGCTGCTCAGCAACAGGAGATGGCGGGTGACTCCCTGGAGCAGCAGAGTGCATCTGGTATCTTTCTTATCTGAGGGACAGTGTGTTGTGTGCACGTGTCAGCATAGCTGTACCAAAGGATTCTGATCAGTTTAGTGTCACAGAAGTGCTGGCATTGCTCCGAGACAGCAAGAGAGAGCTCTGGGTGTTCCTGCTGCCTCTGAGGGCAGCTTAGACTGGCTGGAGTTTGCCTGGGCTTCCCTCTCTGCCGAAGGCAGAAGCAGGGATTGTTCCTGGATCAGCAGAAGGCTGTGACTGCTTGAGTCTCAGCCACTGGCAGAAGCCCTGCTCAGATACATCTCTAGGAAAACACATCAAGCCCTTTGTGATTCTGCAGCACAACCCAATGAATCTGCTTCTTGCCTGTAACAGCTGCCAGTGCTGTGCTCTCAGATAAGACCTGGTGGGGCTGAGACCAGAGCCCAGTGGATTCTGTGTCTACCATCACCTGTTGGGAAAAAAAAGGGCACTGATCTGCGCCTCGGTGTGGCTGATCTCAAAGCCCATCCTGTTGTGTCCTGAATGGGGGCAACAGCTTGTCCGGGGCTCAGGCTCACTCTGGCTTCTTCCCATCAGTGCCTGTCAGTGCTCATGCTTGGGCTTTGCCAGCCTTGTTGTGGTCACTGCCCTGCCCCTGAGGGCTGTGGGAATGCAGATGCTGGAGCCTTCCTTAGCTGGGAGGGTCCCGCTGCTGCCCGGCTGCTGCAGCGCGGAGCTGCCTGAGGCAGCAGCCCCTTCTCTGGGCCGGCTTCTGCCTCGCACGGCCTGGACTCACAGGAGGGTCAGCATCTCCGCTGGGCAGCTCTCTGTGTCACAGGGACACCTGAGGAGCACTGCTGTCCTCTGTGCCCATGCCTGCCGTGCCGAGTTGGGAAGATGGGGACGTGTGTGGTGCCAAGAGGGCGAGTGCAATGGGAGCGACTGATCCGCACTGTCAGGGTGAAGAGAAGCGGCGTGGTTCTTCACGCGGGGCATGGGCAAGGGCGTCTTTGAGCTCAGTCTGCTCATAAAGGGTGAGGGTTCTGATGCTGAAAGCCCCGTGGGGATTGGTTCTAGCATGAGCTGCTCTGGTTTACAAACACAGAGGCATTCTTCTGGCAAACTGCTGCAAGGTGGAAAAGATGGGAACACTTGGCAATATTCCTCCTGTTCTGAACTTCACATCTGTTCAGAAGAATTGATTCTAGATGTCCAGGTGCATTTAATCTTAGCAAGTAGGAAACCTTTTATAAATCGCACAGTGTTTATTCCCAAGAAAACAAAGGCACTGTTAGTTCCAGCTCTCCTTAATGTTTCTAGATGACAAACTTACTTGCCTTAGTAGGTATTCTCTTCTGATCTCAGTCTCCTCTGAATGTATCTCCCTGTGCTTCCCTGTGTGCCTGCTGTCTAGAGGTCTCTCACTTCAAAGGATGCTGGAAATCAGTCTCTGTGCCAGCCACTTGTGCTGTGGGCCTGCTGTTCTTTTCTTGTTGTTCCAGTTGCTGTTCCTGTTGTTGTTAGCCAGCTGTCCACCAAGGGAGGGCTCAGAGCTCCAGACAGTGGGGCTGCCTTTTGTATCTCCTAGAAGGTGGGATCTCTGCTTTAAAGTGAACATCTTGCATTTTGTTTCCCGCAGGGAGAATGGTGAAGATGGAAAATCCTATTGTAAAATACATTGAACTGGAAAATCTTGGCAGTGGGTGAGTCCAAGCAATGTTAATTGTACAAAACTATGCATCAGGTGTTTTGCTGGCGGAATAGGTATCAAATGTAAAGTCAGACAAGCTGCAAATGTGTTCAGGCACTGGGCTTAGATTGTCAGTGCTGATCAGAATTTCTAAGTGTGCTCAGAAGGCATTGTCAAAGACATCTCCATGCTTCCAGTGTCCTGCAGGTCTGCAGCATTTACAGCATAGATCTCCTGTGTGGGCTGACTTTCACTGAAAGATCTAAATGGCTTCTCCTTTCTCTGCTTCTGTTTTGTTTCTAGGACTTTTGGAGATGTTTGTAAAGCACTCGACACTGCCACAGGAGGAGAGGTAAATGTCAACAGCCTCTGCAGACTCTGCTGCACTCGAGGGCTTTCCCCTCTGGTGTGAGCTGTGGCTGGAGCTTTGGGCAGAGCTGTGCTGAAAAGGCACAAGAAGCACAGACTGGTGCCAGCCCACAAAACACATCTGGGACTTTGTCCTCCTCAGCTGCCGGAAGGAAGGCACGGAGGGCAGCGGTTCCTTTCAGAGAAGGACGCGCTCACTCGCTCTCCATTGCTAAAACAAAGGTGGTGCCTTCGAGCACCTCACTGCTCTTTGAGGCTACAGCTTCAGAGTCCTGAGTTCTCATTTCTGGCTGCCAGCAAATCCATCTGAAACTTACTGGTAGTTCCTTGGCCACCTGCAGTTCTGCACTTGGGAACTGCACGTAGGGAGAGATCAGCAAGGCATCCCTGAAAGCCCTAAGCCCTGCCCATAGTCCAAGATGTATCCACAGAGTATTAAGGCATGGATTACTTCTTCTGAGTGCCAAACAAAGCAGCAGAGAGTGCGGTCAGAGGTTTGTGGGTGATAATTGAGACACCGCTGTTACCAAGTGGTCCAGGCAAAATGTCAGTGGCCCCACGTGTCCTGTAACTGGCTCCCAAGGGAGCAGAGAAATGGGCTGTTGGAATGTCAGTTCCTAATTACTGCAGTGCCTAATCACAAGGCAGTTTGGCACAGCTCAGCCGTGTCATTGCAAAATCACTCCCTCCACGTGCCTTGTGGTCTCGTGCCACCAACCTCTCAAGTTACTGATTTTCAATGTCGTTTTAGGTGGCCATCAAGAAAATACAGCTTCAAAGACTGAGGAAGAATGAACTAAAAGTCAGTGAACTCATGGTCATGAAGGTGAACAGGAATGCCAACCTGGTCAACTGTTTAGACAGGTGAGTTGTGCTTTTGTCCCATGAATGTTTGTTCACATATTGCAAACATGCAAGGTAAAATCCCACTTTGGTCACTGGCAGAAAATAGAGCTGTAATTATTGTCTAATTATTATTGCTCTTTTCATCTCAGTGGATGGGAAGAGATTGCATTTTGTCTGCGTGAGTCTTCACTGGCACATGGTATTTGAAAATTGTTCAAAAACCCGGATGAGCCTCGTGTCTTACAAAATCAATGATCTCTATATTCACAGCCACCACTTTGTTTTGGAGCTTGATTTTTTTCTAGTGTCTTCCTACGTCCAGGAAAACTAACAAGGATTTCCCTTGGATTGTTGCCACTGTTTTCCCTTGCTATGCATGCCAGGAAGACTAGGTGCTTTTTTCCAGAAACACCATGCATGACAGGTTTTTTATCTGGGCTGTTACTAAACTGCACATTTTGCTTGCTGCCCATCTAAGACATCTCCTTTTTTGCAGCTGTGCCTTTCTTTCTGCTTGAGACTGCACAGATGGCAAACAATGCACAGCCAAGAGGGAATGTCTATTCCTTTATTTTGTCTTTGTCTCAAAGGGACCTGAAAAGAAGAACCAACCTGTCTTTTCCAAACAGCAACCTAGCCATGTACATTCATCTCCACACCCCTGTTTCCTCCTTTCAGTTACCTTGTGGGTGAGGAACTGTCCCTGGTTATGGAGTACATGGATGGAGGCACTCTGAGCGATGTCATCAGCCAGACCTACTTGTCAGAAGATGAGATGGCAGCCATCAGTCGGGAGGTCAGCAATCCCAGCTGTGTTTCCAAGGGCTTAGGCAGCATTGTCTGGGAAACAGAGGCTCAGAACAGGAGTGATTTCCTGTGCTGAACTTTGTTTCTGTGTTGCTGGTATGCTATGGGCAAGTAAAAGCATCTCAAGTGAAAGGCCTGCCAGTGCCCCTGCACTCCCTGTACTCAGTGCCAGTACTCTTATCTCCTGCTGTTGTATTCTCGCTCTGTCTCTTGTATTTGTATTTGTATTTGCTGTTCTCCACCTTGCCTCTCTAAATGTTTGCCTGGAGTCTGTCTTCACTGCATTCCTTGCCTGTAAAAGCAAAGGTGCTGGTGGCAGGATTTGAAATGATCAGCAAAGGAAAAAGACTCATTTCTCACAGTCCTCAGCTGAAAAGGATAGTAGTGCAGCCAAAATGCTCTTTGCTTCCGGAAAGTGACTGGTGTGATACTTCCAAGCCTGTGCTGAGGCCAGCAAGAAAATCTTTGTCATGCAGCCTCCCACCCAAAAGTGATCCACTTCACAATAAAGGGAGGGATTGCTCCTTTCCAAACCCCTCCTTTGTCCTCTGCATGGCCAATGCATGTCCACTGCAGCAGGAGTCATCCTGGCTGGATGGCAGGGGACAGCCTACAACAGCAGGTGCTGTTGCTCTTTCAAAAGCTGACGCGCCTTTCCTAGGAAGGTCCTGCTCTGCAGGTGTTGGAGCAGCAAGCTCTTCCTCTCAGTGGCCATTACTGTTCTGTCATTACTCCCCATTCCCCTGGAGACGGAATCTTTTCGATTCTTTGTTTCCTTTCTTGTGTGATGAAATCACATCACTCATTTTTGCCCTTCTGTTTCTGTTTTCTCGCTTAGTGCCTGCAAGGACTGGATTTTCTTCATTCAAACCATGTTATCCACCAAGATGTGAAGAGCAGAAACATCCTTCTCAGAACCGACGGCTCTGTCAAGCTGGGTCAGTATATTCTTGGTCAGGTGCAGCATTCCAGGGATGTGGGTGTGGGGCTGCTTGGAGTGACTGCCAGCTCCCCAAAAATGGTGCTGGTGGCAGTGCAGGGACCCCTGCTGCGAGCTGAGGGCACAGTTGGAACGTGCACAGAGGTATAAGGAACCACAAGCAGTCAAGAGTGGCCTTGCTCTGTGTGTGTCCCTTCCAGACAGAGGGAGCTACAATCTAAAGCTTCAGGGGAATAAAGTCCACTGCTGTGAGCAGCGTTAAGAAACCTGGGATTTTTTGGAAGTGGCCAATTCCATACTCCCTTGGCTAAAGCCCCAAGGAAATCAAGCGTGGACAGTTCTCCAGGAGATTCAACAGCACATTCTGAGCCTGAGAGTGGGGAATTCTTTTGCTTGGTTTCCTAATTGGAGCTGACTTTCATGGTTTGTTGTTTTCTCCACAGCTGACTTCGGCCTCTTTGCTCAGCTCAGCCCTGAGCAGGGCAGACGGAGCTCCGCGGCCGGCGCTGCTGGGTGGCTGGCGCCTGAAGTGGTGACAGGTCAACCATGTGGCCCCAAAGTGGACATATGGTCTTTGGGAATCGTGGGCATTGAAATGGTGGAACGAGAAGTTCCTTCCTGGAATGCAACTCCTGTCTTGGTAAGGTGCAAATACTCACTGATCCCATTGTCTTTCTCACCTGTCCCATGCTCTGTGTGCCATTGGATGAAATCCCATTGCCATCTGCTGGCACCACTTCCACCAAGGTCTCCTTCTAAAAATGCCCCTGCAACACATCAGCATCTGCTGTAGCTTTGGTTGTATCAGAAAGGGAAGTGGCAGTTCAGAAACCTAACCAGTTCAGAAACCTACCATTTTGGCCTCCAGCCATGCCTGACAATTCTCACTTGTTTTTTGAACAATGTTGGAATTCTGTTTCTGAAGGACAATAATTTTTCAGTGGAGAGGGCAGACATGTGATAAACATCCTGAGAAATAGAGGTTAGACCTTCCCAGTTTCAATTTTATAGAAAACGTAAGAAAAAAAGGAAAAAGAAAAGTAAACAAAAAAGAAAAAGAGAAAAAACCCTACTATCAAAGCAATGCGCAAGCAGTTCTGCTTGCTTTTTCATTTTTTAAACACAGCTCTTGTCTTCCATTCTGTAGCATCTTTTCCAAATCCTGTGGGTCTTCAAAACTTTCAGGCTTTCAAGTCATCTGTACATTGTTCAGTCACGTATGTGGGTGGCCTGGATAAGTTGAGGATGTATTTTTCTCTGACTGCAGTTAAAATTGTTTGCCAAACCCTTGGCTGTTTCTGGGTACTTTAACAAGTTGATGAGCTTGCAGGCAGGTGCCTGGGCTGGGATCCAGCGTGGGCAGTTGACACCGGTGCTGTGTTTCTTTACCACAGGAGCAGGGCCATCCCTGGCCTGCACATTTCTAATGACAGGGAGGACTCCAGCTCCCCACCATGGCCAGTGGCTGAGCTCAGCTGAGACTCAGGATAAAACCCTCTTTGTCCCCTCTGGTGATGTGGGGAAAGGACAGAGAGCCGCATAAATTATTTGTACACAAGGGGAGTGCATTGCCATTTCTGGCTTTGAAATTCTCCTTTGGGTTAAAGAGGCTAATAACAAAGTCTCTTTGGTCACCATCTATTTCAATGCCATGAGTACAGAGTTATCATGACAGTGGTGGGCATTTTTATGGAGACTCCAAGGCCTCTTGCCATTGTTCTTTTTGTCTATTTGAGATGGATTCTGCAAGTTGAGGTGTGAATAGTTCCAAGTCAGTGTCTTATGTTTCTAAATACCATCTTGCAAAAACAGAATGAGCTCTCTCCCTCTGACTTGTCAGCGTGTTAGAGCTTGGTTCCACATGAACCACACTGGATAATGATCAGCCGATGTCTTGCCAATCTACACTGTAATTTCTTGGCCTGAGGAGTATCAGAAAGACCTGCTGAGCTCCGTGGACACTGTCAGCTGCATGGAAGTGAGCATCCTTGGCCTTGCTGAAGAAACTGGAGCTCAGCTTAGGTTAGATGTTCTTGAGCAGGAGAAAGGCTGGAATCATCAGGTGTTTCCAGAGGCCTGCATGCCCAGAGGGACTGAGTTTTGGGGAGCAGCTGGATGTTTCTGCACATCATGGAAAGGGATTGCCAGACAGCTCAAGCCTCACCACAGGCAAACACTCCCCAGCTCTTCCCAGGCAACATTTGCTTCGGGTTTCAAATTGTTCCCACTTGTCTGTCTGTGAAGATGCCCCTCAAACCACAAGGCAAGCCTCTCAGAACTGGTGTTACATTTGCAGAAATGAAGAAAAGAAGGCCAAACACAAGAAAGTTGCTAAGGCACTGGTTTTTAGAGAGGAACTTAACCCCTGTGCAGTTTCTTCTCACTGGGAAACATGCCTGAAACCTGGGCATGAGGGTCTAAAGGCCACAGAGTCTCTTCTGCATCTTGTGCAGTGCTGCTGGAACACTCAGTGACCGTGATTCTCTCCTGGCCCAAGCCACATTCTGCACATCACCAAGCCAGAGCCTGGTGATGTGGAGAGCCTGCAAAAACCTCCCATTTGTTTCCTGGCACTTTCTGGGATGGGCCTACCATTCATGCATTGACTTGAGTAGCCAAACGAGTAGAGGGTGACTGTAGGGATGGAACCTCTCCTTCTGATTTGACCATGAAAAGTTTTTCTTTTCCATGTAAGGAAAGCTGCAATTTTCAGACTGCTGAGAGACAGAGCTGCAGGTGGCTCCTGTGTGTCCAAGCAGGCATTTTCATCCCAGTACATTTGTGCAGGCATCTTAATGTGTCTGTGTTGAAGATGAGATTCCAAATATTTGTTTCCTTACCTGAAGAATACCTGGTGGATTTCCTTTCTTTCCCTCCAATTCCCATTGTTTTCAAGAACAAAGCAAAAAGCTTGATTAGTTTTGTTTTATGGCAGCAGTGCTTAAGGGACAAGAACCACTGCAGAAATACTTTCCATGTACTAACCCTTGGATACAGTAGAGTTAGTATAGCAAAGTCCTTCTTCCAAAAAGCCTCTCAAGCTGATATGAATTGTCAGGGAAGGAAATGTGCTTGTGCTGATGTAGTTCCCACTAACTAGGTCAGTCAGTGAAATCAGCTGCCGAGGCAAGATCTGTGAGATGTTGGAGAGGCTGTGGCTGCATCGGGGTTTGGGTTTTTGGTTGATAAAGGAAAGTCATCTCTGGGTCTCTGCCAGGGCAGAAACTGCCACTGCAGAGTGGAGCTTAATCAATGGGATCTGGGAGAGCAGGGACAGATGGGAAAGAAGCAGGTGGAGCCTGGTGTCTCCTTTTTCCCCAGCCTCAACTCCTGATAGCCACAGGAGGAAGACAAAAGCTGCAGCAGCCCAACCTATTTTCATCTTGCCTGCGTGACTTCCTGAGCTGCTGCCTGCAGACAGACGAGGAGCGGCGCTGGTCTGCCAAGGAGCTCCTGCAGGTAAAATGTGAAGGGGCTGCAGGTGAAACAGGCTCTGAGCGATGGGCTCCTCCTCCACTCAAGTCCAAGGCAGCAGATGAGCCCCCTTCCTCCTCACCTCCACTCTTGGTGCTCTTCAAATGAAAAGACTGAAGAATGCTAGACTGGGCTGGGCTGGCAGGGCCCTGTAAAGGTCCTGTGGTGCAAGTGTCCTGCAATGAGAAGGGACATCTTTAAAGAGATCAGATTGCTCAGAGCCCTTTCCCACTGGAGCCGGAATGGTTGCAGGGATGGGGCACCTACAAGCTCTTGGGGCAACCTGTGCCAGGGTCACACCATGCTCCGAGTAAACAAGTTCTGATTAGATCCTATTTGTGTTAAAAAATATTCACCCACATCCTATTGTAACTGGCCCTGTTAAAAAAGATGTTCCCCACTTTCTTCAGAGTCACTCTGAAGTCTTGGAAAGTGGCAATAAAGTCTCCCCGGGGCCTGTCCTTCACAAAACAGAATAACTCCAGCTCCCTGTGCATTTCTTGAGAGGAGAGATGCTCTGTCCTCTGTCTGTTTCTGTTGCACTCTTTTGTGATTTGGGGGGGTGTTCAGTTTTATCTAATGGCAAAAGAATTGAAGCAGAGCAATGCAGGGTACAGAGACATGAAATGGTGGTGGAGGAGCCCAAGGAAGCCAGTCCCAGCCTAGGGGTCAGAGATTTGGCTGTGGGCAGGAGGGGCTGTGGGGGGCTCACTGTGAGCCTCTGAGGGGCCCTGGTTTGTGCCCCCCAGCCCACCCTTAGAAGTTTCTGCCATGCAAACAGGGACAGCTGGGAGGGAGTTGTCCCAGCCCCATCTGCTGCCTGGCACGCTCAAGCAGACGGGAACTGCGCCAGGGTTACTGCCAGGCTGTGTGGCAGAGAGGGAACTGCAGGGCCCAGTGCCACTGGGCTGGCCCTGCTGGGAAGGAAGGTGCCATCCAGCACACGAGGGCCAGGGCATGGAACGGTAGACACTGCTCTCTGTCCCTGTGGGAATCAGCACAGTGCCTGTCTTTCAAAGAGAGGGACCAATGAGAGGCTTTGGAGTTTCCTGAAAGGAAGAAAACCCAGGGACAGAAAGCACCATTTCTAGAGCACTGGCAGGGCAAAAATCCCAACAAGATAAAGAAACCTGTATAAATGGATGAGTGGGATTGTGGGCCAGGTTTGCCTGTGATGGCCGGGTCCTGCACATGACTGCTGGGTAGCAGATGGTCCCATTGCTTCTCTTTCTGGGTCTTTTTAGGACCCAGAGCAATCCCAATTGAGCCTGTGAAGCACTGAGGTTTGAAAGTAATGGTTCACTGTTCTTTGTCTTTTTGTTTTTTGTTTTTTGGTGGTTTTTTTGTTTATTTGTTTTGTTTGGTTTTGTACTGTTTTTGGTTTTTTTTTTGTTTTGTTTGTTTTCTTTTTTTTTTGTTTTTGTATTTTTTTTGTTTGTTTTTTTGGGTTTTTTTGTGAACAGCATCCATTTGTAACATCAGTCGAGGCTGCATCCACCCTGGCACCTCTCATCATCTCAGTGAAGAGGAAGATGGAGAAGCAAACAGTGCTATAATCATATCAGGACCATTTTCTCCATAGCCATCTTAGAGTAGGATTATAGAGTAGGATTGTAGAGTGGGATTTAGAGTAGGATTATGTGGAGAAAAGACAAAAGACTCTGCACAATCCCATGTGAATCAAGGAGAAGCCATTTATTGTGCTTCTAAACACAGTTTATAATTACTTCCTATCCTACAGGTTTCTATAGTCATGCATTGTTTGTTTGGTTGCTGCACTTTGTCCACACATCTCTTGACTGGTAGCTCTATTTTGTCCTGAGGCAAGCATGCATCTTTTTCTTAATCTAATTGGTAGATGCTGTAAGGGTCATTTTATTTGGGTTGCTACTCCTTTGTCTGTCAGCAACTCTTCTGCTTCTTCTTTCTGCTCGCAACATCACCTTTTTATCCACAAAGTTGAATGCAGCTTTATTAAAAACCTGACCTAGTCCTAGAAGTTTAATTAGTTTAGTTAGCTCCAGAAGGTTAGGCTGGTTGATTTAGTACCTGTCCATTTTTCTGTAAATACCCCCCACAGGATTATAGAGTAGGATTGTAAATAAATAAAGTTTCTGAAACTAACTCATCTGGAAGAATCCTTTCTTTCTCACCCTGTGAAGAAGCTGAGCATTTCCTTCTGCCTTGTCAGCTGTCTCTTAAAGGTGCAAATGGCTTCTTTGGTGTTGTGAAAAGTACATATTACAGGATAGGCACTTCACAGGTATTAAAATGAATATATATATATATATAAATTAATATACTATATGTGTTATGTTGTCTTAGTTAGTAGTACTGTATTTTTTTGAGTAGTGTGCTGTGTTGTGGTGTGATGTCATGGTTTGCCTCAGATACCCCAGGTTCCTCCCTGATAATTCCCTGCCAGGTGTGTCAATCATCCCTCCTTTCCACACCCTGACAGCCCTGCTGAGCGCTGTCTGTCAATCCTGGCATTCCAGAAGGGCGTCAAGTGACTGGCAGAATTTAAAAGATGCCCTCCCCTCCTGGAAGGACATTGGGCCATCCAGGTGTCCTCTGTCCCTTGAGACTTCCCCGCCCTGTACCTGGTTGGTGGTCCCCGTGTTCCTTCCCTCCCCCTCTGCCCCAGGTAAAAGGGCGAGCAAACCATGCGGTTGGGAGTTCTCCTGGAGCTTGTTCTGGATCCAGAGGCCTGTGGGCCAGGAATAAAGCTCTGGATCGAAACCCTCCATCAGAACCAACTCCTTTCCTTCACCTCACCGTAAAGCTTCTCCACCAAAGGTAAACCTGAGCTCCTGCATGCCTGGACTTGCCTCCAAGTGCCCAGCTGCAGCATCCAGCTAGCCAAAAGTGTCTCTGGGGTAAAATTCCACAGTTGCCACTATTTGGTCAAGCAGCAAAGGCCAGACAAGCTCACGTACGTCCCGTCCGGCTATATTGATAATTATTTCAGTGGTAAATATAGTTTTAGGTTATTACGTTATGTAAAATAGAAACTACGTGATGTAGGATGCTTTTTTAACTAGCTCAAGAAAGGGATGGGATAATCAAGAAATTCTTTGCCCAGAGATAACAGCAACAGGACATCTAAAGCCACAAGAGAAGAATTCTTGTGTCTTTATTGGAAAAGACCAACTTTCTTCCACCTCCTTCCCGACTCTGAGGAGCCAACAGGATTAACAAGTAGAACTTGACAATAACCCGAGAACACCCTTTGTTTGAAAACAGTTTATGCATCATGTATGAGATATATGAATATGCGAAAGACTATTGCCTTTAAGGGTTAATCCTTTGTTAGCCTGTGTGCTTTTGGGGCATAATTGCCCAGGAGGCACCAGGACTGTCTGTATGTCTTTGTTTATATTGTCCTTTACTGTTCTAACTCTGATTGTCCAAATTCTTATTGCTCTAACTTTTATTACTATCTTAATAACAATTTTATTGCTATTAAACTGTTAAAATTTAAAAGGAAGGGATTACTGTTTTTCACAGTGTGCTTTGAAAGTCGGGAAGACCCTTCGTTCATCATCTCCAGAGCACACTGTCTATGGCCAGCACATTGGCCCATTTTGGTACATCTGTGACACTTCTAGTTGAGGCAGAAAGGGCAATGGCATTTGAAGGCAAAAACAAAGGAAGAATGAGGCAGCCCAAACATCTTGTGCAGATGCAGGCCTTCAGCTGTGACTGGAGAGGATTTGGGTTCCTGCCGCTTGGATTTGGATCCCTAAATGCAATAATATCTTTGGCTGGAGGAGAGCCTTGCTCAAGTGAGAAAGCAGAAAGATCAGGGAGGGTGCTCGGGAAGGTCTCCTGTGGTGCAGAGCTGTCAGCGCCTGTGAGGTGAGAGCGGGCCCGGCCTTGCCCGGGCTGGAGCCCCAGCGGAGCCCCGGCAGAGGCCGGAGCAGCCTGAGCCCCGGCAGAGGCAGGCTGGAAGGAGGCCCTTGGAGCTGCAAGAGGCAGCAGCCGGGCCCTGGGTGCCTCTTGCTGGGAGCGGGTGAATCCTCTGCTCTCAGAGCCCAGGTGGCAGCTGGCTGCTGCCGAGGGGAAGCGCATCCGTGCTGGGCACAGCCCAGCCTGGAGGCATTGGCCGTCTGGAGTGTGCCTAGGAGCAGGGAAAGGCCAAGGGCAGCCGCGGGCCGCTGGGCTGGCTGAGGATTCCTCCTCTTCTGCCGGCTGCCCTGCAACTCCTGGCAAAGGCCAGCAGTGTGTGCAGCACTCTGGGCACCGGGGCAGGGAGCCGGGCTGCTCGGCAGGCTGGAGCACAGGGCAGCTCCTTCAGGCTCGGCACTTGTGCCAGGGAAGTGAGGCCAGCGTGAGGCAGGGACAGCTTGGCAGGGCACATCTGCAGGAGCCAGCGCCTCACACAGCTCTGAGAGGAAGCACCTGCAATCCTGCAGTTCTGCACTGAGCCAGAGCAAAGGTGTGAGATGCAGAGTGTTTGGCAGAAATATTCAGGCCCACCAGGCCAGCCTGCTTTGTGCTCTCTGGTGCGCAGCAAGCGCCGTGCAATGCAGCTCTGAGCTGCTGGGAGAGAGGCAGTCGGGGATGTGCCTGAGGTGAGTCAAGGGGTTAGCTGAAAATGTAATTAGGATAATTGAAAAGTGCAGATGAGTGGAGGGGCCAGCTGGGAATAGAATTGGGATAGTAGAAGATTGCATGTTTTAGTTAAGATCTTCAAATGAGGTAAGAAGCTAAGTTAGTAATACAGAAATCATGTACCTTAGTTAAAGAGTACCAAATATATTAGGAACGTAAAGCTAGGAGTGACAGGGATAGAGGAAGCAATTGTGAAGAAGCAGAAACCATAGAAATACCTTGCCTTAAGAATAATTGAACAGTTAGGAGACGCTTGGACCATGAGCAGCAGGTCAAAAGGTCTTGCCAACAGGCCATAGGAGAAGAGCTCACCATGAGGAAGACGGCTTTCTTCCTCCCATACAACCACTCCCTCATTTCAAAATCCCACCAAACCAGTTAAGGGAGTACAATTGCACAGCTGTAATAGATATTCAGCTGATAAAAATGAGAAGCAGGCAGGTAATAATTATGTATTATGGGTCCTTAGAAACCTAATGTAAAACCTTTTCTGTAGAAATAGAGAGCAGGAGTCTGCAACTCCTTGCACGCATCTTTGGAAACTAGTTCACATGTGACCAGGGGTGCAATAAATACCCTTCTTTTCTACTGTAATTAGTTGAAGAGCCATCTGTCCGTGCTTCAAGGGTTATGTTGGAGTAGTGAACTGATTTGCAAGGGAGCAGAAGAGTTTCAGCAGGCAATTTTTGGAAGAGATGGAAGCCTCTTGTGACTGAAGGGAAAGCCATTTGGAATGGAGAAATGATCCCAAAGTCCATACAATTGTATCTTTATGTCTGAATTTAAATCAGAATTATTATAGACAGCTTCATGCAATTTGTCTACAAATTTATCAGTCTCCATTCTTTCTTTGATGAATTTCTGTAAAAGACTTAGTGTGTAACCCATCTGGAAGTGCAAGAAGAGCATTATATGCTAGTTGTTGGCTCATCTGTAAGACTTGATCAATGCTCTTAGCCTGGGCAGTGACAGTAGCCCAGGGCCCCTTGCCAAGTTACTGTTGTGCTGTTAAACCAAACAGAGGATCACCCTGCACTCTAGGTCTTGCTGCTTCTTGAGCACACTTTTCCTCGCAGATTTTATGAAACATCACCTGCTGATGGGGTGGCATTATTCATCTTATTAGGGTATGCACATCAGCTGGAATGAATGTGTTAGATGGAAAAATATACTGCAGAAGTGACTGTGCAAGTTGGGATTTTCAACTAAATTGTGAAATTGCTGCTCTCAACTTTTTGAAAATCTTCCAATCGAAAGGTTTTCAAACTCTACTTGCGGCATTAGTTACTACAGGAAAAGCTTCTACATCATTGAAGAGAAAAGTCCCTTCTACAATAACTTCTGCAATAACTTTTTTCTACTTTCGTTTCTCTTTTGTGGAGATAAAGCTTGGCCTGCAATTCATCAAAAAGCATTGGGAGGACTGTGCTATTTTGGGAAATTGACACTGTTTGCCCCTGGCATTCAACAGATGCTTGACACCAGGCACAAATTCCAACGTCCAAAATGTAGGTGCATTTTTAGGCTCAGACTGCAAGGATAATGTAGAATTGTGGAATTGGCCTTCAGTTAAATTGGCATCACTTTTTACACCAGTTTTAGCTTCATCAAAGGCCCTTACATAATTCAAACGATTGGCTTGTTGGACAGGAAAACAAATTAGCATTACATTTGCAATACTGAATGAGCTCACCACTGATGTAGGCAGCATACGCCACGCTGTGTTACAGAATAGGCTGCCATAGATTTATTGTTGCTAGCACAAGGAGATGGGTGTGAAGATTTTGAAGGGATGTGTTGCTTGAATCTCTCTGACCGCTCTGAATCTATTCACAAGAAACTGTCATGGCTTAAGGAGAATATGAAAAAGCTGACAGTTGTTTAGAATTCTTTTGATGAGTGGCTAAAATCCTGGTGAATAACAGACTGGCTCAAGGACTTAGTATGCTTTGGTATTAGGAATTCTTGGCCATGTAATTAAAAAATAATTCTACGTATTCTTGGCTATGTCTTCTTTATTCAATTCTGCTTATAGTGCCTTGCTTGCTATGCTGTGTGCAGAAAGTAATTGTCCATGCTTTTAAAACAGTCTGGCTTGTGCAAAAACAAAACCAGGGACTGTTGAGAGATTTTTGCAGATTGAGGAGGTTTTGTTAGACAATAGACATATTCATCTGATGTCCAATCCAGCCTGCTTGCACTAATGGAAAATGGTCACGTACACAAGGAATGAATTATGGACATATTCAGAAATGGGGTCGGTATATCCTTGAAAGAGATACAAGAAGAAGAATCATCAGGACTCAGCAAGTTTGTCAGCAAGCTTGGGAAAGTCATGGGTGGGCCAGACGACCCCAGCAAAATGCGTGAAAAATCAGGTGATCCAATCAGCATTCTGATTAAGACGTGTGAACAGCCAGGATTAACCAACCATGTCTTAGCTAGAGGCACGTAGACAGTAAAGATTTATTATAAACAGAATCTTTTTAGGGACAATAGATTTGGCTTCACTGGATCATGTTGGTCATGGTGTGTTGTCCCTGAACCTCCGTGCCCTGCAAAAGCTTTGCTCTTCAGAGCCAGTTTTGAATGAACAGAACATAATATCCAGCATAAACCAAACAACGACTGAGGATACAAGCATCATAATGTCACCCTAGGACACACGTAAACTCCTGGGTCTCGTGGCGTTTTCCCTGAGCAGAACAGGCCAGGGCTTGGCCGGAGCCCAATCCTCAGTTTGGAGGGTTTCCCCTAAAACATCCTACAAGCCTCTATTCATGTCAGTCGGGAAAATTTATTTAAATGATACCTTTCTTGCAGGTAACTACACAAGATTATGTGAAAGTCTCCAAAGCAGCTGGTTTGGTGTTAAACTGCTGGCAGAAGCATCTGGGTCATCTATTTTTAGCCAATGAAAACTGATGGTGTCAGTCACATAATGCCCAGGGTTTGTCCTGTAAGCCAGCTCTGGCTGAGGGCTGCTACTCAGGCCTGAGCACATCAGCAGCTGAAGTGACCACAACTGGGAATGGCAAAAACACCCACTGGGACTGGCCCAGAGGCCCTGGGACTCCCTGGCATGGATCACCTCAGGAGACAGGATTTCAGGGAGCCCAAAGGACTTTTGGGAGAGCTGCTGCAGAGACAGAGGGAATGGCACAGCTGAATCCCTTGCCTGGGCACCCTTCTGCTGTGGGGCTGCTGAGGGAGGAGGAACAGCAGGTACCCATGGCCACCCCAAACCAGGGCCCCGTGGGCAACACGGCCCCGACCGGGGCTGCGGGACCCCATCCCTGGGATGAGTCAGGAGCTGCAGAGCTGGGAGTGCTCAGCTAGAGCCGCTGAGCCTTCAGCAGCCCCACACGGCCAGAGCGTGAGCCCAGTGGGGAGTGGGCACTGACAGGGACTGTGGGACCTGAACCAAGGCCCAGCCCCACTGAGAGCAGCTGTGCTGGACATGCTGCAGCTCCAGGAACAGCTGGAGTCCCAGGCAGCCAATGGGTGCCACCACGGACGTTCCTTTCTTTATCCTCAGAAAGGCCACTGGGAAGCTGGGGAAGTGTCAATGAAAGGAGTAGGGATGGTGGGAGCTGTGGAACAGCACTGACAGGAGAAACCCAAACTCTCCTGAGAAGGGAGGGCAGAAATCCCTGGTATCCAGCATCCTGCCAGAGAAACCCATTCCCAGAATTACCAACACAAAACCATCCTCCAATTCTCTGGATTGTGCTGCTCCTCACCCACTGACACCTCCCCACCAGAGTGAAGCTCTGAAGTGGGATTGATGGAGGAAAGCTGAGCCCTGAGCCGTGCCAGGGTCAGTGCCAGGAGCATCCCCTGGCGCTGTTTGACAGCGCCTCTGCAAGAACCGGGGATGCAAACAGGACAAACCT
Organism: Melozone crissalis; assembly: GCF_028551555.1. Lineage (NCBI taxonomy): Eukaryota > Metazoa > Chordata > Aves > Passeriformes > Passerellidae > Melozone > Melozone crissalis. The sequence continues at coordinate 2,681,329 of NW_026535860.1, forward strand.
GAGCCTCTCCCACCATCAGATACCTCAGAGCTTACACAGCAACACGGCCGTGGCTCTCCCGAACTGGATTTAGGAATGGCACACCTACTGCAGCCATTGGATCCAGATGTGCCCAGATTCATTTGGGACTCCTGCTTTTGGTGTCTCTGCCTCCTCTCCCTGCCCCAAGGAGGCTCCTCTCTCCCCTCTCTCTGCCCTGACAAGACAGTCACACAAATAAAGACGTGGGATTGCCGGGTGCTGAGGGCTTGTAGAAGGAGCCTTCTCCAGGTCTGGCCTGTTTCCAAAACCCACACAGTGTTCTGCAGCAAGGAAACTCCTTGTTCACCCTCTCCAAGGGTGTCAAACTCAGCAAGAGATTCCTGACAGCCTGTCCAGCTGGGAGAGCTCCTGTGTCTCCATATCAGGAGGCAAAATCGAACACAGGAACCATGGGGGGACTGAGCTTGTGGCATGGGGACATCTGCATTTATTTCCCAGTGACAAACAAAAATGTGGAATGGTGCCAGAGCTTGTTCTGATCTACATCAACCTTTGATAAACATCCCTCGTCCTGACAGCGACTCCTCTGCAGCTGCTCTGGGAGACCTGGGTTGAGTGCAAAAAGAGGAGATTGCAGTGGTGCTGAGGTGCTTGAGGGGGCCCATTTCAATGCTCTGCTGAAGTCCAAGGACATTGTATTTCCCCAGGGAGCAATGTCCCTTTCTGGCACTCACTGCCCATGAGGGACATTGTTCAGTTGCTGCCCTTGGGTGGGTTCCAGCCACAGGGAGAGGAAGGAGGAGATGATCCCACCCATGGCTGCTGCTGGGTCCAGACAATTGGTGAGATAAAGCTGAGCCAGAACCTCAGCATCTCTCCCAAAATCACAGAATCACAGAATGGCTTGGCTTGAAAGAGACCTTAAAGTTCATCTCATTCCACCCCCTTCCATGGGCAGGGACACCTTCCATTATCCCAAGCTGCTCCAAGCTCTGTCCAGCCTGGCCTTGGACACTGCCAGGGATCCAGGGGCAGCCACAGCTTCTCTGGGCAGCTTCTCTGATCTCTGCCCAGGTGAGCAGGGACAGGACCCAAGGGAACGGCTGGAGCTGGGCCAGGGCAGGGCTGGGCTGGGGATCAGCAAAAGCTTCTTCCCCCAGAGGGGGCTCGGGAACTGTCCAGGCTCCCCAGGGAATGGGCACAGCCCCGAGGCTGCCAGAACTCCAGAGGCCTTTGGACACCGCTCCCAGGGTGCTCAGGCTGCGATTGTTGGGGGATCTGTGCAGGGCCAGGGGCTGGACTGGCTGATCCCAATGGGCCCCTGCCTGCCCAGCCCCTTGTGCAATTCTAACCCTTTGGCTCAGCCTTTGTGCCTCCTCGAGGCGCTGGCAGAGCTGGGTGGGACAGGGCAGGAGCGGGGCAGCCCCAGCGTTGCCCTGTGTGTGACACCCCAGCAGTGACAGCCCCAGTGTTGCCCTGTGTGTAACACCCCAGCGGTGACAGCCCCAGCGTTCCTGTGTGTGACACCCCAGCGGTGACAGCCCCAGCGTTCCTGTGTGTGACACCCCAGTGGTGACAGCCCCAGCGTTCCTGTGTGTGACACCCCAGTGGTGACAGCCCCAGTGTTCCCTCCCTGCAGTCGCTCAAGGGAAGCATCCAGAGCCGCGTCCAGTCCATGGAACTGAGTGGCCACTGCCCACCCCGGCCTGGGCTGATGTGGATTCCTCTGCACACACCTCGGGGAAGGTCCCCATGGCCACTGCACAGTGCCACAGACAAGTGTCAGACACAGTCACAGAACTCTGCTCAAAGCTGACAGGGGGAGTTCATTAAAAAAGAAAGCAAAAAAACAAAGAAAACTAATAAAAACCAAACTAAACCATACCAAAAAAACCCCAAAACCATCACCTAAACAAGAAAAAAATACCAAGAACAAGAAAGCAACCGAGAAAAAATCCCAAAATCCAAAAAGCAAACAAACAAATCAAAACAAAGAACAAAAAACCAATCCAAACAAACAAAAAAAAACCAAAAAAAACAAGAACAAGAGAACTCCCCCCAGCAGAGCTGTTCCATCCTTCACTTGTCACACCTGTACCCACACAAGACCACAGGCTGCAAAAAATGGGGGTTCATTGGGCACATTTGCAGGAGAAGCAGGTTTAGGACAGGCTCTGAGCAGAACTGTTCTCAGCTGAGCCAAAAAGGCCCCTTAGGCATCTGCAGGGCCATTGGAAATGCAGAGCCCCAGCCCACAGGGCAGAAAAGGGCTCTGAGTTCCCCTCCCCTGACACAAAATCCTGTTCCCAGGCTGCTTCAAACTCAGGATTCTGCTGGGGGACTATGCAGAGCTGAGAGTGGGCTCTGGCTTCTCCGTGTTGCGTGTCCTAAAGCTGTCTGGGAGAAGGAATGTTGGGTCAGCTCCGCTGGCGCAATCCCTCCTGGCACAGGGCTCAGCCCCAGGAAGGGCTTTGCGTGCCGAGGCTTTGCTGCAGGCAAGGAAAGGTCCTGGCTCAGGGTCACCTTTGCTGCTCAGCCAGAGCCCCGAGTGCCCCAGCAGAGAATGGCAGCACTGCCACGGGCAACCATCACCATTGCATGGACACCATCACCAGGGCCCTGTTGCTATGGTCAGTTTCCAGGGCAACCATCCCCACCTCCCTGTTGCTATGGTCAGCTTCAATGGTAACAATCCCCAGCCCCCTGTTGCTATGGTCAGTTTCTATGGCAGCTCCATGGAGACCTCATGCCAGGGGTGGTTGCCATGGACACCAGCTCAGGCCTGCAGCCACAGCCCGTTGCCATGGCAACCATTGGCAGCCCCCATCCCCAGGCTCACGGGATCCCAGAACCACAGAATTGGCTGAGCTGGGGGGGACCCATCAGGATCCTCCAGTCCAACTGCTGGCCCTGCACAGGACACCCCAACAATGCCAGCCTGGGCCTGGCAGCGCTGTCCAAACGCTGCTGGAGCTCAGAGAGCCCTGGAGCTGGGACCCTTCCCTGGGGAGCCTGGGCAGGGCCCCAGCAGCCTCTGGGCAAAAACCTTTTCCTGACATCCAACCTGAGCCTGCCCCGACTCAGCTGCAGCCGTTCCCTCCACTCCTGTCCCTGGGCACCAGAGGGAAGAGGTTCCCACAGCCCCAGCCAGGGACCCGCTCCCAAGGCTGTTGCCATGGCCACCAGGGCTGGGACCAGCTGGGATGCTCGGTTTCCATGGGCCGGGGTTCAGGAATGGGATTCCCCAATTTCCTGCTCCTGCTAAAACCTCGCTGCCCTCGCTGCCCTCCCGCCTCCCCTGGAAAGCACAAAAGGCAAAGGTCCCAGGCTGGGATAAGAACAATTTTTTGGGAACAGAAACGAGGTAAGGAACAAACAGAACAGAAGCAATATTGATAACAGAAGGGATAAATGAAACTGTTTACAGGGAAAACTAAAACACGACTCGCTGGGTCTTCCTGGCCACAATTTCCCCTGTCTGGAAAGGACACCCTTCTTCTCAGGGGGAGAGAGAGTCCCTTTTCTGCACCTGGAAATGTTCTGAGATGGGAGTGAATGTAATGACACAGCCATGGCAAGACCCTCATGTTTTTCAATGCCACATCATGATACTGGTAGAGGCAGGAAACGGGACAGGTGTCTTCCCAGCATGGATCATGGGGAACATGGATCACCAGGGATCTTCCCAATGTGGGTTCTCCCATGGGGGATGAAGCTGGAGTGGTACATAAAGCTGTTCCTGCATTTATGGCATTTGCAGGGCTTCCCTTACTGGTGGCTCCATTGGTGTCTGGCCAAGTTAGAGCTGGTGATGAAGCTCTTCCCACACGGGGGACACTCATAGGGCCTCTCCCCTGTGTGGATGCGCCGGTGGATGATGAGGGTGAAGTTGTGCTTGAAGCCCTTCCCACACCCAGGGCAGTGGAAGGGCCTCTCATCTGTGTGAATCCGCTGGTGGCGGAGGAGATGTGAGCTGGTCTGAAACCTCTTCCCACATGTGGTGCACTGGTAGGGCCTCTCCCCAGTGTGGATTCGTAGGTGGGTCACAAGGTTGGATCTGTAGCTGAAGCCCTTCCCACATTCCCCACACTCATAGGCCCATTCCCCAGTGTGGATCATCTGGTGGCTGATCAGGTGGTTGCTCTGCCTGAAGCTCTTCCCACACTGCAAGCACTTGTGGGGCTTCTCCCCATCATGAAGCTGCTCATGGACCACCAGCTCTGAACTCTGGCTGAAGCTCTGTCCACCTTCCTGCTCAGGGCGGCTCTTTCTTCTTCAGAGCACCCTGGGCTGGGTTTGGAGCCCCTCCTCATGGGGGATGTCTGAGGTTTTTCTTCCCTGTTGGATTCCTGTGTGTTAGAATCACTCAAAACAGCCTCTTTCACGAGGTTCTGCCATGTAGATTTTTCCTCCCTAGTCTCCATCCTCAGTTCCTTCCCTGGGGAAGGAAGGACAAGGACAGGATGGGATTTGGCTCCGTGCCAGAGGGAAGGGGAAGGAGATCCCCCCAGTGCATCCCCGGCAGCATGGCGTTGGCAGCAGGGTTGTCCTGCAGCTGGGGGCTGTGCTGGGCTGGGAGATAGAGCAGGAGAGAGGGGGAAATAGGAACTGACTTCCTCCTCACCTATCTGGGTGTCCCGGGGCTCCTTCCTCTTCCTCACAGCCTCCTTCTCCATCCAACCAAGGATTAGGAATGGGAAATCCTGTTCTGGGAAGAAAACAAAGGGTGCGCACATTTTCTTTTGTACTGGTTTGAAGGCAAACCTAGGGAGGGTCTAAACCAGAATTACAATTTAAAAGAAAACTAAGATCAAGGCAATGATACAGAAACACTGCCTTAAACTGACAGAGTCAGGATATAACCTGACACCCTGTTGTTCAGGGTGGTGGCAGCAGTCCCAGTAAATGGTGGCTGCAGTCCTGTTGGAGTGATGAACGTGATTCTGTCAAAGCAGTGATGCTGTAGAAGGGTCTGGTCTTCCTCTGGAGGTCCAGTGGTGGTTCTGGAGCTCTTGTCCTCTGGGAATCCAGTAGGCAAGCTGCTCCTGGTGTAGCAAAGTGTCAGCTTATATCCAGGTAGGAATGCTTGGATCCTCCCCCTGGGCGGAGAATCCCACAATGGGAGGATGGAATTTTATCAGTCCTGCAGTGACACTCAATGGCCCATTCACAGGAGATATCTCCCCTGGAGGGCGTTATCAGGGGTGAGTCATGGAAGAGATAAAGAACACTGCCCCATCTGTTTATAGCAGTTGATGAAGGTGGGTATTGAAAACATGCATTTGTTACATCTTGCATTGCAACCTGAAACAGTGGGGTAACCCCTGCTCAGGGGGTGAACACCACCCCCCTTACCCAAACTGGCTCAGCTGTAAAACCCCCACTCTGGGAAGGGCAAACACACACAGGGGACAATGTCACACTTGCCCTGCCCCAGGGGAGGGCTCTTTTTCCTGTCATTCCCTTCCTGTCCCCCCTTTTCTATCCCATTTACTGTTCAATAAAATTCATTTTGGGTTTGGTCTCATTATCACCTTAATTGGGGCAGAGGAATCTCTCTAACACTTTTCTTAACCAGACTCACCAGATTGTGAAATTCTGTTGGCACAGTGAGTTTAGGCACTGTTCTCTGACCCCAGGTGCCTTTGGCAACAGCATGGTTCCCTCCTCTAAGGAGGTTGTGGTTCTCTCTGGAGGAACTCTTTGAAACTGGGCTGCAGCTTCCTCTGAGTGACTTATGGGAGAACTGATGAGGTAAATCGCCTTTGTGGGCCCGGAGTGTAAAGAAAATATTTTGTTGTCCTTCTATTACAGCGACCTGATGAAGGTCTTCAGGGTAAGAGAAGTGGACAAGAATCTTGGTTCATGATCAGAAGGCTGGATTTATTGATATATGATATATAATACATTATAACTATACTAAAAGGAATAAAGAGAAAAGTTGCAGAGGCTTGCTAAGCTAAGAATAGAAAGAAAAGAATGAATAACAAAGTTCTGTGTCCAGCAGAAAGCAAGGACCAACTCTCCCGTGAGTGGTCAGCAAATCTAAACACTCACAGAAGACCAATCACAGATGCTCCTGTTACATTCCACATCAGCAAATTATTATTGTTTGCATTTTTCTTCTGGGGCCCCAGCTTCCCAGAAAGGACAAATCCTAAAAGAGAGGATTTTATGCAAAATGTCTGTGACATCCTTCCTTGAGATGTTTTTTAAAATCACAGGAGGAAAGGGAGCAAATGATACCAGCGAGACTGACAAGGTTCATTCACCCCATGGTGAGGAACACAAGGCTGCTAAAAGTCCTACAAGAAGCTCAGCTCAAGTAGCTAAATTCCCAAATAACTCCTGAATTCCCAGGCTTGAGTGCTTTGTGAAATGTGAGAATCATTTTTCTCTTCATCCCTGTCACCTTTGTGACAGCTACAAAGAGTTTACTTTCCTTTTAATGGTATCTGTATTGGGCTGAATTTACACTTTTATCAGAATGTGCTAGCAGCTGAGCTGGAGCTGTGCAGGAACCAGTGGAACTTGGAATTGCCACAAAATTGCTTGTACTGTCAGTTTATTAATGTTTGCGATTTGTTTGTCATCACATCTGACTTGTGGGAAAATCAAATATTCATCAAAGTGATTTATGCAGAGTCAAGTTTGATTTCTGCCAAATTATTTTGTCCAGTGCCCAGGGGATGCTCGAGGGGTCTCTGTGCCTCTCGCCCTGGGGGATGCTTGGCAGGGGTTTGGAGGGGTTGTCCCTGTCCCTGTCACCCCAGGCCATGGCCCAGGGGCTGTCCCTGTCCCTGTCACCCCAGGCCATTGCCCAGGGGCTGTCCCTGTCCCTGTCACCCCAGGCCATTCCTCCGGGGCTGTCCCTGTCCCTGTCACCCCAGGCCATTCCCCAGGGGGTCTCCATCATTTTCACCCCAGGGAATGCCTGGGGGGTTTCCCTCCCTCTCACCCCTGTGCCAGGGGGTGCTCGGGGCAGTCTCTGTCCCTTTCAGCGCAGGGGATGCTCGGGGGTCTCTGTCCCCTCACCCTGGGGGATGCTCGGTGAGTTTCCATCCCTCTGGCCTCAGGCAATGCCTGTGCAGGGCTGGGGACCAGGGGCTCTGTGTCCCTCTCACCGCTGAGGGTGCTCAGGGCTGGGGGGGCTCTCCGACCTTCTCACACCTGCGGAGGTCAGGGGGGGTCTCTGTCCCTCTCAGCCCTGCTGTGACCCCACCCAAACATCATTGGGGTCAGAGGGACAGAGACACCCCCAAACCCCCAGAAGGGCTGAACCTGGGATTTGGTTTGGGGCTGAGGATTTAGGAAGGGGCTGGAATTGGGGATGGGGTTGGAGTTGGGGCTGAGGTTTGGATTAGTGCTGGGATTGGGGTTAAGGCTGGACATGGGATTGGCTTTATGGCTGGGGTTGGGATTGGGTCTGGGGCTAGACAAGTCTGGCACTGGGATGAGATTAAATACAGAACTGTGAGTGTTTCTAAACATGGAGTGAGACTGAGACCAGGATCAGGGTCAGGTTTGGGACTGAGCTCACCCAGAGCAGGACAGGGAGGATGTCACTGCAGAATGTCCCTGGCATCATCCCAGCCCTCCTCAGGCACCTCCAAACATGGGGAGCAGCTGGGTGCCCCAAGATCCAGGTGCTCCCACGCTGCCTTTCAATACCAGGCGAGCATTTCCTGAGGGCAGCCCTGACTGTGACCCTTGGGGCTCTGGGATCAGCCCTCACATCCCTGTGAGAGCAGCAGCAGACAGGATGAGAGATTCCCCCGCCCCGTTTTTCCTGTGGAAGGGTGAAGTCCAGCTGCACTTTTCTTCTGGTGCCTCCTCCTCTCCTCAGCTGAGGATGTCAAACACCCCAGGAGCAGGAAAATCCCCATTCCCTCTTTCCTTGTGGCTGCAGCCTGGAACATCCACCCAGAATGAAGGACTTTCTGACAGCCCTGCTGAATGACACTGGCAAGAGGTTTGTGAGAAGGGGAAGAAATTGTATTTTGATAGTAAATAAAAGGTGCAAAATTATTCCTTTCTGTTATATTCCTTTTCAGTCAGTTTTGATCTGTTTTCAGAGTGCCACCTTCTCAGCTGACTGCGTTTGTGCCCTCCTTTCTCTCCTGCCTCTCTTTGTCTGCTCTGTTTCTCTCTCAGTGTCTCCCTTGACCCAGGGCAGCTCACACCAAAGACCGTGCCCGGATTTAATTCCCAATTCAGGAGCTACAACAACCATGGGGGAAGTTATGAAGGCTCGCAGTGAAATGCCACTGTAAGATCTTGCTCCACTTGGCTTTTGGCTCCTTCTTGACAGCTTTGCCCTCAAGGGCAGGAACATCTTTTCATAGCGGAGAACTGGAATTCCAGACCCTGGCAGTGTGTGCCGTGGATCCCAGAGGGGCATTCCCGAGGCTGCCAGGGTGCTGCTCCTGCCGTGCCTCCCAAGGAGCTTCTCTCCCAAGGGGAGAAGATCCAGCAGCTCTGTGGGCTCCCAGAGCACACAGCAAAGGTGGCTTTGATGGAAATTTTCCAGGGACTGGGGTGGGAAGGGACCCTGTCCATGGATTACGACCCCGCGAGGGAGAGACGCCTCTGCCCCAGTGAAGGAGCGAATGAGAGCGTGGGAACGCAACCGGCGATTATTGAACGTGGACTGAACGGAACAAGAAATGGGGACGAGAAAGGGAGAGAAAGAAATCCGGAAGAGGTCTCAGAGAACATAAAGAAATGGGAAAAGGTTCCCGCCTGGACGCCGCAGCTCCCAGGGACACCCGCCGGGCGTAGCGCCTTTGACAATTCCAGCCAATCAGAGGACGCGGTAAACAATTTCCAGCCAACCAGAGCTTATCTCGCCGATGACTCACAGGTTGCCAGGCGGATCCGCAGAGCCCGGCGGCCCCGGAGCGGAATTTGGGGCTCGGGCCGGGGGGACGGATCCGCCCCGGGGGGGTCCCCGAGCCCCTGCCCAGCCCTGGGGCCGATCGGGGGCTCCCCCACCCAGCAGCCGGTGCTGCGGGGCCGCGGGACAGAGCGGTGGGAAAGGGGGGTCCAGGCTGGCTGCGGAGGAAATGCGGGAGGAAGAGGAGGGAGAGGAGGAGCAGGAGCGGGAGCGGGAGAATCGCGGCGCTCGCAGCGCCCGCACGCTGAGCCAGCAGCACCCCCTGCCCCGGGAGCATCGCCCCCAGCCCCGAGCCGCAGGTGAGGGCGGAGGCCGAGCTCGACCCGGCTCCAGGCAGGGGTCTCCAGGAGGATTTTTTGGAGAGTGTTCGGAGCCGGCAGATCCCGGACTCGAGCCCCGGGTATCTCCGAGCTCCCCAAGAGGAGCTTTTTCGGGGGGAGAGGAGCCGCGATCGCCCCTCGGGAGGGTCCCGGGGGATCCACGTGGGGATGGCCCGGTACCGACGGGGCGGGACATTTGTTTTGGGGATCCCCGTTAGAGCCGGGGCTGAGGAACGGGGGACCCCCGGGGCGGAGAGAGGGGAAGGGGCGATACCGGAGCTGGGGGACGCCCGGCAGCCCGGAGATGAGGCGGGGACGGGACCCCCTGACCCTGACAGGGGCGTGTCCTGGGGTGACTTCATGATGCTCGTACCCCATCGGTCTGTTTAGCCCAGAAATGAGTTCTGCACCTTTAAGGCTGGTTCTGAGAGCGAAGGGGAGGAGGAAGAAGCCGCAGTTTGTTTTCAGAAACTGTACTCACTCCTCTACATTCCAGCTGCTGGATGGACAGAGAGCAGGACAGAGCTCTCCTTTGCTTTTAGTTAGTTTTTAGCTCGCTGAGGCAGAGAAGTTCCCTGGACTGTGGTTTTTCTTTTTCTTTGGAGCTGTTTAAATCTGCCCTGGATTGAACACCCAGAACACCACCGGCAGCTCCTCCGTGAAGCCCACTGGGAAGGGCCTGGGCTGAGGCATTTCCAGCGCTGGATGGACTGATAAGAGACTGATAAGGCACTGATAAGACACTGAGTGCACAGAGCTACAACCCAAGGAGGGACTTTCAGAGTTTGTCATCTATTTTGGAGCAGCAGGAGTTTTCATTGCTTAATATTGTTCAATTTTTGTGCTGGTGAATGCTTTGCCTGTAGAATAAAGTTTTTTTCCACTTTTCTGCCCGGAAATATTTTCCCGGACTGGCTGAGGGTGGGGCTGCTGAATCGGCATTCTAGAGGAAACTCCTTTTGGAGGGTTTCAACCGATTTTGCCTTAAACTAGGACAGGGTGGTGGAAAGAAAGGGGAACCCCAAGTGGCTGGACTGAGGGGAGGCTGGAGAGGGGGACCTTGGGACCCCAGAACCTTCCAGAATCCAAAAGCAGGACCCTGGAGAGGAGGGATCCCCAGGACCGATGGAATCCCCAGCAGCCCTGAGATGGGGGAGCAAGCATAACCCAAGAGGGATGAGACTGGAAATGGGAAACTCCTGGTGGCTTTTTTTTATTCACTCTTGATTTTTGGACATCAGGTGACTTCTAGAAATGGACATGGGTTGGAGGAGTCCGCAGCCCAAGGCATTCACACCTTGTTTTTCCCCAAACCAGGATTTTCCCCAAACCTTCCCACTGTGACATCCCCCCTGTCCCGCTCTGGGTGAGCTCAATCCCAAACCTGACCCTGATCCTGGTCTCAGTCTCACTCCATGTTTAGACACACTCACAGTTTTGTCTTTATTCTCATCCCAGTCCCAAACTCATCTATCCCCAGACCCAATCCCTACCCCAGCCCTAAAGTTAATCACATGTCTAGCTTTAACCCCCATCTAAGCTCTAATCCAATCTCAGCCCCAACTCCAAGCCCAGCCCCAATTCCAGCCCCTTCCAAAATCCTCAGCCCCAAACCAAATCCCAGGTTCAGCCCTTCTGGGGCTTTGGGGGTGTCTCTTTCCCTGTGACCCCAATGATGTTTGGGTGAGGTCACAGCAGGGCTGAGAGGGACAGAGACCCCCCCGGCCTCCCCAGGGGTGAGAAGGTCGGAGAGCCCCCCCAGCCCCGAGCACCCTCAGCGGTGAGAGGGACACAGAGCCCCTGGTCCCCAGCCCTGCACAGGCATTGCCTGAGGCCAGAGGGATGGAGACTCCCCAAGCATCCCCCAGGGTGAGGGGACAGAGACCCCTGAGCATCCCCTGGGCTGAGAGAGACAGAGACTGCCCTGAGCACCCCCTGGCACAGGGGTGAGAGGGAGGGAGACCCCCCAGGCATTTCCTGGGTGAAAATTATGGAGACCCCCTGGGGAATGGCCTGGGGTGACAGGGACAGGGAAACCCCCTGGGGAACAGTCTGGGCTGACAGGGAGAGGAAACCCCCCCCCCCCCCCCCCGCCAAACCCCTCCCAAGCATCTCCCAGTGCAAGAGGCACAGAGACCCCTTGAGCATCCTCTGGGCACTGGACAAAATAAACTTGGCAGAGATCAAATTTGACTCTGCAAAATCACTGTGAAGAATATATAGTCTTCCCACAAGTAACTTGTGATGAAAGTGCAAACAAATCCCAAACATGAATAAACTGACAATCCAAGCAGTGAAGTGGCAATTCCAATATTCATTGCTTCCTGCACAGCTCCAGCTAAGCTGCTGGCAGGTTTCAATAAAAGGAAAGTGGAAATTTGGCCCAATACAGATTATTAAAAGGAATGGAAAGCTGTGTGTAGCAGTAACAAAGGTGACAGGGATAAAGAGAAAAATGATTGTCACATTTGGTAAAGCCCCCAAGCCTGGGAATTCAGGACTTATTCGGAAATTTATCTACTTGAGCTGGGCTTCTTCTGGGACTTTTAGCTGCCTTGCATTCCTCACCATGGGGTGACTGAACCTTGTCAGTCTCACTGGTAAGATTTGCTCCGTTTCCTCCAGTGATTTTAACAACTTTATAAGGAAAGGCAGCAAATTATTTTCTTTACACTGGCCAGCCATAAAAGCCATTTTCCTCATCATTTCTCCCATAAAGAAAAAAAACTTTTATAAGCTCCATAAGCTCCGCAGGAGGAAGGAGAGACTGTGTCCAAGTTTCCAAGAGTTCTTCCAGAGAGAACCACAACCTTGTCAGTGGAGGGAGCCATGCTGTTGTCAAAGGCACTTGGGTTCAGAGAACAGCGCCTAAACACACTGTGCAAAAATAATGTCACAGTCTGGTTATGCAAATTGTTAGAGAGATTCCTCAGCCCCAATTAAGGTGCTAACGACACCAAATCCAAAATGGTTTTTATTGAACAGTAAATGTGAGGTAGAGAGATGGAAAGAAAGAGAAAAGATGAGTGACAAGGGACAGAGACCTCCCCTGGAGCAGGGCAAGTGTGATATTGTCCCCTGTGTGTGGGGGTTTTACACCTGAGCCAGTTTGGGTAAGGGGGGTGGTGTTCACCCCCTGAGCAGGGATTACCCCACTGTTTCAGGTTGCAATGCAAGATGTAACCAAATGCATTTTTTCAATCACCATCTCCACTGTTAGAAACAGGTGGGGCAGTGTTCTTTATCTCTTCCATGACTCAGCCCTGATAACGCCCTCCAGGGGAGATATCTTGGGCTAATGGGCCATTGAGTGTCACTGCAGGACTGATAAAATTCCATTATCCCTTTGTGGGATGCTCCGCCCAGGGGGAGGATCCAAGCATTCCTGCCTGGATATAAGCTGAGCCTTGCCTACACCAGGAGCAGCTTGCCTACTGGATTCCCAGAGGACAAGAGCTCCCTAACCACCACTGGACGTCCCCAGGAAGACCAGACCCTTCTACAGCATCACTGCTTTGACAGAATCACGTTCATCACTCCAACAGGACTGCAGCCACCATTTACTGGGACTGCTGCCACCACCCTGAACAACAGGGTGTCAGGTTATATCCTGACTCTGTCAGTTTAAGGCAGTGTTTCTGTATCATTGCCTTGATCTTAGTTTTCTTTTAAATTGTAATTCTGGTTTAGACCCTCCCCAGGTTTGCCTTAAACCCAGTGCAAAACTCAATGCACTCATTCCTTGTTTCCCTCCCAAAACAGAATTTCCCATCCCCAAACCTTTGCCAAATGGAAAAGGAGGCTGTGAGGAACAAGAAGGATCCCCAGGACACCCAGGCAGGTGAGGAGGAAGTCAGTGCCCCTTTCCCCCTCTCTCCTGCTCCATCTCTCAGCCCAGTATGGCCCCTGGCTGCAGGACAACCCTGCTGCCAACACCGTCCTGCTGGGGATGCACTGGGGGAATCTCCTTCCCCTTCCCTCTGGCATGGAGGCAAATCCCATCCTCTCCTTGTCTTTCCTCCCCCAGAGAAGAAGCTGAGGATTGGGACCAGGGAGGACAAATGCCCGCAGCAGGACCTGCAGGAAGAAGCCGTGATGAGTGACTCCAGGGCACAGGAATCCAACGGGGAGGAAACTCCCCAGAGATTCCATAGGAAGAGGGGCTGCAAACCCAGTCTGGGGTGCTCTGAGGAGGAAAGACCCTCCCTGAGCCAGGAAGGTGGACAGAGCTTCAGCCAGGGCTCAGAGCTGGTGGTCCATGAGCAGCTTAATGATGGAGAGAAGCGCTACAAGTGCTTGGAGTGTGGGAAGAGCTTCAGGCAGAGCAGCACCCTGATCAGCCACCAGATGATCCACACCGGGAAATGGCCCTGCGAGTGTGGGGAGTGTGGGAAGGGCTTCAGCTACAGGTCAGAACTCATCAGGCACCAACGCATCCACACTGGGGAGAGGCCCTACGAGCGTCCCCAGTGTCAGAAGAGGTTTCAGACCAGCTCCAGTCTCCTCCAGCACCAGCAGATTCACACAGAGGAGAGGCCCTTCCGCTGCCCTGAGTGTTGGAAGGGCTTCAAGAACAACTCCAACCTCATCAGGCACCAGCGCACCCACACTGGGGAGAGGCCCTACAAGTGCCCAACCTGTGGGAAGAGGTTTCAGAGCAGCTCCAATCTCCTCCTGCATGAGCGGATTCACACGGATGAGAGGCCCTTCCGCTGCCCTGAGTGCGGGAAGGGCTTCAAGCAAAACTCCCACCTCATCACCCACCAACACATCCACACTGGGGAGAGGCCCTACGAGTGTCCCCAGTGTGGGAAGACCTTCACCCATAGCTCTAACATGACAAAACACCAACGGAGGTGCCACTAAGGGAAGCCCTGCGAGTGCCCCAGCTGCAGGAGGAGCTTTGTGAACTGCTCCAGCTTCATCCCCAATGGAGGTCTAACGTTGGGAAGAGCGCGGGTGATCCATGTTCCCTATGATCCATGCTGGGAAGACAACTGCCCCAATACCTTCCCCTGTCAATGACATGGTGTAGAACTGAAGAACATGAGTGTCTTTCCATGGTCCTGTCATTACATTCATTCTCACCTCAGGTTATTGCCAGGGGCAGGAAAGGGACTCTCTCTCTCCCTGAGAAGAAGGGTGTCCTTTCCAGGTGGGGGAAATATGTTGCTGGGAAGAGCCAGTGAGTTGTGTTTTAGTCTTCCCTGTAAACAGTTTTATTTATCCCTTCTGTGATCAATAGTTTTTCTGTTCCATTTGTTCCTTATCTCGTTGCTGTTCCCAATAAATTGTTCTTATCCCAGCCCGGGATCTTTACCTTTTGTGCTTTCCATGGGAGGCGGGAGGGCAGCGAGGGCAGCACGGTTTTAGCAGGAGCAGGAAATTGGGGAATCCCATTCCTGAACCCCGGCCCATGGAAACCGAGCATCCCAGCTGGTCCCAGCCCTGGTGGCCATGGCAACAGCCTTGGGAGCGGGTCCCTGGCTGGGGCTGTGGGAACCTCTTCCCTCGGGTGCCCAGGGACAGGAGTGGAGGGAACGGCTGCAGCTGAGTCGGGGCAGGCTCAGGTTGGATGTCAGGAAAAGGTTTTTGCCCAGAGGCTGCTGGGGCCCTGCCCAGGCTCCCCAGGGAAGGGTCCCAGCTCCAGGGCTCTCTGAGCTCCAGCAGCGTTTGGACAGCGCTGCCAGGCCCAGGCTGGCATTGTTGGGGTGTCCTGTGCAGGGCCAGCAGTTGGACTGGAGGATCCTGATGGGTCCCTCCCAGCTCAGCCAATTCTGTGGTTCTGGGATCCCATGAGCCTGGGAATGGGGGGGGCTGCCAATGGTTGCCATGGCAACGGGCTGTGGCTGCAGGCCTGAGCTGGTGTCCATGGCAACCACCCCTGGCATGGGGTCTCCATGGAGCTGCCAAGGGACTGACCATAGCAACAGGGGGCTGGTGATGGTTGCCATGGAAACTGCCCATAGCAACAGATGTCTGGTGATGGTTGCCATGGAAACTGACCATTGCAACAGGGGGTATGTGATGGTTGCCATGGAAACTGACCATAGCAACATGGGGCTGGTGATGGTTGCCTGCTAAGGATCAGATTTGTCACAGGCCCTCAGAGGTGTTCCATGGGAACTTTCCAGGAGTCTCCAGGCTGTTCCAGAGCTGGAATGTCACACGCAGAGACAGGGGCCCCATGGAGACCTCCCAGGGGTTTCTGGGATGGTAAAGAGCCCTGTGGTCAGAGGCAGTCACAGCCATTCCATGGTGACATCCCAGGGGACCTTGGGCTGCAAAGGTACCAATCTGTCACAGGCACTCACGGGGGCTCCACGGTGACATCCCAGGAGTCCCCAGGCTGCCAAAGAGCCGGGATGTCCCAGACACTCACAGGGGTTCCTGTCATGGGCACAGTGGGAGCTTCAGGCAAAAGCTTTATTTCTTCATTGGAGAAACTTCTGATGAGTCATGAGGTTAAGAAATGACACCCCATAGCCACCATGGTTCCTCAAACCCCTGCAGGGCCTGTAGACTTCTAAAATTCCTTCTAAGAGAGGAGACTGGGAGCGGCTGGATCCAATCTCAGCCCCAGACTTTGTCAAAGGTGTAAAAGATTGAACAGGTGGAATTCAACTTCAACACATTTTGTCCCACAGGATTAATGACAGAATACCAGATACATTCATATAAATATGTCTCTGGCTTATTCTGATCATGATCAGATGGAAAGATCACTAGCATAGTTATTTACTCCACAGTTCAGGAGCTATAACAATTATTACAATATAGTGCTCTAGGCAGCAGTTTTGAAGTCAGCAGGACCTCACTGGAGTTGTTGGAGCCCATTGCAGGCAGAACCTCCTGCTCCAGCAGGAACTGCCTTTCCTGTGCCATGAGCAGTGCAGGTCCCGCTGCAGGAAAAGCCCCAGGCCAGCCCCAGCACAGGGAAGGCCTTGGGCACAAGGGCAGAGTGCCGTGCTGGGAGCTGTGCCAGGGAGAGCTTGAGGCACCAAAGGCACCTTGGCAGCAGCAGCTGCTTGCAGGCCATGGCCAGAAGCCTCCCTTGGCAGCCCGGCCTGGTGGCCACCACTGCAGAGCTGCTGCCTCAGGGCTCATTCCTGGCTGGGCCCTGAAAAGCCACTTCTGCTCCAGGAGCCTGACTGGGAAGCCATTGGCCCCAGCACCTTGGGGACAAGATATTAATGACAAAACTCTTCATGCCAGCAGAGACAAGGCAGGGGCAGAGGAAAGGGCAGAGCCAGGCCCAGGGGAAAGGTGTGCCATGGTGATGGCTGTGAGGTCACTGCCCCTGCAGCAGCCTGGCTGCCCTCAGCAGACATTCTGGCCAGAAGCATTGTGAGGGCACCCAGCACATCAGAAAACGCACACTACAGGAATTCTGTCCCTGAGGATGAGAGGGTTTCACTGGGTCAGGCTGCACAAACATCCTGATCTTGGACAATTCCTGTGATGGGGCACCCCTTTCTCTGGAAATACACTTGCAGCTTTGTGCCTTTCTCATAACTATAAAAGATTTCCTCCTTCTACCAAATGTAAATCCACCCTCATTCGTTTTAAAGATATTGACCCTTGTTCTGTCACTGCAAGATTTAGGAGAAAAAGCCTTTAATGACTATTTTTCCATTTTCACAGGTCTTGGAGAGGACCCAAAAATCTCCCAAGATGGGGTTTGGAGGCCTCATCAGATAAGCACCAGGGAGAGGCTGATAGCTCTGGGGTCAGTGGGGTAGAGACTGAGGACTAAACGGGAATAGCCGTGGAGGGATGGAAGGGTGGTTTCAGAGAGGCTGGAGCTTTTTCTTCATAGTGGGAATGGGCCTGAAGAAGACATAATAGCACCAAGGGCAGCTGGGGAGGCCCAGACTGGCACCAGGAGAAAGGAATTTCCCTGCCAGGGCAGGGCTGTGGTGCAGCACGTGCAGGCAGAGGCAGGCAGGAGGCAGAGCTGTCAGCAAAGGAAGGGCCCAGCCAGGTGGGGCAGCTGGGGGATGCCGACAGCCTGCAGGGAGAGAGGCACAGCCTTGCTCGGCACCAGAGACACCTTTCCCTCGCTTGTTCCCACGTGTCATCACTGCCACCTGTGTTCTGCTCTACCTGGAACCTGGGGACATTTTCTTGGTCCTGTCCCTCAGAAGGATCTATTTAAAGTATGAAAAACTTCAGTGTTTCCCCCTCTTTTTGAGTCCCTGAGAAGTTTTTTGAGCACATTCTGGGGGATGGGTCTGATGCAAAGAGCACCAAAGCCCCAGAGGGTCATTGAAGTCCCTGTGCTGTGTCTGTGCTGCTGAGCTGGGCCGGGCTCCTGGCCCAGAGGCAGCTCCTGGCAAGGGCAGCGCTGCAGAGAGACAGCTCTGGCCAGGAGCAGCTCCTGTGCACAGCCCAGCAGGGCTGGGGCACTGCCCGGGCCCCTCAGGGACACCAGCAGGGCACAGACAGAGCTCACAGGGGCTCAGCACTGGCAGGGGCTGTGGGATGGCCCAGGGGGCTGTGTCACAGCAGCACCTCTGGGGCTGTGTCATAGAGGCACAGAGCAGCTGTGATGGCAGCAAGGGCTGTGTGACAGCACAGAGTGGGCTGTGTGAGGTCACAGGTTGGGCTATGACATCACAGAGTTTGTTGTGTGAGGTCACTGAGCAGCTACAGCATCATAGAGGGGACTGTGTGACATCACAGAGCAGTCTGTGACATCAAGGCATGGCTGTATGACATCATAGGCCTGGCTGTGAGGCCAGAGTGTGTGCTGTGACATTACAGAGTGGCAGTGTGACATCGCAGAGAGGGTTTTGTGACATCACTGAGACTGTTGTGACATCACACAGCTGCCTGTGACAATAAAGAGTAGGGTGTGAGGCCATAGACGAGATCCTGCCATCATAGAGGGTGTCTCTGTGACATCAGAGAGCGGGTTGTGACATCACTGGGTGGCTGTGTAACATCACAGAGCAGGCTGTGACAACACAGAACAGACAGTGACATCACAGGGTGCCTTTTTGACATCACAGTGTTTTCTGTGACATCACAGTGCAGCTGCATGACATTCCAGGGTGACATCCCAGATTTGGTTCTGTGGCATCACAAGCGTGATGTGTGACATCCCAGAGTGGACTATGACATCATTGGTGTCTATGTGACATTGCAAAAGAGGTGTGCGGCATCATAAGGGGCAGTGTGACATCACAGGGGCTGTGTGACATCTCAGGATGCTGTGTGACATCACAGGGTCAGTGCGACATCACAGGGGCTGTGTGACATCACAGGGGCTGTGTGAGGTCACTGGGGAGGTCACTCTGCCCTGGCCCCCTCACAGTTCTCCCCAGAGCAGTCCAACCCTGCTCGTGCACAGCAGGGTCCCCTGTCCCCCCGGGTCCCCCCGCCCCCGGCCCTGCAGCCTCCCCCAGAGGATGTTCCACGAGATCGACCCCCGAGCCTGACACGGGGACAGGGGGCCGGGGCCCTGGGGGTGGCATAGGGGGACAGGGACCCCCCCACAGCATCCCTGTGTCCCCTAGGGCCAGAGTTTGGGCCAGGGCTCCTTCACCCTGGTACCAACGAGGGCTTGAGAGCACTGGAAAAAATCCCCAGCAAGGGAGCAGCAAAAACCACATTTAATATTAAGGGACAGCAGCACAAAGTTCCTTGGCAAGAGTCACTCTGCTCCTGACTGGAAACATCAGGCACAGAAAGGAAACAAAGTAACAACAAAACCAAAGTAAATCTAGGCAATCAAACCAGAAATGAACTGAGAACTGTCCCTGTGAGTGTGTATGACACAAGGGCAGCGAGGGCAAGGATAAAGGAATACAGCCTAAAAGCTTAATAGAGCTCAAACCTAACAGAATTTAACTTACACCTTAACCTTAAGTGATACCTTCAACTTCACAATTTGGCAGAAGAACACTACTTAACAGTATTTAACCTAACTTATGACTTAACAATTTAAAACAGGAATATCACTTAAAAAAATTAGGTTATAACTTAAAATAAACTTTATATCTTTGCAAAAGAACAGCTCTCAGAAGCCCTTAACTTAGCTTAGAGCTTGTGACAAAACCTTACTTACTGATATCTGGATATCTGACTGGCTCAGCTATCCAAAGCACTTAAACCCCTCAGAGAGCAGCATTTCTGACACATTTCCCCAGCACAGAGACTCCTGTGTGCACACAGACACCAAGAGTCAGTGCAAGGCACCTGTGAGAAATTCCCCTGAGGGCAGGCAATGCTCCCTGTGGATCCTTTGCCATATCCCCAGCGAGTGAAGGGTTGATCCTGGAGGAGTGTGAGGATCGGCCCAGGCTCCATCGTTGTTCAGGATCCCCGAGTGCAGCAAACGGGAGAGTTCCCAGCTGGGAGAGGCCCCACTCAGAGGGAGTCGCTGGCCCAGGAGAGCTCCAAGGGCTCCTTTTGGAGCGCTGTTTGCAGGGCCCCAAGAGAGGGGCTTCAGTCCCAGCAATGGTTCATCCTGGCCACACTTGGCATCAACAGCTTTCTTTGGCAGTGTGAGAACAGGGATGTTGTGCCACTGAGGGAACAAAAACAGTTCCCAGGCTGCTCCTACAGAAACCAGGAGCTGGTTGGGCAGCAGCAGTGCCTGTAGCAGACAGTGTTTGTACTGAGCTGCAGAGGAGCTGAGCCCAGGGGCTGTTGGCCAAGGCCGAGGCCCAAGGAGCATTTCTCAGCTGGCAGGGCGGCCTGAGAAGGGGAGGGGGGAATGCAGCAGCACAGGGCCATGGAACCAAGGGACCATTGTGACACTGTGGGGCCCTGTGAGACCAAGGGACCATTGTGACACTGTGGGGCCCCATAAAACCTAGGGAGCACAGAACAGCTCTGGCTGGTTTGGCCTCCCATGGACTGCCTGACTGGTCCGGCTGACCTGTGCATGTTGAGGGTCACTTCTCATCTGCTGCTGAAACACTGGGGCTCTGTGCTTTCCTTCCCAATGGAAAAGAACTGTCCTTCTGCTCCAGGCACCCATGGCCAGAATTGGGATTTCACCTCCAAATTTCCTTATATCCAGGGATTGTTCTCATAGGAATATTGCCAGGACAAATCTGGCTGACAGTGGTTTCACAATAGTCACTTCTCATCTGTCCCCAAAACACTGAGGGAGGCTCCATGCTCTCCTTCCCATGGGAAAGAACTGTCCTGCCTCTCCAGGTGCCCATGGCCGAGACTGGGTTTCCACCTCCAAAATTCCCTAAATTCAAAGACTGCTTCCAAAAAAATCTGCCATTCCTGACACGTCTGGCTGGCCTAGGCCTACTGAGGCTCTCACCTGCCTTTCAAACCTTGGAGCTCTGTGCTTTCCTTCCTATGGAAAAGAACTGTCCTTCTGAACCAGGTGCCCATGGCCACAAATGGGATTTCACTTCCAGCATTCCCTGTAGTGACAGACTGGAGGAGATTGTTGGCTGGAAACATTTTGTGTGTGGGGGAAGAAGGGGCAGGTCCAGCCTTGCCCTGCCCTGGAACCCCAGCCCAGCCCTGCCCTGTGACCCCAATGCCCCCAGAGCCTCTATCCCAGCCCAGCAGTGTCTGCCAGTCCCTGGCACAGCACAGGCAATGCTCCACAGCCACCTCTGCAGCCCCCAGCCCAGCTCCTGAGGGACCAAATGAGCCCAAGTCCCACCTGGGGGAAGGGCCCAGGGAGACCAAGGGGTATTTAAGGCTGACCACAAGGCAAGCACACATCTTGACCCTACCTCGTCTTGGAACTTCTATCTGAACACTGCAGGAATCCAGGAGTTGGTAGCTGTGTGTGTGCTCCTCTGTATCTTTTTTGTCTTTCTCTCTTTTTAATTCACGCTTCTTGTAAAATTTGAGTAACTTAAAATTGATGAAGCTAAGAGTTTGTGAAGGTGAATGGGCCAAGTCAGTGCTTTGAGAATTGGTTTTTGTTGATTGAATGTCATACTAAACCTTTTGCCAAAGTTTCTCTGATTTTTCTAAAGTTCGCAGTAAAGGCTGTTTTGTTCTTTTGAGCTCCCAGCCACATTCCACACTCCATTTCCCAGCTGGAGCCGCTGCTGCCTCTGAGTTGTGCTGCCCTAGCCCCAGGGACGCTCTCCTTGTCTGCCCATTCCCCCACGGTCTCTGGGCAGGGATGGCCTCAGTGGGGGCTGCTGACATCCTCAGCAACTTGGAGGCTGCTGCTGAATTTTCCTGCTCCAGAGGCTTGTTCAGCCTTCAGCTCTTCAGTGCAGGAATTCAGTGTCCCAGGTCTCATTAACATTCAGAACACTTTAACAAGCCAAGCCTCTGGGGATAATTTGATTTCAGTTTTCAAATCTTGTGTGGTTAATTAGGCAGATTTCAGAAGTGCATTCAAACTGAATATATTCTATTTTAAAAAACAGTGAGAAAAGATTTCTTAGGTCCCGTTTAGGTTTTTTTCCCTGTTAATAAATTGATATGTGCAATCTTCAATTGACACTGAATCCAAGTACATCCTCATGCTGTTTGAATAGATATGAAAATCAAGATCCTTCATGGCTGACAATCAATCAGACTCTGTCCCTACCCCCACCCCACCATTCCCCCATCCAAGCCCTGGCACTCAGAGCAGCCTTGTGCAGATCTGAGCTCCCTCCAGCCCAGGCTGCACCTGCAGCTTTCAGCTCCGTGGCTCCAACTCCCACCTGCTTTCCTTGGAGAAGGAGCTGCCCGAGACACAGAGGGATGTTCATTTCTTGTCAGCCAACAAAGCCAAGGGAAGGCACAGCTCCATCAAATGCAAAAGTCATTCCTCTGCTGGATATTAAATCCACTTTCCACAGCAGACAGTCTCAGAGCAATGGAAAACACCTTCTGTGCCCAGCACAGATCCCAAGGTCTCCCCAAACCCTCCCTGCCCCAATTCTGCCCAGATTTGCTCTTTGCACACACGAGTCACACGCTGAAGTCAGGAGCTCCCTCCATGCCCAGAGGGAGGAAAAGAGAGAAAGGGGATGAAGAGCTCTCCTGTGCAGAGCCAAGGTCCAAGTGCTCTGGGATATCCCAGCAGCATCTGACATGTCCACCATCACCCAGAGATTTCCGTACAGGAACAGTTTTAGACAAAGGCAAAAGAAAAGGCAATTCTGTGAGATATAAACACAATTAAGATGTTGACTAATATGATATTTATTTGAGCTTCAGAAATATTAGGCAATTCCCTGAAGCTCAAAGCATGGAACCAGTCAGCTGAAGGGCACTTGAATGACCAGAAAGCATTGGGAGGAGTGCTGAGGGTTTTTTGCAGCACAATGGACATATGCAACATATGCACAATCCAGCCTTCATAGAAACTGAGTAGGGCCACCATGCCCTTGAAGGACACAAAAGGAGAAGAACATGCTCAGCAGCAGACGGTTCGGGATGCAAAGGCACACAAGAAAACCACAGCGAGATGCATGAAGAAGAAAGACTAACTAAAATTAACTGAAATGTCAAAATTCGCGCGTAAAAAGGACTTAACCAATCATGTATTAGCTTGAGGTGTGAACAATAGAGAACAGTATAAATATGGCTTGCTTTTTGTAATAAATTGGTTTCACTTGATCATATTGATCCTGGTGTGATGTCCCGTTAATGATCCTCTGCACCTACGGACCAGAAATGCATGCAAGTCTCCACCCCAAGAGACATTATGAATTCAAAAAACATGGCCATTAACTGCTTGATACCAACACAGAGTAATGGCAACCAAAATGCAGTCAGAACAGGGTTTTTTCCACTCTCTCTCAAGCCCCACACATTGGGCACCAAATTTTGTCCTGGTTTAGGGCAAATTTGGGAGAAAATCTCCAAAGGGGCTCCTCCAGGAAGCAAACACACATTGCCCCTCCCCACAACTGGGTCAGGAAGGATTCCCTGGAGAGAAGTGGAAAGAACCTGTTCATTTAACAGGCAAAGCACCCCCAGCACACAGAATGAACAATACCAGGTGACAACACTCTTTCACCACTCTGAAAAAGATGACAAATTCAGAAAGTCTCTCTTGGGAGTGGTCGCTCTGTTTTCAGTCCCTCCGGTGCTGGGGCAGCTGCTGCAGCCACAAGGTGCAAACTCTCGGTGTTTCCCAGGGCCCAGTCCAGAGCAGGTTTGAGTGGTTCCAAAAAAGGGAAAGGAAAACAGTCCAGGGAAAAATTCGGAGTGCTTAGTTAAACTAACTAATGAGCAGAAACAAAAGCAAGAGCAAAGCAAAAAGCCAAGCAAAAAGCAAAAGCAGCACCATGTACTGCCCTGCCTGTTTGTCCCACCAGCCGTGGGGGAGCGGCTGATAACAAAACCAAAACAAAACTTCACTCTTCAGAGCGAGTCTTGAAGGCACAGAACATGATATCCAGCATAAACAGAACAGATGAATGGGGATACAAGCATCATAACGTCACCGTAGGACAGTCCTGCACCCAAAATTCTGTCCTGCACCCACTGCTGCATCCTGAGTCCTGTCTTGCACCCCGAGCCCCGTCCTGTACCCAAATTCTGTACTGTCCCATACCCCAAACACAAAGCTGCCCCCAAACCCCAACCCCACCCCTCATTCATCACCACATCCCTGTTCTACAGCCACTCCCCACTCTTCCCCCTCTCCCACTGCTGTCCCACCCCCCAATTTATCCCCTCTCTCCTGTCCCTGATCTCCTCCCTGTTCCCTCCCCAACCCAGTCCTTCCCCGTAAGTGGGCAGCAGCAGCAGTGGCAGCTGGTGGGGGCCGGTGGAGTTGGAGGTGCTGCAGCCCCTGAGCCTCCTCACCCTGGATACGCTCCAGAAGTGCATCTTCAGCCACGAGAGCCATGGCCAGGAGTGAGTGTCACCTGTCCCCACTGATCATCTGTAAGAGACACTCTGAGGTTTCCCTCAGCTGCCTCATGACCACTGTGATGGACGGAGACTGAAGCCCCCTCCCAAGGGCTGAGACTGACACCCCTATAACTCTAACACAGGGGCTGGCCGGACTGAAGTGAGATGTTTGCCAAGTGTTGCCTGCAGGTGTGCTCCCTGGACCAAGAAAACAATTGGTCTCGCTCACTGCTGAGAACATGGACTGTCTGTAAACTTACCTGTTCCCTCTCGGTGGTTTCAATAGACTTACCTGTTCCCCCCCTTGGTGGAGGACTACAATAGAACCAAGACTTTGAGATTCTCCCTGACGTGACAAGACGGATCTATTGGCTGGACCACGAGGGTTTCATCTCTCCATTGGCAGCTATTCCTCCCCTCTTTCTCTCTCTCTCTCTCTCTCTCTATCCTTTATTCTCCTTTCTAATCCTTCCATCACATCTGCTGTGGGCACTCAATTAAAGGTGCATTTGTTTTGATTAATACCAAAATCCCCTTCCGTGTTGCTTTTGCACTCTGAGATCAGTTAACGAACCATCATGACCCCTGCTTGTACGAGCGGATCATGACACCATCCTGGTGGCCCTGGTGACCCTACCATTGTCCCTGTTGGCCATCCTGGTGGCCCTGGTGACCCTACCATTGTCCCTGCTGGTCATCCTGGTGGCTGTGCTGGCTCTGCCATGGTCCCCACTGGCCATCCTGTCCAATCACTGTCCCTGTTGGCCATTCTGGTGGCCCCAATGGTCCTGCTATCATCCATGCTGGTGGCCACAGTGTCCCCCCATTGTCCCTGGTGCAGACAGACCAGCGAGTACATCCTGCTGCTCACCAAGGTGGGGCTGGGGTGGTGGCCATGGAGCATGAAAGTGGTCAAGAGAGTGGTGGTGGCCATGGAAGGATTGGCCATAGAGGCCAGTAGGATGCTGGTGGCCATGGGAGGCTTGGGCATAGACTGGTGGCCACAGGGGAACAGTGGTGGCCATGGGCAGCACTGACCATAGAGCTGGTGGCCAGTGGGATGGTGGTGCCATAGGGTGGTGGCCGTGGATGGGATTTGGCCCCAGGTGGCCACAGACTGGTGGCCCCAGTGGCCCGTGGCCCATCTTGCCCCTGCAGGACGAGAATGGCCGCACCCTGTCGGATGAGGACATCGCGGCTGAGGCTGACACCTTCATGTTTGAGGGTGAGCATGAGCTCACAGGTGCCACTGGGGACGAGCCACTCCAGTGTCCCCTCACTCACCCAGTGTCCCCACAGGCCATGACACCACGGCCAGTGGCCTGGCATGGCTCTTCTACAACCTGGCCGGCCATCCTGAGCACCAGGAGCGATGCCACCAGCAGGTCCAGGAGCTCCTGGCTGGCCGGGACACTGCAGACATTGAATGGTGAGACGTCCCCAGGGCCACCCTGGTCATGTGGCTTGGGGACACGGTGCCACCCCCGCTTGTCCCCAGGGACGACCTGTCCCAGCCTTCACCACCATGTGCATCAAGGAGAGCCTGCGGCTGCACCCTCCTGTCACTGCTGTGTCCCGGCGCTGCACCGAGGACATCCCCCTGTGTGATGGCTGTGTCATCCCCAAGGGTATGGCATGGCCAGGGTGTCCCCAGTGTCACCACCCACCCTCATCTGCTGTCCCTAAAGTGGCCATTCCCATCCCACCAGGGGTCATCTGCCTGATGAGCATCTACGGGACCCACCACAACCCAGACCTCTGGCCCAAGCCTGAGGTAGGGCCACCCTATGAGGTGTCCCTGTCACCATGGTGGTGACAGCTGTGTCCCCTCGGTGTGACTGTGTCGGTGTCACCCCAGGTGTTCAGTCCTCTAAGGTTCAGTCTGGAGAACAGCAAGGAACGGTCCCCGTCGTCCTTCATCCCCTTCTCTGCTGGCCCCAGGCATGTGCTGGAGTGGGGACAGGAGTGTCCCCAAATGTCACCCCTGTCCCTGGCTGGGTTCACACTGGGGTGACAATGGGGAGGAGCAGGGAATAAATGGTAGCATGAAAGGGACAGTATCATGGTGGTGGTGGGGATGTGTTGTCCTTGGCCATGGGACACCCCATGGCATGGACATGTCAACCCGTGGACTTGTCTCTAGGTCACTTGTGTCACCATCCATGGCCATGTCCCCCATTTCCTCCTCCATGGCCATAGAGCCCCATGTCACCATCTCTATCTGTGACACCCCCCCATGCCCAATATTGCCATCCACAGCCATGTCCTGGTCCCCATCCCCACCATATCCCCACCATATTCCCACCCAGGTCCTTGTCCCCATCCCCACCACATCCCCACCCACGTCCTTGTCCCCATCCCTACCATGTCCCCACCCAGGTCCTTGTCCCCATCCCTACCATGTCCCCACCCATGTCCCACAATGTCACCATGTGTGTGTGAGTTAAATGTCTTTATATTTACCCCAATGTTGGGTGAAGGATAATGAAAAATGAAAGAAAATAAAGGCCAAAATAAAAGCATTTACGGGTCCATGCTGGCTGAGTATCCGTGTGCCTGGGCGGGTAGAAAGGACCTTTTCTAGAAAGATTTCCACTCCATTGTCTCCAAAATCCTGGGTTTTGCCCCAGTCAATCACCATTTGGCTGTGGAAGATGCTGGTGGGCCAGAGAGAATTAGAATCATGGAATGATTCAGGTTGGAAAAGACCTCCAACACCACTTGGAATTCTGGATGCCACTCGAAGCAATGATTGGATGCAAAAGGTGAGACTTTTTTGGTGTCAAAAGTAAAAAACTGTGCTGTCCCCTGTGAAATTCTGATGTCTGTTTGCATCCCAATGGATTTTTCTCTGGCCGTGTCCAAGTGCCCAAGGGGAGCCAGGAAGACGTGGAGACCACCAGCCAGGTGTCTTCCCAACATGGATCACCAGGACCATGGATGACCAAGTCTCTGCACAGAGAGGGTCACTGTGGACCATCCAGTGGGGGTCCCCAATGGGGGATGGAGTTGAAGCAGCGCTCAAAGCTCTTCCTGTCACTGCAGGACACAAAACAACACGAGCGCACACACTGCTGCTCTCAAGGGGAAGAAAAGGGAAGTTTATTTCCTGACTCCAACATTTATAATTTTCTAAAAGCGACCGTGGATTGGAGGGTGAAAGTGCCACCTCTCCAATGACACCGGACAAACCAACAGTCCATCATATTGTTCTTCTTCTATAAAAGAATGCCAAACAAGAAGTTATTTACAGAAAGTGTTTGAGAAAGTTTGCTACAAGAATGTAAACATTAGAAGGCTCAGAAAATCTTTAAAAATCAAGGTAACACTCTTCCTGCACACAGGGCACTTGTTGGGCATCCCTTACTGCTGCCTCCCTTGGTGTTGGGTCACGGCACAGTTCTGGGAGAAGCTCTTCCCACACTTGGGACACTGTCAGGGCCTCTCCCCAGTGTGGATCCACTGGTGGGTGACGAGGGTGGAGTTTTTCTAAAAGCCCTTCCTGCAGTCAGGGCAGCAGAAGGGCCTCTATTCTGTGTGAATCTGCTGATGCTCGAGGAGACGGTATCGGCTCTGAAACCTCTCCCCACACTCAGAACACTCATAGGGTCTCTCCCCAGTGTGGATTCTCTGGTGGGCAATCAGCTTAGAGTTCTGCCTGAAGTACTTCCCACATTCCCCACACCTGTAAGGCCTCTCACTGGTGTGGATCGTCTGGTGCAGAATCAGCCTAGTGCTCTGACTGAAGCTTTTCCCACATTCCCTGCACTTGTAGGGCCTCTCCCCAGTGTGGATCCTCTGGTGGGCATTCAGATGGCAGCTCTGCCTAAAGCTTTTCCCACATTCCCTGCACTTGTAGGGCCTCTCCCCAGTGTGGATCCTCTGGTGCAGAATCAGGCCGGAGTTCTCAATGAAGCTCTTCCCACACTCTGAGCACGTGTAGGGGCACTCCCCAGTGTGCATTGTCTGGTGGATGATCAGGCGGGAGCTGTCACGGAAGCCCTTCCCACACTCCCCACACACAAAGGGTCGTATCCCAGTGTGGATCATCTGGTGGAGTTTCAGGCTGGAGCTCCTCCTGAACCCTTTCCCACATTCTCCACATTTATAGGGCCGTTCATTGGTGTGGATCCTCTGGTGGGCGATCAGGTTGGAGTTGATCCTGAACCCTTTCCCACATTCCCCACACTTGTGGGGCCGTTCATTGGTGTGGATCCTCTGGTGGACGATCAGGTGGGAGCTGATCCTGAAGCTCTTCCCACATTCCCCACACTCATAGGGCCGTTCCCCGGTGTGGGTCCTCTGGTGGATGAGCAGGTGGTCGCTCCTGCCGAAACTCTTCCCACATTCCAAGCACTGGTGGGGCTTCTTGCCATCATCAAGCTGCTCATGGACCACCACCTCAGCGCTCTGGCCACATCTCTGGCTGCCTTCCTGGCTCAGGGTGAGTCTTTCCTCCTCGGAGCACCCTGGGCTGGGTTTGCAGCCCCTCCTCCTGAGGGATCTCTGGGGCTTTTCCTCCCCGGTGGATTCCTGTGCCCTGGAGCCACTCAAAACGGCCTCTTCCACGAGGTTCTGCCTTCGGGATTTGTCCTCCCTGGTCTCCATCCTCAGCTCCTTCCCTGGGGGAGGAAGGACAAGGACAGGATGGGATTTGCCTCCGTGCCACAGGGAAGGGGAAGGAGATCCCCCCAGTGCATCCCTGGCTGGACAGCATCAGCAGTGGGGCTGAGCTGCAGCCGGGGCCGTGCTGGGCTGGGAGATGGAGCAGGACAGAGGGGAAAAGGGGCACTGACTTCCTCCTCACCTGCCTCAGTGCCCTGGGGCATCTTCCTCTTCCTCACAGCCTTCTCCATCCAGATGAGGTTTGGGAATGGGAAATCCTGATTTGGGGGAAAAACAAGATGTGAGTGCACTGCCTTTGATGGTCCCACTGGGCAAGTCCATCTCTAGAAGTCACCGGGTGTCTGGTGGCCAGAAATACCTCCAAAAATCAAGGAGTCCAAAAACCTCTCCCGGGAGTTCCCTGTTTCCAGTGTCCTCACTTTGGGGTTATGGGGGTCTCTCTTCTCAGAGCTGCTGGGGGGCCCGTGGGTCCTGGGCATTCCCCCGTCTCCCAGATCCTGCTCAGGCATGATGAGGGGGTTTTGGGGGGTCCCAGGGCTCACTCTCCCCTGATTCTGTGGAAATTGTTTTTGTGATTTGTGCCAATTGGCAATGGAATCAGCAAATGCTTCTATCTGCTGTGTCCAAAACAGACACAAAGAAAGGTTTTGAAACTTTCTGACCAAACAGCCAAAAAAAGCATCAAAATCAAAGAAGTATAGTAGAGCAAAAGAGATGAGGTAGCAAGATGACTGATGCTTAGAACAAATTAGAGGAAGTTGGGGTAAAGCTAAGAGATATTGCAACAAAGCAATTAAAAGCTTATGTATAATAAAAAGCTTGATGCACTTGACAAAATCATGTAGCAGACACCAGTGTAAGGCCTCCCTCCAGACAACCACAAGGATAGGAATCAAGGACAACATAGAAATATTATGAAATTACTGCTCCCAGCTTATTGATATTTGCTAATTTGGACTAACCAAGCACATTAGAAACTGCTTTGTAGGCTTAAAAAGAGTATATATACTTTACTGAACTGTGTGTGCTGTGAGTGGAGCAGTGACTCCCCGGCCACCCAGCGCTGCGTGCTTGCTTTAAAATAAAAGGTATAGAAGTAAAATTTGGATTGACCATTGAAATTTTACATCAGGTGTTCCAGGGTCCCCTTTCCCCAGCATCCCCCCACTCTAGGCACTCAACACTTCCCCTGCTCCCCTTTGCATTCCTGAGAGATCCAAAAATATCCCCTCATCAAATGAATTAAAAATACCTCTCTCAGCGACACCAAAATATATTTGGGACTCAACTCCTGTGAAAAATGCCAATCACTTGTTTTTAAAATTTTAAAAGTTTATTAGTAATAAAATAGTTCTACAAATACTAATACAATTACAGTAATAATAATTTGGAAAATTTGAATTAGGACAATACGAGACAACAAACATAAAGAGTTACTGACATCTGGGTACCTTTTTCTGGGCAGCACGAGCCTGAAAAAGGACACCCGTTAGCAAAGGATTAACCCTTAAAAGCAATAGCCCGTTGCATATTCATGCACTTCATCCATGATGCATAAATTCCATTCAAACACAGGATTCTGTCTGGCCATCATCAACCTCTTCCCTCTAATCCTAACAGCCCCTTCCAGGCAGGAAGAAGTTCGTTTCTTCTGAAAAGAGAGCAAAAAATTCTTTTTTCTGAAAGATTCAGGTGTCCTGTGGCTGCTATCTGATGCAAGTGCCTCATTCCTTTCTTTAAAAAAACCTCACTGACATAGTTCTTCTTTTAACTACAAAAGTTACCTTTTAATTACAAGACTACATTTATTATTAAACTGTTAATACAGCACTACTGATCAATACATCAAAATACATATGGTAAATGTGAAAATGCCTGTATTTTATGATTGGCTTTTTGCAAATATTAAAATGAATATTATATGTGTTGCGTTAGAAAGTAATGCTGTATTAATTCTCTTAAGTACCGTGTTAAATATAGTTTTAGGTTATAAAAATTGTTAACATAGAAACAATGCTATGTAGGATACTTTTTTAAAGAGAGGACTTGCAGCGAGATAGCAGCCACAGGACACCTAAATCTTTCAGAGAAAAAGAATTTATTGCTCTCTTATCAGAAGAAAAGAACTTCTTCCCGCCTCGAAGGTGCTGTTAGGATTCAGAGGAAGAAGCTGACACTGACCAGAACCACAGAATCCTGTGTTTGAATGTTTGAATGGAATTTATGCGTCATCTATGAGGTGTATGAATATGCAATGGGCTATTGTTTTTAAGGGTTAATCTTCATTAGCGGGGGTCCTTTTTCGGGCTCGTGCTGCCCAGAAAAAGGTACCCAGACGTCCGTAACTCTTTATATTTGTTGTCTCGTATTGTCCTAATTCAAATTGTCTAAATTATTATTACTCTAATTATATTACTATTTGTAGAACTATTTTATTGCTATTAAACTTTTAAAATTTTAAAAACAAGTGATTGCCATTTTTCACACACCATAAGCACACATACCTTTGCTTAAAACAATGCTTGCTTATTTCGAATACAATACCTGCTTGTAAGCCTTAAAACATAACGCACTGAGCTCCATTCTTAAGCTTCAACTTTCCTAATATCTTGCTAAATAAACTTTCTGCAGCTTAGAGAGCTATTCAGACAAGCGTTAATACACAGGCCATTGTTCTATTTGCCCTTGCTTTTTCTACAGTTTAAACAATTTTTCTGCTGACCTATCTCATGGCTGTGCCCTACTCACAGTTCTGCTGTCTCTGAGGCCTGCCTTTTGCAGCTTTCCCAAACCCCTCTGATTTTATGGATTGCCACAGTAAATATCTGCATAGAGCCATATAATACGCACTTTTCATAACTCTGGAATCGGCAAGGTCCAAACCCCAGCAAAATCCCCCTCTTCCCCCCCAAAAACCCTCCCGGAGCTGCCGCTTCCCCTCGGCGCTCACCTGCGGGACGCGGGGCAATGCGATGCTGCCGGGCCCAGCCGAGCTGCGGGCTCGCCGTGGAACCCCGCAATGCTCCTGGCCCTGCTGCTGCTCCTCCTCGGGCTGCTCCCCTTCGTGCTGCTCCTGTTCCTGCTCCTCCCCTTCTCCTCTCCCTCCCCTTCCTCCCGCTCCAAGCCCGGATCCCCCTTTCGCACCCCCTCTGTCCCACAGCCGCAGCAGCGCCGGCTCTGGGGTGTTGGGGAAGATGAAACAGGAAAGCCTTACAAATATGATTGTCTGGCAAAAGATTTTGAGAATATGGAAACTATAAGCGAGATTGAAATGAAAGCAAGCTATGAGATCCCTTAGTTACTGAACAACGGGAAAACAATGGTGTGGCCGCTGAAAGTAACCCCCTTTTGATGGAACAATTCCCTCTGCTTGCAGGCAGGTCCCAGGGTCAGAGCAGCCCCTACTGAAGGGGTCCACAGAGGAGTTTTTAAGGTTTAAAATGTAGCACAGTATGGTAATGTAATGATTCTTACAGGTGGTATGGAAATGCTGTAGGATTTGTATCTTGTACTAGATTGCTTAGTGAGAATCAGAATATTCAACACAGAAGATTTATTATATTGTAATGGGAACTTTGCTGTTTTAGCTCTTACCTCTCTTACTCTTGCTCTTACCTCTTGTCTCTTAGCTCTTGCCTTAGATGCTCTTACCCCTTTTACTCTCTTACGCTTTTACTCTCTTACCTTCTCATCCTCTCTTCCCCCTCCTCTCTCGGGCCTGCTCCAGCTGTGGCTGCAGCTCCCAGCAGGGCCCTGCACCCAGGCCCTTTGCAATAAACCCCAAATCCCAGCAGGGCCCTGCACCCAGGCCCTTTGCAATAAACCCCAAATCCCAGCAGGGCCCTGCACCCAGGCCCTTCGCAATAAACCCCAAATCCCAGCAGGGCCCTGCACCCAGGCCCTTCACAATAAACCCCAAATCCCAGCAGGGCCCTGCACCCAGGCCCTTTGCAATAAACCCCAAATCCCAGCAGGGCCCTGCAGCCAGGCCCTTTGCAATAAACCCCAAATCCCAAAAGGCCCCTGCAGCCAGGCCGTTCGCAATAAACCCCAAAACCCAGCAGGGCCCTGCAGCCAGGCCCTTCGCAATAAACCCCAAATCCCAAAAGGCCCCTGCAGCCAGGCCCTTCGCAATAAACCTCAAATCCCAGCAGGGCCCTGCAGCCATGCCCTTCACAATAAACCCCAAATCCCAGCAGGGCCCTGCACCCAGGCCCTTTGCAATAAACCCCAAATCCCAGCAGGGCCCTGCAGCCAGGCCCTTTGCAATAAACCCCAAATCCCAAAAGGCCCCTGCAGCCAGGCCGTTCGCAATAAACCCCAAATCCCAGCAGGGCCCTGCACCCAGGCCCTTTGCAATAAACCCCAAATCCCAAAAGGCCCCTGCAGCCAGGCCCTTCGCAATAAACCTCAAATCCCAGCAGGGCCCTGCAGCCAGGCCCTTTGCAATAAACCCCAAGTTCCACGACCTGGCTGCAGAGATCTCTCATCTCCGTCCGTCCCGACCGTGCTACCCCCATCAATCCTACACTGGGGTAGGGGGGGGAAACCCCCAGAGTCCCCAGTGATGGGCGGGGGGCTCAGGGCTTGGGGATTAAGATGTACTTGTAATTTTGTTGTTATGTCTAGGCTCTGAAGCAGGGTTTGTCATTGTTGTGGAAGCAAGATTTGTCAGGACGCAGGACATCCCTCTGGCTGTCCTGAGCAGCCCAGACCCCTGCCAGGGGGCTCAGAGACCCTGGCACAGAGCCCAAAATGCCCCTGTGGTTTTGATTATGACCCATGGAGCAAATTACCAATCTGGTATGAAGATCAGCAAGCCACAACACTTTATGTAGCATATTGGTGAAGTTATTACAGGATGGAAAAGTAGATTTTAGGGTTTTTGGTATGGGGGTTCAGTAGGAAGATGGAGGGAACTGGGTGTGTCCAGCTTTCTCCTTCTTCTTGGCCTCCCTCTTCTGCTGTGATGTTGGCACTTACCAATTGGTTTAGAGTAGAAGCTCACTGTCTAACATAGGTGATAGGTATTGGAAAGTAATTGTAAACATTGTATATGTCGTTTTTAGTATAAAGACATAATACTGCCCTGGGGGAGGCAGAGTGCTTGGAACTGTCTTGCTGAGCTCACCTTGGCAGGACAGGAGAAAATTTTTTATAGGTAAGATAAAATAAACAACCTTGAGACTGAGAAATGAAGAGCCCCGACTCCTTCTTCAAGCACCAGACTGGGAAAAGTGACTTTGGAACTTTTCTCAGGGTCACTCTGACCAGCCAGAGATCCTGACAAAGATTAACCAAGGATTAATACAGAAATAGATGTTCTAATCTATCCTTGCACTTCTGCTAGTCCCTAGGAAGGCTGGTGGGTGATTTCTGTCTGTGTTCAAATATTTAACGCAACAACAAATAGTCCCACACTTTATATTTCAGATAAACAATTTAATGGCATCTTAACATTGGTTTCACAATCTTATAACGTGCATATTTTACTCCTTGTGAAGCTGAAATCTTTTTAAATACAAGTAATTCTACAGAAATTTTAGAAGTTTCGAAACCATTTTAACATACTGAAAACAAAATAGTCTAAAAAGACAGGTCTAACAGCCATTAAAATGCAGGAAAAAGCAAGAGGACTTCAGGTAAAAGAATATTCATTTAACAGCTACATTTCTTCCACTTAGTATTTATGTGTTAAGAAAAACAGAGTAAATGTAAAAGAACAGAAGTTCTTTGAAACCAGAATTTCTAATGCCAGAAACAGCTTTGAAACAACTTTCTGTGTAGTTCTACTTATTTCCAAATTTAAAATTGGCTAATTTGTGTCCCAACATTTTGAAGCACAAGGGAGGAAAGGTGGAAGATGCTCTGCAGGGGTTGCAGTTATAGATCTATAAAGTTTATATGTGTAAAGGAATGAACACAGTATTAAACACATTTAGTATGACAGAAAAATGCAAGAAAGCACCAACTCTGAGAGAAAAACAGCCCTGCAAGCAATGCCAGGGCACTGGGCATTTCTGCATTTTAAGCAAAGAGCTTTACAGCATCTTTAATTTTCCTTTTCCTGTCCATTTTGGAGAGTGCAGTCCAGCCTGCCTCGCGCATCCTCCTCATGGTTTTGAGTTTCAGAGCAGAGCCTGGAGATTTCACACTGCATGGAGCTGGGCTCTGGGAAGGAAAATAAAGCCATCCTTTCGTTTCTGTAAACAATCTGATTAACTGCTTGCTTTAATCTTAGGAAAGGCTAACATACCTTTTTTGGTGCTGTGGAATGTAACTGTGAAGCTTGTGGATAATCTTTGTACAAATTTTTAAATGTTTCTTCTTCCGAGACTATGCTCTATATGATTAAAAGTTGAAAGTTAAATTAAAAGTTACTTAGTCACACTATATTAAAATTACTTTTTCTTTCTGCCTAAGGATATTAAATTATGAAAAAGAAAAGCTGTCATTATGAGGCATAACAGTTCAATACAAAAAATGTTAATTATGTACATACAATTACAATTCCAGAAAGAACCAATAAATTAAAAATATACATAAATATTGGCTTGAATGTGGAAGCCCAAACTCTTTATTTCCATTCTCAGCTCCAGCAGTGAGCACAAAGAGCTGCTCAGCCCACGATTTGTTCTCTGGCTCTTACCAGGAGGCCAGTGTGCTCAGAGCTGTCTGACTGAGTGTCCAGCTGCACAAGCACTTTCTGCTTTTTCCTGCTGCTCTGCTCTGCAGGCAGGTTTGTGCTTCTTCCACTCTGCATTTTATCCCTTGGAGGAGTCTTTATAACACATGTCTGGGAAAGAAAATGTTTCTATTTTTAGATTACATTTTATGGGGTAAGTGTGGAATCTAAAGCCAAACTCAGGACCCAGTTTACAGTCTGAGTGTCCAAGAATTCACCTGAGAGAAATGGTGGAACTCTGATCTTTCCATCCAGAGATGGAGCAAAGACCCAAACAAAGTGGGGTGGGGTGGAAATATCATTTTTTATATTATTTTTGTTGCCAAATGAGGAGAATGAAGAGGAAGCTATGGAAGAGCTGAGTTTCATGGCACATTGTATTTAAGTTCTCCGTGTTTATCTGCAGAAATTCAGGTTATTCTGAACTGCAGCCACTACATTGGACTCTATCAAACATCAAAGAAAATGGGAACAAACAAAACTGCAGGAAAAGGCTTTCAAAGAAAGATTGGTAGCTACATCAAGATTGGTGTTTCTTAAAATAGTCTTTTCACTAGAAGTGAAACTGAGAAGCATTGAATGGTCCAGTGCAGTCCTTTTTTAGAGAGATAACATCAAAATGGTGCTGGATTCCATTGTTCCAATGTGAAAACCACAAGTGAACTCCTGACAGGGAAGAAGGGTCAGTTCTGCAGTCAGGACTACTTTGATACTTTGACCATTTTTACAGCTAAATCAGCTTTTTTCTCTTCCATAGAGGAAAAGGCCTTTACAAATGGACACTTTTAAGACTATGTAAACTAATTCTAGAGACATAAAAAAATCAACAACTGAGCAAGAAAAATTCCACACTGGGAGCCCTTCCAGAAACTGCTGTCTCATATCTCCATGGAATGGTGTGACCCTTTAAAATCCCTTCTTATCCCAGGGGGAAAAAAAGAATCATCTACAGAGAAGTAAGAAATACAGGCAGAAAAATGCAACAAGAAAAATTCACTGTTAGGAGTTACAAAACTTCAATGCTGGACTGCCCAAGGGGCTTCCTGTACTGAAGAAGACTTTTTTTTTTTTTTTTTTTTTCAGGAATATAATTTGGAGAGTTTCTATTTTTTACATGAATAGATTCACTGCATAGATCTAAATAAGGTTTAGGAGTCCCAGGAACATCAATTTGTATTTTCTATAATTTAAAATTTTAAGTCTAAAGCATTCTACTGTCTTTTGTTGAATGGAAATAAATTATCATGGCACTTCAATTGATTCTACACATATAAATACTACCAAATTCTAAAAGCAATTAAAAAGTTAAAGTTACCTTGTGTTTCTTTTCACTTTCAGGAATCCCACTGCCAGAGTGCTCTTTTACAAGATTCTCCTACAAAAGAGTTATGTGACAGCAAGGAAATATTGATTTGAATTCACTTGTTAAAAATCTTCTTGGTCTAATTACAGAGCACAGTCTATAATCACAGACTGCTACAAAGTTCACACAAAAATATGACCAGGTTTGGTACAACCCCAGCATTCAAAAGTCACTGAAAAACCCCTTCAGTTTAGGGAACTTTTTTGCTTTAGCTAGTTAAAATTAACTAAAATCAAGGAGAGTTTTGTTTTGTTGTTTGTTTATTTATATGTAATCTATAATCACAGACTGTTACAAAGTTCACACAAATACATGACCAGATTTAGCACAACCCCAGCATTCCAAAGTCACTGTTTTTCTGTTCAGTTTCATTTCTTACCCAACCCCTCCCACAGCACAAGCCCAGGCCACACCTCTCACCCCCACTGCTCAGGGAATAAAAAACTCCACCTTTTCTTCCATTTCTGCTCTCAGCTGTTCCTGAAGGGAGGACAGTTCCCTTTTCAAACATGACAGCTCATTTTCCTACAAACCATTAAACAAAGGACAGGGTTAACTCTGCACAGCCCAGAAAAAGGAAAACAGTCCCAAGTGAGGCAGTAATTAACAGGGACACTCATTAGATACACAAGATAATTCTATTTGCTTTTCAGCCCTATACTTGAAGCTTTGCTTTAGCTTGTTTAACAAAGACTGAAGCACTGTAAGAAACAGGTACTTGATCAGAAGTGTTCAAGGTAATACCTTAAAACCCTTGGGAGAGCAGGGGTGAGAGGGCACAACAGAACAGGGGTGAGAGGGCACAATCTAAATATTGAAAACAAAAGTTTCCTATTCAAAGTGCAGAGTCAGAACATGACCCACTACCTGGAGGAGCAGACACAAACACACTGCCACTCCAATTTATTTTTAGAAACATTTGGAGTTTTTAGCGCCCAGAATAAGATCTGTTGCAGCAGGTTGGGTGGGACTGCTGCGGGTAAAAATTAAAAGCACACTGGAAGAGTTCCCAGAGAATGTCTCTGGTGGGAAAGACCCCAGAGCACAGCAGGAAAAAGAAACTCTCTAAGCAAACTGAAAAAAGATTTTTAGAAGTCACAAACTGACCGAAGATCACATCTTTTGTCTCTCTCTGCTGTCGGTGGGCAAGAGGGAGGGATTGGGAAAAAAGGTGTTTTAAGGGTTGCGTTTAATTATCATTACTCACTTTTAATTCTATTAATAATAATTTTTTTGCACTATTTAAGTTTGAATCTGCTTTACCCTCAAAGTGTTTTTCTCCTAATCTTTATCTCAACTCAGTCCTTGAATTTTTCTTTCCCCTCCTCTGCTCAACAATAGCAGAGAAAAATGAGTGAATGTTTTTTTGTGTGTGCCTGGCACTTAGCCAGTATAAAACCACTACACAAGGACATCAGCCCCTTCACTGAATTATTGACCATTGCAAAGTGCTCCTTACCAGTGCCCTTTCTGATGAGAACTGCTTTTGCTGTTTCATTTTATATGCTTTTAACTCTGCATCTTTTTCTTCAACCATTTTATCATATTCATTCTGTGGTAAAAAAACCAAACCAACAACAAACTCAAAACATGTGACTAAATGTTGCAATATAGAGTTATCCAGTCTTAAAACATCATTTTTTCAAACCAGGCTCTTAAGATTCATTAAGAAAAGATTCATTGATGCTTCTGCAGAAACTGTAAAACAGGAAATGCTCAATTCAAGTATTATTTTGTGGACTGGCAGAGAGTGCTTTATTTCTGTGCAGCAATATGTGCTCAGCACTAAGAGCCAGCTGTGCCATCTTTATTAATGTAGCTGCTAAAGATATTGCAAAATGAGGAATAGAAAGGTAAACTAAAATGTGTCAGGCTAAACTGCTGACAGTCACTAGGTAACCTCTGAGAAAGAGGCCAAACTGATACTGAAAAATATTGCATTCAGACGGTGTCAAAGGAAGCCTGAATTGAAAAAAAAATCTAAAAATCCCAGAAGTTTAGATGAATGGAATGTATCTGCCCATAGGAATGTGTTCATATTCTTCAAATGAATTTGATTTTAGATGATGCAAAGTCCAGCATGTGTTCATCTTCCTTTTCCCAGACTCAGGCCTGTTTCTGCTTTGGAAAGGTCATTAACGTGGTGTCACAAATTATAAACATGGTATTGACATGGTGTCACCCATTGCAAACCACAGCAAGCAGGAAAATCTCCGACCTTGTGCTTTTCCATCAGTGCCACCATCTCAATTATCTTGTGCTGACATCTGGCATCAGTTTCTCTCTGTATCATTGCAGTTTCATCACAAAGCAACCTCATCTTTTCTACCTGTCAGTAATAAATTGCATTTCATTCATCAACATAACTATATATTTCTTTTAAATCTCAATTTCTTCTTCCCGCTGTGGGTGCAAAGTTTGCAGTCCCACTTGGGCTTTATTTGCTTTTAAGATCCCTTTCAAATCCCTCATCTTTTCTGCAGATTGTTAAAATGGGCAAGATCAAAGGTACAGCCATGGCAGGCAAGCTCACTGCAAACCAAAAGGCCATTTCAAGCCCTCTGCCCTAACATTTCTTAGCATTGCCATCAAAAAAGTGTGGGCGGAAAAATCCTAATATGGGAGAAGTTATAATCTAATTTAACTGGGCTGACTTTATACCAAGGGTGGAATTTCTTTAAACTATATCTTGAAAGAAGGAATTTTTAATGGAGTTCTCATTGTCAAAGACATATTCAAATATTTCAACCTAAGCACCTAATGTACTAAAGCTTTGCTCACAGGCATACAAAACAAGTTCCATTTATGTTGAGAAGACTGAAATATGAGCAAGGACTCTGGATATTAAAGCTTCAGAACAACATTTTAAACTAAAAAAAAAAATTGCAGTAAAAATTAACACCTCTCACCTCTTCACAAAGTTTATTTTCATTTACTTTTCTTGTTTCTATGTCTTTTTGATAGATGTCAACTTCTTCCTTATGTTGCTTGTTCATATTTTCCATCTCTAACTGCAATTTATTCACCTTTGGAGAAAGCAGAATTGCTGCTGTTATTTGTTTAGGAATTACTATGTTGATTATTTTTTCTTACCTCTTATTTTTGAGCACAAACACTGTTACTTTTCAGGTATATGATTCAAGTGTTTCCTATTTAAAAGTTCAGGGTTTTTTTTAATAAAGAGTTGAACTTTGGCCTGAAGTGAGTTAGAAAATACTCAAAGGAACAATGGCAACAGCACAATGGGGAAGACTGCCCTAAGCAGTCACCCTAAATGCTGTGAATGCCTTGGAAAAAAAAACAAATGGAGATGGAGATTTTATTCCCTCTCTTGTAAATCTGTATCAGATTTTCACAGGTTTTATGGTACATTTTCTCCCAGCTGTGCATTTTCACTACAGTTTTTCCTTTTAAGTTTTTCATATGAATATCCTCAAAAAAGTCCACTTTTCTTCAAGTGCAGTACCCAAAGCTGGACACAATATTCCCATCAGAGGGATTGCCACTGAAGAACACATTTAAAGAACAGCCTAAAAAGAGTAATATATTTATATATATATTTCTTTTAAATGCTTTTCTGTTACAATGAGGTTGCTGAACCCTGTTCAGTCCACTATCAACAAAAGAAAACAAAAAGGAACAGATTGGAAACATCATTAATTGCAATGTGAATCCATCTCTTAAATGTCCAATAGTCAGTGCCCAATGATTAAAAATGGAAGCATCTTCTAAAAACTATGAGCTCATTCCTGCAAAGTCTGGATCCTAGATCCATAAACCAGCTCAGAATGTATAACAAGTATTATCATTACCTACCCTGGAAGTTAAAAACACTCACCTCATCTTCTACACGATGTTATTTAAACCTACCTTCCCTTCATAAGTATTGCTTTTCTTGCTTTCTGCAGTAATTTTCTTTTTCAGCACCTTATTCTGTTGAAATAAAACAAAACAAGCACTGTACCTCAATAAGTTAATAGAATTATGTCATGGTTTAACTGCATCAAGATATTCCAGCTTTCATCAGGCAAATAACTCTTTGTTGTGCAGCTCAGGCTCCAGAACAATTCTTCAAACAAATGAATGTTCAGCTAATTTCTGTGATAATTACTGTTTCTTCACGACCTTAAGAAAGGCTCCTCCTGAGCAGCAGCAGGGAATAATAACTGAGGTGCAGAATGGGAATTAAAACTAAGATGCTGCTGACAGAAGGTGTGTAGATGTCATGACCAAAAATACAAGTTATTTATTTTTACAGTGAAGTTACTACAGTTTGTGCCAGTGCAGAATTCTTTTCTACTAGTGGTAACTGAGATACTCATACACGTACATAAACAACACTATGCACTAAATGAAAAAGAGTAGAAGTTTATTAAAGATATTATTTTTGTAATTGCTCCTTTCAAATTAAGGCTCATTTAACAAATCAAGTGATCCCTAAGATGACTCTCTGATTTGCTCAGGGTTAGGATAAGAAAGGAAAATGTTTAAGTTACATAGGTGTATCTAAAGACATCACAGCAGACACAAACCTGCTGGAAAGGCAACCCAAAGTATAATGTGTTTATGTATTTGTGACATTTAAAATCTCTACACACCTCCTGCTGCAACTCTTCAATGCATTTGGTTTTATTTTCCATCTGTTTCTTTAAATTATTCATCTGAAAGAGATATTTCAGACATGAGTTAGTAAGTTCTACAAATGACTCCCTGTGTGAGCAGTTCCTGTAGATGTTCTCAAACCTGCCCTTGCACCAGTCTGGTTTGTTCCAATGGGACTGAAACACCAGCTGCCATGTTAGAATAATCAGAGTTTTAGCCATAAAGTACCACAAGATGTTAATTAATAGCAGTGAACCAGTTCCTTAGTGGTTATGGAGTTAAGAAAGAAGAAGAAAAAAACCCCAAGATCTTCACAATTTAAAAAGTGCACTTGTATGAAGTTCCCTACATCCATGAAAAAATGAATTTTCCCAATTATTTTCTAGAATCTTCAATGGCTTTTCCTTTCTTGAAATTTCATTTTCAGTTCTCTTAACCTGAAATTAAATTGTAAATCTTTGACTTTTACAATGAAATTTTGAAATTTGCTAAAAACCCCAGGTTGCTTTGAACCAATAGAAAGAAAAGTAAAAATGTTTGAATCTATTTCAGCTCAAACTCACACTACATATAAAAAGCTAATCCAGAGCCCATCCATCACTGAGTGGGTATATGAAAAAACAGAAAAGCAGGTTCTCTGTTTGCCTGAAAACAAACAAATCTTTAATATTAAACTTCCAGCACAGAGTGAACATCCCCGTGACTGTGCTTGTCTTTTGAAATACCAGGGCTCACATGGGGACACGCAAGGGCACAGCTGGCAGCAGCTGGGAAAGAAGAAACCTCTGGCAGAGATCACATCCCCCAGGCAGAGCTTTGCAGAAAAAATCCCAACAAAGATTTTACATTGAATGCTGTCCTGCAGGTTCTGTAAGATATTTTCATGACACATGACATACATTTTCTTCTCTTTCATCCAGTGTACTTTTCATCTCTTCACCTGTCTTTGCCATTTTCTCCTTCAAAGACTCCAGTTCATTTCTAAGTTCCAAATTAACAAGCATTAGTAAATATTTCCTTATTGCCTTTAACTTATTTTCAGTACTTCTAACAAACCCATATTTTATTTTCTGAAAAGAGCTGCTAATGTTGATGGGAACTTCACATAAGCTGCTCAATGAAAATGTTCTTAAAATGCAGCAACAGGCCCAGTAAGTCAATATGTGAACTGTCCATACTTCTTGTAAGTAGGAAAAGATGTTCCAGGAGCCCAAGGAAAATACATCCTGACCTGGACTATTGCAATGCAGCTGTGAAACATGGGAGCTGCCTGTCTGTTGAACTGGGGCTACAGAGAGTAACTCTGATCCAGTTTTGCCTTGTCACATTTCATCCATAACCTTCAGCTTCCATTTGAATTTCCTTCACACCTGAGATGTCTAATGCAAAACAAGACAGCTCCTACTATGGAATACAAAATGATGGCAAACATTGTTCCTGCAGCAATTGGTATTTCTATCTGAGAAAATTTCTACTTGGCCAACAGCAATTCTGAAAAGTTTCTGTTTAGCTATGTAATCTATAAAAACATTAATCAAAAATCCCAGAAAGCAACATTTGAACACAACTAACTATTTGAGTCTACTTCCTTTAACAATATCAGTTATTAATATTTGGTTTTACTTGCCTTAGCTGGCTATTTGCCTCTTCTAGATTTTCAACTAACTGCTTTGTATTGTCTTCTTTTTTCTTACTATCCTAAATAAAGACCCTTGTGTCAGCAAAGAAATAA
Organism: Melozone crissalis; assembly: GCF_028551555.1. Taxonomy (NCBI): domain Eukaryota; kingdom Metazoa; phylum Chordata; class Aves; order Passeriformes; family Passerellidae; genus Melozone; species Melozone crissalis. The sequence continues at coordinate 2,724,334 of NW_026535860.1, forward strand.
AATTCAAAGTGACTTCTTAAAAAATTCAAAGCCATCCAAAGCACACAGACCTGCCTTGTTCACAAGTGTAAATACACTTCCTTTCCAATTCAAACACAAAAAAATTTGCTCAGGTACTCTACAGATCCAAGTCATGTTGCAGCTCATCATCTAATTTGTAAAACTGAGTCATTTGCCAAATTGAGTATTGTCCTTTCAAGAAAGCTGGAAGTTTACAACTTGCCTCTTGTTGTTCTTGCAGCTTCTGGAGTTCTGCAGCCACAGCATTTTTCTCTTGTGCTGTTTGTTCTTTCTCTAGTGAAAGCTTACTGAGATACACTGTTAGCTGTTCATTCTTTAACCTAATTTAAAACAAATGGCCAAGAGGAATAAGAAGATGCATTTTGAAATCTCCTTTTAAATTAAAAATACCCATTATCAAGTGTTATTCCATGCTGAAAGAAGTCCAGGCCTTTATCTACAAATATAAGCTTTGTAGCAGAGTCAGAGAGATGTAAGAAGGTGACAGAAGAAGGAAAGAAAATCAGAGTCAACTTTTATATATATATAATGGTTAGTGAAGATTATGTATTTTAAAGCAAGATTAACATTGAATTCAGAAACTTTCTCTTCTTGTTAAATAAGTGAAAGAACAACTACATATGCCATAGAATACACATAAATAGAAAAGTGGAATTTAGAAATGTAAGTATATAATTAATGGCATATATGTGGTTCAAAATTTCCATTAGAAAACAATCATAGTTCATTTCACTGTGGATTAAAGCAACTTCTATATTACACCAAAACTAATTCAATGTTATATTTTCAAAATGGTCATACGCCTCTTGTTCAAGATCTGTTTTCAGAGTCACAAGCTGCTTTAAAAAATCTTGTTCCTTCTCAGCTGTTCTTGTCAGCTGTGCTTTCAAACCATGGAATTCTTTCTGCAAAATGAAAAGGAAGAGTTTTGAGTTCCCATGTGCAAACTCCAACTGCTGGAGGTCATCAGACATGAACTCAGAGCACAAGGCTTTCAGAAGAACCCAACAACATCCATGCCATGGATTATCCAGATTGGATCTTTCCAGTCTCTGCTGGGATCTGGAAGTGGTGTGAGATAGTGAACTGTGACACCAGTGCTGTTCATGTCTGTCCTCTGCTGTGAGTTTCATTACCTGGGCTGCAAAATTCGGGTGGGACCCTGCTCTGGGTGCTGTTTCTTATGTATAAACTTGTATCCAAGTCATGATGTGCAACTTCACTATTTCTAAAAACATGTAACTGTTGCCTTTCTTCAGACCTCCCTCATTTGGAGAGCATTTTCATTTCTCTCTCCAAATGTTTCTCTCTCTGCAAATTTTCTGTACTAGCCTCAAGATGCTTCTTCAGTAAAAGTGCTCCAATTTACCCATTTTAGAAAATGAGTGAAACTCAGTTCAGAACACTCAATGCACAGATTATAACAACAAGCAGACACAGTAAAATGCACACCTGATTTCACACTATCTTAACTTCAGCTGATATGGATTCTTGTTAGGCTTGTAAATATCAAATCATAATGAAAATAAACCTCTGTTAAGAGTGTATTTCATATAGCTTAGACTTCTGTGACAGAAAATGGGCCTGTGTCACAGCACAGCAGGGTTCACAGAGGCCAGAGCTAATTACCTTCCTGGAAGGAAGAAAAAATGGGAAAACTTTATATCCAGAGGGAGTGGCATTTGAATGGGCATGAACAAAGAAGGAAATAACCAAAAACCTTGAGAAGGAAAACCAAAAACATGGGAGACAAGAAAAACCAAAAGCACAGGAGACAAGAAAAACAGAGGCAATAAAGAATTCTTCAAAGAAAACACTGAAATTGTGTGTGAGAAAGTTTAGTAGAAATGTTAAGGCAGACTAGATGGAGTTTATTTATGGCATTTAAGATACTTACAAAGCAAGAGGAATTTCATATGAAGAGCAAATGCCATGAGATTAATAAAATGAACATTTACCAGAGTTTCTGACAGCTCTTCAAGTTGCACTTCTTTATCACATTTCACTTTAGTCATCTCTTCTACAGCACATGGAATGTAAAATGAATGGAACATAAATGATTTTTCATATTTAGCAGGCAGTATAAAACATTTCCCCTTTTGCAATACCCAGTTCTCAAAACTTGTTGGATTAAGTTAAGAAACTGAAAAGCTCATTTATGACTTAATCTAAATGTAGACTTGAGAAAATGATTCAGACATTAGCAAATCTATATCTGAAGAGAAACTGAATATTTATCTTAAATAAAATTTAGAGCCTATTATGTTTTCCACAAATATAGCTTCAAGTAAACCATGGACTGTAAGACTAGAGTATTCTCCAAGTATTGATGCACCTGCATTGTTCCAGAAAAAAAATATGAACTGCTGAAGGTATCACATAGATATGCTGGGAAAGGAAACCAGTTGTTACTAACTTCCAAATGGTTTCTATGTGCACATTCACAATTCTGGTATTTTCTGCAAGTTCTCAACAGCAAGGCAGAGCTCTTACTCTGGGGACTAAGGAGCACATCCCTAGAAACCACAGGATGTCAAATTGATGATATTTAAAGACAACCCCTGCCAGCATCATTGCACTTCCAGCATGGGGAGGGTCACAGAAACCTCCATGGGAGGTTTTGTCTCTGCTGCACAAGTCACTCCTGGCACCTGCAGTGCTGCTGCTCTGAGCTGCAAACCAAAATTACCTCCAGAAGAATTCATGCATGAATGATCTGACTATTGGAGCTGTGCACAGCACTGCCCTGTGGCTGCTGCCAGCACCAATGACCCCCAAAGAAAAGGGATCAGCTGAGTAAAAATAAATCCAGGCATTCCTGACAGGTACAGGCACTGTAAAATCATTTCTCCAGCTACTAGAGACAGTCCATTTCCAGAAAAGAGCAGAAAACATTTTTATTACTGCCCAGCTCATTTTCTGCCTTTCTACAAGCCTTACCCAGTTCAGCAGATTTATTCTGGAGCTCCAAGATAAGCAGCTTTGAATCATCTTCAGATTTCTTTAATCTAAGGAAATGGTAAATGAAAAATCCCAAATGTAGGGTACAAAGCACCCCCAAACTTACAGGACAATAAGACAAAGTCTTAGCACAAGCACTTTAAGAACATTTATCTTTCAACAGGCAGGTGATAGATCTGCCTGCAACACACATCAAATTTCACTTTTAAAACCTCAGAACAGTAGACATAAAAGTAAACAAATATATACCTACAGAAATCTGTATTTCTTAAAGACAGAATTATGAAAGTTGGAGGGGGCAAAAGATTACTTTTTATACAGTATCAACTATGACAAACAAAAAAAAAATACATTAAATTCTCTGCATTTAGACCACTGCGTGAAAAAAATTTCAGCTTCATTTCCAATTGTTATTGATTTCGTCATAGACTGCAACCTGTAAGATCACTCTTGGAATTTAAACTCATTAATTTACCTATTTTGTTCTTCTTGCAGCAAGCTTTTCAAATTGGCAACAGAAGTCTCAAACTCCTCTGTCAGGGCTGCAAGCAAAGCCTTCATTTTTTTACATTCTTCCTCCTGCTCTTCCTTTTCTCCAGTGACCTGAATTAATGTTTTCACTGTAGTCTGGAATTCAGTTTCCAAGTTCTTTTGAGTAGCCTTCAAGACATGATATCATTTCTAAACATGTTTTGCAACAAAGAGCTACAGCTGTTTCATGTCTAAAGTATCCATAATTACTTATGCAAATACTCATCTAGTCTATTTCTACTGTAAAACTATAAGCAAGGGGTACCTCTGCCTTTTGCAATGAAATTTTAGCCTCTTCCAGCTCTGCCCTCAAATGTTCTTTACTGCCCTGGGATTCCTTTAACATTTTTTCATTATGTACTAAACAAAAAAAGATGTTTATATTTTTAAAATAGGATATTTACTAAAAAATGCTGCTAAAAATGGAAAATTACATACATTTAAAGAATTTAACAGAGACCAATAGTACTGACATCATATACTATAAAGTAATATATCAAATTTGAATATAGATGGCTTAAAAATATTGAAAATCAAGTTCTGAAAAGTGTCCTCAGAGACATCTGCCTGACTGTACATTTGCAAAACTGAAGCAACATATTTTCCCCTTGCAATTTTCAAGAGCTCTCACTGCTTGACTCACCCTAAAAACTGCCCTGCCAGTCCTGCTCCCACATGAGCAGCTCCTGCTCCAAACCAAAATAAGGCCTTCAAGGCCCCAAAATTCTGCTGCCAACCAGCAACAGAATAAGACTATCATGGCCCTGTTTCCTACGCTTCTATAAACAATTACATCTAATAAATAAACAATCATAAACAATTACATTTCAATTCTAGAAACAATTACATTTAAACACAGCAGGCAGAACTCTTACATTTTGCTTCCATTAAGTCAGCAATCTTATTTTGTGACGTCTGCAGCTGAGCCTTGATGTCTTTTATGACATCATCTTTTTCATCTCTCTGTATGGTAAGAGCTGAAATCTAGAAAAATGCAAGAAATATCATCATGAAGTCTGGAGAAGGGACAGATATTAATTTTCATTTGTACCCAGGTATGATAAGCAGACATTTTGCTGTCATTCAAGATAGATAGATTGATAGATAGATAGACAGACAGATAGATAGATAATATTTGTCTAGATATAATCTTAGCCAAATATTGATCAAGTCACATAAATCTAAACAAAAAAGTTCTCCAATTCAAAATCAAACCATAAATTCCAGTAGACTAAAGGGACTGAAACACCACTAAACTTAGAAGAATTTGACTTAAATGCAGCTTCAGATGTTATTTTGTCTTTTTTACTAATACCCAGAAACACTTCTTGGCTCTTGCATTGCCCCATTAGTTCCAAATAAAGCTCTACATCTTAGATGGTAAAATGAGCAAACCTGCTTTTCCTTTTGACTGACTTCCAGTCTGCATTCTTTTTCAAACTTGTCCACTTTTTCCGCTTCTTCTTTTACTTTGGAGATACAGTAACATCCATAGTTAACATTCTAGCTTAAATAAACTCCAAGCTCAATACAACTTCCAGTTTAAGGTTGCCTGGAATTGTACAGCTGTACCATTTGTTTCCCAAGAGTAATTGTTGCGGCAATGTTTGATTTTATAATGAAAATACAAATAGAAAAGAGCAAGTGAGAATGAAACAGGAACATAGCAGGCTATACATACAGAGAGAGAGCATTTAGCTAAAGTTTCTGTAGCTATACACTCGTGCATTATCATTTAAATCAACAAACTATGGGAAGTAAGTACTGATCTCTAGACTGTTCTTCACAGACAAAACTTCAATTTTGAGTGACTGTTTGAGAAATAAAGTTCCAGCTTTGGCCCAGTGGAACAGCAACAGAAGGGGCCAGGCAGTGACCAAAGGCAGCATGAATAAAAGAAGGGTCCCAGTGTCTCAGTGTGAGCTGCTCACCATTCCAGAACTTCACACCTGGCTGCCTGACACTGCATGTGTAACACAAGCTATGAAGTACAAAACTGAGCCAGCTGCATAAACTCAATAAACAGAATTCTCACATTTGAAACTCATTTCCAATCTGTCGTTCTCTGCTTGCACACGAAGCTCTTCAAATGCCACCGTCATTCTCTAAAAACAAAATTTAATATTTGAAGTTCAATACTGGAAACCCTGGAACTTCTCCAGGGGCTGCTGCCCACCTCAGCCATTCTGAGGAACCAGCAGGGAGGTGAAACAGAGCCCAGAAAGAAGCCAGAAGCTGTGCCAGTGACCCAGCACTAAGCCTACATCACCCAGATCACAGGGATCTACATCCCACACACTGCTGCACCTTCTCCATTGAATGTGCTTTATAGAACGCAAAAATCACTCTTGAAAAGGGATTGAAAACCCAACTTCATGCATCACACATGACATGACACCCACACATGATGGACACAAACAGTATCCCAACATAAACATGGAACTCAGCTCAGCTCACACAACTCACATTCCTTTCATCAAGCTTACTCACTTACTTCTACGTTGCTGTGAAGTTCCTCATGCAATTGTATTGTTGCTTCCTTTTCCTGTTCATCTATCAAAGCAAGAACATATAAGAAAGCTTTTCTTTTGAACAAGAATGCCAGCTGCCCAAGTCATAATTTTTAATCAGCATAATGAATTAACAAAGGAATTATCAGCTCCATTCTTACTAAATAAGTCATTATGAAACATGGTGCCAAAAGTTACAGAATCTAGGGAAAATGTGTATTTCATTGAAACATTAAGCAAGCTCAGCTTTTAAATTTCCTTCCTAAGATATTTTTTTCTGTGAAAAGTGTAATTCTGGATCAGTTTATGCGACCATATTAATTATTATAGTATTAATGCTGTTGAATAATAACGTATCAAAACTGTTAGTATTTATAAACTGTAATCTAGGGTTTAGCACTTAATTTCTTCCTATCAGCAGATGCTGATAGAGCATCTGAACTGTCATTACAAAATTGCAACACTATATTGCAACAATATTTTCCTTCTTTCCTTTCACTTTTGTAATTGATACTATTTTTTCCTAAGAAAACAATTAAAAAGAGCACAGTAAAAGAAACAGCTATCAAAAAAGAACAGTACATCTATATACAAGGATGTCTACAATTAAGGCTAAAAAGAGATAGACACTCCTTAAGTATCCAGGATCAAGTTAGTAAAATTATAATGATTATAATAACAATTCTAAATTGCATATAAAGTAAAATTCCCAATCAATAACATATTTTAAAACCTCAAGAATTTAAACTTCATTAAGTTATCCAACTGTCTTGGCTTGTTCAGTTTCATGAGAAGAATTCCAGTTACTCATTATACCTTGGGGTTCAGACCTTTTTTCCCCACAAATGTGTGATGGCTGAAAACAGGAAAGGTCAGCTCTGGAAATTTGTTACAGAGTGCTGGGAATTCAGAGTAGATTCTACTGCCTAAAAACAGGCATGAAGTGTCACTTCTCATGTCTGAATACATTCCCAGAGTGTGGCTGGGACTGCAAAGCTTCAATGGGCTGAGCAGCCTTGGGGAGCCCTGCCCTGCCCTGCAGTGGCTCCAGTGCCAGTCGGGGCTGTGGGCACTGCCTCAAACCTGGAGCACTGTTTGGGCACCCAAGGAGCTCCCAGGCTGGCAACCTTGCAGCAAAAAATCTCACTGCCTTCAAAAGCCCTCTGCATTCAGCATTACAAACCACAAATCTGTTAGACCTGGGGCTTCACTTCCAATTTTGTGAGCCACTTAAAATTCACTTCTCATTCTGAGAACCACATCCAGTCAATCTCAACTGGAGAACTTTTCTGAACAGCACGAGAAATTTCTTCTTCTTGCTTCTGTTTGTGAATTCAGATCAAGCTAGAAGTACATTTATCTGATAAATAAAAACTAAAAAAGCATTTACATTTGCTGGTCTTCTCTATGAAGCGAGTACAGGTTTCCTTGAGCAGATTACACAGATGCCTCGAAGCAGCAGCTCCAAAGGAGGGAAAAATATCATGTTTGCACAGGAGTGCACAGTGCTTTTTGCACCTAAGGAGTAACAATGGAAATGACCTTCAAAATTTAACAGCTACATAAAACTGCCCACATGGAAACTGATTATTTCCACCACAAAAATATATCCTTGGTTCTATTACTTACTCTTTCAAGAGATCTTTATTTTCACATATCTCATCTTCCAGTTTCAAATGGAGTTTCTCATTTTCAAACTGTTTTCATGGGGAACAGATGAAAAAAGACACTGTTATTGAAAAATATATTAGAAATGCACTTGAACTTCTCAAATCCCTCATGAAAAAGTCACTTGGGGCATCAGTAGACAGAAGTCTGTTTTATCTGGTATTACATGCTGAGTCATCTTTTGCATGAAAGATACAATAATTAATGAACAACAATTTACCAGCAAATGAGACACTTACAGGTATATTCTTCATACCCACCCTCACACAGGACAGGTGCCTGCAACTTCTCAAAATAATCATTTTCTCAAGGCACAAACCAAACTGCAACAGTCTTTAATATTTAATTGTATCAATAATAGTGTCATACTGAATCAGGAAGCACTGAACTTCATCTATTCAATGTACACTATACAATACTGGCCTGCAGTTCTTGAATGGCTTTATTCTGTGCTTCAATAATCTTTCTATTCTCTTGGAGTTTTCTTTCTTTCTGGTTTAGTTCAGTTTCCACAGTCAGTTTCCACTGCTTGATCTTCTCAGCCTCTTTGTAGAGTTTTGAGAACAATTCATTCGTTGTTTCTGGATTCTATTAGAACAGGTTCCACAAGTTAATCTCAAATACTATCTAATTAATAGTATATAATATCTAATTAATACTGTTGTAGATAATGTATTTATCTCTTAGAAACATCACAAGAGTAATATTTTTTCCACAGATGGTGATATAAGCTTATATATGATCAGGAGCCCAAGTTTAAATCTTTGTGCATCCTCTGTGTATGTATCAAAAGGCATTACAGGGCACATAGGAGATACAAATACAATGAAATATCCCAAACCCCCTTCAGACATCACCAAATAGATGGGCTTAAAGACACGGATAACTGCAATCCACCAAAATCAACAAAAATGTTGCCAGAATTATCAGTGAAGCCAAATTTCCTTCTAGCAGGTTCTTCACCCCATTTCTGTCCTCTCCTTCTGACAGACACTGCTGAGTTAAGTAAAAGCAGCTTCAGAGACTTTGCCCAGGAGTACCTGTGATATTGCCATGGACACACACAGAATCACAGAATCACAGAATCACAGAATCACAGAATCACAGAATAATGAGGCTGGAAGAGACCTCTCAGATCATCGAGTCCAACCTATGCCCTGACACCTCAACTGCAGCACCAAGTGCCATGTCCAGGCTTTTCTTAAACACATCCAGAGATGGTGATTCTATCACCTCCCTGGGAAGAGTATTCCAGTGCTTCATTATTCCTTTGGTGAAATTTTTTTCCCTAATATCCAACCTATCCCTTCCCTGCTGTAGCTGGAGACTGTGTCCTCTGATTCTGTCAGTGCTGCCCGGTGGAAGAGACCAACCCCACCTGGCTCCAGCCTCCCTGCAGGAAGCTGTAGAGAGCAATAAGGTCACTCCTGAGCCTCCTCTTCTCCCGGCTAAACAGCCCCAGCTCCTTCAAACGTTCCTCACAGGGCTTGTGTTCCAAACCCCTCACCAGCCTTGCTGCCCTCCTCTGGATGTGCTCAAGCATCTCAACGTCCTTCCTAAACTGAGGGTCCAGAACTGGACACAGCACTCAAGGTGCAGCCTCAGCAGTGCCCAGAACAGGGGCAGAATGAGCTCCCTGCTCCCGCTGGCCACACCATTCCTGACCCAGGCCAGGAGCCATTGGCCTTCTTGGCCACCAGGGCACACTGCTGGCTCATGTTCAACCGGCTGTCACCAGCACCCCCAGGGCCCTTTCTGCCTGAGCACTGTCCAGCCACACTGTCCCCAGCTTGGAATGCTGTAGGAGATTTTTGTGGCCAAAATGTGGAACTCAGCACTTGGACTGATTAAACTTCATGCTGCTGGACTCTGCCCATCCATCCAACTGATCTAAGTCTCTCTGCAGAGCCCTCCTTCCTCCCAATAGATCAACACAAGCTCCCAGCTTAGTGTCCTCTGCAAATTTACTGATGAAGGATTCGATGCCCTCACCCATGTCGTCTATAAAAACATTAAACAGAACTGGTCCCAGTACAGAGCCCTGAGGGACGGCACTGGTGCCTGGCTGCCAGCTGGATGCAGCACCATTCACCACCACTCTCTGGCCCGGCCATGCAGCCGGTTCTGAGCCCAGCACAGAGTGCTCCTGTCCCAGCCATGGCTGCAGCTTCTCCAGGAGTGTGCTGTGGGACACAGTGCCAAAGGCCTTGCTGGAGCCCAGAGACACAACACCCACAGCCTTTCCTGCATGCACCAGGCAGTCACCTGCTCACAGAAGGAGCCCAGATTGGTCAGACATGACCCATCCTTGGTAAAGCCCTGCTGGCTGGGTCTGATAGCCTGGTCATGCTGTGAGTGCTGTGTGATAGCACTCAGTGTGAACTGCTCCATTATCTCACCTGCCACTGGGGCCAGGCTGACTGGCCTGGAATTACCAGGATCCTCCTTCCTACTTTTTTTGTACATGGGTGTCACACTGGCCAGTGTCCAATCCTCTGGAACCTCACAGTGAGCCACAACTCCTGATAAATGATGGAGAGAGGCTTGGCAAGCTCATCTGCCAGCTCCCTCATCACCCTGGCATGGATCCCATCTGGAACCAGGGATTTATAAATATCCAAGTGTACCAGCAGTTCTCTGCTCACACACAGAGCAGGAAGGAAAACCACCACCCTTGTGCCCTTACAGCACCTTGAAAGTGCCCTACAAGCAGTACTGGGCCAGTGGTTGAGGCAGGGAGAGCAACACACGAGTCCCAAGGGCCCTTTGGTTCACTTACAACAGCCCCAAACACCACCCTTGTTTTGGCTGCATCACAGTTTTGTTACAGTCCTGATGGTACTTTAATAGCTTAGGATTAAAAAAGTCTAAAAAGTTGTCAGGGATATGAAAAACAGCAGAGAGAGCACAAGAAATGTGTTTTATTTTGTGGTAGCAAACAGTGTTTTGTAGCTGCAAAGTAGAGAAGCTATTGCAAAAAAATGAGCTGTACTGAGTTGTGCTAAAGCAGAGATCTGCTGGTAAAGACACTGTGAAAGGAATCCAGTGCTTGAGGAAACCACTGAATTCATTGTTTTACAGATAAAATAAAGCCAGAAAGGGCAATTGGGATCATCTACTTCAGTTTTCCAAAGAATACTCTGACTTCAACCCTTCTGCCCCTCAACAGAAGATTCCGCAGCAGTTCGACAAGGATGCTTAAGTGTTTAAATCTTACTCTAATTAAAGCTCATAGACTTTGCAGACACTTCAAACAAAGAAAAAAACAACAACAATATTGCAATCACCTTAATTTTTAAAGATTAATTTCCAGGTGTGTTCACTAAATCACAAGTATCTCCTCTAAGTGATTCAGCTTTAAACACGAGACAGAAAACATTATTCCCTTTTGACTACTTCCTTTAGGCCTGAAATATCTACTGAATAATGCTTTAGGCACTGTTTGGGAACAAATTCAAAAGACCCCAAGGAATTAGATGTGCAGAGTTGATACTTAGCTGACCTCTTCACCTACTCCAGAGCAAAGTTTCGCTTGCTGTGAAATTGCATCTGAAACATGAAGAGATTTTGATCAATGTATTTCTAAAAAAAGTAACAGTGAAACTGTATTTAACAGTTACAGACATGAAACTGTGAGACTACTCATGAAAATTAAAACTTGACAATATATAAAAATCTAAAGAAGATGCATGGCAAATATTCCAATCGTACCTGAATCAGTGATTTCACCATGGCTCAACACATCGAATGGCAGCTTAAAGTCATCATCTGAGCGTCTGTGAATACCCTGCACAAATTTAAAAATTAGTTCCTTAAGAGTAGATTTGCAAAGAAGAATTATAAAAGCCAGAAAAAATCCCTACAGATGATGTGAAAATAGAATGTGTCATTAATTAAACAGCTGCCTACAATTTTCAAAGCCCAAGGTATTGGTAATGGCTTTGGAACTCACTTCTTACTTCCCAGTGGTTGATCAAACTGTTGGTGTTCTGCAGTTTGATTTATAGACTGTGGCCAAAGGGGAGCTTTCAATGCAGGGAACTCAGCAGCTCCTGCCTGTCTGGGCACTGCTGCATGGCAAAGGACTCAAGGAGAAAAATTACTTTTCTGAAGACTTTTCAGTAATTGATATTTCTTTTTTGCTTTACTTCCAAGGGCACTTCTAAACGATATCTGATTATGTTTCAGTATGAAAATACCCTTTTACAAGTTTTTTAAGTCACAGAAGTTCATCCTGTAAACAGCAAACTCATCTGCTGTCAGAATATCCTGTTTGAATCTCAACATATTTCATAAGGAGCTTTGACATGAAAAAATAACTTGTTGAATTCTCATAACTCAGCGTGGGGACAGAACATTTTCACTGCACACCTGACCTGGTGAGACCAAGACGCCAATGCCAGTGCGAGCATCTGAGTGGGGCCTGTGGGAATCCATAAAATCAGAGGGGTTTCAGAAAGCTGCAAAAGGCAGGCCTCAGAGACAGCAGAACTGTGATTAGTGCCAAGCAGTAGCCATGACATAGGTCAGCAGAAAAATTATGCAAAAAGTAGAAAAGTAATGACAAATAGAACAATGGTCTGTGTATTAATGCTTGGCTAGAATAACTCCCTAAGCTACAGAAAAGTTTATCTAGCAAGATATTAGAAAGTTCTAAGCTTAATAATGGAGCTCTGTGCATTGTGTTTCACGGCTTACAAGCAGGTATTGTATTCAAAAAAGGCAAGCATTGTTTTAACCAATGGAACATGTGCTTATAGTGGTTGGATAGAACTGCTGTCAATATGCTTTTGCTTGGTGTCAAAAAACTTTTGGTGATTGGTCAAAAAACTTTTAAAGTAAGTTGTCACATTAAGTTCTTTGTCTGCTGCCTGGGATGTGAGCTGCTGGCACCTTCCCATTGTTATAACCATGTAATGAGACTGATGCTGGAAAATAAAACAGCTCAAGGCAGTTCCTCAGCAGCCCCATCCCGTTGGTGATTTGTACACAGACCCCGGCCGGCGATAGAGCCCTGCTCGCTCTCTGGGCTGAATTACCCACAGCAAACGCGGACTTACAACACAGAGCGGATGCTCCAGAAGATGACTCCCTTCAGTTTTGAGAGAACACAACAACAAAAGTCTTTGAAATTCAAACTGAAGATGTCTGTGCATGTGCCACTCTAGGCATACGCACAGAAATGAGTCCAGTGCAGGAGCCGTCCCGGCCTATGCAGGGGCAGGTGGGTGTGTGCTCCAGCTCTGCCGGGACAAGGGGCAGGTGTGTGTGTGCTCCAGCTGGGGGCTCTGCCGGGGCACTCCCCGGGCCCAGCACTGTCCCCGTGTCCCCGGGAAGGGCCCCTGCGCTTTCCCCCCGTCCCCTCCTCAGCCGCGGCCTCCAGAGCAGCACAGCCCGAGGAGGCGGCCGGGGTCGGGGGCAGGTGTGGTATGGGCCGCCCTCAGCGGCCCCGCGGCCGAGCGCTCACCTGGGATCTGCCCGCAGACACCTGCCCAGCGCTCAGACGCGGCGGCATGAACAATTTAAAGCGATTTTCCTTCTCCATGGCTCCGATAAAAGGGCGGGCGGGGCGGCCGCAGCTCCCGGCGGCCGCTGAGGGCGGGCGCGAAGGGCGGGAAGCAGCAGCGGCCCCTCAGCGCGGGAGAGCTCTGAGGGGAAGTGGGGGGGGGGGGGGGGGGGGGAAGGGGGGGGGGGGGGGGTGGTCCCGCCCGTACAGGGAATAACTGGGGGGGGGCCCGTCCTCCCGTGGGAAAAATGCGTGATTTATGATTGCCTTTTCGCAAATATTAAAGTGAATATTATATGTGTTGTGTCAGAAAGTCATGCTGTATTAATTTTCTTAAGTAGTATGTTAAATCTAGTTTTAGGGTATAACATAATGTTAAAGTAAAAACTATGCTATGTAAAATACTTTTTTTAAAGAAAGGACTCGCAACGAGATAGCGGCCACAGGACACCTAAATCTTTCAGAGAAAGAGAATTTATTGCTCTCTTATCAGAAGAAACGAACTTCTTCCTGCCTGCTCAGCTATGAAGATGCCGTCAGGATTCAGAGGAAGAAGACAGAATCCTGTGTTTGAATAGAATTTATGCGTCATGTATGAGGGGTATGAATATGCAACAGGCTATTGTTTTTAAGGGTTAATCCTCTGTTAATGTGTGTCCTTTTTCAGGCTTATGCTGCCCAGAAGAAGTTACGCAGATGTCTGTAATTCTTTGTTTCTATTATCTCATATTGTCCTAATTCAAATTGTCCAAATTATTAATACTCTAATTATAAAAGTATCTTACATAGCATAGTTTCTATTTCAACATTATGGTATAACCTAAAACTAGATGTAACACACTACTTAAGGAAATTAGTACAACATAACTTTCTAACACAACACATATTATATTCATTTTAATATTTGTGAAAAGCCAGTCATACAATATGCATTTTTCACACAGGTAATGCAGGCCCTGGAGGCATCTCCTGAAGCTGGCACAGCCCCAGCAGATGGCATCGGTGAGGAGGGGGCTGCTGGGGGGCAGTTTGGAATAACTGTGCTGTCCTAGGGTGACATTAGGATGCTTGTATCCCCAGCTGTCTGTTCTGTTTATGCTGGATATTATGTTCTTTGCCTTCAAGACTCGCTCTGAAGAGTGAAGTTTTGTTTTGGTTTTGTTATCAGCCGCTCCCCCATGGCTGGCAGGACACAGAGACGGGGCAGTACATGGTGCTGCTTTTGCTTTTTGCTTGGCTTTTTGCTTTGCTCTTGCTTTTGTTTCTGCTCATTAGTTAGTTTAGCTAAGCAGTCTGAATTTTTCCCTGGACTGTTTTCCTTTCCCTTTTTTGGAACCACTCAAACCTGCTCTGGACTGGGCCCTGGGAAACACCGAGAGTTTGCACCTTGTGGCTGCAGCAGCTGCCCCAGCACCAGAGGGACTGATAACAGAGTGACCACTCCCAAGAGAGACTTTCTGAATTTGTCATCTTTTTCAGAGTGGTGAAAGAGTGTTGTCACCTGGTATTGTTCATTTTGTGTGCTGGGGAGTGTTTTGCCTGTTAAATGAACAGGTTCTTTCCACTTCTCTCCAAGGAATCCTTCCCGACCCGGTTGGGGAGTAGGGCTGTGTGTGTTTGCTTTCTGGAGGGGCCTCTTTGGAAGTTTTCTCCCAAATTTGCCCTAAACCAGGACAAAAGTTGGTGCCCAATGCATGGGGCTTGAGAGAGAGTGAAAAAAAACCTGTTCTGACTGCATTTTGGTTGCCATTACTCTGTGTTTGTATCAAGCAGTTACAATGGCCATGTTTTTTGAATTCATAATGTCTCTTGGGGTGGAGGCTTGCATGCATTTCTGGTCCCTAGGTGCGGAGGATCATTAACGGGACATCACAGCATGATCAATATGATCAAGTGAAGCCAATTTATTACAAAAAGCAAGCCATTTTTACACTGTTCTCTATTGTTCACACCTCAAGCTAATATGTGATTGATTGGTTAAATCCTTTTTACCCATGCATTTTGACATTTCAGTTAATTTTAGTTAGTCTTTCTTCTTCATGCATCTTGCTGCAGGTTTTCTTGTGTTCCTTTGCATCCTGAACCATCTGCTGCTAAACATGTTCTTCTCCTTTTGTGTCCTTCAAGGGCATGGTGATCTTACTCAGGTTCTATGAAGGCTGGATTGTGCATATGTTGCATATGTCCATTGTCCTGCAAAAAACCCTCAGCAGTCCTCCCAATGCTTTCTGGTCATTCAAGTGCCCTTCAGCTGACTGGTTCCATGCTTTGAGCTTCAGGGAATTGCCCAATCTTTCTGAAGCTCAAATAAATATCATGTTAGTCAACATCTTAATTGTGTTTATATCTCACAGAATTACCTTTTCTTTTGTGTTTGTCTGAAACTGTTGCTGTACAGAAATCTCTGGGGGATGGTGGACATGTCAGATGGTGCTGGGATATCCCAGAGCACGTGGACCTTGGCTCTGCACAGGAGAGCTCTTCATCCCCTTTCTCTCTTTTCCTCCCTCTGGGCATGGAGGGAGCTCCTGACTTCAGCATGTGACTCGTGTGTGCAAAGAGCAAATCTGGGCAGAACTGGGGCAGGGAGGGTTTGGGGAGACCTTGGATCTGTGCTGGGCACAGAAGATGTTTTCCATTGCTCTGAGACTGTCTGCTGTGGAAAGTGGATTTATTATACCACAGAGGAATGACTGTTGCATTGATGGAGATTTGCCTTCCCTTGGCTTTGTTGGCTGACAATAAATAAACATCCCTCTGTGTCTCGGGCAGCTCCTTCTCCAAGGAAAGCAGGTGGGAGTTGGAGCCAAGGAGCTGAAAGCTGCAGGTGCAGCCTGGGCTGGAGGCAGCTCAGATTTGCACAAGGCTGCTCTGAGTGCCAGGGCTTGGATGGGGGAAATGGTGGGGTGGGGGTAGGGACAGAGTCTGATTGATTGTCAGCCATGAAGGGTATTGATTTTCATATCTATTCAAACAGCATGAG
The DNA here is from genome assembly GCF_028551555.1 of Melozone crissalis. Lineage (NCBI taxonomy): Eukaryota > Metazoa > Chordata > Aves > Passeriformes > Passerellidae > Melozone > Melozone crissalis. Next base: position 2,740,514 of record NW_026535860.1, read on the forward strand.
GAGGTTCTTGGATTCAGTGTCAATTGAAGATTGCACATATCAATTTATTAACAGGGAAAAAAACCTAAACGGGACCTAAGAAATCTTTTCTCACTGTTTTTTAAAATAGAATATATTCAGTTTGAATGCACTTCTGAAATCTGCCTAATTAACCACACAAGATTTGAAAACTGAAATCAAATTATCCCCAGAGGCTTGGCTTGTTAAAGTGTTCTGAATGTTAATGAGCCCTGGGACGCTGAATTCCTGCACTGAAGAGCTGAAGGCTGAACAAGCCTCTGGAGCAGGAAAATTCAGCAGCAGCCTCCAAGGTGCTGAGGATGTCAGCAGCCCCCACTGAGGCCATCCCTGCCCAGAGACCGTGGGGGAATGGGCAGACAAGGAGAGCGTCCCTGGGGCTGGGGCAGCACAACTCAGAGGCACCAGAGGCTCCAGCTGGGCAATGGAGTGTGGAATGTGGCTGGGAGCTCAAAAGAACAAAACAGCCTTTACTGGGAACTTTAGAAAAATCAGAGAAACTTTGGCAAAAGGTTTAGTATGACGTTCAATCAACAAAAACCAATTCTCAAAGCACTGACTTGGCCCATTCATCTTCACGAACTCTTAGCTTCATCAATTTTAAGTTACTCAAATTTTACAAGAAGCGTGAATTAAAAAGAGAGAAAGACAAAGAAGATACAGAGGAGCACACACACAGCTACCAGCTCCTGGATTCCAGCAGTGTTCAGATAGAAGTTCCAAGAGGAGGTAGGGTCAAGATGTGTGCTTGCCTTGTGGTCAGCCTTTAATACCCCTTGGTCTCCCTGGGCCCTTCCCCCAGGTGGGCCTTGGGCTCATTTGGTCCCTCAGGAGCTGGGCTGGGGCTGCAGAGGTGGCTGTGGAGCATTGCATGTGCTGTGCCAGGGACTGGCAGACACTGCTGGGCTGGGATAGAGGCTCTGGGGGCATTGGGGTCACAGGGCAGGGCAGGGCAGGGGTTCCAGGGCAGGGCAAGGCTGGACCTGCCCCTTCCTCCCCCACACACAAAATGTTTCGAGCCAACAATCTCCTCCAGTCTGTCACTACTGGGAATGCTGGAAGTGAAATCCCATTTGTGGCCATGGGCACCTGGTTCAGAAGGACAGTTCTTTTCCATAGGAAGGAAAGCACAGAGCTCCAAGGTTTGGAAGGCAGGTGAGAGCCTCAGTAGGCCAAGGCCAGCCAGACGTGTCAGGAATGGCAGATTTTTTTTGGGAGCAGTCTTTGAATTTAGGGAATTTTGGAGGTGGAAACCCAATCTCGGCCATGGGCACCTGGAGAGGCAGGACAGTTCTTTCCCATGGGAAGGAGAGCATGGAGCCTCCCTCAGTGTTTTGGGGACAGATGAGAAGTGACTATTGTGAAACCACTGTCAGCCAGATTTGTCCTGGCAATATTCCTATGGGAACAATCTCTGGATATAAGGAAATTTGGAGGTGAAATCCCAATTCTGGCCATGGGTGCCTGGAGCAGAAGGACAGTTCTTTTCCATTGGGAAGGAAAGCACAGAGCCCCAGTGTTTCAGCAGCAGATGAGAAGTGACCCTAAACATGCACAGGTCAGCTGGACCAGTCAGGCAGTCCATGGGAGGCCAAACCAGCCAGAGCTGTTCTGTGCTCCCTAGGTTTTATGGGGCCCCACAGTGTCACAATGGTCCCTTGGTCTCACAGGGCCCCACAGTGTCACAATGGTCCCTTGGTTCCATGGCCCTGTGCTGCTGCATTCCCCCCTCCCCTTCTCAGGCCACCCTGCCAGCTGAGAAATGCTCCTTGGGCCTGGGCCTTGGCCAACAGCCCCTGGGCTCAGCTCCTCTGCAGCTCATCACAAACACTGTCTGCTCCAGGCACTGCTGCTGCCCAACCAGCTCCTGGTTTCTGTAGGAGCAGCCTGGGAACTGTTTTTGTTCCCTCAGTGGCACCACATCCCTGTTCTCACACTGCCAAAGAAAGCTGTTGATGCCAAGTGTGGCCAGGATGAACCATTGCTGGGACTGAAGCCCCTCTCTTGGGGCCCTGCAAACAGCGCTCCAAAAGGAGCCCTTGGAGCTCTCCTGGGCCAGCGACTCCCTCTGAGTGGGGCCTCTCCCAGCCGGGAACTCTCCCGTTTGCTGCACTCGGGGATCCTGAACAACCACAGAGCCTGGGCCGATCCCCACACTCCTCCAGGCTCAATCCTTTGCCCTTTGCTGGGGAGATGCCAAAGGATCCACAGGGAGCATTCCCTGCCCTCAGGGGAATTTCTCACAGGTGCCTTGGACTGAGTCTTTGTGTCTGTGTGCACACAGGAGTGCCTGTGCTGGAGAAATGTTGCAGAAATGCTGCTTTCTGAGGGGCTTGAGTGCCTTGGACAGCTGAGTCAGTCAGGCCTGTAAGTAAGGTTACATCATGACAAATAAGTTAAAAAGGGTATTGTTTCTTTTTTTGCAAAGTTTACTATGTTATAAGCTAAGTTTAATATTGTTTAATGTTATTCCACTATAAAATCCTTAAGTCATTGGTTGTAAGTGAGGTTAAATGCTGTTAAGCTCTGTTCTTTTCCTAAATTGTGAAGTTGAAGGTATCAGTTAAGGTTAAGGTATCAGTGAAGTCCTGTTAAGTTTGACCTCTGTCAAGCTTTTATTTCTTTATTCGTTTTATCCTTGCCCTCACTGTCCTTGTGTCTCACACACACTGGGACAGTTCTCAGTTCATTTCTGGTTTGATTGCCTGGATTCTGTTTGGTTTTGTTGCTGCTTTGTTTCTTTGGTGTGCCTGAAGTGTCCAGTCAGGAGCAGAGTGACTCTTGCCAAGGAACTTTGTGCTGCTGTCCCTTAATATTAAATCTGGTTTTTGCTGTTCCCTTGCCAGGGATTTTTCAGCGCTCTCAAGCCCTCGTTGGTAACAGGGTGAAGGAGCCCTGGCCCAGGCTCTGGCCCTGGGGGACATGGGGACGCTGCCAGGGGGTCCCTGTCCCCCTGTGCCACCCCCAGGGCCCGGCCCCCCGTCCCCGTGTCAGGCTCGGGGGTCGATCTCATGGAACATCCTCTGGGGGAGGCTGCGGGGCCGGGGACAGGGGGACCTGGGGGGACAGGGGACCCCACTGTGCACGAGCAGGGTTGGACTGCTTTGGGGGGAGCTGTGAGGGGGGCTGGGGCAGAGTGACCTCCCCAGTGACCTCACACAGCCCCCATGATGTCACACTGCCCCTGTGATGTCACAGCCCCTATGATGCCACACAGCTCTTTTGCAATGTCACACAGCCACCAGTGATGTCACAGCCCACTCTGGGTTGTCACACAGCCCCTGTGATCTCACACAGCTGACTATGAGATGTCACCCTACGATATGCTACATCTGCTTTGTGATGTCACAGAAGTCTCTGTGATGTCACAGCCATCTCTATAATGTTACACAGCCACCCAGTGATTTCACAACCCACTCTCTGATGTCACAGAGCCACCCTCGATGATGGCAGAGTCTGCTCTATTGCCTCACACTATGATGTCACAGACAGCTTTGTGATGTCACAAACCCCTCAGTGATGCCACGAGACCTTTTCTGTGATGTCATACTGGCACTCTTTAATGTCACAGCACATACTTTGAACCTCACAGCCAGCTCTATGACGTCATCCAGCCAATGCCATGGTGCCACAGCCTGCTCTGTGATGTCACAGAATCCCCTCTATGATGCTGTAGCTGCTCAGTGACTTCCACAACAAACTCTGATGTCATAGACCAATCTGTTGACTTCAAAATTGCATCCTAGAGCACTATATTCTAATAATTGATAAAGCTCCTGAACTGTGGAGTAAATAAGTCGAGTTAAAATCTTTCCGTCCGATCATGATCAGAATCAATCAGAGCTGTATTTATATAAATATATCTGGTATTCCATCATTAATCCTGTGGGACAAATTGGGTTAAAGTTCAATTCCACCTGTCCAATCTTTTACACATAAACCTTTGACAAATTCTTGGGCTGGGATTGGATCCAGCTGTTGCCAGTCTCCTCTCTTAGAAGAAATTTTAGCAGTCTAGGAGCCCTGCAAGGGTTTGAGGATCCATGGTGGCTGTTGGGTGTACTTTCTGCATCTCAGGTCTCAGCAGGAGTTTCTCCAATAAAGAAATAAAGCTTTTGCCTGAAGCTCCCACTGTGCCCATGACAGGAACCCCTGTGAGTGTCTGGGACATCAGGGCTCTTTGGCAGCCTGGGGACTCCTGGGATGTCATCGTGGAGCCCCCGTGAGTGCCTGTGACAGATTGGTGCCTTTGCAGCCCAAGGTCCCCTGGGATGTCACCATGGAATGGCTGTGACTGCCTCTGACCACAGGGCTCTTTACCATCCTCAGAAAGCCCTGGGAGGTCTCCATGGAGCCCCTGTCTCTGCCTGTGACATTCCAGCTCTGGAACAGCCTGGAGACTCCTGGAAAGTCCCCATGGAACCCCTCCGAGGGCCTGTGACAAATCTGATTCTTAGCAGGCAACCATCGCCAGGACCCTGTTGCTATGGTCAGTTTCCATGGCAACCATCACCAACCCCCTGTTGCTATGGTCAGTCCCTTGGCAGCTCCATGGAGACCCCATGCCAGGGGTGGTTGCCATGGACACCAGCTCAGGCCTGCAGCCAGAGCCCGTTGCCATGGCAACCATTGGCAGCCCCCACCCCCAGGCTCATGGGATCCCAGAACCACAGAATTGGCTGAGCTGGGGGGGACCCATCAGGATCCTCCAGTCCAACTGCTAGCCCTGCACAGAACACCCCAACAATGCCAGCCTGGGCCTGGCAGCGCTGTCCAAACGCTGCTGGAGCTCAGAGAGCCCTGGAGCTGGGACCCTTCCCTGGGGAGCCTGGGCAGGGCCCCAGCAGCCTCTGGGCAAAAACCTTTTCCTGACATCCAACCTGAGCCTGCCCCGACTCAGCTGCAGCCGTTCCCTCCACTCCTGTCCCTGGGCACCAGAGGGAAGAGGTTCCCACAGCCCCAGCCAGGGACCCGCTCCCAAGGCTGTTGCCATGGCCACCAGGACTGGGACCAGCTGGGATTCTCGGTTTCCACAGACAGGGGTTCAGGAATGGGATACCTGAATTTCCTGCTCCCACTAAAACCGCGCTGCCCTCACTGCCCTCCCGCCTCCCCTGGAAAGAACAGAAAGCAAAGATCCTGAGCTGGGATAAGAACAATTTATTGGGAACAGCAACGAGATAAGGAACAACCAAAAACAGAAACAATATTGATAGCAGAAGGGACTGTTTACAGGGAAAACTCAACAAAACTCACTGGGTCTTCCTGGCCACAATTTCCCTTTCCTGGAAATTTCACCCTTCTCCTCAGGGAGAGAGAGAGTCCATTTCCTGCCTCAGGCAATGACCTGAGGGGGGAGTGAATGTAATGACAGGGCCATGGCCAGACCTTCATGTTTTTCCATCCCACATCATGTCATTGGCAGGGACAGGAAAAGGTACAGGTGTCTTCCCAGCATGGATCCTGGGGAACATGGATCATCAGGGCTCTTCCCAACATGGATACTCCTATTACTGGAGTTGGGGCAGTGCACAAAATCCTCGTGCACTTGGGGCATTGGAGGCCTTCCCTTACCAGTGCCTCCATTGGTGACTGGTCAAGTGAGAGCTCTGGGTGAAGCTCTTCCCACACTGAGGACACTTGTAGGGCCTCTCCTCAGTGTAGATGCGCCGGTGCCTGATGAGGTTGGAGTTTTGCTTGAAGCCCTTCCCACAGTCGGGGCAGCGGAAGGGCCTCTGCTCTGTGTGAATCTGCTGGTGCTGGAGGAGACTGGAGCTGGTCCGAAACCTCTTCTGACACTGGGGACGCTCATAGGGCCTCTCCCCAGTGTGGATGTGTTGGTGCCTGATGAGTTCTGACCTATAGCTGAAGCCCTTCCCACATTCCCCACACTCACAGGCCCATTCCCCGGTGTGGATCATCTGGTGGCTGATCAGGGTGCTGCTGTGCCTGAAGCTCTTCCCAACTCCAAGTACTTGTAGTGCTTCTCCCCATCATTAAGCTGCTCATGGACCACCAGCTCTGAGCTTTGGCTGAAGCTCTGTCCACCTTCCTGGCTAAGGGAGGATCTTTCCTACTCAGAGCACACTGGGCTGGGTTTGCAGCCCCTCCTCCTGTGGGATCTCTGGGGATTTTCCTCCCCGTTGAATTCCTGTGCCCTGGAGTCACTCATGACAGCCTCTTCCTCCAGGTTATTCCGCAGGGATTTTTTCTCCCTGGTCTCCATCCTCAGCTTCTTGTCTGGGGGAGGAAGGACAAGGAGAGGATGGGATTTGCCTCTGTGCCAGAGGGAAGGGGAAGGAGATCCCCCCAGTGCATCCCTGGTAGGATGGTGTTGGCAGCAGGGTTGTCCTGCAGCTGGGGGCCATGCTGGGCTGGGAGATGGAGCAGGAGAGAGGGGGAAAGGGGCACTGACTTCCTCCTCACTCCTGGGTGTCCTGGGGCATCCTCATCTTCCTCACAGCCTCCTCTTCCATCTGGCAAATGTTTGGGAATGGGAAATCCTGTTTTCGGCAGAAAACAACAGATGAGCACATTGGTTTTTTTACTGGTTTGAAGGCAAACCTGGGAAAGCGTCTAAGCCAGAATCACAATTTAAGAGGAAAATGAAGATCAAGGCAATGATACAGAAACACTGCCTTAAACTGACAGAGTCAGGATATAACCTGACACCCTGTTGGTCAGGGTGGTGGCTGCAGTCCCATTAAATGGTGGCTGCAGTCCTGTTGGAGTGATGAACGTGATTTTGTTCAAGAAGTGATGCTGTAGAAGGGTCTGGTCTTCCTCTGAAGGTCCACTGGTGGTTATGGAGCTCTTGTCCTCTGGGAACCCAGTAGGCAAGGTGCTGCTGGTGTTGCCAGCCTCAGCTTATATCCAGGTAGGAATTCTTGGATCCTCCCCCTGGGCGGAGCATCCCACAATGGGATGATGGAATTTTATCAGTCCTTCAGGGACACTCAATGGCCCATTAGCAGAAGATATCTCCCCTGCAGGGCGTTATCAGGGCTGACTCATGGAAGAGATAAAGAACACTGGCCTACCTGTTTATAGCAGTTGATGAAGATGGGGATTGAAAACATGCATTTGGTTACATCTTGCATTGCAACCTGAAACAGCGGGGTAATCCCTGCTCAGGGGGTGAACACCACCCCCCTTACTCAAACTGGCCCAGGTGTAAAACCCCCACCCCGGGAAGGCCACACACACACAGGGGACAATGTCACACTTGCCCTGCCCCAGGTGAGGTCTCTGTCCCTTGTCACGCCCTTACTCTCCCCGCTTTTCTCTTTCTTTCCAACTCTCTCTCTACCTCACATTTACTGTTCAGTACAATCCACCTTGAATTTGGTCTTGTTAGTATCTTAATTGGGGCAGAGGAATCTCTCCAACAATTTTCTTAAGCAGATTTAGAAAATAATCTCAATTATTTTCTCAATAATGTCGCATTATTTTGCCATAGTGGGTTCAGGGCACCGTTGTCTGACCTCAAGTGCCTTTGACAACAGCATGGTTCCCTCCTCTGAGGAGGTTGTGGTTCTCTCTGGAGGAACTCCTGGAAACTTGGACACAGCTTCCTCTGAGCACTTTATGGGAGAACTGATGAGGAAAATGGCTGTTAGAGGTGGCCAGTGAAAAAGAAAATATTTTGTTGTCCTTCCTTGAAAAGTTTCTTAAAATCACTGGAGGAAAGGGAGCAAATGTTACCAGCAAGACTGACAAGATTCATTCACCCCATGGTGAGGAACACAAGGCTCCTAAAAGTCCAACAAAAAGCACAATTCAAGTAGCTAAATTCCCAAATAAATCTGGAATTCACAGGCTTGGGTTCTTTGCCAAATGTGAGAATCATTATTCTCTTCATCCCTGTCACCTTTGTGACAGCTACACAGAGTTTTCCCTTCCTTTTAATAATCTGTATTGGGCCTAATTTCCACTTTTCTTTTATTGGAACCTGCCAGCAGCTGAGCTGGAGCTGTGCAGGAACCAATGAAACTTGGAATTGCCACAGAATTTCTTCTATTGTCAGTTTATTCCTGTTTGGGATTTATTTGCATTTCCATCACATGTGACTCTCGGGAAAATCAAATATTCATCAAAGTATTTTATGTAGGATTAAGTTTGATTTCTGCCTAGTTTATTTTGCCCCGTTCCCTGGGGATGCTCAGGAGTCTATGTCCCCTCACCTGGGGGATGCTTGGGGGATCTCCATCCCTCTGGCCCCAGGCAATGCCTGTGCAGGGCTTGGGACCAGGGGCTCTGTGTCCCTCTCACCGCTGAGGGTGCTCGGGGCTGGGGGGGCTCTCCGACCTTCTCACCCCTGGGGAGGCCGGGGGGGGGTCTCTGTCCCTCTCAGCCCTGCTGTGACCTCACCCAAACATCATCGGGGTCACAGGGACAGAGACACCCCCAAACCCCCAGAAGGGCTGAACCTGGGATTTGGTTTGGGGCTGAGGATTTAGGAAGGGGCTGGAATTGGGGCTGGGGTTGGTATTGAGGCAGAGATTTGGATTAGAGCTGGGATTGGGGTAAATGCTAGACATGGGATTGGCTTTAGAGCTGGGGTTGGGATTGGGTCTGGGGCTAGACAAGTTTGGAATTGGGATGAGATTAAATACAGAACTGTGAGTGTGTCTAAACATGGAGTGAGATTGAGACCAGGATCAGGGTCAGGTTTGGGACTGAGCTCACCCAGAGCAGGACAGGGAGGATGTCACTGCAGGATGTCCCTGGCATCATCCCAGCCCTCCTCAGGCACCTCCAAACATGAGGAGCAGCTGGGTGCCCCAAGATCCAGGTGCTCCCACGCTGCCCCTCAATACCAGGTGAGCATTCCCTGAGGGCAGACCTGACTGTGACCCTTGGGGCTCTGGGATCAGCCCTCACATCCCTGTGGGAGCAGCTGCAGACAGGATGAGAGATTTTCTCCACTCTTTTTCCTGTGGAAGGGTGAAGCCCAGCTGCTCTTTTCTTCTGGTGCCTCCTCCTCTCCTCAGCTGACGATGTCAAACTCCCCAGGAGCAGCAAAATCCTCATTCCCTGTTTGCTTGTGGCTGCAGCCTGGAATATTGACAGAGAACAAAGAACTTTCTTACAGCCCTGCTGAATGACATTGGGAGGAGGTTTTTGAGAAAATGAAGAAATTGTATTTTGATAGGAAATGAAAAGTGCAGAATTATTTCTTTCTGTCCCATTCACTTTCAGTCAGTTCTGGTCTGTTTTCTGAGTGCCACCTTCTCAGCTGATTGTGTTTATGCCGTCCTTTCTCTCCTGCCTCTCTTTCCCTGCTCTGTTTCTCTCTCAGGGTCTCCCTTGACCCAGAGCAGCTCCCACCAAAGACCCTGCCATGATTTAACTCCCAATCCACGGGCTACAACAGCCATGGGTGAAGTTTGGAAGGCTGGCAGTGAAATGTCACTGTAGGATCTTGCTCCACTTGGCTTTTGGCACCTTCTTAAGTGCTTTGCCTTCAAGGGCAGGAACATCTTTACCTGGCCGGGAACTGGAATTCCAGCCCCTGGCAGTGTTTGCCATGGATGCCAGAGGGGCATTCCCGAAGCTCCCAGGGTGCTGCTCCTGCCGTGCCTCCGAAGGAGCTGTGCAGGGCCAGGGCACAAGGTCCAGCAGCTCTGTGGGCACACAGCAAAGGTGGCTTTGCCGGGCATTTTCCAGCACCTTCCCCGCTGGAAGTAGAGGGAGGGAGGAAATGGAAGCGAGTCCGCAACAAAATCCTGGAAGGATTGGGCTGGGAAATGACCCCGCCCATGGGTTAAGATTTCGCAAGGGAAAGACGCCTCTGCCCCAGTGAATGAGCGAATGAGACCATGGGAGCGAAATCTCCGGATCTGCTCGAACTTGAATTGAACTGAAGGAGACACGGGAAGGAGAGAGGAAGAGAAAGAAATCGGGAAGAACTCTCAGAGGGACAGAAAGAAATTGGAAAATGGTCTCAGAGAACAGAAAGAAATAGGAAAAGGCTCTGGCCCGGACTCCACAGCTCCCAGGGTCACCCGCAGGGAGCAGCGCCTTTCACAATTCCAGCCAATTAGAGGACGCGGTAAACAATTTCCAGCCAACCAGAGCTTTTCTCGCCGATGACTCACCGGTTGCCAGGCGGATCCGCAGAGCCCGGCGGCCGCGGAGCGGAATTTGGGGCTCGGGCCGGGGGGACGGATCCGCCCCGGGGGGGTCCCCGAACCCCCTGCCCAGCCCTGGGGCCGATCGGGGGCTCCCCCACCCAGCAGCCGGTGCTGCGGGGCCGCGGGGCAGAGCGGTGGGAAAGGGGGGTCCGGGCTGGCAGCGGAGGAAATGCGGGAGGAAGAGGAGGGAGAGGAGGAGCAGGAGCAGGAGGGGGAGAATCGCGGCGCTCGCAGCCCCCGCACGCCGAGCCTGCAGCGCCCCCTGCCCCGGGAGCATCGCCCCCAGCCCCGAGCCGCAGGGGAGGGCGGAGGCCGAGCTCGACCCGGCTCCAGGCAGGGGTCTCCAGGAGGATTTTTTGGAGAGTGTTCGGAGCCGGCAGATCCCGGACTCGAGCCCCGGGTATCTCCGGGCTCCCTCAGAGGAGCTTTTTCGGGGGGAGAGGAGCCGCGATCGCCCCTCGGGAGGGTCCCGGGGGGTCCACGTGGGGATGGCCCGGTACCGACGGGGCGGGACATTGGCTTTGGGGATCCCCGTGAGAGCCGGGGCTGTGGAACGGGGGACCCCCGGGGCGGGGAGAGGGGAAGGGGCGATACCGGAGCTGGGGGACGCCCGGCAGCCCGGAGATGAGGCGGGGACGGGACCCCCTGACCCTGACAGGGGCGTGTCCTGGGGTGACTTCATGATGCTCGTACCCCATCGGTCTGTTTAGCCCAGGAATGAGTTCTGCACCTTTAAGGCTGGTTCTGAGAGCGAAGGGGAGGAGGAAGAAGCAGCAGTTTGTTTTCAGAAACTGTACTCACTCCTCTACATTCCAGCTGCTGGATGGACAGAGAGCAGGACAGAGCTCTCCTTTGCTTTTAGTTAGTTTTTAGCTCGCTGAGGCAGAGAAGTTCCCTGGACTGTGGTTTTTCTTTTTCTTTGGAGCTGTTTAAATCTGCTCTGGATTGAACACCCAGAACACCACCGGCAGCTCCTCCGTGAAGCCCACTGGGACGGGCCTGGGCCACGGCATTTCCAGCGCTGGATGGACTGATAAGAGGCTGGTAATAGACTGATAAGAGACTGATAAGGCACTGATAAGACACTGAGTGCACAGAGCTACAACTCAAGGAGGGACTTTCAGAGTTTGTCATCTATTTTGGAGCAGCAGGAGTTTTCCTTGCTTAATATTGTTCAATTTTTTGTGCTGGTGAATGCTTTGCCTGTAGAATAAAGTTTTTTTCCACTTTTCTCCCCGGAAATATTTTCCCGGACTGGCTGAGGGTGGGGCTGCTGAATCGGCATTCTAGAGGAAACTCCTTTTGGAGGGTTTCAACCGATTTTGCCTTAAACTAGGACAGGGTGGTGGAAAGAAAGGGGAACCCCAAGTGGCTGGACTGAGGGGAGGCTGGAGAGGGGGACCTTGGGACCCCAGAACCTCCCAGAATCCAAAAGCAGGACCCTGGAGAGGAGGGATCCCCAGGACCGATGGAATCCCCAGCAGCCCTGAGATGTGGGAGCAAGCATAACCCAAGAGGGATGAGACTGGAAATGGGAAACTCCTGGTGGCTTTTTTTAATTCACTCTTGATTTTTGGACATCAGGTGACTTCTAGAAATGGACATGGGTTGGAGGAGTCCGCAGCCCAAGGCATTCACACCTTGTTTTTCCCCAAACCAGGATTTTCCCCAAACCTTCCCACTGTGACATCCCCCCTGTCCCGCTCTGGGTGAGCTCAATCCCAAACCTGACCCTGATCCTGGTCTCAGTCTCACTCCATGTTTAGACACACTCACAGTTTTGTATTTATTCTCATCCCAGTCCCAAACTCATCTATCCCCAGACCCAATCCCTATCCCAGCCCTAAAGTTAATCACATGTCTAGCTTTAACCCCCATCTAAGCTCTAATCCAATCTCAGCCCCAACTCCAAGCCCAGCCCCAATTCCAGCCCCTTCCAAAATCCTCAGCCCCAAACCAAATCCCAGGTTCAGCCCTTCTGAGGGTTTGGGGGTGTCTCTGTCTCTCTGACCCCGATGATGTTTGGGTGGGGTCACAGCAGGGCTGAGAGGGACAGAGACCCCCCCGGCCTCCCCAGGGGTGAGAAGGTCGGAGAGCCCCCCCAGCCCCGAGCACCCTCAGCGGTGAGAGGGACACAGAGCCCCTGGTCCCCAGCCCTGCACGGGCATTGCCTGAGGCCAGGGGGATGGGGACCCCCCGAGTATCCCCTGGGCTGATAGGGACAGAGACCCCTGAGCATCCCCTGGGCTGAGAGGGACAGAGACCCCCGAGCATCCCCTGGGCTGAGAGAGACAGAGACTGCCCCGAGCACCCCCTGGCACAGGGGTGAGAGGGAGGGAGACCCCCCAGGCATTTCCTGGGTGAAAATTATGGAGACCCCCTGGGGAATGGCCTGGGGTGACAGGGACAGGGAAACCCCCTGGGGAAGAGTCTGGGCTGACAGGGAGAGGAAACCCCCCCCCCCCCCCCCCGCCAAACCCCTCCCAAGCATCTCCCAGTGCGAGAGGCACAGAGACCCCTTCAGCATCCTCTGGGCACTGGACAAAATAAACTTGGCAGAGATCAAATTTGACTCTGCAAAATCACTGTGAAGAATATATAGTCTTCCCACAAGTAACTTGTGATGAAAGTGCAAACAAATCCCAAACATGAATAAACTGACAATCCAAGCAGTGAAGTGGCAATTCCAATATTCATTGCTTCCTGCACAGCTCCAGCTAAGCTGCTGGCAGGTTTCAATAAAAGGAAAGTGGAAATTTGGCCCAATACAGATTATTAAAAGGAATGGAAAGCTGTGTGTAGCAGTAACAAAGGTGACAGGGATAAAGAGAAAAATGATTGTCACATTTGGTAAAGCCCCCAAGCCTGGGAATTCAGGACTTATTCGGAAATTTATCTACTTGAGCTGGGCTTCTTCTGGGACTTTTAGCTGCCTTGCATTCCTCACCATGGGGTGACTGAACCTTGTCAGTCTCACTGGTAAGATTTGCTCCGTTTCCTCCAGTGATTTTAACAACTTTATAAGGAAAGGCAGCAAATTATTTTCTTTACACTGGCCAGCCATAAAAGCCATTTTCCTCATCATTTCTCCCATAAAGAAAAAAAACTTTTATAAGCTCCATAAGCTCCGCAGGAGGAAGGAGAGACTGTGTCCAAGTTTCCAAGAGTTCTTCCAGAGAGAACCACAACCTTGTCAGTGGAGGGAGCCATGCTGTTGTCAAAGGCACTTGGGTTCAGAGAACAGCGCCTAAACACACTGTGCAAAAATAATGTCACAGTCTGGTTATGCAAATTGTTAGAGAGATTCCTCTGCCCCAATTAAGGTGCTAACGACACCAAATCCAAAATGGTTTTTATTGAACAGTAAATGTGAGGTAGAGAGATGGAAAGAAAGAGAAAAGATGAGTGACAAGGGACAGAGACCTCCCCTGGAGCAGGGCAAGTGTGATATTGTCCCCTGTGTGGGGGGGTTTTACACCTGAGCCAGTTTGGGTAAGAGGGATGGTGTTCACCCCCTGAGCAGGGATTACCCCACTGTTTCAGGTTGCAATGCAAGATGTAACCAAATGCATTTTTTCAATCACCATCTCCACTGTTAGAAACAGGTGGGACAGTGTTCTTTATCTCTTCCATGACTCAGCCCTGACAACGCCCTCCAGGGGAGATATCTTGGGCTAATGGGCCATTGAGTGTCACTGCAGGACTGATAAAATTCCATTATCCCTTTGTGGGATGCTCCGCCCAGGGGGAGGATCCAAGCATTCCTGCCTGGATATAAGCTGAGCCTTGCTACAACCAGGAGCAGCTTGCCTACTGGATTCCCAGAGGACAAGAGCTCCAGAACCACCAGTGGACCTCCAGAGGAAGGCCAGACCCTTCTACAGCATCACTGCTTTGACAGAATCACGTTCACCTCTCCAACAGGACTGCAGCCACCATTTAATGGGACTGCTGCCACCACCCTTACATACAGGGTGTCAGGTTATATCCTGACTCTGTCAGTTTAAGGCAGTGTTTCTGTATCATTGCCTTGATCTTCATTTTCTTTTAAATTGTAATTCTGGTTTAGACCCTTCCCAGGTTTGCCTTAAACCCAGTGCAAAACTCAATGCACTCATTCCTTGTTTTCCTCCCAAAACAGAATTTCCCATCCCCAAACCTTTGCCAGATGGAAAAGGAGGCTGTGAGGAACAAGAAGGATCCCCAGGACACCCAGGCAGGTGAGGAGGAAGTCAGTGCCCCTTTCCCCCTCTCTCCTGCTCCATCTCTCAGCCCAGTATGGCCCCTGGCTGCAGGACAACCCTGCTGCCAACACCGTCCTGCTGGGGATGCACTGGGGGAATCTCCTTCCCTTGCCCTCTGGCACGGAGGCAAATCCCATCCTCTCCTTGTCTTTCCGCCCCCAGAGAGGAAGATGAGGATTGGGACCAGGGAGGACAAATCCCTGCAGCAGAACCTGCAGGAAGAAGCCGTGATGAGTGACTCCAGGGCACAGGAATCCAACGGGGAGGAAAATCCCCAGAGATTCCATAGGAAGAGGGGCTGCAAACCCAGTCTGGGGTGCTCTGAGGAGGAAAGACCCTCCCTGAGCCAGGAAGGTGGACAGAGCTTCAGCCAGGGCTCAGAGCTGGTGGTCCATGAGCAGTTTCATGATGGAGAGAAGCGCTACAAGTGCTTGGAGTGTGGGAAGAGCCTCAGGCAGAGGAGCACCCTGATCCGCCACCAACGCATCCACACCGGGAAATGGCCCTGCGAGTGTGGGGAGTGTGGGAAGGGCTTCAGCTACAGGTCAGAACTCATCAGGCACCAACGCATCCACACTGGGGAGAGGCCCTACGAGTGTCCCCAGTGTCAGAAGAGGTTTCAGACCAGCTCCAGTCTCCTCCAGCACCAGCAGATTCACACAGAGGAGAGGCCCTTCCGCTGCCCTGAGTGTTGGAAGGGCTTCAAGAACAACTCCAACCTCATCAGGCACCAGCGCACCCACACTGGGGAGAGGCCCTACGAGTGTCCCCAGTGTGGGAAGAGCTTCACCCATAGCTCTAACATGACAAAACACCAACGGAGGTGCCACTAAGGGAAGCCCTGCGAGTGCCCCAGCTGCAGGAGGAGCTTTGTGAACTGCTCCAGCTTCATCCTCAATGTAGGTCTAACGTTGGGAAGAGCGCGGGTGATCCATGTTCCCTATGATCCATGCTGGGAAGACAACTGCCCCAATACCTTCCCCTGTCAATGACATGGTGTAGAACTGAGGTACATGAGGGTCTTTCCATGGTCCTGTCATTACACTCATTCTCACCTCAGGTTATTGCCAGGGGCAGGAAAGGGACTCTCTCTCTCCCTGAGAAGAAGGGTGTCCTTTCCAGGTGGGGGAAATATGTTGCTGGGAAGAGCCAGTGAGTTGTGTTTTAGTTTTCCCTGTAAACAGTTTTATGTATCCCTTCTGTCATCAATAGTTTTTCTGTTCCATTTGTTCCTTATCTTGTTGCTGTTCCCAATAAATTGTTCTTATCCCAGCCCAGGATCTTTGCCTTTTGTGCTTTCCATGGGAGGCGGGAGGGCAGCGAGGGCAGCGTGGTTTTAGCAAGAGCAGGAAATTGGGGTATCCCATTCCTGAACCCCAGACCATGTAAACCAAGCATCCCAGCTGGTCCCAGCCCTGGTGGCCATGGCAACAGCCTTGGGAGCGGGTCCCTGGCTGGGGCTGTGGGAACCTCTTCCCTCTGGTGCCCAGGGACAGGAGTGGGGGTGCAGCTGAGTCGGGGCAGGCTCAGGTTGGATGTCAGGAAAAGGTTTTTGCCCAGAGGCTGCTGGGGCCCTGCCCAGGCTCCCCAGGGAAGAGTCCCAGCTCCAGGGCTCTCTGAGCTCCAGCAGCGTTTGGACAGCGCTGCCAGGCCCAGGCTGGCATTGTTGGGGTGTCCTGTGCAGGGCCAGCAGTTGGAGTGGAGGATCCTGATGGGTCCCCCCCAGCTCAGCCAATTCTGTGGTTCTGGGATCCCATGAGCCTGGGGATGGGGGCTGCCAATGGTTGCCATGGCAACGGGCTCTGGCTGCAGGCTTGAGCTGGTGTCCATGGCAACCACCCCTGGCATGGGGTCTCCATGGAGCTGCCAAGGGACTGACCATAGCAACAGGGGGCTGGTGATTGTTGCCATGGAAACTGACCATAGCAACAGATGTCTGGTGATGGTTGCCATGGAAACTGACCATAAAACAGGGGGTGTGTGATGGTTGCCATGGAAACTGACCATTGCAACAGGGGGCTGGTGATGGTTGCCTGCTAAGAATCAGATTTGTCACAGGCCCTCAGAGGGGTTCCATGGGGACTTTCCAGGAGTCTCCAGGCTGTTCCAGAGCTGGAATGTCACACGCAGAGACAGGGGCTCCATGGACACCTCCCAGGGGTTTCTGGGATGGTAAAGTGCCCTGTGGTCAGAGGCAGTCACAGCCATTCCATGGCGACAACCCAGGGGACCTTGGGCTGCAAAGGCACCGATCTGTCACAGGCATTCACGGGGGCTCCACGGTGACATCCCAGGAGTCCCCAGGCTGCCAAAGAGCCGGGATGTCCCAGACACTCACAGGGGTTCCTGTCATGGGCACAGTGGGAGCTTCAGGCAAAAGCTTTATTTCTTTATTGGAGAAACTTCTGATGAGTCATGAGGTGAAGAAATGACACCCAGTAGCCATCATGGTTCCTCAAACCCCTGCAGGGCCCGTAGACTTCTAAAATTCCTTCTAAGAGAGGAGACTGGGAGTGGCTGGATCCAATCCCAGCCCCAGACTTTGTCAAAGGTGTAAAAGATTGAACAGGTGGAATTCAACTTCAACACATTTTGTCCCACAGGATTAATGACAGAATACCAGATACATTCATATAAATATGCCTCTGGCTTATTCTGATCATGATCAGATGGGAAGATCACTAGCACAGTTATTTACTCCACAGTTCAGGAGCTATAACCATTATTAGAATATAGTGCTCTAAGCAGCAGTTTTGAAGTCAGCAGGGCCTTGCTGGAGTTGTTGGAGCCCATTGCAGGCAGAGCCTCCTGCTCCAGCAGGAAGTGCCTTTCCTGTGCCATGAGCAGGGCAGGTCCCGCTGCAGGAAAAGCCCCAGGCCAGCCCCAGCACAGGGAAGGCCTCGGGCACAAGGGCAGAGTGCCATGCTGGGAGCTGTGCCAGGGAGAGCCTGAGGCACCAAAGGCACCTTGGCAGCAGCAGCTGCTTGCAGGCCATGGCCAGAAGCCTCCCTTGGCAGCCCGGCCTGGTGGCCACCACTGCAGAGCTGCTGCCTCAGGGCTCATTCCTGGCTGGGCCCTGAAAAGCCACTTCTGCTCCAGGAGCCTGACTGGGAAGCCATTGGCCCCAGCACCTTGGGGACAAGATATTAATGACAAAACTCTTCATGCCAGCAGAGCCAAGGCAGGGGCAGAGGAAAGGGCAGAGCCAGGCCCAGGGGACAGGGCTGCCATGGTGATGGCTGTGAGGTCACTGCCCCTGCAGCAGCCTGGCTGCCCTCAGCAGACATTCTGGCCAGAAGCCTTGTGAGGGCACCCAGCACATCAGAAAACCCACACTACAGGAATTCTGTCCCTGAGGATGAGAGGGTTTCACTGGGTCAGGCTGCACAAACATCCTGATCTTGGACAATTCCTGTGATGGGGCACCCCTTTCTCTGGAAATACACTTGCAGCTTTGTGCCTTTCTCATAACTATAAAAGATTTCCTCCTTCTACCAAATGTAAATCCACCCTCATTCGTTTTAAAGATATTGACCCTTGTTCTGTCACTGCAAGATTTAGGAGAAAAAGCCTTTAATGACTATTTTTCCATTTTCACAGGTCTTGGAGAGGACCCAAAAATCTCCCAAGATGGAGTTTGGAGGCCTCATCAGATAAGCACCAGGGAGATAGCTCTGGGGTCAGTGGGGTAGAGACTGAGGACTAAACGGGAATAGCTCTGGGGTCAGTGGGGTAGAGACTGAGGACTAAACGGGAATAGCTTGGGAGGGATGGAAGGGTGGTTTCAGAGAGGCTGGAGCTTTTTCTTCATAGTGGGAATGGGCCTGAAGAAGACATAATAGCACCAAGGGCAGCTGGGGAGGCCCAGACTGGCACCAGGAGAAAGGAATTTCCCTGCCAGGGCAGGGCTGTGGTGCAGCACGTGCAGGCAGAGGCAGGCAGGAGGCAGAGCTGTCAGCAAAGGAAGGGCCCAGCCAGGTGGGGCAGCTGGGGGATGCCGACAGCCTGCAGGGACAGAGACACAGTTTTGCTCAGCACCAGAGACACCTTTCCCTCGCTTGTTCCCACGTGTCATCACTGCCACCTGTGTTCTGCTCTACCTGGAACCTGGGGACATTTTCTTGGTCCTGTCCCTCAGAAGGATCTATTTAAAGTATGAAAAACTTCAGTGTTTCCCCCTCTTTTTGAGTCCCTGAGAAGTTTTTTGAGCACATTCTGGGGGATGGGTCTGAAGCAAAGAACAGCAAAGCCCCAGAGGGTGATTAAAGTCCCTGTGCTGTGTCTGTGCTGCTGAGCTGGGCCGGGCTCCTGGCCCAGAGGCAGGTCCAGGCAAGGGCAGCGCTGCAGAGAGACAGCTCTGGCCAGGAGCAGCTCCTGTGCACAGCCCAGCAGGGCTGGGGCACTGCCCGGGCCCCTCAGGGACACCAGCAGGGCACAGACAGAGCTCACAGGGGCTCAGCACTGGCAGGGGCTGTGGGATGGCCCAGGGGGCTGTGTCACAGCGGCACCTCTGGGGCTGTGTCATAGAGGCACAGAGCAGCTGTGATGGCAGCAAGGGGCTATGTGACAGCACAGAGTGGGCTGTGTGAGGTCACAGATTGGGCTATGACATCACAGAGTTTGTTGTGTGAGGTCACTGAGCAGCTACAGCATCATAGAGGGGACTGTGTGACATCACAGAGCAGTCTGTGACATCAAGGCATGGCTGTATGACATCATAGAGCTGGCTGTGAGGTCAGAGTGTGTGCTGTGACATTACAGAGTGGCAGTGTGACATCGCAGAGAGGGTTTTGTGACATCACTGAGACTGTTGTGACATCACACAGCTGCCTGTGACAATAAAGAGTAGGTGTGAGGCCATAGAGCAGATCCTGCCATCATAGAGGGTGTCTCTGTGACATCAGAGAGCGGGTTGTGACATCACTGGGTGACTGTGTAACATCACAGAGCAGGCTGTGACAACACAGAACAGACAGTGACATCACAGGGTGCCTTTTTGACATCACAGTGTTTTCTGTGACATCACAGTGCAGCTGCATGACATTCCAGGGTGACATCCCAGATTTGGTTCTGTGGCATCACAAGCGTGATGTGTGACATCCCAGAGTGGACTATGACATCATTGGTGTCTATGTGACATTGCAAAAGAGGTGTGCGGCATCATAAGGGGCAGTGTGACATAACAGGGGCTGTGTGACATCTCAGGATGCTGTGTGACATCACAGGGTCAGTGCGACATCACGGGGGCTGTGTGACATCACAGGGGCTGTGTGAGGTCACTGGGGAGGTCACTCTGCCCTGGCCCCCTCACAGCTCCCCCCAGAGCATTCCAACCCTGCTCGTGCACAGCAGGGTCCCCTGTCCCCCCAGGTCCCCCCGCCCCCGGCCCCGCAGCCTCCCCCAGAGGATGTTCCACGAGATCGACCCCAGAGCCTGACACGGGGACGGGGGGCCGGGGCCCTGGGGGTGGCATAGGGGGACAGGGACCCCCCCACAGCATCCCTGTGTCCCCTAGGGCCAGAGCTTGGGCCAGGGCTCCTTCACCCTGTTACGAACGAGGGCTTGAGAGCACTGGAAAAAATCCCCAGCAAGGGAGCAGCAAAAACCACATTTAATATTAAGGGACAGCAGCACAAAGTTCCTTGGCAAGAGTCACTCTGCTCCTGACTGGAAACATCAGGCACAGAAAGGAAACAAAGTAACAACAAAACCAAAGTAAATCTAGGCAATCAAACCAGAAATGAACTGAGAACTGTCCCTGTGAGTGTGTATGACACAAGGGCAGCGAGGGCAAGGATAAAGGAATACAGCCTAAAAGCTTAATAGAGCTCAAACCTAACAGAATTTAACTTACACCTTAACCTTAAGTGATACCTTCAACTTCACAATTTGGCAGAAGAACACTACTTAACAGTATTTAACCTAACTTATGACTTAACAATTTAAAACAGGAATACCACTTAAAAAATTAGGTTATAACTTAAAATAAACTTTATATCTTTGCAAAAGAACAGCTCTCAGAAGCATTTAACTTAGCTTAGAGCTTGTGACAAAACCTTACTTACTGATATCTGGATATCTGACTGGCTCAGCTATCCAAAGCACTTAAACCCCTCAGAGAGCAGCATTTCTGACACATTTCCCCAGCACAGGCACTCCTGTGTGCACACAGACACAAAGAGTCAGGGCAAGGCACCTGTGAGAAATTCCCCTGAGGGCAGGAAATGCTCCCTGTGGATCCTTTGGCATCTCCCCAGTGGATGAAGGGCTGAGCCTGGAGGAGTGTGGGGATCGGCCCAGGCTCCGTCGTTGTTGGGGATCCCTGAGTGCCGCAAACGGGAGAGTTCCCAGCTGGGAGAGGCCCCACTCAGAGGGAGTCGCTGGCCCAGGAGAGCTCCAAGGGCTCCTTTTGGAGCGCTGTTTGCAGGGCCCCAAGAGAGGGGCTTCAGTCCCAGCAATGGTTCATCCTGGCCGCACTTGGCATCAACAGCTTTCTTTGGCAGGGTGAGAACAGGGATGTTGTGCCACAGAGGGAACAGAAACAGCTCCCAGGGCTGCTCCTAAAGGAACCAGGAGCTGGTTGGGCAGCAGCAGTGCCTGTAGCAGACAGTGTTTGTACTGAGCTGCAGAGGGGCTGAGCCCAGGGGCTGTTGGCCAAGGCCGAGCCCCAAGGAGCATTTCTCAGCTGGCAGGGCGGCCTGAGAAGGGGAGGGGGGAACACAGCAGCACAGGGCCCATGGAACCAAGGGAGCATTGTCACACTGTGGGGCCCTGTGAGACCAAGGGACCATTGTGACACTGTGGGGCCCTGTGACACCAAGGGACCGTTGTGACACTGTGGGCCCCTTTGAGACCAAGGGAACATTGTGACACTGTGGGGCCCTGTCAGACCAAAGAGCCAGTGTGACACTTTGGGGCCCTGTGACATCAAGGGACCATTGTGACACTGTGGGGCACCATGGAATCATGGAGAGCACTGTGACATTGCTGGGCCTCATGGAAACATGGAGAGCATTGTGACACTATGAGGCCCCGTGGAATAAGCAAACCATTGGGACACTGTGAGGCCTCATGGAACCAGTGAGACCATGAGGAAGTCCATTGTGATACTATGGACCTCCTCATGGTGGCCCTGGGAGGACCATTGTGATACTGTGGGGCCTCATGAAACCAAGAGGCCTTTGTGACACTGCAGGGCTGCATGGAACCAAAGCTCCAGGGCAACACAAAGTCCCTCCTGTAATCAACGGTCCATTGTGACACTGGGCAACTAAAGGAGACCATTGTGACACAGCAAAGCCCCAGGGTCCAAAGGTCCATTGTGATATTGCAGACCTCATGGAACAGAGGAGTCCCATGACATTGTGGGGCCTGGGGAACTATGGAGACCATTGTGACACTGCAAGGGCTCATGGAATCCTTGGGACCATTTTGACACTGTGGGGCCTTATGACACCTAGGGGCCACCGTGACATTGTGGGACCCAATGGAACCTAGGGGCCAGTGTGACACTGCAGGTCTTCTTGTAATCAAGGGGCCATTGTGACACTGCTGGAACCCATGGAATCAAGTCACCATGATGACACGGCGGGGCTCCATGGATCCAAGGCACCATTGTGACACTATGGAGCCCCACAAAACCAAGGGAACACAGAACAGCTCTGGCTGGTTTGGCCTCCCATGGACTGCCTGACTGGTCCAGCTGACCTGTGCATGTTGAGGGTCACTTCTCATCTGCTGCTGAAACACTGGGGCTTTGTGCTTTCCTTCCCAATGGAAAAGAACTGTCCTTCTGCTCCAGGCACCCATGGCCAGAATTGGGATTTCACCTCCAAATTTCCTTATATCCAGGGATTGTTCCCATAGGAATATTGCCAGGATAAATCTGGCTGACAGTGGTTTCACAATAGTCACTTCTCATCTGTCCCCAAAACACTGAGGGAGGCTCCGTGCTCTCCTTCCCATGGGAAAGAACTGTCCTGCCTCTCCAGGTGCCCATGGCCGAGATTGGGTTTCCACCTCCAAAATTCCCTAAATTCAAAACTGCTTCCAAAAAAAATCTGCCATTCCTGACACGTCTGGCTGGCCTTGGCCTACTGAGGCTCTCACCTGCCTTCCAAACCTTGGAGCTCTGTGCTTTCCTTCCTATGGAAAAGAACTGTCCTTCTGAACCAGGTGCCCATGGCCACAAATGGGATTTCACTTCCAGCATTCCCTGTAGTGACAGACTGGAGGAGACTGTTGGCTGGAAACATTTTGTGTGGGGGGGAAGAAGGGGCAGGTCCAGCCTTGCCCTGCCCTGGAACCCCTGCCCTGCCCTGTGACCCCAATGCCCCCAGAGCCTCTATCCCAGCCCAGCAGTGTCTGCCAGTCCCTGGCACAGCACAGGCAATGCTCCACAGCCACCTCTGCAGCCCCCAGCCCAGCTCCTGAGGGACCCAATGAGCCCAAGTCCCACCTGGGGGAAGGGCCCAGGGAGACCAAGGGGTATTAAAGGCTGACCACAAAGCAAGCGCACATCTTGACCCTACCTCGTCTTGGAACTTCTATCTGAACACTGCTGGAATCCAGGAGTTGGTAGCTGTGTGTGTGCTCCTCTGTATCTTATTTGTCTTTCTCTCTTTTTAATTCACGCTTCTTGTAGAATTTGAGTAACTTAAAATTGATGAAGCTAAGAGTTTGTGAAGGTGAATGGGCCAAGTCAGTGCTTTGAGAATTGGTTTTTGTTGATTGAACGTCATACTAAACCTTTTGCAAAAGTTTCTCTGATTTTTCTAAAGTTCCCAGTAAAGGCTGTTTTGTTCTTTTGAGCTCCCAGCCACATTCCACACTCCATTTCCCAGCTGGAGCCTCTGGTGCCTCCGAGTTGTGCTGCCCCAGCCCCAGGGACGCTCTCCTTGTCTGCCCATTCCCCCACAGTCTCTGGGCAGGGATGGCCTCAGTGGGGGCTGCTGACATCCTCAGCAACTTGGAGGCTGCTGCTGAATTTTCCTGCTCTAGAGGCTTGCTCTAGAGCCTTCAGCTCTTCAGTGCAGGAATTCAGTGTCCCAGGTCTCATTAACATTCAGAACACTTTAACAAGCCAAGCCTCTGGGGATAATTTGATTTCAGTTTTCAAATCTTGTGTGGTTAATTAGGCAGATTTCAGAAGTGCATTCAAACTGAATATATTCTATTTTAAAAAACAGTGAGAAAAGATTTCTTAGGTCCCGTTTAGGTTTTTTTCCCTGTTAATAAATTGATATGTGCAATCTTCAATTGACACTGAATCCAAGTACATCCTCATGCTGTTTGAATAGATATGAAAATCAAGATCCTTCATGGCTGACAATCAATCAGATCTGTCCCTACCCCCACCCCACCATTTCCCCCATCCAAGCCCTGGCACTCAGAGCAGCCTTGTGCAAATCTGAGCTCCCTCCAGCCCAGGCTGCACCTGCAGCTTTCAGCTTCTTGGCTCCAACTCCCACCTGCTTTCCTTGGAGAAGGAGCTGCCCAAGAAAAAGAGGGATGTTCATTTCTTGTCAGCCAACAAAGCCAAGGGAAGGCACAGCTCCATCAAATGCAAAAGTCATTCCTCTGCTGGATATTGAATCCACTTTCCACAGCAGACAGTCTCAGAGCAATGGAAAACACCTTCTGTGCCCAGCACAGATCCCAAGGTCCCCCCAAACCCTCCCTGCCCCAATTCTGCCCAGATTTGCTCTTTGCACACACGAGTCACACGCTGAAGTCAGGAGCTCCCTCCATGCCCAGAGGGAGGAAAAGAGAGAAAGGGGATGAAGAGCTCTCCTGTGCAGAGCCAAGGTCCAAGTGCAGCCCCTGCAGTGGGAACCACAACTCATCAGGTTTTTGTCCTTTGTGGTCAGGGACTGGTGGCATCCAGAGGCACAGAAAGGTTTCTTGCCAACAAACACAAGTTGAACATTTGAGCAGTTTAAGAACCATCACAGCTCTTCCCTCAGCTCTCTGGGATGTCCCAGAAGCATCTGACATACCCCCGATCACCAAGGGATTTCTGTACAGGAAGAGTTCTAAAAAAAGAACATAAGAAAACACAATACTGTGATAAGTATAAACAGAAATGACATGATGTTTAATTATATATTTATTTGAACTTCAGAAATATTGGGCAAATTCTTGCAGCTCAAAGTATGAAATCAGTCAGTTGAGAGGTACTTCAGTGACCAGAGAGGACCTAGAGGAGTAAATCTGGGGGCAGCAGGAAGTACATAGATCCACCTGCTTTAAAAGAAGAGATGTCCTTAGACATGGCCATTTAACCAGGAGGGCTGGAAACACCTGATGGAAAAGAAAGATTAAATCATAGAATGAATATTGCGGACACAAGCAGAGGGAAAGATCAGTATTTCTTCTCCTTCTGCCATCAGTATGCTTCCAGGAAATCCCTGGTTTTGATGGGAAAACTTTGCTATAACTTCAAAGTACTCAGATTACCCAGATAATAAAGATTTGTTTGTATATTAGAAACTAACAAGTATTTAAACCTGTGCCCCTTTCCAGGCAGACATCAGCTGTGTGCCCATGAACAGGCAGTGCCACTTGTGCCCTGAGGTGCCCAGCTGGAATTGGATGTCTCCGAGAGCACCTGAGAGAGAGTAGAGCACCTTGCAAGCTGCAGGTCCCTGACAGCCCCACAGGGCTCCTGGCCCATCAACATCTGCTCTGCTCCAGTCTGAAACAGGGCCCAGCATGGTGCCAGGATCATCAGAGAGCTGAGGTGTGTGCTGGAATTCAATGCCCTCCTCATCGCGCAGCAGCCCTGCATTTCCCTCCTGCAGCCTTAGTCTCCAGCACAGCCATGGAGGCTCTTTGGGCTCTGGACTGTTCCTGCAGCCCCAAGGCCAGCTGAGCTCTGCCTTTGGCTCAGTCAGGTCTGGCCAGCACAGGCCATGCTCAGCAATTGCTTGTGTGTGCCTGGCCTTGCTGTCAGCCCCGGCAGCGGCTGCGTGGCCCCTTTGTGGCCCTGTGCTGGCCCAGCCATGGTGGCCCAGCCCCTGTGCAGGCCCAGCCCAGGCCAGGAGCATTGCGGCTGGGAACGGCCCCTGTGCCGTGGTGCCCACAGCAGCCTTGGGGCTCTGTGCCCCATGGCCTCCCTGCTGGGCAGCCTCTGCCAGCTCCTGCAGAGCCCCTGGCACCTGCGGGGCTGCACAGACAGCCCTGCGCTGGGCTCTTCTGGCCTCTGGGCCAGCAGAGAGGCAGCCAGGGCTCACCACGGCTGGGAATAGGCCCTGAGCCCCGCAGGACGATGGAGCTGGGCCACAACCAAACTCAGCCCAGGCCAAAGCTGGGCTCAGCAGCCAGGGCTGCCAACACGCGGGCACAGAGGCTGGTGCTGACAAATGTTCTGGACCCCCTCCCTGCTCTGTCCATGCCACCAAGGGCACAGAGCAGCCTCCTCTCTGGGCCACTTGCCTGTTTTCAATGCCTTGCACAGGCGCTGGCCCTTCCCCACAAGGCCTGGCCGGAGTCCTGTCCCTGCACGCTCAGCCAGGCTGAGATGGACACTGATGGTTTCTGGGCCAGGCTCTCTGAGCCCAGCCCAGCTCCCTGCAAGCTCTGCCAGCTGCCCTGAGCTCTGGGCAGCACCAAGGGCCTCTCCCCAGCCCAGCCCAGCCGGCTCTGGCCCCACAGCTCTGCTCAGGCCAGGCTGCTCTGGGCACTGGCCCACGGCCTCAGCCCCTGGCAAGGGCACAGCAGCAGCTGCAGCTGCCACAGGACTCGGCTCCAGCCATGGGGGAAGGTGCTTGGCCAAGGCCAAAGGAGGCTCCCTGGCTGCCCTGCTTCCCTCGGCCTGAGGTGCTGAGAGCTCTGCAGCCCCTGCTGCCATCCCATCTACCTAGGGCAGCACAAGAGCCCCGGCCTTGGGGCCCTCAACAGCTGCTCCTGCTCCAGGCCCAGGGCCCATGCCAAAGCTGGGGCAGCCACAAAGCTGTGCCCATTTCTGTTCATTGCTGCTCTGCTGGATCCTCAGCCGCTTAGAGGCTGATGATGAATTTTCCTACTCCAGGGCCTCTTCTTCCTTGAGCTCTTCACTTCAGGAATTGAGAAAATATCATAAATATTTGTTCAAAAGACCCAAAACAAGAAAAGTCCATGGGAATAATCTAAGTTTTCAATTCTTCTGTGGTTATTAAGACAGATTTCATAAGTCTATTCAAAGTGAATATACCATATTGAAAACAATGCAGAGAGAACTGTTTTGTCCTGGTTTTTTTTCTTCTTTATAGATTGATATCAGCAATCCCCAGTGGATATTGATCCCCAGCACCTCCTAATGCAGTTTGAACAGATATGAAAATCAAGACCCTTTGTGGCTGACAATCAATCACACTTGGTCACTACCCCCTCCACACCATTTTCCTCACCCAACCCCTGGCACTCAGAGCAGCTGAGGAATGGAGTTACATCCAGGGGTGTCCCCAGGGCTCAGGAATGGGGCCAGGTCAGTGAAATCTCTTTATTGCTGATCTGGATGAGGCCATCGAGGGCACCCTCAGTCAGTTCCCAGGTGAGCCCAAGCTGGGTGGGACTGTGGCTGGAGGGCAGCAAGCTCTTCAGAGGGATCTGGGCAGGCTGGAGCCATGGGTCCAGGACAGCTGGATGAGGTTCACCAAGGCCAAGGGCCAGGTCCTGCCCTGGGTTCACAACGTGGTTCTGTGATAGATATAAACATAATTAAGTTCTTGTATCAGGATGCTTAACCTGGAGTGGGGGCAAAATAGCTCAAACAATTCCTGATTTGGAAAGCTGCCAGTGGTGGATGGAGAAGGGAGGTCAGGCTGCTTTTTGTGTTGAGGAAATGCTAAAACCAGCCTGACTCATTTCATCTCCTCCTGTCCTGGCTGATCTCCCCTCTTTCCCCTTCCACCCATTGGCTTTTGTCTCCCACCAGCCCCCCCAGTGAAGAGCCTGGCTCTGTGTTCTCCATCCCCTCCTGGCTGGCACTGCCAGGCTGGGATGAGGAGCCCCTCAGCCTTCCCTGCTCCAGGCTGGACCAGCCCAGCTCCCTCAGCCTCTGCTCACAGCCCAGGGGCTCCAGCCTCACCCTGGAGGCCCTTCCCAGACCCTGCTCCAGCTGCCAGACATCTTTCCTGCCCTGGGCAACCCAACCCAGGCCACAGTGACCTGATAATCCTCGTCCTTGATGTCCTGGTCACACAGCCCTGGCCCCTTGTCCCCATGTCAGTCTCTGGGGTGGATCCTGTGGAACATCCTTTGGTGGAGGCTGTGGCTCCAGGTGGGCTGGGGGGACCCTGGGGGACAGGGACCCTGCTGGGCATGAACAGCATTGGGCTTGTTGGGAGAAACTGTGAGGGGGAGCTGGGGCAGTGTGACCAACCCAGTGACCTGACAGAGCCCTGCTGGGATGTCACACAGCCCCTCTGGGATGTCACAGACTGCTCTGTGAGGTCACAGCCCATTCTCTAATGTCACAAAGCTGGTCCCTGATATCACAGCCAACTCTGTGATGTCAGACCTCTGCAGTGTGATGTCACAGCTGGCTCTGTGGTTTCCGACTTCTGTCCTGTGATGTCAATGAGGCAGTCTATTATGTCATGACTGCTCAATGACCCCACATAACACACTCTGTGATATCAGAGCTCACTCTGTGACCTCATGTTACCAGATGATAAATTGTCTACACCAGCTGAGCTGACACCTGGAGCTTGTTCTCCACAACCCCAGGCCTGTGGAAACCACACAATGCCCATTGTGTTGGAAGGGGAACTGGAAGCTCACCAGCCTCAGTGTCCTGCCAGCTCAGCCAGGCCCATGGGAACATTGGGATCCACGAGCACCAGGGACCACCAGAGAGACCTCCAGGAGAGAAGAACACATGCATGAGGGGAGGGGAAATATGTTAATGATTTTGAGGAAATGATTATCACATATGTGAAAAAGAATAGATAATCACTAAATTTTCAGATGACACCAAGCTAGGTGTGAGTGTGGATCTGCTGGAGGTAGGAGGGCTCTGCAGAGGGCCCTGGACAGGCTGGATCCAGGGGCCAAATCCAGCAAGCTGAGGTTTAACAAGTCCAAATGCCAGGTCCTGCACTTTGGCCACAACAAACCCTGCAGATCTACAGGCTGGGAAAGCAGCCAGGCAGAAAGGGACCTGCAGGGACTGATGGACAGCAGGCTGGACATGAGCCAGCAGTGTGCCCAGGTGGCCAAGAAGGCCAATGACTCCTGGCCTGGATCAGGAATGGTGTGACCAGCAGGAGCAGGGCAGGGATTCTTCCCCTGTGCTCAGCACTGCTTGGGCAGCACCTTGAGTGCTGTGTCCATTTCTGGGCCCCCCAATTTAGGAAGGACAAGGAGGGGCTGGAGCGTTTCCAGAGATGGGCAACAAGGCTGGGGGGCGTCTGGAGCACAAGTGCTGTGAGGAGTGGCTGAGAGAGCTGGGGTTGTTTATCCAGGAGGAGGCTCAGGGGAGACAAGGCAGTGTCAGGGCACAGGTTGGACTTGATGATCTCCATGGCCTGTTCCACCCTTGCTGATTCTGGGATTCTCTGAAGCCACCCTTGGAGCAGTCACAGGATGAGTCCTGGGCCTCCTCTTCAGCAGCTCCAGCAGCCCAGGTCCCTCAGCTTCTCCTGCCAGCCCCAAAGCCCATCCTGTCAGTCCTGCCGAGCCTCTGCAGCTCCTCCTCACTGCCCAGAACAGGGAGCCCCAGAGGCAGACACAGCAGCCCAGATGTGCCCCCCTGGCCTGGGGTGCCTCTGGCAAGGGAGCAGCACCAGGCACTGCAGGAGCCTGCAGACAATTCCTGCAGCACTTGTAGGATGATCCTGCTCCCCAAGGGACGTTCCCGTGGTGCCAAGTCAGGAACTGCAGTGGGGAGTTGGGTCAGAAAGGAAAGGGTAAACACAGATGGACTGTCGGCAGGGGAGGGAACAGGGGTGGGCAATGGGAAGAAATTTGTATCAGGTAGAGGAAAGAAAGCAAAGGTGAAGCCCAGAAAATGCTCAGGGCAGTTTGGGGGTGGCTGCCAGGCAGCCCTGGCTTGAGCAACAGCATCTGCAGTGGGACAGGAAACTCCCAGCTGATGGGAACAAACTTTCTGGCTGACTGCAGAGGCCAGGAAAAAGCTGAGTGGTTTCCCTGGTGTCCCCCAGCCCCTGCTGGCCCCAGGGGCTGATGGCATTTGTGCTCCCTCAGGTTCATGTCTCCACACCAACAGCATGGGGGTGCTCCCCTGCTCTGTGCAATGCAAACAGGGGCTGCTGAGCCAGTGCTGCCGTGTCTGTGCCTGCAAGGATGGGGCACCTGTGTGAGCTGGGGGAGAGGCCAGGGCTGCAGAGGGGGGATGTTATTGGCAGCTCCATGAGGACGCTCTGGGACGCTGCCCTGGGCTGTGCAGCGCACTGGGGATGGATCAGCCCCTGCTCTGCTGCCCCTTTCCGTCTCCCCCAGGGCCCTTGCAGAGCCCCAGCTGTTGCTGCCCTCAGCTGCCATTGCAACCCTCAGGACAAAGCGGTGCCAGGGCTGTTCCATGTACAATTGCAGTCACACTCGTTGGTGCCACCAGGTGCCATGGCAACGGCCACGTGGACCCGTTCCTTGGTTTGGTGCCATGGCAACCAATGCCCGGAGCCGTTGTGATGTTGGTGGCCATGGAAAGCTGCCCTGGCCCCTTGCTCAGGGCTGGTGTCACTGCCAAGAGCCAGAGGGGATCCCTTGCTGGGGGCTGTGCCATGGCCACCTGCCCTGTGCCGCGCTGGCCGCTCAGGCACCAGGAACCAGCAGCCAACGGCACTGCCAGGGCCAAAGGCCAGGTCAGCCAGACAGAAAGGGGCAGGGCTGGGCACTGTTTCCATGGCAACCAGCACTGGGGGGACACCTGGGTCACCTGGCCTGGCAGTTGCCATGGAAACCCCTGGCAGGGACTGAGGGCCAGCCCCTGGCACTGAGACACTGCTGGGCCGGGTGCTGAGCACAGGGCTGAGCACGCAGAGATGGTTTTGTTCTTGCTGAGCTGCAGCACAGCCAAGGCCTGTCCTGCCCCTCGTCCAGCCACGCTGGGGAGGGGCTGGGGCTGCGGGGGAGCTGGGCAGGGGACACAGCCAGGACAGGGGAGCCCAACTGACCCCGGGCATAGCCCAGACCAGAGCACATCATGCTCAGGGTATGAAGGGGGGAAAAAAGGGAGGGAGGGGGGAATTTTGGAGTGAGGGTTTTTGCCTTTCCAGGGAATACCTAGGCAAGAGGGGGCCCTGTTTCACCAGTGGGCAGGGTCACTACCAAAGACACAGACACCAACTGAAGGAATTATGTCATTTATATCATGCACAGCTGCAAAGATTTACAAAAGGATAAGCTCAGCAAAGCACATCATCATTAGCAGAGAATTACAAAAGAAGCTCAGCAATCCATCAAAACCCATCATTACATTTTGATGACCAATCCCTTGGTGAAACACCAGAGGTGTTTGTGGCAGACAAAGATTCTGGCTGACTATCAAGGTACACCTTACAGACATCAGTAGTACTTTAGTGACACTGTTCTTCATTCTTTTTTCTCAATCATTCGAATTAGGAACAAGAATTCTGTTGCCCATGGAGCTGGCACCTTTTTAATTCCAGAATAATACCCCAGGGCCCTTTGCTGTTCAGCTTTACCATGCTGTCTGTGGCTAACAAGGCTTGGGGGGCCCTTTCCCCTCTGGCTGGAAGGGGCCGGGTCCCAGTGCCTGAGGGGCACCCAGGCTCCTGGATGGAATTCCTGTGCAAGTCCCTCAGTGTCACAGCAGCCTTCACAGGGAGCCCCGTGGATCAGAGCATTTTCCACAGGGGCCCTTGGGGCAAACAGGGAGATCTGGTCTGGAGGATGTGTAAAACAATATCCTGTCAGATCTACTTGTTCTCACACAGAATCCTTGGCTGCAGGGACACATTCCCATTGTTCCTGCCCAGGTTTCAGGACTCAGAGTTGTCTTTCCTAGGAGCTGCTCCTTCAGCTGCCTCGGGAGGGCCATTTGGCCTCCGACCCACACTCTGGCTCCATTATTAGGGCTGCTGGATCCAAACCCTTTATCTCCACAAATGGTGGTAACTGGAGCTGGATCTCCTTTTTTATCAATTGCTCTTAGAGTTGCAATATCAATAATTGTGCTACCCTGTCACAGGGTTGAATAATCCAATCTTGTTCATTATTGTTTACAGAATTACTGTAATTTCTCCTGGATATTCTGCATCAATTCCTCCTGCCATGACAGGAACACTTTGCAAGGCCAAGCTCCAAGGGAGCAGTTACCAAAGCAAAGTGTCCTGGAGGAATCTGAATTCCTGTTTCAGTATTGACAGCTCTCATTTGCTTTGAATTTCTCCTAATGAACTCCAATGCATGAAGGCCCAGCCCTGCAGCCTCTGGGCCGGCCCTGCCAGGGGCCATCACAGCCAGAACAATTTCCCAGGCAGCCCAAGTCTCACTGCCCATGGTTGGATTTGCAAATTGGGGGCAGCCGTGCACAGCCAGGGGGTTTCCATTTCCCCCATGGGCCATTGTTAAGGGCATGGAGCACATCTGGGAGATGGGTTCTCCATGGGCAAAGGTTCCCTTCTCCTCATCTTTCCAACTGCTCTTTTAACAACCCCTTCACCCTTTCAACCAATCCTGCAGCTTGTGCATACTCTGGTACATGAAAAACCCTGCAGACAAAATCGCTGTATTTTTCACAGGAACAGACAAAGCACTCTGCATCACAGTATCAGCAACCCCTGTAAAAATAGCCAATTTCCTCCCTTCCTCCTTTTTCCATTGTATACAATCTCACAAAGCTGACCACTGACATTAGGGTCCTGGCCAATCCTGTTCTGTAGGGTATTTCGTGTTACATCCCTGAGCAGCCAAAGATACCAAATTAGTATTGTCAGCACTATTTCACATTATTATTATATGTACATATTTATATATAAATACAGATATAGACATGTAGATATAGACATATATACATTAAAAGCTATAAATATAAACATGAAGGTCTTATTATACTATAAATATGTATATAGTTATTTGTTATATTGATATTTCACTTGCACAAGGGCATCTGAGCTCAAGATGAAAACCTTCTTTTGTTGCTCCATGTGGGAGCATTCCAACAATCATTGTTCCTTCTGAAGGTGCTGTTTCCTATGTACTCTCAACAAATTCATCTTTGTCTGCCCAAATCCACAAGGTCTTTTCCTTTTCCATATACAATTTTTGGATGCATTTGAAGCCATCCAGGGGTGCAGCTTCTTTTACCCGACTGCCCCACTGATCCCACGGGGCTCCGACCTCAGCCCACTCCAGAGCCAGGGAACTCCAGGAAAGGGCTTCCCAGCTGGGAATTTCTGATGGGACTGATTCCTCACACTGACACTGAACAAGTGACATTTTGTTGGGATCTGGCCAGACTGTGCCAGTTTTGTTTTACCAGTGGGCAGGGGCAGCACCAAAGGCACAGACTCCAACTGAAGGAATCAGTGTCATTTCCTGCAGTTCAGAGCAGCAAAGAATCACAAAAGGAGCAGCTCAGCAATGCACCCAACCATCCCCAACAAAGATTGCCTGCAGAGATTAACAAAGATCCAGCAGCATTTACCCTCAGCCTTTACCATCCCCCAGACCCACACAGCAGCTGGGGAAGCAGTCACAGTCAAGGGCTGCAGAGCCACTCCTGGGCACTGGGAATTCCTGCAGGTGCCTCCAGCCCCAGGTGAGGCTCCAACCCCGCTGGGAGAGGGCCCAGATCTGACAGTGCTGAAGGAACAAACTGACAGCACTGCTAGTGTGGCAACATCTGCTTTCATCCACCTCTTGGGTCCCTCCCAAAGCCTGGCCAGGGCTCAAGGAGGAACCAAGGGAGCTGACTTTGACCATACAGCCCCAAACAAGGCCAGATGTCAGATTTCATGGCCTTGTCTGGCTTCTAAATACACAAAGGTCAATACATGTTTGTTGGAGAGTTTTTCAAGAATGACTTAAAGAAAAGGCCATGAGACATACAATTGAGAGAAAAGTATAGGGGAAAAGTAAAAGCAGTTTCTAACAGCTCTCAGCCTTCTGATTTGTATAAACAATTAGACTCTCTCAGGCATCATTCTATAAACAATGGAGTTCTCAGATTGTCTTCCCATAACAAGTAGAACACCGTCTCTGGGAAGGCCTGCCATCCTGAGAACAGATGTAAACGTTTTGGGAACACTGGTTTCTGTTTTAGTTTTTGGTTTCTGTTTTGGTTTCTGTTTTTAATAAACAATTGTAGGTATTCTAAAACAAAGGGAGTGGTTAGAAATTTCTCTGTTAGCCTATCATGACATTGGATTACAGAATATGCATGAAGTTCGTTAACTTTGTTATTTAAGGTGATTGATTGATCAATAAAATCGGAGTTCGATGCATTAAAGGATGGTCGTCTCCCCCTCATCTCCAACACGTTTCACTAACGAGTGGCTGCATCTATCTCACTTCTAATGACCATGCATATTTCATCAGGGAGCAGATACAAAGATAACCTTTGCTTGGAAGGTTCATCCAGAGGCCACCTTTGTCTCAGGGCATGCTGTCCAGGCCTCACTCAGGGCTGGTGTCCAGGCCTTGGCACTGCAGGGACGTGGTTTAGTGCTGGGCTTGGCACTGCTGGGTGAGCGGCTGCACTGACTGAGCTCAGAGGGATTTTCCAACAGAAAGGATTCTGTGATTCCATGATTATATCCACTGCATCCAGCTGGGGCTATTTTAGCAGCATTACTTTGCTCCAAAAGTTCCCTCTTGCCCAGCTCCTGTGGCCTGAGGCTTCAGCTCCTTCAGCTCCTGGTGCTGACCTGCTCATGCTCAATGTGACGCCTCGGAGAGAAGAACACAGTCCATGCAATTCCTTCTGGGACACGGAGAGGGGAGGCTGTGCAAACAGGAGCATTATTTGCTGTGGCCTCCTCTCTGCCCTTCACGCCTTTCAGCGCTTTGAACCAGCCAAGAGCTTTCTCCAAGAGTACAATGGAGCAGCTGTTCCTGCTCCCAGGCCTGGCTCTCTCCAGTCTCTGCCCTTGCCTGGTTCTGTCCCTCTTGCTGTGCCCTCTGTTTCCCCAGGGCTCGCTGGCTGCTGCCCAGGACTGTGGCACTGGCACAGATCCAGTGCTCCAGAGCCTCCTTTCTGTGCCCTTGGAGCTGCCTGGGCACAGCAGCCTTTTCCATCTGGAAGCTCCCCATGGACAGGGAGTGCCCAGCTCCGTTCCCTGCACAGCCTCCAGGAGCCCAGGGCTGCCATCTCCAGTCCCTGCTGGCACTGGGGGCTCCCAGGTGCCTCAGGCTGCTCTGACACCGCTGCACACGGGAGGGAAGAGGGGCAGGAGCTGTGCTCAAAGTCAGCTCCATCTGCTGCTGCTGCTGCTGCTGCTGCTGCTGCTGCTGCTGCTGCTGCTGCTGTGGGGTCATTTGTGCAGCCCTGGCCTAGAGTCAGGGATCAGATCCTGCCAGTCTCTTCCAGCCCTGGCTGCTCAGAGTTTGGGCCTTGGAGCCTCAGGTGGCCAAAGGCAGCTGCTGCTGCTCCCTCTGTGTGCCCGTGTTCAGCAGTGCTGCTCCATCAGTCTGTGCCCAGCAACGGGGAAAAGCCTCAGCCCTGCAGGGCCAGGAGCTGCCGGGCTCTGCCTGAGCAGCTCAGCCAGCAGGAAGGGAGCTGCTCCACACAGGAACCAGGAGCAAAGGATGTTCCTTTTGTAGGACATGTTTTCTATTGAAAGGAAAAAAAAGGACAAAGGGAAAAATAGGTAAATGGTAAAAGATAAGAGTAAAATCCAAGTGTTAGTGAAAAAAACATAATGTTAGTGAAAAAAAACAAAATATAAAGGCAAAGTTAAATTCTGTGCATTAAGAGGTAAATGATCTTTTTAAAAAGAGAACTCAGTTATTTACATTGTAAATGTGCTGATGGCATGCATCCATCTTACTGACCTCAGCAGCCTTTTAAAAGATTTTGGGCTTTGTTTCCAACATTGGTATTTGAAATTGTGGTTGAAGCACAAGGAAATTGCTTTGTGCCCTTCCAGCTCCAAGCAGGACTGGGAGTGGAAACTCTGTCAAACCCCAAATCCTTTAGAAGATGACCTTCCTTCTCAGCCTGGAAATGAGCTGCACATTCCTGTTGTAACTGCCAGGAGTTTCTTAGAGACACAAAGTCCCACTGACAGCTTTTTGCTCTGGTTTGGCAGTGCAGAAGGGCAATTCTCCATCCACCAGCTCCAGACTCCACTGCCTCAGGAGCACGGCCCACTCGCCAGCTTTGGCCCACTTGTGGCACTTCTAGAGGAGGAAGAACGTGCAATTGCATAATTCCAGCCAATAAAGAAGGAAGAATGGGACAGACAAAAGAGATCCAGGCATTCAGCTGGGACTGTGGAGAGTTTGGGTCCTTGCCAATTGGATGTGTGTCCCCAGCTGCAATCTCTGGGCCTGCAGCAGAGTCTCACTCACCGGCCAAAGCAGAAAGCTCAGGCGCTGTGCTCGCAACGGGCTCGTCTGATGCAGAGCTGCCAGAGCAATGTGAGGGCAGAGCCAGCCCAGCTGGGCCCAGGGCTGAGCCCAGCAGAGCCCTGGCAGAGCCCAGAGCAGCCTCAGCACCCGCAGAGCCCGGCTGCAAGGAGAGAAAGCAAAAAGTGCCCGTCAGCTGAGAGCTCCTGTGCCCTTGTGCCAAGGCCTGCGGTGCCCAGGCCATGCTGGCTGTGCCCAGAGCTGTGCCCAGAGCTGCCCATTCCTGCTGCCTTTGGCAGCAGAGAAGGAGGGCAGCACATGTGCCCAGCCTGCAGCCAGCCATGGCACATGCAGCCCTCAGCAGCTGCCCAGAGCCAAAAAGCAGCTGGGCAGCTGACTGAAGAATTCATTGCATCTGCCCCAGCAAAGGGGGAACCTTTGGTGCCCAGCCAGGCCGTGCCATGCCCAGATCAGGGAGCATCCCCCTGCCTGTGGACTCACCTGCGAATTGGGCCTGGAGCCTGGCTTTGAAGAAGGTGCCAGAATCCAAGTCCATCATCTTCAGCTGGCCAGGCTGGGAAGAGATTGTCATCCTTGAGGTTGTCCTTGGTGTCTCCAGCAGCAGCCCCACCTGGAACAGCTTCTCCAGAGGCTCCTTCTCCTTCCCTGAGGCCAGACCAGGCTGTCAGGGCTCTGCCCGGGGCCCCAGCCATCCATGAACAGGACAAACAAAACCAGGGGGATGGTGGCCACCAGTGCTTGCCACACCAGGTCTGCAGCTCAGCTCCAGCCCAAGAGCTGCATATTCCCTTCTGCTGACCCCTGCTCAAAGCTACAGGCAGGACAAAACCAGCCTGGTTTGCTTTGCCACTGATTGCCAAGAGATGCATGGAGCTGGTACCTGCCAGGCCCCTGGATCCAAATGTGCACGTGGATCTCTCCCATCTTCTAGGGCAGAGGAACACCCTTCACCCAAGGATGACAGAAAAGATCTTCTAAGGATGGCCTGTCCGAGGGTTGCATGGACAAACACCTCTTAATGATATCCTGGCAGTCTGGGGAGAGAAACCAGAAATCATCAGTCAGTTGGAGAAGTTGCCCTCCCGTTCCCATGCCCAGGCCATGCTGGGTGTGCCCAGAGCTGGGCCTAAACTTCCCCATGGATGTTCTGTTTGGAGGACAGCAGGAGAGCAGGACATGTGCCACCTCCTCAGCAGCTGCCAGAGCGGGATGCCCATGAGCCTGCTCCTGTCTCCCAGCAATGGTACTGCCCCCGTGCCCAGAGATGAGGATCCACCTTTAGAGAGCCATCGTGGGAACAAGATCCGCCCCCGGATGATCTCCTGGCCCCTCCTGAACGGGTGCTTCCCCATGACCAGGTGGCACAGCAGGAGGCCCAGGGACCAGATCGTGGCTGCCTCGCCGTGGTAGCGTTGGTGCTGGATCCACTCTGGTGGGCTATAGGACAGGGTTCCTGTGGAACACAGACAGAGATCAGCAGGGGGATGCTGCTGCTCCCAGAGCCTGGCCCCAGCATCCCTGGCCATGTGGGGGTTGCCCCAGAGGCACATGGAGTGAGCGCTGCCCTCTCACCAGCACCTGGGACTTGTGCACAAACTCGGGGCTGGAAAAGAAGCCACTGGTGCTGGAAGAGGGCAGCACAATCCCTGGGAAGGCCAAACCATGACACACAAAGAAGAAACCCACCCAGTAGTGGAGAAAACTCACTCTCCTCCCCACCTCCATGGCCCCCAAAAATGTTAATAAGCCAAGGCAAACAAGGAGAGCAGAGCAGTCCAGCCCTTCCTCACCTGCACACCAAACCATCCGGGGCACGCGGTCAGGCCTCCCTCTCTGCTACCCCTATGGGGGTTTGTGTCGGGCTGGCTGCCCCAGCTCCAGCCCCAGCCCAGGCCACAGTGGGTGCTGAAGGCTGTCAGCAGGGCTGGGAGCTGGCCGCCCTCACACCCCACCCAGAACAACTCGGCTCCAGCATCAATCCCATCCCAGCTGCAATAGGGGGAAGCCCCAGTGCTGCACCCAGGCTGGGCCACGAGATGCCCAGGAGCATCCCCTGCGAGGGCTCACCTGCAAACTGGGTGTAGGCTGTGTCTTGGAGGAAGGCGCCACAGCCAAAGTCGATCAGTTTCAGCTGCCCGCTGGCCAGGTCGAGCAGGACATTCTCGGGCTTGATGTCCCGGTGCAGGACCCCGCAGCTGGTGCAGTGCCGCACGGCCTCCAGCACCTGGCGGAACAGCCCCCGCGCCTCCTCCTCTGGCAGGAACCCCCGCTCCGCCAGGAAACCCGAGAGTTCCTGGCACCGCTCCGGACGCTCCAGCACCAGCAGGAAGCTGTCGGGGAGCTCAAGCCACTCCAGGAGCTGAATAACACCACCACAGCCACGGGACACCTTGGCCAGCAGCACGATCTCCAGCGGGGCGCTGGTGCCGTCGAGCTGCGGGAGGAGCGCGGTGCCGTCAGTGGGGCCGAGGCCATGCCGGGGCTCTGGGAGCCCTCAGCCAGCCCGGGATGCTCTGCACGCCCCGCTCAGCCCACGCCCGCTCTCCCCGCAGGGCTCCCAGCGGCTCCCACCCTGCCGGGTCCCGGCTCCTCGCCGCCTGGCACGGCCCGGCTGCTGCCGCTGGCCCCGCTCACTCACCAGCTCGCCCCAGTGCCGGATGCGATCCCGCGGCACGCGTTTGATGGCCACCTGCGAGCGAGGGAGAGCAGCGGGCTGAGCTCGCCACCCGTCCCGCCGCGCCCCGACCTTCTCCTCCTCCTCCCTCCTCCTCCGCCCCCTCCTCCCGCGCCCGCCGCCGGCCCCGCCGCTCACCGGGGCGCCGTCCGAGAGCCGCGTGGCCGCGAAGACGCTGCCGAAGCCGCCGCGCCCCAGCAGCGATCCCAGCCGGTACCGGTCCTGCAGGGCCTCGTGCGCCTCACCTGCGGGCGAGACGCGGCTGTCAGCGCTCGGCTCGGGGCCAGCAACGACCCCCGAGCGCCCCTCAGCCGCCCCGGGCCCGGCATCCCCACCCGCCCCGGGCCGCGGCGGCTCGGGGCTGGCGGCCGCGCTGCCGAGAGGCGGAGCTCGGGCCGGGGAAGCCGCAGCGGAGGCGGCGGGAGCGGCCGCGCCGCGTGTGTCCTCCGCGGGCCCCGGGAGGAGCCGGAGCCGGGGCCGGGGCCGGGGCCGGGGCCGGGGCCGGGACTGGACCCTGCGTCGGGTCCGGAGCCGGGCTCGGGCCAGGCGGAGCCGAAGGGCGGCGATGCCGCCCCCGCACCAGGCACTGATGCCCGCCCAGCAGCGCCACCGCCAGTACGGCCAGAGCCAGGCGGAGGCGAGATCGCGGCGGGACGGCCGGGGCCGGGCACGGGGCAGCCCCGCCCGGGGGCGGGCCGGGGGCATGGCCCGGCCCTGCAGGGGAGAGGGAGGCGGGGAGAGGAGAGGGACGCCGGGAAAGGGACCCCGAGAGAAGGGTGCCCCGACAGCGGGAAAGGGAGAGAAAGAGAAAGAAAAAGAGAAATGGAAAGAGTGTTGAAAACTATCTGTTTGCTGCTGCTGCTGTCGCCGCTGCTGCTGCCGCTGCTGCTGCCGCCGCTGCAACTGAAGCGCCGGGGCCGTTCGTCCCCGTGTCCGTTCCCCGCTCGCCCCACGAGCCCCACGTTCGAGCCCCGCGCGCCCCGGGGACAGCCCCTCCGTCTGCCCAAACACGGGAACTTTGCAGCCTTGAGCCCGGATGCAGAGCCCTGACTCCTGCGCACTGGCACAGCGATCCCCTCGCCTGCTGCTGTGCATTGTCCCTGCTGAGGGTCAAACACTGTCGGGCCACCTTCCCTTGGGGTAGGATTCCTACCTGAGCCCAGCACTGCACTTACATGTCCAGTGTTGCTTTCCAGTAAAAACAGGAGAAGGAAAACTGTGTGTGGCTCATGGTATTTTAGAACGCCTAAAAATCCCTAAGTCACTGATCTTAGAGGTGAGGTACATCTGGAATTACTGGGATGCAGCATGGAAAAGGGGAGCATAGAAATAAATAGAGGAAAACATCTTGGATTGTTTCTTCCATTTTCATTTCACTTCTGGAAAGCTGTTTCAGTTTTCCAGGAATCTTGTCCTGTCTGCTCTTCCCAAGAATTTCTCATGGAGAACAAGGTCAAGCTTCTGTCACAAGATTTGCCACCAGGAAATTATGCCACTGGTGAAGTTTTCATTGTGACTGTTTGTGCTGGCTTAGGGCAAATTTTGGGAGGAAACCTCCAAAAGGAATCCATCTAGAAAGGAAGTTCAAGCAGCCCCTCCCCCTACTAGTTCAGGAAAAGACTTCCCTCGAGAAAAGTGAAAAAAACCCCAGTTTATTAAACAAGTAAAGTATTCACAAGCATGAAAAATGAATAATATTAAATAAAACCTCGGACAGTGCTGAAGAGATGGAAAATTCAGGAAGTCCTTGTTGTGGGTTGTAGTTG
Source organism: Melozone crissalis (assembly GCF_028551555.1). Lineage (NCBI taxonomy): Eukaryota > Metazoa > Chordata > Aves > Passeriformes > Passerellidae > Melozone > Melozone crissalis. The sequence continues at coordinate 2,780,850 of NW_026535860.1, forward strand.
GCTCACTCGGTCTCTTCTAAGTCCCTCTGGTGCTGGAATGCAGCGTCCCAGAGCTCAGGGGGCCACAGGTGTGAGCTGCCGGTGTTTGTCTGGGTTTTCAGTCCAGAGCAGGTTTAAACAGTTCCAAAAAAAAGGAAAGTCACAGTCCGAGGAACTTCTCTTCCTAAGCTAGCTAAAACCAAATTGCTGGACCTAGGCTGTGAAGGCATCGGGAAATTTCCAAATCTGGGCACTGGCGGTCTCAGCAAACACTAGATCTGGATGGTGCTGGAGTCAGAACCTTGAAATTTCCAAATTTTAGATTTCTGTGCCAGCAAATCACTGGACTTGGGCTGTGCGGGCACCAGGAAATTTCCAAATCTGGGTACTGGGGCAGCAAACACAAGACATGGGAGGTGCCAGACCCAGTAGCAGAAAGTTGCCGGGTTTTGGATTTCTGTGCCAGCAAATTGCTGCACTTGGGCTGTGCCAGAATAGGGAAATTTTCAGGTCAAGGCACTGGCAGTTCCAGCAAACCCCACATTTCAGGAAGGATTGGATCTGGACCCTTCCGTTCCCTTCCCTTCCCTTCCCTTCCCTTCCCTTCCCTTCCCTTCCCTTCCCTTCCCCTCCACAAGGTGCCAGAGGGGCTGGACAGCAGCCAGGCAGAAAGGGACCAGCAGGGGTGATGGACAGCAGGCTGGACATGAGCCAGCAGTGTGCCCAGGTGGGCAAGAAGGCCAATGGCTCCTGGCCTGGCTCAGGAATGGTGTGGCCAGCAGGAGCAGGGCAGGGATTCTTCCCCTGTGCTCAGCACTGCTTGGGCAGCACCTTGAGTGCTGTGTTCAGTTCTGGAGCCCCCAATTAAGAAGGACATGGAGGGGCTGGAGCGTGTCCAGAGAAGGACAACAAGGCTGAGGATGGGTCTGGAGCACAAGAGCTTTGAGGAGTTGCTGAGGGAGCTGAGGTTGTTTATCCTGCAGAAGAGGAGGATCAAGGGAGACAGGGCAGTGTCAGGGCACAGGGTGGACTTGATGATCTCCAAGGTCTTTTCCACCCTTGCTGATTCTGGGATTCTCTGGAACCACCCTTGGAGCAGTTGCAGGAGGAGCCCTGGGCCTCCTCTTCAGGAGCTCCAGCAGCCCAGGTCCCTCAGCTTCTCCTGCCAGCCCCAAAGCCCATCCTGTCAGTCCTACAGAGCCTCTGCAGCTCCTCCTCACTGCCCAGAACAGGGAGCCCCAGAGGCAGACACAGCAGCCCAGATGTGCCCCCCTGGCCTGGGGTGCCTCTGGCAAGGGAGCAGCACCAGGCACTGCAGGAGCCTGCAGACAATTCCTGCAGCACTTGTAGGATGATCCTGCTGCCCAAGGGACGTTCCCATGGTGCCAAGTCAGGAACTGCAATGGGGAGTGGGGCCAGAGAGGAAAGGGCAAACAGGGATGGGCTGTTTGCAGGGGAGGGGACAGGGCTGGGCAATAGGAAGAAACTTGCAGCAGGAAGAGTGAAAAAAGCAAAGGTGAAGTCAAGGAAATGCTGAAGGCATTTTGGGGGTGGCTGCTAGGCAGCCCTGGCTCTGAGCAACAGCGTCTGCAGTGGGACAGGAAACTCCCAGCTGATGGGAACAAACTCTCTGCCTGACTGCAGAAGCCAAGAAAAAACTGAGTGGTTTCCCCGGTGTCCCCCAGCCCTTGCTGACCCATGGGGCTGATGGCATTTGTGCTCCCTCAGGTTCATGTCCCCACACCAAGAGCATGGGGGTGCTCCCTCTGCTGTGTGCAATGCAAACAGGGGCTGCTGAGCCAGTGCTGCCATGTCTGTGCCTGCAAGGATGGGGCACCTGTGTGAGCTGGGGGAGAGGCCAGGGCTGCAGAGGGGGGATGTCATTGGCAGCTCCATAAGCATGCTCTGGGACGCTGCCCTGGGCTGTGCAGCGCACTGGGGATGGATCAGCCCCTGCTCTGCTGCTCCTTCCCATCTGCCCCAGGGCCCTTGCAGAGCCCCAGCCATGCTGTTTGCCCCCAGCCTGCCCACGGCCAGCCTGAGGCTGCTCACGGGGTTTTCTGTGCTGAGCATTGGCCTGGCTGTGTTCTTGAGAGAGCCTGGGCAAGGAGCCTGGAGCCCCCAGGCCCTGGGCTGAGGCGTCAGCGCTGCCCCAGCAGTGCCCATGGCCTGTCCCTGCTGCAGCCCCGGCAGTGCCACCCCCAGGGCTGTGCCTGGCCCTGAGAGCACTCAGGCCCTACAGCAACACCAGGGCCACCAGGGCAGCGGGGCAGGGCCACGGCAGCAGCACTGGCAACACCAAGTGCAGCTGCTGCTGGGCACAGCTGCTGGGCCAGCACTGATCTGCCCCCAGCTCTGCACACAGACATTGGTGCTGCACCTCCAGAGAAGGCAACAAAAGGGCATCTCTGCAGAAAACTCTGCTGGGAGATCCTTTAGTTCCTTTAAAGCCACCAAGACTGCAGCCCCTCCTTGACACAGTCTGTGGCCACAGGAACTCTTGAGATACACAAAATGTGAAATGGAATGAACTGTGGCTTTTCTTTTGGAAAATATGGAAAAACTACAATCAAGGGAAAAAAAACCACCAGCAAGAAAACCAACAAGAGCTATCTAAGATGACTTTTATTACAAGTGATTTGCAAAAACTGTCATCTAATTTAGTCTTTCTGAATGCATCCAGCCATCAGTCTCCACACGGCAGCCTTGAGCTCCTGGTTCCTCAGGCTGTAGATGAGGGGGTTCAGGGCTGGAGTCACTACCGAGTACAGAACTGACAGGGTCAGATCCAGGGATGGAGAGGACATGGAGGGGGGCTTTAGATAGGAAAATATACCAGTGCTGATAAACAGGGAGACCACAACCAGGTGAGGGAGACAGGTGGAAAAGGCTTTGTGCCGTCCCTGCTCAGAGGGGATCCTCAGCACAGCCCTCAAGATTTGCACATAGGAGAAAATAAAGAACACAAAACAACCAAAAGCTAAGGAGGCAGTGAAAACAGAAACTCCAAGTTCCCTGATGTAGGGTTTGGAGCAGGAGAGCTTGAGGATCTGGGGGATTTCACAGAAGAACTGGCCCAGGGCATTGCCATGGCACAGGGGCAGGGAAAATGTATTGGCCGTGTGCATGAGAGCAGTTAGAAAGGCACTGGCCCAGGCAGCTGCTGCCATGTGGGCACAAGCTCTGCTGCCAAGGAGGGTCCCGTAGTGCAGAGGTTTGCAGATGGACATGTAGCGGTCGTAGCACATGATGGTCAGGAGAGAAAACTCTGCTATGATAAAGAAGAGAAAGAAAAAGAGCTGAGCAGCACATCCTGTGTAGGAGATGTCCCTGGTGTCCCAGAGGGAATTGTGCATGGCTTTGGGGACAGTGGTGCAGATGGAGCCCAGGTCAGTGAGGGCCAGGTTGAGCAGGAAGAAGAACATGGGCGTGTGCAGGTGGTGGCCGCAGGCTACGGCGCTGATGATGAGGCCGTTGCCCAGGAGGGCAGCCAGGGAGATGCCCAGCAAGAGGCAGAAGTGCAGGAGCTGCAGCTGCCGCGTGTCGGCCAATGCCAGCAGGAGGAAATGCCTGATGGAGCTGCTGTTGGACATTTGCTGATCCTTGGCATGTGGACCTGTTCATGGAGAAAAAGACAGTGTAGAGATAGAGGAGACACCCGTAAGCAAAATCAAAGCAATTTCCCATACGCTGTCCCCTGTAAGTGACACAGACCTCCTTTTGTGTTCAAGTGTTCTGCAGTTTTCTTTTTAAGCTCCCTCCATGTCTGTCTTGGTATTCTTGGATATCATAAGCCCTCAGCATTTTTGCTGCCCCCCGGGAGAATAGAGTGATTTCTCTGAGACAAAGTGATGAGTGGAGACTAAGGGGAGGTGTTCTTTCATTCTGATCTGTTCAGATTTTGTCAGGGGTTTAAACTTTAGCAGGTGGAGGGTGATCAACTTCCCATGTTTATTCCCAAGAATGCCTTAGGTACTGCTGAGAGCAGATGGATCCACCACAGCCCAGCTCCACATTTGTGGCCAAGGGCTCTCTTTGCTCATTTCACCAACCCAGCAGCATTTTCAGTGTAACAACACCGCTGCCTTTCCCCACCAATCTTATATCTCAGAGATACTCCAGGACAGGTTTGCGCCCTGGATTGAAGCTCCCAGCTTGGACTGAAATCTCAGGGACACTTCCAAGTGTCCTTATGATGGTATTGGATGAAGGGAGATGCAGCTCCTTCCCTGGCTGCACTGACAGCATTGCCCAGAGCCGGGCACTGGGGACAGCGTCACCCTGAGCCAGCGGTGCCCCCTGCCAGAGCCCCCAGGGCCGGGCAGATGCTCCCAGCCCTGTGCTCTGCAGAGGGAACTGGGCCTGGGGCTGCAGAGCTGCCCCACGGCTCGGCTGCAGCTCTGCCTGCACAGGAGGGGCTGCACGCCTTGGAGCCCCGGCCCTGAGGGCAAAGGCTTGGCTGGGGCACAGGAGGGAGGGGGCTTGTTCAGAGGGAGGGGCTGCACTGGAGGGGATCCTGTGGGCATCTCTAAACTCTCCCTGCCACAGCATTGCTGGGTTTTGTTTTCTTTCATTCCCTGATCTTCTGTCTGGTTCCCGCAGATTTCCCTGCTGCAGGTGTTTCCCTGTGCCTGATCTCTCTGTGCCAGCACTCACAGACCCCAAAAAATCTCTGTGCACTCTCCTTGGTCCTACAGAACCCTGCCTGTTTGCAGGGCACTGGATGGGGCAGGTTCTGTTTGCAGCTTGGAGAAAGGACAGCTCAGACTGAGCCTGATGGGTCATGCAAAGGTGATACTGGTGCTGTCCATGGGCAGAGGAGTGGCTGAAAGTACATTAGGAATCTCCTGTGAACCTATTGATCACTAAAAGTAACAGTTCAGATTTCTCAGGTACTTGTCAAAATTCATAATCATCCTTTAATATTTATACCCCCTCCCCGTCATCCTCCAATAGTAGGAAACTGAATACAGTCTTAGGAATTTTCCTCATTTTTATCAAAATCCTTGTCTTGGAAATATTCTGTGACTGATCAGAACCCCTCAGTACATCAGAGCTTCATGAGCATTTCACCTCCCCTGCACCAGAAATACCCAGAGTTGTACTCACAGAGTCTATAGGCATTGGGATGTTCCAGCTTTAGGAGATGGCTCCAGGAGCTGCAGCTGCATTGTCCTGCAGCCAGAGGTTCCTGTGCCAAGGGCTGGCAGTGATTCTGCCCCAGGCACTTCTCAGCACCTTCCCAGCCCTGACTGATTGAAGCTCTCTGTGCCTCTGTGCTGTGCCTGGGCTGGCTGCAGGCAGTGTCCCAGCCCTGCTGGGCTGGCAGAAGAGCTGCTCATCAGGAGAAATGTGCTTTTGAAGCTCTTCTTGGTTACCAGGAGCTGCATCTGTACCAGGAGCCCAGCTCAGCTCAGCAGCACAGATACAGGACTAGGACTGTAATGAGCCTCTGGGGCTTTGTGCTCAGGCCCTGAACATCAGTCCCTGAGAAGGAGCTGAAGAAACCTCTCCAGAACTCCAAGTCAGAATCCAACTCCAAAGTTTCTTGGACTTGTAATGGGTCCCACTGAGGGACACGACAGGGAAAGTGTCCCCAGACCCCAGGCAGAGCAGAGAACTGGAGGCAGTGATGACAGGTGGGGACAAAGAGAAGCCAAGTCTTGGTGCCCTGGGGCACAGCAGGGTCTGTACCACCAAGGCCTGGGAGGAGACACCTTGTCCTGAGGCCCTGGGGCCTCCTGGCACAGCCCCAGCCAGGCTGGGCACTGTCAGCCCCTTGTCCTGCCCTCAGCATCCCCCCCTAGCCCACATCCCAGTGGCCTCAAGGATCTGCTGGAAGGAGTCCCTGGGGAGCCTTGCTCAGGAATGGGGACTCCTGAATGCTCCCTGCAGGGATTGCAGGTTTTTCAAAGGACTTTGGGTTTGGCTTTTGCCTTGGAGTCTCTGAGAGCTTTGTGCAATGATGGCCTCCAATTATCTGCTGTAATTAGTCCCTGGAGAGGCTTTGTCAGTAACAACACTCAGTGGGGCTCATTAATGCTTCAAGGTACTTCAGTTCTTTTAAGGTACTTGGTGTTTCTGTTTTGATACAGACTCTGTGAGAGGTTTGTGCAATCATGACCCCAATTATCTACTTTAACAAGTCCCTTGGGAGCTTTGTACTGACACTCAGTGGGGGCTCATTAATACTTTGAGATACTCAAGGTTTTTAAGGTACTTTGGAATTTCCTTTCCACGCTGAGTCTCTGAGAGGTTTTTGTGCCATTCTGGCCTTCAATTCTGTCCTCCAAGGAGTCCATGAGGAGCCTGTGTTGGGGATGGACCTCAGTGGGAGCCATGAATGCCTTGAGACACTTTGCGGTTTTCTTCTGACTTTGACTCCTGGAAAGGTTTGTGCAATCTCCTCTCAGGCCCTAAGGTTCAAGGGCTCAGCTCCAAATGCACAGTGAGGCGCATGAGGATCAAGCAAATCCTGACAAACCATGGCTCTGCCTTGATTTCCCTCTGCTCTCATGGAGCTCATCAGGAAGCTGTCTGTAGTGGTTTTTGTTCACTAATTTGAGATTTCTTGGAGAATACAGCAATGATTGTGATGGGTTCAGTGTTGGCTATATACCAGTACACTCACTAGATTATACGTACTTATTTCCTGCTGTGAGGTAGGATTAGGAGAAAGGCAAAGTAGCCTCAAAACTTTAAAAGGGTATAAAGAAAAGTTTATTACCAGTAACTAGAAGAAAGAGTAATATGAATGCAAAAAAATCTTTTGGAACACTTCTCCTCTCCCTGCAAGCTTTTCTTTCTTACTGACAATGAAAGAGACAAAACCTAAAATTTTCAGTCACTTTGCCACCTCTAGAATAGTTTTTCTTCAATTCACGTAGGGAAAGGAGTCTCTCTTCCGTGCTATGGAAGCTTTACAAGAAAACATATTTCTCGTGGCTCTCAATTCCCATGAACATCAGCCTCCCAGAAAATCTGCAATCATGAAGTCCCTCCCATTTTTTCACATCTTTTGCCACATCTGTGTTTATGGGCATGTTAGTTTATGGGGTATTAGTTTAAAGATGAGCTGCTTAGGAACAAAGGTTCTCTTCATCTATTTCTGAAATCATCTTCATATCTACAAACAGAGGTCTTCTTCTCTTCATGAGGCACAGGGTCTCATCACTAGTCTCTCTTTCTCTGTTCAAATTTCTCATGGGATCATAGCTACTTCAAGGTTTGCTTACTTTAGCATGGAGGTTTTTGCTGAACAAGTCATCTTCCCATGCTTTTCAATGCCTTATAGGGAAAAAGAGAGTCTGATGTATCAATTACATCCTTCTCCATTGCTTTACAAGAGGATTTCAGCTCCAAGATCAAGACATCTCCTCATCCCTCCTATCTGGGACTCAGCTTCCACTTCACTGACCTCCATGTCTTTGTGCTGCTCATGTATGTATCTGCACTTTGTCCTTTTCTCTCCCTCGAGGGAGGATGGAAGCACTGAAAGAGTTCATATCTCACCCGGGGCCTGCAGATGGTTCTGTGACCCCAGCCGGGCTCGGTGCTTGTGGCCGGAGCTGTTTTATGATGGAGGTTTCTGCAGCAGCTGCGCTGGGGCTGTGTCAGGATGGGCCGCGCTGGGGCAGGGCCAGGATCTCAGCAGCCAGGCCAGAACTCAGCAGCAGCATGGCCGGGGCCGACGGCTTCTCCTCCCCCTGCCTGGGGCTTGCGGCTGAACCCCAACGGTGGCAGAATCTTGGCCGAGCCGGCCCGGCCCGGGGCTGCTCCTGGGGCCCGGTGGATCATGGCTCAGCCCGGGCTGGCGGCGGGGCAGGGCTCAGCAGAGCCCAGATGGTCACAACTGCAGCCATGGCCCGGCCGGGCCTCGGCCCCGCGGCCTCCCCTGCCCTGCCCAGCAGCCGATGGGGCCTGGCGGGGTCCCTGGGAATGGGCCCGGCCCCACGGCAGGAGCCGCCCGGCCCGGCCTAGCTGAGATGGGGGCCGGGTCGGCCTTGTTACCTCTTTGCCAGCCAGAAGGGAAAGAGACCTTCTGTCCTGGTTTGAAAAGCAAGTGAGTTTTTTGGGATGCTGTAGTTAAACCAATAGGTGCCCAGATTTGAATATTGGCACGTGGTGTGGCCACTGAGGACATGGATACGCCTCTGAGAACACAGGGGGTTAAAAGCAGAGAACTGCCAAGAAAACTTTCTTTTGGTTCTGGTGGGTGAAAGAAACCTATGTTGTTAGCTTTTTCTGCTATTTGAAATATTCCTGATTGTTGGATCCAAATTATTCCTAATTGCTGTAAGTTTCTTGTTCACTGCATGTATTATTTTGCTATGATGTTTCATCATACTTATAAAAAAAGACATGCATCTCATTCTTAAAAAACAAAAAAGAAGAGGAATGAACACCTTATGAACATTCAAGTAATGCAATATGTACATGAGAAATTTGGACAACTAATCATTTTGAATAATGCAATATTTACATGAGAAATTTGGAAAAAAGATCATCACATCTAAATCCCAATAGGCTCTATCACAGTGAAGCCTAATTAATTCATTAACTTCAGGAGAAGATGTGCCTGTGTTTTATCATCAGCAGTTCAAAGCAGTCACCTGTTCATTCCATCAGACACTGATCAGTTCTGAAAAAATGAGGCCCAGTGAAAGGAGAAATAACCCCATCACCTTGCAGCCTTTGTGGCCAGAGCAGGAGCAGAAGGAGCACTGCCAAGACATGGCTGTGGCTGGAAACTGACAGAGGCAATTTGCCAACAAAAGCCTCATGGCATCCTCATGGTACAGTGCTCCTACGAACCTTCTGCAGTTATTCCCTGTTCCAGTGCCCAGGAGGACATTCAGTGATGTCAAAGATCAGCATTTCCAGCTCACAGACTTTCTCATCCTTCTCAACTAATTGGAAACAATGGTCATTTCTTTTCATTTCCCTAAGAGACATTGGACATTTTTCTTTTGTTTTCTCATGCTGCAAAACCCTGTGTCAATGACTTGATAGAATTTGGTAAGTTTTGTTGATTGTAATTGGTCATTTATCTATCTTATCCCATATCTAATAGATAACCAGTGACAACTGTGATGAGATAATACCCTCACAAGAGTGAGCTGTTTCAACATCAGAACATAGGAGCCTTTTTTAAATGAACGAAAAGGGGGAGATGTCATAGACCAGTAAAATAATGATAAAAGAAAGGCCTTTTGAAATCAGGCCTTCTTCTGCCATATTAATAGCTGGCCTGTCATCTCTTCTGAGTGCAGCTAAGCAGTTACAAGTTCCCATGTGAAGCTATTTGGAGAATGAGACTTTGTGAACAATCTATTCTGAGGGTGAAAAACTGCAAAAATGCACCTGCAACAACAAGGGATTAGTCCCATGAGACTTGGTGAAGAGAACAGGTAAACAATACAATAGAGAGATTTGATGCACAAGTAAAATCTAATTTATTAACCAATAACAGAAGAACTGCTAGGAAATCTATGAACTAACTAATGTTGCACACGAGGTCTGTCAAACTGTGTAAAACGAATTTTGTGAATAAAGAGTAAAGAGTTCTCCAGCTCAGCTGGGTCTTCTGGGATTGCAGTTCCCCCCTTCTTTAGGGCTTTGCTTTCGCACTTCTTAGGGCTTTGGTTTCGCTCTTCTCTGGAGATTTGGGTTCCTTCTTCTTTAGGGCTTTGGTTTCCTTCTTTTCTGGCGCTCTGGTTTCCTTCTCTGGGATTTTGGTTTCCTTCCTCTCTGGGAATTTGGTTTCCTTCTTTTCTGGGATTTTGCTTTCCTTCTTCTCTGGGATTCTGCTTTCCTTCCTCTGTGATGCTTTCGCATGGGCTTCTTTCTTCTCCCGGGTCTTGGTTTTCCCCTTTGCTGGTTTTGGAGCTTGCTTCCCAACAGAGACACTCTTCTTTTCCTTCTTCTGCCTCTCTTCCTCCTTCCACCTCCCTTGCTCCTGTAAGGCTTTTGCCTCCTCCTCGACCTTTTGAGCTGGCTCCTTCAGCTCCCTTCTGCAGACAAAACAGAAAACATGGCTGCGAGTCCCACCAGAAACTTGGGCTCCCTAGTCCTGGCTGGCCCTGCACTTCATTCCTTGACCCTGAGGCCATTTCCGTGAATTCTCCTCAACCCACAGAGGTTGGGAACATCCCAAGTGAGGGCATGGGTGGAAGGGGACCTCCAGGACCAGCCAAACCTGAGCTTTGTCATCATAAGGTGTTGACTGTGCCAGCTCCCTCTGAAGGCACAGCCAGACCCCTCCAGCCCCTGCCAAAGGCTGATCCAGCAGCTCTCTGCGCTGGTGCCTGGAAACGCCCTTTGTCTCTTGGCTTCCTAGTTTAAAGCAGAGCACAGATTGCTGACATCTGCTTAGCTCTCCTACAGTTCTTACTCAGCTCATTCAGCTCCCTTCTCCCTGGGCATAGCTGAAGCATGATTTTAAAGAGTTCAGATTTCAGCTGAGGGTTAGAAGCAATTCCCATTGATCAGGATGTAGGTTAGATAGGCAGACCATAGGTTAATGATTATGAGATGCTTAAGCTGGAGCTGATTGTGCTATTGTTTACCATTAGGAGCTTCTTTCTAGAAGGAAGTGGAGGAAGTGAACTGTTATAAGAACATCTTGAAACCAGGAGAACAATGGTTAGCACCTGGGCTTGATGTCAATCAATCACTAAGTTGGGGACCTTGGATAGTGCCAGAGGGTCACAGAGATCTGATGAAGATATTCCTGACTTCATCCCTTAAGACCACTGACCCAATTCGAGACCATTGACCCAATTCAAGGGAAGAATTGCACAGGAGTGAAGGACCAATGACCTCATTTGAATACAGAGCAGGGATGGGAGGTGCTGGGGTTGTGCAGATGTATTGTATGTAAGATCTTGGGAAATAAGGAGAGGGCAAAGAACCTTGGACAGCGTGGTCATGCCTTTTAGGGACGGCTCTGGTGCCGCCCGCCGGTGTTATTAAACATCCCACTGTCTAACTTTAATTAGTTAGAGTCTCTGTCCGTGATCTTCGGTTTTAATGACTCCTAGCCTGCTCCTTCATGAGAACAATCCTATCAGTCAGAAAGCAAAGGCTGCAGGAACCCCTCTCCTGCAAGACAGGCTCATGTCAGGCAGATTTCCTGCTGGAACCCAGCTGGGACCAAGCAAACCAGTGCTGGCTGCCATGGAAACCATTGGAAGCAGCCTCATCCATCTCCTCCCCATGAAACCAACTTCACTCTGGCCTGAAGAAGTCCTGCTGCACAGGCTTGCTTTAAGCAGCCTCCACTCCCAGCTCCACACTTGTGCCTGTGTGTCCTGAGCTGGGCTGCCTTGCTGGAGCTGAGCTTCTCCTGTGCTTGCCTACGGCTGCAGCTGCAGGGGAGCCCAAAGGACAGGAGCTTTTCTGGCTGCTGCGCCACCATAAGGAGAACCCTGGCAGATCAGCAGTGCAAGGACTTCATCTGTGGCAGGAGCAGGACCCAAAACAAGGTTTGCTCTGTGCCCCACGCCTGCCCATACCACAGTCCCACTGCTCTGGTGAAGAAGGCAGATGATGAAGAAGATGCCACTCAACACCATGGACTTCAAGACACCTCTAGAGGTGGTGCCAAGGCAAGCCCAGAGCCCAGCTCCCCACAGACAGCAGCTAAGCCAGGAGGGCTCGGCACTCAAATAGAGAAGAAGATGTTCTGTCTCAACAGAAGAAGGTCCTTCCTCTCTTGGCAGCCAGGGAGCTCAGAGTGGCCATCCCTGTGTTGCTGCTGGCCTTTGCTCTTCAGCTCCTCTGAGCTCAGAGGCCTTGGAGCAGGGAAGCCCTGCAGGGACAATAACCCATGGCAGAGCAGGAACCCATGGAAGGCTGACTCACCTGTCCCTGAGAGGGGCCTGTGAGCCACAGTTGATCTCCTGGGGGCTCAGGGAGGAGCTGACACGTGAGGCCTCCCTGGGCACCAGCACCTCGGAGGTGGAGCCTCCCTCCATGTGGCACAGCTCCGGGACATTGCAGGTGATGTTGAGCTGGCCAGAGAAGGTGGAGGAGACCTGCTGGCTCTCTCCTGGCTGCAGCACACCTGGCAGTGGCAGGATACTGAAAGCCTGGACGGAAGACAGGAGAGATTGTGGTGTTGAGCATGGAAATGGAGGCAGAAGAGCATCTTGGAGCAAACTGCTGCTGTAGCCAGAGGGGCTTATTCCCCAAACACTGCAAGAATCACCCTCACCTCATCCTGCAACCATGCCACTGACCAGTGCAGGGACCATGGGGAAAATCTTCTCCCACACTCATGGGTCAATGCATTAATTAGTACATGACATGAAAGTGAACTGGGATGGCTCCTGGCAGTAGAAATTCTCTCTGATGCCGAACTTGCCTTTAAAAAGTTTCAAAACTTCCTGCTTTTAGAAAAGGAGGAGACTCAGAGTGAGAGCTCTTGGAGCTGAGGGAAGGAGTCCAGCCCAGCTCATCTGACTCCTGAGGCTCTTCCCCCCCCCTCTGATTTAAATGCTTCTTTCTAAAGGTGCTACAGCAAAAGCTCCTGCAAAAATTTCCTATGGAGCACCTGAGGAGTTCCAGGGGGAGCAGTGCCCTCCACAGGTGCCGCACAGCGTCCTTGGACATCCCTGCACGGCCTCTCCAACAAGCAGCTGCTCCGGCAGCACTTTGTGATGGGCCTGCAGGGATGGGAGGCCCCTCTGTGGCCAATGCTGAGGGCCCCCAGTGGCACTGGCAGCTCCAGCCCTGCTTGCCACACTGACAATGGGCACGGGAGACAGATTCCCTCTTGCCTTCTCCGCTCTCAGGGCAGTGTGCGCCACGTCCAGGGAGCACCTGAATCCCTCCAAGCCTCGAGGGAGGTGAGGGTGCTCAGCAGTTGGTGCTGGCACCCAAAAAACAAGCCATTTTCTATGCTGGGAGGAAGAGACAGCCCCTCTGCAAAGTCTCCCTTTGTCAGACAGCTCCAGGGCCAGCAGTGCAATAGCAGCTCTGGATGAAAGCAGAGCCCTGCAAACAGGGAGTCTGGCTGCCTTGGGAAGAGGCTCCATGGAGATCAGGATCACCCCAGCTTGCTCTGGGAGGGAAGCTGGAGGTGTTACCATTATAATGCAGAGAAAAGCCTCATCTTACATTGGGAAGGAAACAAGGCAAAAAATCCCATACTCAGCACAGGCCTGTAGGATCTGAGTCAGCTTCTCCAAGGAAAACTCTCCTATTTCTCCCTCCCCCTCAGCCCATGTCCAGCCACTGGCCCTGCTTCCCAGCCCACTGTCAGGGCACAGCAATGCAGGGCAGCAAAAAGGGAGCTCAGCATGAGCAGGACTTGGTGCTGGCAGGCTGGGGAGGCAAAGCAAGCAGTAGGTGCACAAGAAAATCCACCTCTGCTCCTGAAGATTGGCTAAAATCCTGCACTTCTTTCAGGGCTCTGGCTGCCTCCTCCTGTCCAGTCCTGAAGTGCCTCCATCGAGTTGCTGCACAATCCAGACTGGTTCTCCTCTCCTTCGGTGGCTGGGGTTTGAATTTAGGTGGGTGGAGCTCATCTCTGGAAAATAAATAACTATGAACAGGGACCTGCAGTGGGAAGGAGGGAGGGAGGGACACCTGCACGAGCAGCTCCCGGCCAGGATGCAGCCCCTGGCTGAGTGCTCGCACGTTGAACTGAGAAATGGTTTGATCCAGCCCTTCCCAATCCAGGCTGGGGCAGGTCTGTTCTAAAGGCAGCCCAGGGGTGACACTGAGGTGCTGCAGCAGCTGCAACTGCTTGCATTGAGCAACTACAGAGGACAGGCATGAACACCTGGTGGGGATGCAAAAAGCACAGTGGGAGAGGAAAAGACAGAGAAGGCAGCAAAAAGGTGAGATTTGAGACACCGAGGGGCAGACCCAGCCAGTGCCCAGCCAGCACAGCCCCCCCAGTGCCCAAGGCCAGAAACTCGGCAGCTCCACCTGGGATTTATCAGGAATGCTCCCCTGACACCGCTGGGGGGTTGGTTGACATTTTCCAACACTCCCAGGTGACTCAGGTCGCATTCCCCATCCATCCATCCTTCCATCCATACATACACAGGCTGTGGTGCGGGGACCCTGCCAAGCTCTGCCAGCCTTGGGCTTGGGGAGATTTCTGCCAGCCGTCCTGAGCTCCGTAATTGTGCTCTCTGTTCCAGGAAGCAAGCAAGAAAGATTTTAAAAAACCCAAAACAAACCACAACAGAGAAACCTAAAAAACCTTCAACAGCTCAACCCGGCTCAAGTTATTTCTTTAGGGACAGCTACCACTCTCCAGCTGAAATGCTGGGCTTTTGGGGAAAAAGAAAATTACATGTTCACCTCCAAATTGAAAAGGATTAAGGTAAGAGAACCTTTCAAACTAAAAATTATTGGCCCAAAGCTTTAATCTTTGCAAAAAATCTCTAGGTAAGACCAGCCTGACAGTTAAACAACTGGTTCTTCTGGTGGGGAGAAACCCTCCTCTTTAAGAGAAGCAGCCTGATAGTTAAAAGCAACTGTTTGGTCAAACTTCAGGCTCCCTGGCACAGCCTGCATTGCCTTTCCTTCCTGTTCACTGATTTACAGGCAGTGTCACAATGGCCCAGGTTCAGAGGTTTGGTGCCATCCAAGGAATTTGGCATTGCCATTTCCATATGTTTTAATCGAAGTTTCAATCCTTTCAACCAGTCTTCAAATGCCAGCTTTCCTTTCTTTTACAGAAAGCTCAAGGTTCCTAGAAGACTTTTGACATCCTCTTTTGTGCTCAGAGAGATGACATTTTCAAACAGATGTTTCCAAAGTTAACAGCATTTGAAAGAATAATGAACTCAAATGCCCCTGGATTCCAGCTTCGCCCAACTCCATTCTGTGTCAGACACTGAGATTCCCACCTCTAAGGCAGGAGCTGTTTGTGCCCCCATCCCTCCTGTCCTTCTCCCCAGCAGCTTGTGCCTGTTTTCCCCTGCACAATCCCTGTCCCTGTGCACCCTGCCAGGAGCAGCTGCACACAGGCTCACATCTCCCCTTGCCCTCACCAGGGGGTTTCTCTCATCCCCGAACACGCCGATGAGAACGTTGGTGCGATGAGTGCCCAGGGCCTGCACTTCCACCACAACTGGGATCTCTGCTGTGCTCTGGGGCTGCACAATCCCACAGGGCTTGGGGCTGGAGTAGAGCACAGCAGAGTCCTCCTTGCGTTTCTGGAAGGGACACAATGAAACGCAGATTCAGAGGGACCTCTCAAGAAACTTTAGGCTCCTTAACATCCACCACAACAGCAACTTACACACACCTTTAAAACTCCCCAGGACAAAGGTCAAAGGCACAAACAAGATGCAAGAATTGTAGGTTTACCGCTCCCAGGGCATCCTGCAAGGAGGCTGCCAGCACAGGCACTGGTGTCTGTGGGTGCAGCAGCTTTTCACAACCCTCTAAGATCTCCCACAGGAAAACACCCCGAGGACTGGAACATCAACTGTTTCCTCAGGAGCTTAAACTGCCTCCTAAAGTTTACAGTAGGGTAGGATCCTGTTCTCAGCAGATCTTTAGGACTGATTAGAAACCAGCAAGGTCTTATCCAAACCCTTTTTTCCCCCAATAATCTCCTCAGGAATATTTGATAGGAGGAGGTGGATGTGATGCCAAACCTGGGGAATAAGCCCGTAGCAGCCAGGAAGGTGGCTGGGATTCCTAATGAGGATCTTCCTCTCATAGGGCACCTTCAGGTGGCACTCATCACACAGCAGCACTTGGGGGGACACTTGGAGCTCAGGAACGAGACATCTGGGCAAAGAGATGACCCCAGAACAATCAGAGATACTGAGAGAATGGAGAATGCCTACCCCCAAAGATTGTGAAATGGAGCAGAACACATTGGTCACTGTCAAATGCACATTGAAGAGCCCTACAGGGATAAATTGCCTTCTACCTCTTCCCACTCCAACATGTCTTGCCAAGGAGGGGCAAACCCTGAGAGGCAGCACCCAGAGGCTGCCAAGTGCCCCATGCAGAGCACTTTGCCCCACAGCTGCCTCAGCCCCTCCTTTACACAAGAAGGCTTGCAAGGACTCCTGGAAGAGTCCCAGTGACCCACGAGCTCTGGGGGAGCCTTGCCAACAAGGATCAGTGCTCCCTAAGGCTCAAGGAACACACAGCTCCAGGGTCTCAGTAAAAATGACTCCCTTCTCTGCCATGGTGCTGTTGCCCTGCCTGAGAACTCAGCTCTTTGCCCCAGCCCTGGAGGGCACGAGACAGCAGCTGCCCCACAGAGGGGCTGATCAGCCCCTGCCAGGCCCTGCAGCTCCCTGGCTCCTTCACTGCACAGCTCCAGGCACTGCCTGGCCCCAGCTCCACCTGCTGTACACAATGGCAGCCCAGGCACTGCCTGGATGGCTCTGCCTGGCACAGGGAACAGCACCAGGGAGCTGCATCCCTCTGGGCATCACACTGACACCCACAGCAGCACAGCAGCATGGAATTCTGCTGCAGCAACAATGACTTTTGGTCTCAACTCTGACAACATTAAAGCTCAAAATGGGAAGCAGAGGGAAGGACAAAAACTGGAGCTGACCTGCCACATCAAGGGCTGCTTTCCCCTTGTCAGACCTTGCCCTCCCCACTCTTGCTGGGAGCCACTTCCCCCCTGCCATGTGCCCTCATGGACAGAGCCAGAGCCTGACTCTCAGCAGCTGCTTGCTGTGGCCCAAACCAGTGCACGGTGCTCACAACCAGCACAACCCCACCTCTTGCAGCCAGGAGGAGAGGAGGCCCTCAGGAAATTTGTTCCACCTCAAGCACCAAAAACCAGGCCAATCAATGATATCATTCCTGGTGCCTTTAGAAGAGGGCCCAGGACCATGCTGAGCTGTGAGCAAACGTGCTTTTCACCACGGGCTGCTGCCCAAGCACTGCTGTTCTCGTGTCCAGCTGGCACCACATGAGGGCATTCAGCAGCACTTCTCCTTGGCAGCTGCAGCCAGCACAGCCTGGGCAAGGCAGTGCCTGCGGGAGGCCAGGCAAGGGCTGGTACCTGGCTGTGATGATCAGGGCTGCCACTCCCTTGCCAATACCCTCCAGGTCCACCAGCAATCTCCGGTAGAACTCCATCACCGTGTTGGAGCACAGGGTCACCTGGTGGAAGAGAAGAACAGTCAATTCTTCCTTCCAAAAGCTCATTACCCACGGGTGATATCCTCCAGTTCCTGAGGGAGGATTTGCCCTTCATTCTTCTGCTGCTCCATGTGTAGAGCACAGTCTCAGAGTAACAAAAGCCTTCTGGCAATACCAGATTTGTTAAACACACCTTGCTATCAGGGCACAGGTCAGCTACATTAAAACATTAGACTACAGCTCCATGCACCACTGCATTCAAATTAAGGGGCCAATTGCTCATCTGACTACAAAGACATCCATGCAGAGGAAATCTGACTTGACCACAATGAGTTCAGCTTTGCAGCAGGAGGCTGAGGGCAAAGTGTGACCCAGCAGGTGCTGGGCAGTTCATGGCTGCCCTGGGACCCTGAGCCCAGGCTGGCTCTGAGAACTCCAGCCCCAAGCCAGGAGTGGGGAACTGTGCTGGGGTGGGCATTGACCAGAGGCAGAATCCTCAGAACTGCCCCAGGGTGAGCATTGACCACAGGCAGAACCCTCAGAGCCTCTTGCTCAACACCGCAAGAGACAAGCCACCAACGGGACCAGGCAGAGAAGAAAGGAGAAGGATCTCTGTCTTGAAGTTCCACAAGGAAGGGTTTATTCCAAGCAAAAGGATCAGAGCCAAAAGAGCCCTGGACACTCCGGTGCAAGGAATTTTGTACAGACACAAAGCAGGGGGTGGATACAAACAGCAAACCAAAAGAGAATCCTCAGCAGAGCACTGAGGGGATTACATCAAGTGTCTGGGGCCACTTTGGATAGGAGGGTGGGGAGGATGGCTCACATGGGCCAATGGGGCCTCCAGGAATAGGGGAATTCCAAAGGGGTGTTGCAGACAGGGATTGGCTCCAGGTTAAATTGGCAAAGAAGGTTGGGGAACAAAAGGGGCTGGGTTTGACAGGAAGGAAGAGAGCTGGAACAAGGGGCAGGGAATGGCATGAGGGACAGCTTTGTGGGAGGGTAAAACCCAGGGGTAAACCAACTCGGGGAGAACACGGGGTACAACAGAACAAACCACTTAACAAGGAATCAATACAATAAATTTGAACCGCTACACATGGCTGCAGATTTTTTGTCTCCACTGGAGCTTCCTGCAGTGAACACAAATCATTCTGCTCCCCAGGAGGAGGGAAAAGAAACCAAGAAGAAAAGCTCACTGCTTTATACAATGACATCTCTCTAACAGCCACTTTCTGCCCTCATCCTTGCTCTGCCCCGTTGCAATCAAATCAGTCGCTCTCAAAAACACAAGAATGGCTTCAGGCCTTGGCCATAAGGTCTGTGAACTCAGGCATATGATTTTGGAAAGCAAACAGTGCTCCCTGAGGAACATCCCGAGTAAGCCAGCTAGCAGAGGCCCCCAGCAGTGCAGATCTCTCAGTGCCAGGATGCTCCAAGCTGGCACCAGAGCTAAAGCCCTCCCACCCTGCAGTGCAGCTCCAGCCCTGGTGCTGCAGCGGCTGTGGCTGGGCTCTTGCCGTACCTCGATGTCCTGGTGTCCCTGGGGGAGGATGGTGCCTTGGCTGGGATTCAGGGTGAACTCCTTGGGCTCCACATGGAAATGGATTCCCTTCCTCCAGGCCGGGTCGGTGTCCCTGCGGATCTGATCCACGCTGTCCACAGCCGGCTGCGTGCCATCGTCCGACATGCGGAGCTGGAACGCCAGGGGCACCGCGGAGCTGTTGGTGAGGCGGCAGCGCTGCGTGTAGGGAAAGCCTGGACAAGGACACAAATATCCATTTAGGCACCCAGCAGGGCATGATCCTGGGGGCAAGATCCTGGCAGGATCAAAGTGGGATTGGAGCTGAGCTCTTTATTATCTGAACTACAGCTCACCTAGAAGCTGCGTGAGGAATTAATCGTCACTTAGTTCCCTTCGACACAGATTCCAGACTGCAGCCTTGAAAATGCCCACTCCTAGCCCTGCTGAACACTGCAAGCTTCTCTCTTTGGGATGGGGACCAGCTCCCTCACCTGCCCCAAACCAGCACCAGTTCTCTCTCAGTGATGAGTGTGCACCCAGACCCAGCATTTACTCTGAGAATTCAAGCTGTCCAATTCCCTGCTCAGCCTGCCAACACTCCCACCTTTTTCAAGACATATAAACAGTGAGTTGTCAGTGAGAAGAAGCTACAGCGAAAGAAAATGAGGATGGAATCAGGAACTAGAACGTGATGCAAAGCACCCTAATGCAGCTTCTCTCTGCAGTACCCTTAAGGCATCTCTTGCTTTGGGCCAAACAGACTGAGCACGTGACAGCTCAGAGCCCACTCAACTGGGGGCACAGACAAGCCTTGCTTTGAGATTAGCAATTAGGAACCAGGTCCCACCTCAGCCCACAAACAGGGACATCACAGCCATGCTGCTCACTGAGAGTGCTGCCTGCAAGAGTTTACCCCACCTTGGCTCTGAGATTTGCTTTCCATCCTGCAAAGCCAGAGATACAGCCACTCATGGTGGGGATGTCCTGCAGAGCGCGCAGAGCAGCCACAGCCTGCTCTGCACTGCACATCTGGCTGGGCTGGCCAGCTCTGTGGGGAGGAGACTTCTCCCCAGGCCTGCTCACCAAGAGCATCTGGGACACAGATGGGGAGAAAAAACAACTGCAGCTGCAGCCCAGAGCTTCTCTGTGCCCATCCAAGTGACCACTGCCAGCTCCAGCAGGGACTCCAGCAGGGAGGCAAGAGAGGCACAAAAAGGACAAACCCAGATGTCAAAACCTCCAATGAGACTGAGGCCAGCACATGCAGACAACAGTCAACAGTTACAAAGAAGCAAAGATACAACAGCTGCCTTCAGCCAAAGAGCCCTTAGGAATGAAATTGGATTCAGCAGGATCTGAATCTCCTGCTTCAGACCCATATTTCCATCTCTTGCCTTTCGTGTTTCATTCCTTCCAAAGGCAACTTGACAAGCGCCTCCATGGTGATGCAGGCTGGGGAAGAAGCAGCTCAAAAAAGACAATGAGTTTCCTTCAGAAGTTCATGAACTTCATTGTTCTGGGTTTAGGCTTGGCCGTGAATGTTGCCCTTGGTCTGGGAAGGGGGATAGCGGTTCTGGGGGATTCTGGGGGGTTTGGCCCTGGGCTGGGCTTTTCCCTTGGGGTTTTTTGGCAGTTGTGGCGTGATGCCGTGGGCGGCTGTGCAGTGGGAGCTGAGGCTGGGCAGGGAGCGGAGCTTCCCTTCCTCCCGCTCGGGGGTCGCAGCTCGGCCGCTGCTGCTGCGGGAGGTTTGTGCTTGGCCCGGGGCTGCCCTGGCTGCAGCTCAGCGCTGGCACCGACCCTGCCTGCCTGCCCCGCAGCTACTGCTGCTGCTGGGCACTGCCCACATCCCCCTGCCCTCTGGGGCTGTGCAAAAGGAGCATTTCCTCCTTCCCTTCCCTTCCTGCACCGGCTGGGGGGGGATCACTGCCCTGCCAGAGCCCACAGCTCCTCCTGCTGTGACCACAACTCCACCAAAGGGGAAAAACAGGACTTGGCATCTGGGAGATGTCTGTTCTTGTCTTGTCTGTGCTCTCCTGAGATAGTCTAGCAAAGAACTGTTATTCCTTTTCCCACAGTTTTGCCTGGGAGCCCTGTCATTTCAAAGGGATAATCATTTGGGGGGAGGGGCTCATCTTTCCATTGCAGCAAGATTCCCACCTTCCTTGGCAGACATCTGTCTTTTAAAGCAGCACAGAGACACCAGAAAATACTGCCTTTCTATTCCTTGCTTCCATTGGATCTCACAATGGCAAAATGCCCCCTGAGGCAGCAGCAGCAGCAGCAGCCCTGCAGTTCACAGCCTGAAGAGGCTGCTGGGGCAGAGCAGGAGTGAGGGATGCTTTTCTGTTGGAAGGCACACATCCCTGAGGCTGTGTCCCAGCCCAGGGAACACTCACCAAAGGAGATGTCCCCGAAGTCGAGCTCAGCCAGGTCGAAGTGTAAACTCGGTGCAGTGACGCTGCCCCTGGAGGCCGAGGACAGAGCAGGCAATGGCTCGGTTAAAGGCACAAGACTCTGTGCTTTGATGCTCAGGGACAGCTCATGGGAAATGTGCTTCTGCCCAGCAGCTGCTGGGCTTTGTGCCCTTCTACAGCCCCAGTGAGGAAACAAAAGTTCCTGGCCTTGGTGCTTTGTTGCTGGTCAATCTGTCACTTCAAATCTGTTCTGGGGACTTTGCTGATGAATGCATCACACACAGAAACAAAGAGAACATCTGCCAAGCTGAACTTTGTTCATGTCAGTAGTAACAGCTGATGAACTCGCTTCAGGTTCTGCTCATTAAGGACCTCTTGCTGTAATTATGGGCTGACCTGTTCCCATTGCCACTGGTGAGAACATCACTGCTGGCTGATGGAGAAGCCTTGGGCCAGCAATGTTCATGTGCTGGACGTGAGACTTTGGAGGCAGGGGAGGAAAGACAAGGCCCCAGCAGCCCCAGAGCCGCCAGATCAGTGCTCGTGCTCCTGCATCTGCCCCGGGGCTGATGCCAGCACGGCTGCAGCTCTGCTGGGGCTGGGGGGATCAGGGCCTGCTGGGGGCAAGGCACAGCATTCTGTTCTTAGTCTTTGGCCAGAAATTTCACCACAATAGAGAAGCTGCCAGTTAGGGGAATCCCTGGCCACGCTTCAGCACTACCTTCCATTCCATTCCCTTCCCACTCCTGCCCCATGTTACATGCTCCTGCCTTCAGGTGGCAGGATGGGAATAACATTTCCAATAACGACTTCAGGGCTTGCCTGAGAAAGAAGGTGTCTTCTTCTTTTCAAATTATCAGGAGAAGAGGATCCAGCCAAGTCCAGGACTCAGCCGTCAGCACTGAAAAACTGAGTGCAAATCAGCCCCCGCATCTCTTCAATCCCTGGGCGGTACCCACCAGACTCCTCTGTTCCTGCTGTAGCAGTCATCTCTCACACACACCTGGCTCCCCAAGACCCGAAGACACAAGCTCTACAAGTCTACAGCTAAACGTAACTCCTCTGAATTTCAGCCAACACCACTAAATTGTTCCCTGAGCCCACAGCTAGAAGAGCTGTGAAGGAGACATCCCTGACACTGTAAGAACCAAATGAAAATCACTGCCAAGAGATAGGCCTGGAAAGCTAAATTTTGGGCTTTTCTCTGTTAATTGTGAGCTGCTCCTTAAGACACTTCTCATCCTGTTAGATCCATCCTCTCAATGAATCACTGCTGCACCTGACAGGCAGAAAAGATAAGGTATGGAGGGGTTTTAAAAAGGTTGCTTTCTTCTGCTTTTATAACTAGGTCCATTGACATGTTTGTTTTCTTGTATGGCATCTAAAGACAGGTCCATGTCTCCCAATGGCACCTTGCAACCCCCAGACACTGCTCTTGCTTTGAGCAGTGTGTTTGCTCAGATGACTTCCAGAGGCCCCCTCCAGGACCACTGCAAAGCCACGTGCCTGTGGCCTCCCAGAGAATGGCTCTGTTTGGCTGACAGTGCTGAGGAAGCATTTCAGAAGCTGCTTGTGCTCAGCAGGGTGCAAGCCAGCTCCCAACATGTTCCAGCAGCCTCCAGGGAATCTGGGACACAGAAAGCTCCAAGGCCACTGAAAGCAAGAGCAGATGCCTTCCATCCTGCTCACTTCCAGCCAGGCTGCAGGGCAGCAGATTCGACGCTTGGCTCATTCTGTAGCTCTTTCCAAACTCCGCTCTCACCCAAAGCTGTTTGCGCAGGGACAGATGAGCTGCCTCACCTCTGGGTGCTCAGCTGGTACCGAGCTGCCCGGGCACCGACATTGCGCACCAGCCGAGTCTGCTGGGCGCTGACCTTGACTGGACACTTGGAGAAGTCCAGCTGGGCAGGGAAGTCCAGCACAGCTCGGGCACCAATGGCCCGAATTGGCACAACGATCCTTTCCCTTGCAGTGAGGCACACCAGCTCATGGCAATAATCCTGCAGGAAAAGAAACTGGCTCAGCACAGGACATTTAGTGCCATCCCCATGGCAGAAGAAAAACCATTTCCTATACCCCTTCAAGGGCATCCATTTACCTATTGCACCCTCAAATGAACACTAAGTTCTACTACTATGTCACATTTTAAAGGCACCAGTGCACTTTGCAAAATCTGTCGCAGTGGCATTCAGCTCTTGTGTCACTTGGCTCATACAGATAACAGCCCTAGGCCACCATCATTCCTACTCTAAACTTTAATGATGTTAAAGAATTCCTAAGCCCCTTCTAAGCAACATGGAGCTGGGGAACACAGGACATTGCTCTTTAGGCTTCTATATTCCCACTGTCTGAGAATAGGACAAAGTGTTCAACTGACTCTAAGCAGCAAAAGGAAGAGGAGAAAACAGCTGCACCCAAAGACATCCTGCACCTCTGGCCTGGTGCAGAAACATCAGTTGGCTCACAACTCCCCTCTAACTTTGCCTGTCCAACCAAGTCAGGAGAAGAACAGTGCTAAGAGGTAGCAGGATGCTGTTGGAAAGGGCCTCTCTTTGTTTCCCTGCCAGGCTTCCTCCCTTCCATGCCATGCCCTCAACCCTTCTGTATGAACAAGCCTCCAGATCAGAACATGAACCCTCCAGATCCCAGCACTGAGATCAGACTTGCCAGGGCCTCAGCACTGCCGTTCAAACCTCCCCACAAAAGCACCTTTGGCACGGAATGGGTGCCAGCTGACAGAGCAAGCACAGCGACAGGCATGAAGACAGAGCCCCAGCAGTGTCACTGCCACAGGCTCTGGGCCCACAGCTCTGCCTGCAGCTTGTACCTGCCCTACACCAGCTCCTTCAGGCAGGTGTTCAAGTCCCCTGCAGCTCAGCAACCTCCTGCTGACCAAGGGCACCCAGAGCCCAGTGTGCCTGTGCCAGGCCGGGCTAACAGGCACAGCACATCCTCTGCCCTGGCCCTGCAGCTGTGCCATGCTCACTTGTGCTCTGGGACAGCACAGCTGCAAGGCTGCACAACAGAGGGGCTGAAAAAGCACCGGCTTTGCTCCAGCCCAGGGGCAGGCAGGGAAGCTGTTGGCAGTCCAGGAAGGAGGAAAGCTCTCTGACCTCTTTGTTCCTCTGGTGTTTTCCATCAGAATGAAACCCCTTCCACTGCACCTAGAGATGGCCCAACATCTATCAGCAGTCCTCTGTCATTTTCATCCTGTTTCCTGTGCATCTTCCCTTGGCAATGCTCAGCAATGTGCACGGAGGGGAAGCAGAGCCTCTCAGGCCTGGCTGCAGTGCCTGCCAGCAGTGCCAAGGTGTGACTGGCTGCAGGCTGCCTGCCCACGCCTGGAGCCCAGCTCACAGCATGCAATGGGCTGGAGCCAGAGTGCAGGGAAAACAATGGCTGTGGAGATCATTGTGTGCTGTGGCTCCTCCAGCCTCACCTTGTTCTTGCTGGGGGTGAAGCGGATGTGCACAGGGACAGAGGCGCCCGGCGGCACGGCACGGTACGCATCGCTGGAGCTCACCAGCTGGAAGTAAGGTGAGCTCTCCATGGAGACCTTCACCACGTGAAGAAACTGCAGCAAAGACATGAAATTTGATTTTGCCACTTGTGGAAACAGGACGAGAGGAGACCTGTCCATGGCCTGCTACCATCCCTCCCTTGCCCCTTTTCCAAAGCACTTTCAGCTGAGCAGGCACAGGCACATCATTCACAAGGCTGAACTTGAATCCCTTCTCTCTGGCTCCCGCATTTTGGCCAGGGGCAGTAGGGCAGTGCCTGCTGGGAAGGAAGGGCCGAGCAGGTCAGCACCAGCAGGATGGAGACACAGCATCTGAACCAAGTCACCTGCGTATTCAACAAGGCCAAAAAACCTGCTGGCTTCTGCCTGCACACAGCCATGAAGTTGTCATGTTCCAGAGGGGGAATGTGCTACCTAAAAGCAAACCAGCACATTACTGTGGGGCAAGGAAGAAATTCCCTTCTGGCAGAGCAGGTTTGGGTAGGGACCTTCTGGGGATACAGTCAGGCAGGCAGAGCAGCAAGACAGGAGACCAAACACTGTGGTCTTACTGGGAATAAAAGCAAACCTGAAAAGCAAAAGAAGGAATGAACACAGCAAGACAATCCCTAAAACAAGGAGATGGCAAAGAGAACTTAAATGGGCAGTAAAGCAGCAAGGAAGAATCATAAAACCATGAGGGCAACCAGCTTGCCAAAAGTAACAGAAACACAGACAGGCGGTGTCTATTGACCATGGGGCTTCAGAGGCATTTTCTGCCTGGAGAAACAGGACCAGCACTGACTGACAGTGTGGTTCCAGTATGCAAAGCCAATCTTGGCTCTCCAGGGCTTCCTGCTGCCTGTGAAGGCAAGCTGGGCTGCTGGGCATTCCTGCCTGCAGCCAGCAGGCCAGGTTCTGCCCTCTGGGGTACCCATGCACAGCACACATGCATTTTCTAACACACTGATATCATAACCCCTGAGCACCAAAATGCTCTCCAAAAGTCTAAACCAGATGATTTGGACTCCCTCCTGTCTCCTCCCACCAGCCCACTCTTGCCACAAGCCTCACTTGAGAAAATGCTTCCCTGACTGAAATTCAAATGGTCTCAAGTTTTCCTCTTTACAGTGGAACACAACTGACATTTTTCAACTTTTCCCCTCTCAGCTCTCTTGGGAAACTGCAAAACAATCCCAATTTCTTCAGCTGAAGGTGGAAACCACCAGGAGCACATGGCTTTGGATGTGCTGTGCTTCTGCAAAGGGAAAGCAGAGCACCGTGCTGCTTTTGGAAAAGCTGAGCAGAGCTGGATGAAGCTGAGCAGGAGCTTCAAGTGGCACCTAAAGGCCTCTCACTGCTTCTGCTCCATCACTCTGATTGCAGGGCTCTTGCAGAACACGGTTCCTGCAGGGCCAATGCTATTAATGAGAAGTGATTCCAGCATAAGGTGCAGAAGGCTCAGCCCCTGAGCTTTGGCTGTGAGCTGCACAAAGGGAGCCAAAATGGCTGAGAGAGGCAGAGATTCCTACCAGGAGCCAAGATTAACCAAGGACACACAGGGTGTGCTATAGACACAAGGCAAAGCATGAGAGCAGGTAAGAACTGTACAGCCCTCAACATTCCTGTCAATCCAGAGCTTTCAAGAAAAGGAAACTCCTTTGGGATAGACACCATCAATGCCTGGCCAAAATCTGGGGACAATTCCCAGCACAGGAAGATTTCCACCATCTTGCAGAAGAAGGTGCTGAGACATTTTCTTCTGCATGTGCTGCAGCAGATAACTTGCTTTGCTGTCCACTGAGGGAATGACAGCACTCTCCTCTTCCAGCACAGTGTTAAAGCTCTGGGTGCCAGCACTTACCTTGTCCTTATTCATGAGAGACAGCACCATTTCAGAGACCTCCCGAGCGACGAAGTTCTGAAATACCAGCTCTGGTGGGGAAACCCCAAACCAGCTCTGTTTCGGAGCAGCTGATGGCAGCTGGAGAGGAGAGAGAGCAGGGAGAGCTTCAGCTGCTGGGAGGAAGGTTCATGCAGGAGAATCTTCCACTGATCCCCAGTGAAGTACAGACTCTGGGGGAGCACATCTGCCCAGCCCACACTGGGCAAACAGGGGCTCACCCACCTCTGCTCTGAGCTGATCCACAGCTGCTGGGCCACACAGAGCAGGCTCAAGCCAAGCTGCTCTTCTGGCATGGATTTCTCCAGGTTTCTTTCTCTAGAATGCCAGGCAGCACTTTCCTAAAACACAGCCCTGTGCCCACGTCGTCACAGAGCTCTGGGGCACTGACTGAGCACTCATGGAGTAAGTAAAACCCATGAATTTACAGGAGACTCCATGGGAAAGGATTTGAGATGTCTTTTACTCTGAGACAGGGAAACCGAGGCCCACACAACTGCAAATATCTTTTTTGCTCGACAACTTAGAAATCAGTAAGAAGAGCACAGGACCAGAGGAGGTTTGAGAGATGAGGTGACACTTGGCTGAAGCCAAAAGGTTATTAAGCAAAAGAATGGAATTTGTTGGTTCTGTGTGTTATTTCTGGTTTGCATTTGTTCAGGTTGGTTTGTTGAGTGTCACAGTGAGAGGGACAGGGTTGAAGACCTGACCAAAAGGAAGGAGGATGAGAAGGGAGGGCACAGAAAAGTTGGTGCTCAGTAGAGAATGGAAGCTCCTGAGTACCCATCCAATGGCAAAGGGCACAGGGACCGCCCCAGCCGGGTACAATGGGGATACAAAGATTGCCATTTTCTCAGAGGGTGTGTGTGTGCGCTTGGCTCTCAGGGAGGGAGACATCCCCAGCTCAGCTGAATCCTTACTAAGGTACACTTTTCTTTTGCTTTGATGATTTTGTTCCTTTTCATTGTATTTAAAAGTTAGTGTGTTCCAAAAAGAGGAAAAGGCAAAAATAAAAAGACAAATGAGCTGAAAATAAAAAGACAAGTGAGGTGAATGCTGAATGAGGATAAGTTTCAGTTATTTTCTCAGCAACTTGGGTAAAAGTAGAGTTGGTATCTCCTTTTTCAGTGGCCTTTAAATGGGTGCTTTCTTGTCATTACTGCGATCTTATTTCATGCCATTCTAGAGGAACATCTGGAACGACACAACAACAGCAAATGCTTCTGGAGCAGAGACATTGCTTGGAGAAAACTCTGCCCTGCTTTGTCTGCCTTCTCCAGCCACACTGCTGTCACTGCAGAGACACAAGCAGGTCTCCTCTGTGACTTCACAGCAGACACATTCTGCTGAAGGGAGTGGCTGCAGCACACTGTCCCTTAGCTGTGCCCTTCCCTGAGGTGTTCCCAAGGCTCCTCTCCAGGACAATCCTTTACCTGGATTGTGTTCCATGTCTCTTGCTTCCAATTTCCTACTCAACAGCCCACCTCAGTCACCTACCCGTTTGGACTGTGCTTTATACCAAACTAGTCCTGCCAGAAAAGCAGCTTTAAACACACCTCTGAGAAGGCACTGATCCAGACAAAGCACATCCATTCCCCTCTGCCCAGGGCCAGTCCCCTGTACATCTGGCAGACTGCAAAATCTAACACCCCGTCAGGGTCCAACACATTGTTCCAGCCCAAAGCAGTAATGCAATTTGTTGTGTTCAATCTGAAGTAATTCCTGCAGATCCTTGGCCTTCAAAGGCCAACGCTGCCACTCTGCAGGGAATCCTGTGACCCCGAGCATTTGATGGTGACCACACCAAAGCAAGAGGTGGCTCCTTCAGCAGGAGAATGGCAAGGGGCAATTTTGGGTCTCTGTGTCCCCAGCCTTCCTCCCATTGTTTTAGCAATGGCAGCTGCACTCCAGCACACCCCAGCAGCTTCAGCAGAGGGTATTTGTGTTGCCTTAGTGCAGATCAGCACTCCCAGTCCACCACTCCCAGCACTTTGCAATGACAGCAGGACCTGGACACTGAGGTATTTTGCTGGAGGCAAGCCTGTCACAAACACACACCCTCTTCAAACTTCATGTGAAACAGAAAGGAAAAGAGCAGGAAAAGGCTACCTTTGGGCGAGTCTCACTCCTGTCTAGAAATGGGCCAATTCTGGGCAGAATACTCCCCCCAGTGCTGGCCTCCTTCTTCCTGCTGAGAAACTTCTCCCTCTGGAACTTAGAGGGAAGCAGCTGAAAGGCAAAAGTAAACCAGCTAGAGCCTCAGAGTTGTGCTTGTTCAGAAAGGCTTTTCTTGAACAAGTGGTACTGGTGAATAACTTGTGATCACAGCCACTAGGACATTCCTGGAAGCCCTGGGGGTTTCCTGCTGAAATACTTAGCATCAGTGAATTAATACAATTAATAATACAGAGTGGAACACACATACTCCAGCCATATGGCTCTGTCCCATTGCCTTCTCCATGATTGGATGGGACATGGTTGGGGATTTCTGCTCTTTGGGCATTTGTTTCCTCTTACGTTTCATTGGACTGAGGCAGTGACCTTTCCAGAGAATGGGGAGGAGCTCTCAGAACTGCCTGAACTCCATCCCTGCACAACGCTCAGAACTCACAGCAAGGAGATATCGCTGCTGGATGAGTCCAAGAGATGCAAGAAGGGAACACTGTACCAAGAGTGAGGTGCACAGGAATGTGTCCAGATTTTAGTTCTCCCTGTTAATTGTTTTCTCTGTTTGGGCTGACAGAGCCCTCCACAGAAGAAAACAGAGGCATCTCCTTGACAGAGCCTCAGCAGTGGGGCATCTTCAGCCAAGTGAGCTGCAGACAGCAAGGGACCTTTGTGGCCCTGGCTCCAGCACTGCCTGCAGGGTGCATCTGTGCCCACACAGGAGCTGGGAGAGAACAGCTGCTTTGGAAGCTCTTCCAGCTGGGACCAGCCGTGGCTCTCAAGGCTTTGGGCAGAGTTTGAGCTTCCCCCCACCACATGCCCAGGTGCCCAAGGGCAGGATGGTCAGAGCAGCACAGGTGAGTGCCCAGCCTGACAGAAGGAATTCCTGTGGCAAAGGGAAAGGGACAGAACACATGCTCAGGCCTTCAGCTGTGCATTGGTTTCACTTGGCTCTGCTGGCACAGCCAGGCAAGACACAGCTGAAGCATCCCACAGTGTTCCCTATTGCACCAGGACAGCCCCAGCAACAGCAGCACAGCACAAAGGGCTGGGGAGGGGCTCTGCAGCTTCACAGCACTGCTGGACAACAGGGGCAGGGAGAGCAGGGACACCAGGGCAGTGCCAGCCTTAACACAGCCCCAGTGGGTACTCACAGTATGAGGCTTCAGCCCTTCCCTGGACAAAAGACGAGGTGTTGTTGGTGTCTTCTTTGGCAATCCAGACGCCATTTCCAAGGGACGATGTCGCAGGTGAGCGACAATGCCTCAACAAAACTGGAAGGAGCAACAATGGAACTCTGAAAATCCACAACCCAATTCATGGCAGCTTCAAGGCATATTCTGGTGCTAAAAATGGTACATTACTTGAAAGTAGCTAAGTGCTTGTTTGGTGTAAGTAGCTAGTATAGTTAGGCCACTAGTTGGACTTTATTTGAACTATATGGCTACCTTGTGCAATTCAAAGTTAGATCATACTGAAACCTGGAGCTAAAAATCTGAACATTAATAACAGTTCGAAGAGACAAAACTGTAGCCTAAATATTACTCAAAAATAGCTAGAGTGGGCCTCCTCTTCTTTAGGCTAAAGCACCCTTGCTCTATCAGCTGCTCCTCACAGCTGAGAGACTAATGAGAGACTGGAATGTTATGGCTAATGGCTTAAATATCATTATAAAGGACTTTCTGTCCATTGTGACAAAACTGTATAAAGAAGCTGCGACCACCCAAGCCCACCCCTCCTGACTGGAACTTGGCACTGTGAGTTAAGCTGCCTAAGGGAACTTGAGACAAGATCAAGGTGACACTATTGTCCCATTACCTCAGGTCTGGGGAGAAGTAAACAAGGCTGAGGAGAAAAACCTATCCACAACAAAGCCAAACCCAGCAGCTGTCCTGAAAATCAGCTCTGTCTGGGTTCAGGCTGGGGAAGTCATAGCCACAGACTCTTCTGCTGAGGCCAGGTTTGCTCACAAACCTCCCAGCTAAGACCTCCACAGTGCCTCCAGACCCATTCCTGAGGCCTTGCACCAGACGACTGCAGGGCATGCAAAGCAACACAACAAATCTGAAAATCCAGAACCCAACTCATGGCAGACTCAAAGGATATATGGGTGCTAAAGATTTTATATTATTTGAAAGTAGCAAGAGACAGATTCCAACTTGCCCCACCCCTGGGAGGTACCTGGGCAAGGTATCACCTTGCCCAAATCTGCATTAACCCAGTGGAGTCTTACATTTTGCCAGACCTCACCACAGAGAAGACCAGAAGAGGATTTAATGGTAGGCCAATGGGATCCATGGAATGGTGATATTTTCTACTAAATCTCTCTCTGTCACTCTCTTTCTCCTCCCCCCCTTCCCAACCTCCATTCCACTCCCACTTTTTCTTTTCTTTCTCTCTCTTTCTCCCTCACATTTACTGTTCCATAAAATCCAGACCATTGGCTTTGGCATATGGTCTCGTCTGCACCTCAATACAGAGGCATCTCCCTAAAAATTTTAAAACCCAGATGATAAAAACCCACTGAAACTTGAACAGAACTCATTCACCTTTAAGCAGTTTAAGCAGTTACTATAGGGAAAAAATGTATAGACTACTATCTTTAGAAAATGTTGCACTTCTTCAGTAAAAAAAGCACAATCAGTAGTCCATTTATTGTTCATCCTCTCAGGTGTACATGTCACTGAACTACTGCGCCAGAAGACTGGCATGATCACATTCTCTGTATCCCTTTGGCATTCTCTTTCAGAGCACAGATGAAACAAAACCAAAAAGTTCAACTTTAGTCGGTCTTTACCTTCAAATGAAATTCAGGACTCCCTAGCAGACACCAGTGTTCTGCACGCTGAGGAGCTTTTCGCAGAGGCCAATGCTCTGCACCTTTAGCAATTCTCTACGCCGACAGTTCCCCTGGCGAATGGCCCGGTGCAGCCGCCTGCAGGAGCCCAGGCTGCGCACACCCAGCCAGGGCCGCGCTCTCAGGCAACTGAGGCCGCGCCGCTGTCACAGACGCTGAGGGCCCGGGCGCGGTTACCGGGCAACCGCGGCACCGAGTGCGGGGCCGGGTGGGGCCGGGCCGGGCCGCAGGGATTTGCAAAGGACATTGGCACTGCAGCGACCGACTGCAGTTTGGGGCTTCCCAAGAGTCTTTCTGTAACTAATGAAAGGTTAAAATGTGGTGACGAAGGCACCTATGCCAGGTCTGTACATTGCTCTTTGCAGCACTAGTATCCGACTCTGGCTGGAACAGCAGGAGGGGCTGAGGCAGCAGGGAAGGGGGCTCAGCCTGGAGGAAAGGAGGCTCAGGGGGGACCTTCTGGCTCTGCGCAACTCCCTGACAGGAGGGGACAAGAGGCTGCTGCAAGTTCAGGCAGCGCCGGAGCCGCCTGGCTCCCCCTCTCCTCCCCCGCTCCGCCTCTTC
This sequence comes from Melozone crissalis, assembly GCF_028551555.1. Classification (NCBI taxonomy): domain Eukaryota; kingdom Metazoa; phylum Chordata; class Aves; order Passeriformes; family Passerellidae; genus Melozone; species Melozone crissalis. Next base: position 2,812,845 of record NW_026535860.1, read on the forward strand.
CTCCCTCCCTCCTCCTCCTCCTCCTCTCCCGCAGCCCTCGCAGCCCCTGGGAGGGGCGGGGATGGAGCCGGGACAGGTCGGAACGCAGAGAGGCCTGGGGAGATGCCAGGACTGGGAGTGACTGGGCTGTACTGGGATCATCCTAGGAGCAGCTCCTGGGTGACTGAGTTCTACTGGGATCATCCTGGGATCACACTGGCAGTGAGGAGGAGCAGCGCGATGGCTCCAGCACTGGGGCTGAGGGCGCTCCTGGGGGGCCAGGGGCGAGTGGGACCCCCGGCACCGGGACCCTGAACCGCCACTGCCAGCACCGGGACCCCCCTGCTCCCCTTAGCCTGCACAGGGACCCCCTGAATCCCCCTGTTGTGGACATCAGGACCCTCTGCTCCCCTTTTCCCGGGCATCCCATGGCTCCCAGGCTCCAGACTTGGCGTAGGCTTGACTCTGGGACAACCTGGAGCGCCTTGATCTCCCATTCCTGCCTTTCCCAGGCACACCTTTCTGCAAAAACAGAGACCCCCTGAACTCCCCCTTTCCGAACATCCCGGGTGTCCTCACTCTGGTCCCCACTTTTAGGGAAACCCTGGACTCCCCTTTCCTGGGCTCAAGGACCCCCTGGTACTCCCTTCTACCTCTCCACGTCCCTGCCCACCCCACCCATGACCCTGAGACCCCCTGGCACCCCCATTCCTGAGAACCCAGACCCCCCTGCATCTCTTCATCGAGCACCAACGCAACGTTGTCCTCACCCCCCACCTCTCCCAGCCCCCAGCCCCACCCTTCTCTCTTCCCACAAGTGCAATTGACTGAAAACAAATGTGACAGAAAGGAATAATTCTGCACCTTTTATTTACTATTGAAATACAATTTCCTCCCTTTTTCACAAATCTCCTCTCTGTGTCATTCAGCAGGGCTGTCAGAAAGTCCTTAATTCTGAGTGGGTGTTCCAAGCTGCAGCCACAAGGAAACAGAGAATGGGGATTTTCCTGCTCCTGGGAAGTTTGACATCCTCAGCTGAGGAGAGGAGGAGTCACCGGAAGGAAAGGGCAGCTGGGCTTCCTCTTTCCACAGGGAAGAGGGGGGGAAAATCTCTCATCCTGTCTGCATCTTCTCCCACAGGGATATGAGGGCTGATCCCAGAGCCCTAAGGGTCACAGTCAGGGCTGCCCTCAGGGAATGCTTGCCTGGTATGGAGGGGCAGTGTGCGAGCACCTGGATCTTGGGGCACCCAGCTGCCCAGTGTGCGAGCACCTGGATCTTGGGGCACCCAGCTGCCCCTCATGTTTGGAGGTGCCTGAGGAGGGCTAGGATGATGCCAGGGACATCCTGCAGTGACATCCCCTCTGTCCCGCTCTGGATGAGCTCAGTCCCAAACCTGACCCTGATTCTGGTCTCAATCTCACTCCACGTTTACACACACACACAGTTCTGTATTTAATCACATCCCAATTCCAAACTTGTCTAGCCCCAGACCACAACCCAACCCCAGCCCAAAGCCAATCCCATGTCTAGCCTTAACCCCAATCCCAGCTCTAATCCAAATCTCAGCCCCAACTCCAACCCAGCCCCAATTCCAGCCCCTTCCTAAATCCTCAGCCCCAAACCAAATCCCAGGTTCTGCCTTTCTGGGGGTTTGCGGGTGTCTCTGTCCCTCTGACCCCGATGATGTTTGGGTGGGGTCACACCAAGGCTGAGAGGGACAGAGACTGCCCCGACCTCCCCAGGTGTGAGAAGGTTGGAGAGCCCTCCCAGCCCCAAGCACCCTCATCTGTGAGCAGCACCCCTGCCGTGTCCTTTCTCTGGTGACAGCACAGACATTCCTCTGTGCCCGGGTCCCTGCCAGTCCTGCACACGGCGCTGCTCTGCGGCAATGGGGACACGGGAAACGGTGCCCGTCGTGTGTCCCCTTTGTGTTGCTTTGTGTCCCCCCATGTCCGGCTGTGTTCCCCCGGCCAGGTAGCTGCTCTGGCCCGGGATGGCCGGGCCCAGCCGCCGGGCCTCGCCGGCAGCGGGCAGGAGCCGGCCCGGGCTGCGGGACACGGCGGGGCTGCCCAGCTGGAAAGCAGCTCTGGCTCCTGCCAGGGAGCTGTGGGCAAGGGGCTGCCGGATGTGCGGGAGGAAAGCCGCTGGGCCGGCCCCTAACGCTGCCCCGCAGAAAGGAAGGGGAGGAGGGAGCTGACAAATGACCTCGGAATGTGGCAGTGCAGAGATGAAGGGACAAGTGCCCTTGGGGGCCGCGGGTCGGGGCCAGCCCTCGGGCATGGCTCTGAGCGTCTCCTGAGCCGGCATGAGGGCTGCCTGTAAGGATTGCAGGCAGCAGCCGAGAGCAGCAGCGCCGGCAGTGCCAGCCGGGCCCCATGGCCATCTGCCCGTGCCTTCGCAGCTCGTGAGGGCCGCGGGCTCTGCAGCGCGGCTCCTGCTCCCACAGCCGGCCTGGAGCCTCAGGGCTGCCCCACAGGCTGCGCGGGAGCAGCAGCGGCCTCAGGGCCTGGCCCGGGGCTCGATCTGCTCAGCCCCGGGGGCAGAGCCACAGCAGGAGGGAAGGAGCTGAAGGAGCACCAGGGAGCCCGGGAAGAGACAGGCTGTGAGACAAGGCTCTGCCCGTAATTTTAACAGTTTTTATTAACCTAATAACTATATACAACTAACTTAGTTATTATATACAAGTAAAAAGTCAAGTTCCTTATGACAGTTGTCACAGGTGTTTCTCGCTTCGGACAAGATGTCCCAGGCCGAGCATTGGGCGCTGAGTCCTTTCCAGCTGGCCGGGGCCTGTTGATGTCTGGCGGGGCTGGAGAGGCTGCTCGAGCCCTGGGGCCCATGAGACCTGTCAAGGAGCTGTGCCTGGCCGGTGCTCTCCTGAGGCGGCAGGGCCTGGGTGGTGAAGGACAAGGGTGAGCCGCCACAGGTGCTGGCCCCAGCGCACCAGGACTCAAGGTCTTGTCCCACACTGGGCATGGCCATTCTCTCATGTAACTCCAGCTCCAAGCTCAGTTGCCCCATGTGCCAGTCCTCCTGCTCCATTCTGCCCCTTCCTTCTTACCCCAGACGCAAAATACCCATGCCACATTACCCAGCTCACTACACAGAGCCCCACTCATCCCCCAGCTAGCACCCTGCAGATAATCAGCCATCTGTCGTCACTGACCCCCTCGCCCTGACAGGGCCATATCTGACGCATCCTGTGTCCTGATCACCGTGCGATGCTGGTCATTACGGCCCCTCGAGATGTGTCCATCACCGTGCAGCAGGGTCACACTAGGCTGAGGAGGAGAGGGCAGCTGGCTGCAATGCAGGGCCCAATCCAGCACCCCCCAATAATCCTCCCAACCCAGGTCTCCCTGGGGACTGAAGGCACAGATTCCTCCTGGATAGTCAGCAATGCTTAAAGCCTCAGTCACCATTCTGTGTCTCTACCTTCATCACACCTACCTTGTTGTGGTGTACCAGGAGACGCTGCAGCTGTGTACTTGTATGTGGGGAAGTCTTGATGTTCTGCATCGTGAAACTGCTGCTTTGATGGTCCCCAGAGATCTGAGGCATACGGGGGACACTGGCACAGACCAGTGGCCTCCTGTGGGATGGGACAGAGGAGGCTCAGTGCCCAGCCCTGTGGCATGCAGGGCATCACCCTGCTGTGCCAGGGAGGGCACTAGCAGTGCTGCTTGCAGGGGCATGTCCCTGCCAGCTCCTGTCCACCTGCTGCAGGAGCCCCAAGCCCATCCCACCAGGCTTGATCTGCTGGCTCTGTCCCCACAACAAGGTGTGCTGGCCATGGCCATGGCAGGTCCCTGTGCACAGGACACCAGCTGGCAGGAGCTGCGCTGTCCCAGCTGCAGGGATTGGTTTTGGGAACTCCTTTCACAGGAGGCACACAACTCCCCACCAAGCCTGAACTCAGACTGAAAACAGACACAGCTCATCAGATGTGCTTTCAGCAACCTTGGGACAGAGAGGTGGGCCGGACAGGGCAGTGCAAGGCAAGGAATGCAAAAGCCCCCAGCCCTGGGGCAAGCACTGGCCCTCCACAGCTGCCTTCTGCTCCCCTACCCTGCCCCGTCCCCCCAGGCTCCTCTGCCCCAGCCCAGGTGCAGAGCCCTCCTTGCTGTGTCAGGGCTACCCTGCACCCCAGGCACGGGGAATGTGTCCTCAGAGCCCTTACCTTTGGCTGGGCGGTGGCTCCTTGCTAGGGGGCATCGGCTGCAAATACAGGAGTTTTTCGGGGTACCTGGGGAGGGCAGGGGTCACAGGTGTGTGGCAGGGGACAACGAACCTGTTCCTGTTGGAGGCAGCACCCCCAAAGCCATGGGATTGTAGCCCATGGCATCTCGCTGCCTGTAGCCCTTGGGATGAGCCCCCACAGGCCCTGCTGATGGGCAGGGCTGCAGAGGGGGCTCCCCACATCAGCCCCTCCCAAGCAGACACTGTCACCCCTGTGCCCAGCACAGTGGGTCACTGCTGGCACCCATCTCCCCCCATGCCAGCCCTGCTGCCCTCGATGCACTGGTGCTACTCACTGGCCAGGAACCTGCACGCTGAGCATGCGGTCACACAACAGACACGTGAAAGGGACTGGCAGCTGCCTATGGAGGGTGAGGGAAGAGGGCCGGCTGAGCTCCTGAGGCCACAGGCCTGCAGCACACAGGCAGCAGCTCCCTGCAGCAGCCAGCTGCAGGGCAGGTCACTGCACAGGGTCACAGCCATTGCAGGGTGAACCGTGGGCTGTTGAGCCTGTTTCTCCCCATCCCCAAGGTGCTGGCTGATGCCAGGTGAAGGGCACAGGCACCCATGCCACCATCTCAAGCAGCCCCTGCAGCGCTTTCAGCCCCTCTCTGGCACCAAAGTCCCCCTGTGTGCACGGCCAGGAGGGCAGGGCATGGCCCAGCTCAGGGGCATAGTGTGTGACAGCCCTGCCTGGAAGGAGCAGTTCCCATCTCCATTCCCAAAGCCCTCAGAATCTCCATTGCACTCACTTCTTAATCCCAGCGGCGTTTTCACGCAACAGCCTATCCTCGAGTTCCTCCATGCTCCTGTTCCAGGAGTCTTCCAGGTGTTTACGGAAAGTCTTCAGCTCCAGGCGATCCAGCTGTGAACAGGTGCACAGCCTCAGCCAGCTGCTCCAGGATGTGACATGGAGCTCTCCAGGGAAAAGCCTGGAGGGGGATCCTCAGAGGGATGCTGCCGCAGGCTGTCAAGTCCCAAAGGTGCCAGTTCCTCACGGTGGGGACGAAATACCCCTCACCTTGTCTTCAATTGCATTGCTGAACTGCTGCTGCATATTGTTCCAGTGCTGCTCCTGGCCTGAAATCTGGCTCTGCAACTCCTGCATTCTCCCATCCAGCTCCTCTATGTTCTCTTCAAACTGGCTGCAATCGACTTTGCTGTCCAAGGCAGCTTTGTCCGCCTTCTAGCAGAGGGGAACGGCAGGAGAGCGGTGGGGAAAGGGATGAGGAATGCCAGGCAGGGCCAGCGTGTGAGGGGCAGAGGGAGGAGTGCTTCCTCCAGGCCATCACGCCCCTTTCAGGCTGCTGTGGCCCCATTTGCCCCATCACCCTGGTGAGCTTGGTCCCACCATGTGAAGGGTGAGAGACCCCATGAACTCAGGAAATTCCCCCTCTCAAGGGGACAATTTCTGCCACCCAGCCCCCAAGGGACAAGGGGCATTTGTCACCCTGCCTGGGAAGCCCTGGGCTGGCACAGAGGCCCCTTAGACTGTACCATGTCCATGGCAGCCATCATGTCCTGCTGATCTGCTTTCTCCTTCTGCAGCTTCTCCAGAGGCTGGGACAGCATCTTTCAGCACAGAAAGGAACCCATGACACCACAGCAAGGCTGGGGCACACCACCCCAGAATGTAGGAGCACACTCCTCTCCCCCTGTCTGCACACACTCTGTCCCTGATTTGTCACAAGCCTTCTGCCCAGTTGGGTCTGTCAGAGACGAGCAAAATGGACGACAAACAGGGTGAACAAAAGGGTTGATAGAAGCAATAAGCAAAGCAATGATAAAAAGGACGAGCAGCCAGCAGGCTCCTTCTCCTTCCAAATCCCTTGCAGGACTGAGGCCCTCCTCAACACAACTCCTGTTGCCAGGCAACGCACCCCACTCCACTCCTGGGAGCCAGTGGGTCTCATGAAGTCATAGATTAATGGAGTCTTGGAATGGCATGGGCTGGAAGGGACCTAAAAAATCATCTCGTTTCACCCCCTGTCAGGGACAGGTAAAGGAACATTTTCCACTAGACCTGGTTGCGACAAGATCCCATCTAAGCTGCTCTTGGACACTTCCAGGAATGGGGCAGGCTCTGTTAAGGCATCACCATGCTCACAGGGAAGAATTTCTTCCCAATATCCCACCTATCTCTCCCCTCTGTCATTGTGACGCCATTTCCATGCCAAGCCCTTGTACAAAGTCCACCTCCAGCCCTTTTATAGTCCTTTTAATTCCCATAAAGTGCTCCAAGTTCTCCCAGGAGAGTACAGCCTCATTGTTTTTCTTTTGCTCAGTTTAAGATGTGCATCACATCTGAGCCAGTTCCCCCACTGCTGCAAACCCTCAGCCTGGTTTGGAGCATCCATTGGGATCAGCCTTTGCCAGGGGGGCTGTGCATGAGCCCCTGGCTGAGCTATGGGGTTGTTGGGGCACAGAATCCTTTCTTCTCAGGAGTTCAGGGCAAAAAGTCTCTGTGGGTGAAGCCTTTGGACATTTTCCTCCAAGTCAGGTTTTATGTCAGCTTGACAGTCCATAAAGAAGACAATGACATAATTGCTCCTGCCAATGTCCCCAAGACTGTTGGGGAAGACAGATCAAGTTCTTCCCTTCAATACCTGCCATTTACTATATGTTCTACTTTAGGTGTCCACAGAGCCCCATAATTACCTTGGGCCGCCTTGATTTGTTACTGAGCTCTCAAGGTAGCGCTGACTGTTCCATTAACTGCCACTTTTGCAAAATTTCCTACAGTTTCAGTGAGGTTTCATTGTCCCCTGGGGAATGGCCTGGGGTGACAGGGACAGGGACAACCCTCCCAAGCCCCTCCCAAGCATCTCCCAGGGCGAGAGGCACAGAGACCCCTTGAGCATCTCCTGGGAACTGGACAAAATAAACTTGGCAGAAATCAAACTGAACTCTGCATAAATCACTTTGAAGAATATTTGCTCTTCCCACAAGTAACTTGTGATGGAAATGCAAACAAATCCCAAATATGAATAAACCGACAATCCAAGCATTGATGTGGCAATTCCAAGTTTCATTGGTTCCTGCACAGCTCCAGCTCAGCTGCTGGCAGCTTCTGATAGAAGAAAAGAGAAAATTTGGCCCAATACAGATTATTAAAAGGAAGGGGAAGTTCTGTGTAGCTGCCACAAAGGTAACAGGGATCAAGAGAAAAATGATTCATTCTCACATTTGGCAAAGAACCCAAGCCTGGGAATTCAGGAGATATTCGGGAATTTAGGTACTTGAGCTGGGCTTCTTGTAGGACTTTCAGCAGCCTTGTGTTCCTCACCGTGGGGTGAATGAACCTTGTCAGTCTCGCTGGTAACATTTGCTCCCTTTCCTCCAATGATTTTAACACACTTTTCAAGGAAGGACAACAAAATATTTTCTTTTCACTGGCCACCCACAACAGCCATTTTCCTCATCAGTTCTCCCGTAAGTTGCTCAGAGGAAGCTGCATCCAAGTTTCCAAGAGTTCCTCCAGAGAGAACCACAACCTCCTCAGAGGACGGGAACCATGCTGTTGTCAAAGGCACTTGGGGACAGACAACAGTGCCCTGAACTCACTGTGCCAAAATCATGTCGCAATCTGGTTAAGAAAATTGTTAGAGAGATGCCTCAGCCCCAATTAAGGCGCTAACGAGACCAAATCCAAAGTGGATTTTATTGAACAGTAAATGTGAGGTAGAGAGAGAGATGGAAAGAAAGAGAAAAGGGGAGGAGAGCAAGGGAGTGACAGGGACAGAGACCTCCCCTTGAGCAGGTGTAAGAGTCTGTCCAAATTTTCCCTCATCTGCCTCACGATCATCATTTGAGGACCACTGAAGAGAAGATTCCCCTGTCTCCTCTGTAGGAGAAAGTCATATGCCACAAGGCCCTGAGACCTGAGAGCATTGCTAAGCTACTGTTTCCACAGGTGTTGTTTGCTGTATGCTACACTGAGCCCAATGAGAAGAAGGGGGCACCGTGCCCTTTTTGCATCAACAGCCTTGGAAGCTGCCCCACCTCTCGGTCTGGCTGGACTTCTCCTGAGTGGTGGAACCCTGCAGAAGACCCCTCTCACTCGTTTGCAACCACCGTGACACACAGACTGAGATGTAAGAAGCCTCTTCATCAAGAGACCAAGACATCAAACCCCCATGTGAGAAAGCCCCCTCTTATACTTTCCAAGGACTGGGACTGAGACCCCCAACCCGGGGGAGGTGTGTGGGGAGAGGCAAGCTGACCAAAGCAAGATGGATGTTGCAGGTGTGAGCATTGGACCACAAAAACAATGGCTCACGCCCACTGCCAAACATGGACTGTGTGTACCCTTTCGAAACACCATTCTTTCCCCAAAACTACCTTTGATTCAGTTGCAAAATTCATTCTCCCTTCCCCCATTGAAAAAGAGTATAATTGGGGTCCAGATGAACTGTGCCTCTGAGATCTCCCCGACGTAACAGGCGGATCCTCAACTGGACTGGACCAAAGGACTTCATCTTTACGTTTGGTAGCTATACCCCCCTCTCTCTCTCTCTTTTCTCTCTCTTTCTCTGTATTTTTCTCTCCCTTAATCCCTCTATCGCATTTTGCTGTGGTCATTCAATAAAGGTGCATTTGTTTTGATTATTACTGCAAATCCCCCTGTACTGTGTCGGCTTTTTGCACCCTGAGATCAATCCATGAACAATCACGAAACCCGTTCATAAGGATGGATTGTGACACTGGGGTTACTGGGAGCTACCAGGCCCATGCTGGGAGCTCTCTGTGCACACAGTGGGAGGAACTGGGAGCAACTGGGAATGACAGGATGCATGCTAGTGACAACTGGGATGTCCTGGCAGTGACTGGGATAAAACTGGGGGCAGCTGAACCATGCTGAGGTAACTGGGAGTGCCTGGCAATGACTACGAGAATGTTCAGGGCAGCTGGGATATACTGGGAGTGCCTGAGACCATGCAGGCAATGACTGGGACTGGACTAGGAGCAACTGGGAGCCACTGGGAGCGTGCTGCGGGGAACTGGGACCATGCTGGGGGCAACTGGGGGCAAGTGTGAATGACTGCGGCCCTGCTGGGAGAGACTGGCATCATACTGGGAGTTACTAGGGGCAACTGGGAGAACTGGGAACACACTGGATCAAAGAGGGAGCAACTGAGACCAACTGGAACTGTGCCAGGGGCAAATTGCATCATAATAAAGAATGACTGGGAGCAACTGGGATCATACTAGGAGCAGCTCCTGGGTGACTGAGTTCTACTGGGATCATCCTGGGAGTGAGGAGGAGCAGCGCGATGGCTCCAGCGCTGGGGCTGGGGGCGCTCCTTGGGCCCCAGGGGGGAGTGGGACCCCCGGCACCGGGACCCCCCTGCTCCTCTTATCCTGCACAGGGACCCCCTGAATCCCCCATTCTGGACATCAGGACCCCCTGCTCCCCTTTTCCTGGCCATCCCATGGCTCCCAACCTCCAGACTTGCCATGGGCGTCACCCTAGGATGCCCTGGAGCACCTTGGATCCCCATTCCTGCCTTTCCCAGCCCCCAGCCCCACCTTTCTGCAAAAACAGAGACCCTCTAAACTCCCCCTTCCCGAACATCCCATCCCGAGTGTTCCCACCCTGGTCCCCCCTTTTTGGGAAACCCTGGACTCCCATTTCCTGGGCTCAAGGACCCCCTGGAATTCCCTTCTACCTCTCCACGTCCCTGCCCCTGTCTCCTGTCCCTCAGCTGTCCCCTGTCCCTCGGCTCTGTGAGGCCAGGGACAGCAGCAGGACGCAGGGCAGCCCAGGGGGAGAACAACCCTCAGCCCCAGCTGGGCCAGTTCCCCCAGTTCCCCCCAGGTCACTCCCAGCATGGGCCTTGTGGTTCCCAGTCACTTCCAGTTACACCCAGTGTGATCCCAGTATCATCCCAGTCACTCCCAGTATGATCCCAGTATGATCCCAGTATGATCCCAGCATGGTCCCAGCACAGTCCCAGGTGTTCCCATTCACCCCTACCATAGCTCCAGGCACTCCCAGTATGGTTCCAGTCCTTCCCAGTATGATTCCAATATGAACCCAGTCACTCTCAGTAGAGTGCCATTTGCCCCCAGTATGATTCCAGTCACTCCCAGATACTCCCAGTATTATTCCAGTAACTTTAAGCTTCCTCTGTGATCCCAGTCACTCCTGGTCTCCCCCAGTATATCTCAGTTGTCCTTAATGTGTTTCCACTCACTCCCAGTTGCTCCCAGTAGTTTCTAGCATTATTCCAATTGCTCATAACCACTCCCAGTAACCTCCAACATGATTCCTGTCACTTCCTGTATATCCCAGTTGCCCCAGCATGGTCCCAGTTGCCCTCAGCCTGTTCCCAATCACTTCCAGTATGATTCCAGAAGGATCCCAGTCACCCTCAATGTGGTGCCAGTTGCTCCCAGTATGATCCCATTGGTCCCCAGCATGTCCCCATTTCCTCCCAGTGTGATCCCAGTTGCCTCTAGCACAGACCCAGTCCCTCTCAGTATGATCCTTCTCTGATGCCATGATGATCCCAGTTGCTCCTAGTATGGTCCTGGTTGCTCCCAGTTGCTCCCAGTCCGATCCCAGTTGCTCCCAGCGGCCCTGTGTTATGCTTTGGAGTGGGAGGAAATTTAGGGAAGTGATGCAAAGTTTTTTGTGTATCTGACAGTCTGTTGAGCTACTGAAAGCTAGACACGCTTTTGTGAAACACACATGGTAAAGATGAAAAAATTCAGAAACTTTTTTTCTTTGTTGGTCAGCAAGGAGCTGCTGGGTTTTGGCTTCTGCTCTGTGTCTGGGCTGGGCTGGGCAGTCTTGCTGCAGGCTGGGCTTCTTTTCTATTTTCTGGGCTGCTTGCTAGCTTCTCTCTCCATGGGCTCTGGTTTGGCCGCGCTGGGCCTCAGCAGCTGCTGGGCAAGGAGACAGGGGAGGCTGCGGAGCTTTAGCCAGAGCAGGGCTGGCTGTGGCTGTGAAGATCTCGCTGTCAGGCTGCTTCTTCTTCTTCTTAGCGTGGCTGAGACCAGAGACTTCTGTGGCTGGTGTAGAAAACTAAACACTAACTATAAAGCTGATCTGAACACAACTGAGCCACAGCTTTCTGTTAGTAGTAATTGGTGGGTTAGGTAGGCCTCATGCGTGATGTTAAGTTTTTCAGTACTTCAGTCTTCTTCTGAGTGAGAGAAAAGAACAAAATGCAAGTATATAAAAAACAACATGAAGACACTAAAGTCAATAAAGAAGAAGTTAAGTCTTAGATGAGAGGGCTGAGAAGATGCTTTGTTTTTAGAGCTGAAATCTTCTTGTAAGCTGTAAAGGAGAGGAATAGTGGATTTGTTTTTACTAACAATCTGTGGGTCTGCTCGTAGATAAAAGCAGCTCTGGAAGATAAAAGAAACAATGGGAAGGATTCCACTGATTGATGATTGGAAAAAGATATTTGCTTTTACAAATACACTTTAGGTTTGCAGATAAACAAAATAAGCCATTGAGAAATGAAAGAAACAATGGGGAAGAAAAACCCCTAAACTCCGTAAGAATTAAAAACTAAAAGGGAGGGTTATACATTAGAGGGAAATCTTTGGGAAATCTTCGGTGTCAGGCGTATCAGGGCATCTGTACCTCTCAAGCACCTCAGCCAAGGGGAAAGAGAGAAGGGAAATGTGGCCAGGAAATTAGGATAAAAAGAAGGTTGCATCCTCCAAAATTTCAAGAGATCCCAGGGGAATGCCCCATGGCCTCTCCCTTTATTGGAATAAAGCCAGAAAGGACTCCTCTGTCTCCTTTGTGAACATAAACCTCTGGTGTTTCTGGATTAATTTTCCCAACAAGAAAATACTCCCCCCAGGAGCGCCCTCAGCCCCAGTGCTGGAGCCATCGCGCTGCTCCTCCTCACTGCCAGTGTGATCCCAGGATGATCCCAGTAGAACTCAGTCACCCAGGAGCTGCTCCCAGGATGATCCCAGTACAGCCCAGTCACTCCCAGTCCTGGCATCTCCCCAGGCCTCTCTGCGTTCCGACCTGTCCCGGCTCCATCCCCGCCCCTCCCAGGGGCTGCGAGGGCTGCGGGAGAGGAGGAGGAGGAGGAGGGAGGGAGGAAGAGGCGGAGCGGGGGAGGAGAGGGGGAGCCAGGCGGCTCCGGCGCTGCCTGAACTTGCAGCAGCCTCTTGTCCCCTCCTGTCAGGGAGTTGCGCAGAGCCAGAAGGTCCCCCCTGAGCCTCCTTTCCTCCAGGCTGAGCCCCCTTCCCTGCTGCCTCAGCCCCTCCTGCTGTTCCAGCCAGAGTCGGATACTAGTGCTGCAAAGAGCAATGTACAGACCTGGCATAGGTGCCTTCGTCACCACATTTTAACCTTTCATTAGTTACAGAAAGACTCTTGGGAAGCCCCAAACTGCAGTCCGTCGCTGCAGTGCCAATGTCCTTTGCAAATCCCTGCGGCCCGGCCCGGCCCCGTCCGGCCCCGCACTCGGTGCCGCGGTTGCCCGGTAACCGCGCCCGGGCCCTCAGCGTCTGTGACAGCGGCGCGGCCTCAGTTGCCTGAGAGCGCGGCCCTGGCTGGGTGTGCGCAGCCTGGGCTCCTGCAGGCGGCTGCACCGGGCCTTTCGCCAGGGGAACTGTCGGCGTAGAGAATTGCTAAAGGTGCAGAGCATTGGCCTCTGCGAAAAGCTCCTCAGCGTGCAGAACACTGGTGTCTGCTAGGGAGTCCTGAATTTCATTTGAAGGTAAAGACCGACTAAAGTTGAACTTTTTGGTTTTGTTTCATCTGTGCTCTGAAAGAGAATGCCAAAGGGATACAGAGAATGTGATCATGCCAGTCTTCTGGCGCAGTAGTTCAGTGACATGTACACCTGAGCGGATGAACAATAAATGGACTACTGATTGTGCTTTTTTTACTGAAGAAGTGCAACATTTTCTAAAGATAGTAGTCTATACATTTTTTCCCTATAGTAACTGCTTAAACTGCTTAAAGGTGAATGAGTTCTGTTCAAGTTTCAGTGGGTTTTCATCATCTGGGTTTTAAAATTTTTAGGGAGATGCCTCTGTATTGAGGTGCAGACGAGACCATATGCCAAAGCCAATGGTCTGGATTTTATGGAACAGTAAATGTGAGGGAGAAAGAGAGAGAAAGAAAAGAAAAAGTGGGAGTGGAATGGAGGTTGGGAAGGGGGGGAGGAGAAAGAGAGTGACAGAGAGAGATTTAGTAGAAAATATCACCATTCCATGGATCCCATTGGCCTACCATTAAATCCTCTTCTGGTCTTCTCTGTGGTGAGGTCTGGCAAAATGTAAGACTCCACTGGGTTAATGCAGATTTGGGCAAGGTGATACCTTGCCCAGGTACCTCCCAGGGGTGGGGCAAGTTGGAATCTGTCTCTTGCTACTTTCAAATAATATAAAATCTTTAGCACCCATATATCCTTTGAGTCTGCCATGAGTTGGGTTCTGGATTTTCAGATTTGTTGTGTTGCTTTGCATGCCCTGCAGTCGTCTGGTGCAAGGCCTCAGGAATGGGTCTGGAGGCACTGTGGAGGTCTTAGCTGGGAGGTTTGTGAGCAAACCTGGCCTCAGCAGAAGAGTCTGTGGCTATGACTTCCCCAGCCTGAACCCAGACAGAGCTGATTTTCAGGACAGCTGCTGGGTTTGGCTTTGTTGTGGATAGGTTTTTCTCCTCAGCCTTGTTTACTTCTCCCCAGACCTGAGGTAATGGGACAATAGTGTCACCTTGATCTTGTCTCAAGTTCCCTTAGGCAGCTTAACTCACAGTGCCAAGTTCCAGTCAGGAGGGGTGGGCTTGGGTGGTCGCAGCTTCTTTATACAGTTTTGTCACAATGGACAGAAAGTCCTTTATAATGATATTTAAGCCATTAGCCATAACATTCCAGTCTCTCATTAGTCTCTCAGCTGTGAGGAGCAGCTGATAGAGCAAGGGTGCTTTAGCCTAAAGAAGAGGAGGCCCACTCTAGCTATTTTTGAGTAATATTTAGGCTACAGTTTTGTCTCTTCGAACTGTTATTAATGTTCAGATTTTTAGCTCCAGGTTTCAGTATGATCTAACTTTGAATTGCACAAGGTAGCCATATAGTTCAAATAAAGTCCAACTAGTGGCCTAACTATACTAGCTACTTACACCAAACAAGCACTTAGCTACTTTCAAGTAATGTACCATTTTTAGCACCAGAATATGCCGTGAAGCTGCCATGAATTGGGTTGTGGATTTTCAGAGTTCCATTGTTGCTCCTTCCAGTTTTGTTGAGGCATTGTCGCTCACCTGCGACATCGTCCCTTGGAAATGGCGTCTGGATTGCCAAAGAAGACACCAACACCTCGTCTTTTGTCCAGGGAAGGGCTGAAGCCTCATACTGTGAGTACCCACTGGGGCTGTGTTAAGGCTGGCACTGCCCTGGTGTCCCTGCTCTCCCTGCCCCTGTTGTCCAGCAGTGCTGTGAAGCTGCAGAGCCCCTCCCCAGCCCTTTGTGCTGTGCTGCTGTTGCTGGGGCTGTCCTGGTGCAAAAGGGAACACTGTGGGATGCTTCAGCTGTGTCTTGCCTGGCTGTGCCAGCAGAGCCAAGTGAAACCAATGCACAGCTGAAGGCCTGAGCATGTGTTCTGTCCCTTTCCCTTTGCCACAGGAATTCCTTCTGTCAGGCTGGGCACTCACCTGTGCTGCTCTGACCATCCTGCCCTTGGGCACCTGGGCATGTGGTGGGGGGAAGCTCAAACTCTGCCCAAAGCCTTGAGAGCCACGGCTGGTCCCAGCTGGAAGAGCTTCCAAAGCAGCTGTTCTCTCCCAGCTCCTGTGTGGGCACAGATGCAGCCCTGCAGGCAGCGCTGGAGCCAGGGCCACAAAGCTCACTTGGCTGAAGATGCCCCACTGCTGAGGCTCTGTCAAGGAGATGCCTCTGTTTTCTTCTGTGGAGGGCTCTGTCAGCCCAGACAGAGAAAACAATTAACAGGGAGAACTAAAACCTGGACACATTCCTGTGCACCTCACTCTTGGTACAGTGTTC
The DNA here is from genome assembly GCF_028551555.1 of Melozone crissalis. Lineage (NCBI taxonomy): Eukaryota > Metazoa > Chordata > Aves > Passeriformes > Passerellidae > Melozone > Melozone crissalis. The sequence goes on from NW_026535860.1 coordinate 2,828,051, forward strand.
CTTTCTTGCATCTCTTGGACTCATCCAGCAGCGATATCTCCTTGCTGTGAGTTCTGAGCGTTGTGCAGGGATGGAGTTCAGGCAGTTCTGAGAGCTCCTCCCCATTCTCTGGAAAGGTCACTGCCTCAGTCCAATGAAACGTAAGAGGAAACAAATGCCCAAAGAGCAGAAATCCCCAACCATGTCCCATCCAATCATGGAGAAGGCAATGGGACAGAGCCATATGGCTGGAGTATGTGTGTTCCACTCTGTATTATTAATTGTATTAATTCACTGATGCTAAGTATTTCAGCAGGAAACCCCCAGGGCTTCCAGGAATGTCCTAGTGGCTGTGATCACAAGTTATTCACCAGTACCACTTGTTCAAGAAAAGCCTTTCTGAACAAGCACAACTCTGAGGCTCTAGCTGGTTTACTTTTGCCTTTCAGCTGCTTCCCTCTAAGTTCCAGAGGGAGAAGTTTCTCAGCAGGAAGAAGGAGGCCAGCACTGGGGGGAGTATTCTGCCCAGAATTGGCCCATTTCTAGACAGGAGTGAGACTCGCCCAAAGGTAGCCTTTTCCTGCTCTTTTCCTTTCTGTTTCACATGAAGTTTGAAGAGGGTGTGTGTTTGTGACAGGCTTGCCTCCAGCAAAATACCTCAGTGTCCAGGTCCTGCTGTCATTGCAAAGTGCTGGGAGTGGTGGACTGGGAGTGCTGATCTGCACTAAGCCAACACAAATACCCTCTGCTGAAGGTGCTGGGGTGTGCTGGAGCGCAGCTGCCATTGCTAAAACAATGGGAGGAAGGCTGGGGACACAGAGACCCAAAATTGCCCCTTGCCATTCTCCTGCTGAAGGAGCCACCTCTTGCTTTGGTGTGGTCACCATCAAATGCTCGGGGTCACAGGATTCGCTGCAGAGTGGCAGCGTTGGCCTTTGAAGGCCAAGGATCTGCAGGAATTACTTCAGATTGAACACAACAAATTGCATTACTGCTTTGGGCTGGAACAATGTGTTGGACCCTGACGGGGTGTTAGATTTTGCAGGCTGCCAGATGTACAGGGGACTGGCTCTTGGCAGAGGGGAATGGATGTGCTTTGTCTGGATCAGTGCCTACTCAGGGGTGTGTTTAAAGCTGCTTTTCTGGCAGGACTAGTTTGGTATAAAGCACAGTCCAAACGGGTAGGTGACTGAGGTGGGCTGTTGAGTAGGAAATTGGAAGCAAGAGACATGGAACACAATCCAGGTAAAGGATTGTCCTGGAGAGGAGCCTTGGGAACACCTCAGGGAAGGGCACAGCTAAGGGACAGTGTGCTGCAGCCACTCCCTTCAGCAGAATGTGTCTGCTGTGAAGTCACAGAGGAGACCTGCTTGTGTCTCTGCAGTGACAGCAGTGTGGCTGGAGAAGGCAGACAAAGCAGGGCAGAGTTTTCTCCAAGCAATGTCTCTGCTCCAGAAGCATTTGCTGTTGTTGTGTCATTCCAGACGTGCCTCTGCAATGGCATGAAATAAGATCGCAGTAATGACAAGAAAGCACCCATTTAAAGGCCACTGAAAAAGGAGATACCAACTCTACTTTTACCCAAGTTGCTGAGAAAATAACTGAACCTTATCCTCATTCAGCATTCACCTCACTTGTCTTTTTATTTTCAGCTCATTTGTCTTTTTATTTTTGCCTTTTCCTCTCTTTGGAACACACTAACTTTTAAATACAATGAAAAGGAACAAAATCATCAAAGCAAAAGAAAAGTGTACCTTAGTAAGGATTCAGCTGAGCCGGGGATGTCTCCCTCCCTGAGAGCCAAGCGCACACACACACCCTCTGAGAAAATGGCCATCTTTGTATCCCCTTTGTACCCGGCTGGGGCGGTCCCTGTGCCCTTTGCCATTGGATGGGTACTCAGGAGCTTCCATTCTCTACTGAGCACCAACTTTTCTGTGCCCTCCCTTCTCGTCCTCCTTCCTTTTGGTCAGGTCTTCAACCCTGTCCCTCTCACTGTGACACTCAACAAACCAACCTGAACAAATGCAAACCACAAATAACACACAGAACCAACAAATTCCATTCTTTTGCTTAATAACCTTTTGGCTTCAGCCAAGTGTCACCTCATCTCTCAAACCTCCTCTGGTCCTGTGCTCTTCTTACTGATGTCTAAGTTGTAGAGCAGAAAAGATATTTGCAGTTGTGTGGGCCTTGGTTTCCCTGTCTCAGAGTAAAAGACATCCCAAATCCTTTCCCATGGAGTCTCCTGTAAATTCATGGGTTTTACTTACTCCATGAGTGCTCAGTCAGTGCCCCAGAGCTCTGTGACCGCATGGGCACAGGGCTGTATTTTAGGAAAGTGCTGCCTGGCATTCTGGAGAAAGAAACCTAGAGAAATCCATGCCAGAAGAGCAGCTTGGCTTGAGCCTGCTCTGTGTGGCCCAGCAGCTGTGGATCAGCTCAGAGCAGAGGTGGGTGAGCCACTGTTTGCCCAGTGTGGGCTGGGCAGATGTGCTCCCCCAGAGTCTGTACTTCACTGGGGATCAGTGGAAGATTCTCCTGCATGAACCTTCCTCCCAGCAGCTGAAGCTCTCCCTGCTCTCTCTCCTCTCCAGCTGCCGTCAGCTGCTCCGAAACAGAGCTGGTTTGGGGTTTCCCCACCAGAGCTGGTATTTCAGAACTTCGTCGCTCGGGAGGTCTCTGAAATGGTGCTGTCTCTCATGAATAAGGACAAGGTAAGTGCTGGCACGTGAAGCTTTAACACTGTGCTGGAAGAGGAGAGTGCTGTCATTCCCTCAGTGTACAGCAAAGCAAGTTATCTGCTGCAGCACATGCAGAAGAAAATGTCTCAGCACCTTGTTCTGCAAGATGGTGGAAATCTTCCTGTGCTGGGAATTGTGCCCAGATTTTTGCCAGGCGTTGATGGTGTCTATCCCAAAGGAGTTTCCTTCTCTCGAAAGCTCTGGATTGACAGGAATGTTGAGGGCTGTACAGTTCTTACCTGCTCTCATGCTTTGCCTTGGGTCTATAGCACACCCTGTGTGTCCTTGGTTAATCTTGGCTCCTGGTAGGAATCTCTGCCTCTCTCAACCAGTCTGGCTCCCTTTATGCAGTTCACAGGCAAAGCTCAGGGGCTGAGCCTCCTGCACTTTATGCTGGAATCACTTCTCATTAATGGCATTGGCCCTGCAGGAACCGTGTTCTGCAAGAGCCCTGCAATCAGAGTGATGGAGCAGAAGCAGGGAGAGGCCTTTAGGTGCCACTTGAAGCTCCTGCTCAGCTTCATCCAGCTCTGCTCAGCTTTTCCAAAAACAACACGGTGCTCTGCTTTCCCTTTGCAGAAGCACAGCACATCCAAAGCCATGTGCTCCTGGAGGTTTCCACCTTCAGCTGAAGAAATTGCGATTGTTTTGCAGTTTCCCAAGAGAGCTGAGAGGGGAAAAGTTGAAAAATGTCAGTTGTGTTCCACTGTAAAGAGGAAAACTTGAGACCATTTGAATTTCAGTCAGGGAAACATTTTCTCGAGTGAGGCTTGTGCCAAGAGTGGGCTGGTGGGAGGAGACAGGAGGGAGTCCAAATCATCTGGTTTAGACTTTTGGAGAGCATTTTGGTGCTCAGGGGTTATGATATCAGTGTGTTAGAAAATGCATGTGTGCTGTGCATGGGTACCCCAGAGGGCAGAACCTGGCCTCCTGGCTGCAGGCAGGAATGCCCAGCAGCCCAGCTTGCCTTCACAGGCAGCAGGAAGCCCTGGAGAGCCAAGATTGGCTTTGCATACTGGAACCACACTGTCAGTCAGCGCTGGTCCTGTTTCTCCAGGCAGAAAATGCCTCTGAAGCCCCATGGTCAATAGACACCGCCTGTCTGTGTTTCTGTTACTTTTGGCAAGCTGGTTGCTCTCATGGTTTTATGATTCTTCCTTGCTGCTTTACTGCCCATTTAAGTTCTCTTTGCCATCTCCTTGTTTTAGGGATTGTCTTGCTGTGTTCATTCCTTCTTTTGCTTTTCAGGTTTGCTTTTATTCCCAGTAAGACCACAGTGTTTGGTCTCCTGTCTTGCTGCTCTGCCTGCCTGACTGTATCCCCAGAAGGTCCCTACCCAAACCTGATCTGCTGGAAGGGAATTTCTTCCTTGCCCCACAGTAATGTGCTGGTTTGCTTTTAGGTAGCACATTCCCCCTCTGGAACATGATAAATTCATGGCTGTGTGCAGGCAGAAGCCAGCAGGTTTTTTGGCCTTGTTGAATACGCAGGTGACTTGGTTCAGGTGCTGTGTCTCCATCCTGCTGGTGCTGACCTGCTCGGCCCTTCCTTCCCAGCAGGCACTGCCCTACTGCCCCTGGCCAAAATGCGGGAGCCAGAGAGAAGGGATTCAAGTTCAGCCTTGTGAATGATGTGCCTGTGCCTGCTCAGCTGAAAGTGCTTTGGAAAAGGGGCAAGGGAGGGATGGTAGCAGGGCATGGACAGGTCTCCTCTTGTCCTGTTTCCACAAGTGGCAAAATGATAATTTCACGTCTTTGCTGCAGTTTCTTCACGTGGTGAAGGTCTCCATGGAGAGCTCACCTTACTTCCAGCTGGTGAGCTCCAGCGATGCGTACCGTGCCGTGCCACCGGGCGCCTCTGCCCCTGTGCGCATCCGCTTCACCCCCAGCAAGAACAAGGTGAGGCTGGAGGAGCCACAGCACACAATGATCTCCACAGCCATTGTTTTCCCTGCACTCTGGCTCCAGCCCATTGCATGCTGTGAGCTGGGCTCCAGGCGTGGGCAGGCAGCCTGCAGCCAGTCACACCTTGGCACTGCTGGCAGGCACTGCAGCCAGGCCTGAGAGGCTCTGCTTCCCCTCCGTGCACATTGCTGAGCATTGCCAAGGGAAGATGCACAGGAAACAGGATGAAAATGACAGAGGGCTGCTGATAGATGTTGGGCCATCTCTAGGTGCAGTGGAAGGGGTTTCATTCTGATGGAAAACACCAGAGGAACAAAGAGGTCAGAGAGCTTTCCTCCTTCCTGGACTGCTAACAGCTTCCCTGCCTGCCCCTGGGCTGGAGCAAAGCCGGTGCTTTTTCACTCCCTCTGTTGTGCAGCCTCGCAGCTGTGCTGTCCCAGAGCACAAGTGAGCATGGCACAGCTGCAGGGCCAGGGCAGAGGATGTGCTGTGCCTGTGAGCCCGGCCTGGCACAGGCACACTGGGCTCTGGGTGCCCTTGGTCAGCAGGAGATTGCTGAGCTGCAGGGGACTTGGACACCTGCCTGCAGGAGCTGGTGTAGGGCAGGTACAAGCTGCAGGCAGAGCTGTGAGCCCAGAGCCCGTGGCAGTGACACTGCTGGGGCTCTGTCTTCATGCCTGTCGCTGTGCTTGCTCTGTCAGCTGGCACCCATTCCGTGCCAAAGGTGCTTTTGTGGGGAGGTTTGAACAGCAGTGCTGAGGCCCTGGCAAGTCTGATCTCAGTGCTGGGATCTGGAGGGTTCATGTTCTGATCTGGAGGCTTGTTCATACAGAAGGGTTGAGGGCATGGCATGGAAGGGAGGAAGCCTTGCAGGGAAACAAAGAGAGGCCCTTTCCAACAGCATCCTGCTACCTCTTAGCACTGTTCTTCTCCTGACTTGGTTGGACAGGCAAAGTTAGAGGGGAATTGTGAGCCAACTGATGTTTCTGCACCAGGCCAGAGGTGCAGGATGTCTTTGGGTGCAGCTGTTTTCTCCTCTTCCTTTTGCTGCTTAGAGTCAGTTGAACACTTTGTCCTATTCTCAGACAGTGGGAATATAGAAGCCTAAAGAGCAATGTCCTGTGTTCCCCAGCTCCATGTTGCTTAGAAGGGGCTTAGGAATTCTTTAACATCATTAAAGTTTAGAGTAGGAATGATGGTGGCCTAGGGCTGTTATCTCTATGAGCCAAGTGACACAAGAGCTGAATGCCACTGAGACAGATTTTGCAAAGTGCACTGGTGCCTTTAAAATGTGACATAGTAGTAGAACTTAGTGTTCATTTGAGGGTGCAATAGGTAAATGGATGGCCTTGAAGGGGTATAGGAAATGGTTTTTCTTCTGCCATGGGGATGGCACTAAATGTCCTGTGCTGAGCCAGTTTCTTTTCCTGCAGGATTATTGCCACGAGCTGGTGTGCCTCACTGCAAGGGAAAGGATCATTGTGCCAATTCGGGCCATTGGTGCCCGAGCTGTGCTGGACTTTCCTGCCCAGCTGGACTTCTCCAAGTGTCCAGTCAAGGTCAGCGCCCAGCAGACTCGGCTGGTGCGCAATGTCGGTGCCCGGGCAGCTCGGTACCAGCTGAGCACCCAGAGGTGAGGCAGCTCATCTGTCGCTGTGCAAACACCTTTGGGTGAGAGCGGAGTTGGGAAAGAGCTACAGACGGAACCAAGCATCGGATCTGCTGCCCTGCAGCCTGGCTGGAAGTGAGCAGGATGGAAGGCATCTGCTCTTGCTTTCAGTGGCCTTGGAGCTTTCTGTGTCCCAGATTCCCTGGAGGCTGCTGGAACATGTTGGGAGCTGGCTTGCACCCTGCTGAGCACAAGCAGCTTCGGAAATGCTTCCTCAGCACTGTCAGCCAAACAGAGCCATTCTCTGGGAGGCCACAGGCACGTGGCTTTGCAGTGGTCCTGGAGGGGGCCTCTGGAAATCATCTGAGCAAACACACTGCTCAAAGCAAGAGCAGTGTCTGGGGGTTGCAAGGTGCCATTGGGAGACATGGACCTGTCTTTAGATGCCATACAAGAAAACAAACATGTCAATGGACCTAGTTATAAAAGCAGAAGAAAACAACCTTTTTAAAACCCCTCCATACCTTATCTTTTCTGCCTGTCAGGTGCAGCAGTGATTCATTGAGAGGATGGATCTAACAGGATGAGAAGTGTCTTAAGGAGCAGCTCACAATTAACAGAGAAAAGCCCAAAATTTAGCTTTCCAGGCCTATCTCTTGGCAGTGATTTTCATTTGGTTCTTACAGTGTCAGGGATGTCTCCTTCACAGCTCTTCTAGCTGTGGGCTCAGGGAACAATTTAGTGGTGTTGGCTGAAATTCATAGGAGTTACATTTAGCTGTAGACTTGTAGAGCTTGTGTCTTTGGGTCTTGGGGAGCCAGGTGTGTGTGAGAGATGACTGCTACAGCAGGAACGGAGGAGTCTGGTGGGTACCGCCCAGGGATTGAAGAGATGCGGGGGCTGATTTGCAGTCAGTTTTTCAGTGCTGACGGCTGAGTCCTGAACTTGGCTGGATCCTCTTCTCCTGATAATTTGAAAAGAAGAAGACACCTTCTTTCTCAGGCAAGCCCTGAAGTCATCCCTGGAATGTTATTCCCATCCTGCCACCTGAAGGCAGGAGCATGTAAAATGGGGCAGGAGTGGGAAGGGAATGGAATGGAAGGTAGTGCTGAAGCGTGGCCAGGGATTCCCCTAACTGGCAGCTTCTCTATTGTGGTGAAATTTCTGGCCAAAGACTAAGAACAGAATGCTGTGCCTTGCCCCCAGCAGGCCCTGATCCCCCCAGCCCCAGCAGAGCTGCAGCCGTGCTGGCATCAGCCCCGGGGCAGATGCAGGAGCACGAGCACTGATCTGGCTCTGGGGCTGCTGGGGCCTTGTCTTTCCTGCCCTCCCTCCAAAGTCGCACGTCCAGCACATGAACATTGCTGGCCCAAGGCTTCTCCATCAGCCAGCAGTGATGTTCTCACCAGTGGCAATGGGAACAGGTCAGCCCATAATTACCGCAAGAGGTCCTTAATGAGCAGAACCTGAAGTGAGTTCATCAGCTGTTACTACTGAAATGAACAAAGTTCAGCTTGGCAGATGTTCTCTTTGTTTCTGTGTGTGATGCATTCATCAGCAAAGTCCCCAGAACAGATTTGAAGTGACAGATTGACCAGCAACAAAGCACCAAGGCCAGGAACTTTTGTTTCCTCACTGGGGCTGTAGAAGGGCACAAAGCCCAGCAGCTGCTGGGCAGAAGCACATTTCCCATGAGCTGTCCCTGAGCATCAAAGCACAGAGTCTTGTGCCTTTAACCGAGCCATTGCCTGCTCTGTCCTCGGCCTCCAGGGGCAGCGTCACTGCACCGAGTTTACACTTCGACCTGGCTGAGCTCGACTTCGGGGACATCTCCTTTGGTGAGTGTTCCCTGGGCTGGGACACAGCCTCAGGGCTCTGTGCCTTCCAACAGAAAAGCATCCCTCACTCCTGCTCTGCCCCAGCAGCCTCTTCAGGCTGTGAACTGCAGGGCTGCTGCTGCTGCTGCTGCCTCAGGGGGCATTTTGCCATTGTGAGATCCAATGGAAGCAAGGAATAGAAAGGCAGTATTTTCTGGTGTCTCTGTGCTGCTTTAAAAGACAGATGTCTGCCAAGGAAGGTGGGAATCTTGCTGCAATGGAAAGATGAGCCCCTCCCTCCAAATGATTATCCCTTTGAAATGACAGGGCTCCCAGGCAAAACTGTGGGAAAAGGAATAACAGTTCTTTGCTAGACTATCTCAGGAGAGCACAGACAAGACAAGAACAGACATTTCCCAGATGCCAAGTCCTGTTTTTCCCCTTTGGTGGAGTTGTGGTCACAGCAGGAGGAGCTGTGGGCTCTGGCAGGGCAGTGATCCCCCCCCAGCCGGTGCTGGAAGGGAAGGGAAGGGAAGGAGGAAATGCTCCTTTTGCACAGCCCCAGAGGGCAGGGGGATGTGGGCAGTGCCCAGCAGCAGCAGTAGCTGCGGGGCAGGCAGGCAGGGTCAGTGCCAGCGCTGAGCTGCAGCCAGGGCAGCCCCGGGCCAAGCACAAACCTCCCGCAGCAGCAGCGGCCGAGCTGCGACCCCCGAGCGGGAGGAAGGGAAGCTCCGCTCCCTGCCCAGCCTCAGCTCCCACTGCACAGCCGCCCACGGCATCACGCCACAACTGCCAAAAAACCCCAAGGGAAAAGCCCAGCCCAGGGCCAAACCCCCCCAGAACCCCCCAGAACCCCTATCCCCCTTCCCAGACCAAGGGCAACATTCACTGCCAAGCCTAAACCCAGAACAATGAAGTTCATGAACTTCTGAAGGAAACTCATTGCCTTTTTTGAGCTGCTTCTTCCCCAGCCTGCATCACCACGGAGGCGCTTGTCAAGTTGCCTTTGGAAGGAATGAAACACGAAAGGCAAGAGATGGAAATATGGGTCTGAAGCAGGAGATTCAGATCCTGCTGAATCCAATTTCATTCCTAAGGGCTCTTTGGCTGAAGGCAGCTGTTGTATCTTTGCTTCTTTGTAACTGTTGACTGTTGTCTGCATGTGCTGGCCTCAGTCTCATTGGAGGTTTTGACATCTGGGTTTGTCCTTTTTGTGCCTCTCTTGCCTCCCTGCTGGAGTCCCTGCTGGAGCTGGCAGTGGTCACTTGGATGGGCACAGAGAAGCTCTGGGCTGCAGCTGCAGTTGTTTTTTCTCCCCATCTGTGTCCCAGATGCTCTTGGTGAGCAGGCCTGGGGAGAAGTCTCCTCCCCACAGAGCTGGCCAGCCCAGCCAGATGTGCAGTGCAGAGCAGGCTGTGGCTGCTCTGCGCGCTCTGCAGGACATCCCCACCATGAGTGGCTGTATCTCTGGCTTTGCAGGATGGAAAGCAAATCTCAGAGCCAAGGTGGGGTAAACTCTTGCAGGCAGCACTCTCAGTGAGCAGCATGGCTGTGATGTCCCTGTTTGTGGGCTGAGGTGGGACCTGGTTCCTAATTGCTAATCTCAAAGCAAGGCTTGGCTGTGCCCCCAGTTGAGTGGGCTCTGAGCTGTCACGTGCTCAGTCTGTTTGGCCCAAAGCAAGAGATGCCTTAAGGGTCCTGCAGAGAGAAGCTGCATTAGGGTGCTTTGCATCACGTTCTAGTTCCTGATTCCATCCTCATTTTCTTTTGCTGTAGCTTCTTCTCACTGACAACTCACTGTTTATATGTCTTGAAAAAGGTGGGAGTGTTGGCAGGCTGAGCAGGGAATTGGACAGCTTGAATTCTCAGAGTAAATGCTGGGTCTGGGTGCACACTCATCACTGAGAGAGAACTGGTGCTGGTTTGGGGCAGGTGAGGGAGCTGGTCCCCATCCCAAAGAGAGAAGCTTGCAGTGTTCAGCAGGGCTAGGAGTGGGCATTTTCAAGGCTGCAGTCTGGAATCTGTATCAAAGGGAACTAAGTGACGATTAATTCCTCATGCAGCTTCTAGGTGAGCTGTAGTTCAGATAATAAAGAGCTCAGCTCCAATCCCACTTTGATCCTGCCAGGATCTTGCCCCCAGGATCATGCCCTGCTGGGTGCCTGAATGGATATTTGTGTCCTTGCCCAGGCTTTCCCTACACGCAGCGCTGCCGCCTCACCAACAGCTCCGCGGTGCCCCTGGCGTTCCAGCTCCGCATGTCGGACGATGGCACGCAGCCAGCTGTGGACAGCGTGGATCAGATCCGCAGGGACACCGACCCGGCCTGGAGCAAGGGAATCCATTTCCATGTGGAGCCCAAGGAGTTCACCATCAATCCCAGCCAAGGCACCATCCTCCCCCAGGGACACCAGGACATCGAGGTACGGCAAGAGCCCAGCCACAGCCGCTGCAGCACCAGGGCTGGAGCTGCACTGCAGGGTGGGAGGGCTTTAGCTCTGGTGCCAGCTTGGAGCATCCTGGCACTGAGAGATCTGCACTGCTGGGGGCCTCTGCTAGCTGGCTTACTCGGGATGTTCCTCAGGGAGCACTGTTTGCTTTCCAAAATCATATGCCTGAGTTCACAGACCTTATGGTCAAGGCCTGAAGCCATTCTTGTGTTTTTGAGAGCGATTGATTTGATTGCAACGGGGCAGAGCAAGGATGAGGGCAGAAGGTGGCTGTTAGAGAGATGTCATTGTATCAAGCAGTGAGCTTTTCTTCGTGGTGTCATTTCCCCCCTCCTGGGGAGCAGAAAGATTTGTGTTCACTGCAGGAAGCTCCAGTGGAGACAAAAAAATCTGCAGCCATGTGTAGCGGTTCAAATTTATTGTATTGATTCCTTGTTAAGTGGTTTGTTCTGTTGTACCCCGTGTTCTCCCCGAGTTGGTTTGCCCCTGGGTTTTACCCTCCCTCAAAGCTGTCCCTCATGCCATTCCCTGCCCCTTGTTCCAGCTCTCTTCCTTCCTGTCAAACCCAGCCCCTTTTGTTCCCCAACCTTCTTTGCCAATTTAACCTGGAGCCAATCCCTGTCTGCAATGCCCCTTTGGAATTCCCCTATTCCTGGAGGCCCCATTGGCCCATGTGAGCCATCCTCCCCACCCTCCTACCCAAAGTGGCCCCAGACACTTGATGTAATCCCCTCAGTGCTCTGCTGAGGATTCTCTTTTGGCTTGCTGTTTGTATTCACCCCCTGATTTGTATCTGTACAAAATTCCTTGTGCAGGAGTGTGCAGGGCTCTTTTGGCTCTGATCCTTTTGCTTGGAATAAACCCTTCCTTGTGGAACTTCAAGACAGAGATCCTCCTCCTTTCTCCTCTGCCTGGTCCCGTTGGTGGCTTGTCTCTTGCGGTGTTGAGCAAGAGGCTCTGAGGGTTCTGCCTGTGGTCAATGCCCAGCCTGGGGCAGTTCTGAGGGTTCTGCCTCTGGTCAATGCCCAGCCTGGGGCAGTTCTGAGGATTCTGCCTCTGGTCAATGCCCAGCCTGGGGCAGTTCTGAGGGTTCTGCCTGTGGTCAATGCCCACCCTGGGCAGTTCTGAGGGTTCTGCCTGTGGTCAATGCTCACCCTGGGGAAGTTCTGGCTCTGAGGGTTCTGCCTCTGGTCAATGCCCACCCTGACGCAGTTCCCCACTCCTGGCTTGGGGCTGGAGTTCTCAGAGCCAGCCCGGGCTCGGGGTGCCAGGGCAGCCATGAACTGCCCAGCACCTGCTGGGCCACACTTTGCCCTCAGCCTCCTGCTGCAAAGCTGAACTCATTGTGGTCAAGTCAGATTTCCTCTACATGGATGTCTTTGTAGTCAGATGAGCAATTGGCCCCTTAATTTGAATGCAGTGGTGCATGGAGCTGTAGTCTAATGTTTTAATGTAGCTGTCCTGTGCCCTGATAGCACGGTGTGTTTAACAAATCTGGTATTGCCAGAAGGCTTTTGTTACTCTGAGACTGTGCTCTACACATGGAGCAGCAGAAGAATGAAGGGCAAATCCTCCCTCAGGAACTGGAGGATATCACCCGTGGGTAATGAGCTTTTGGAAGGAAGAATTGACTGTTCTTCTCTTCCACCAGGTGACCCTGTGCTCCAACACGGTGATGGAGTTCTACCGGAGATTGCTGGTGGACCTGGAGGGTATTGGCAAGGGAGTGGCAGCCCTGATCATCACAGCCAGGTACCAGCCCTTGCCTGGCCTCCCGCAGGCACTGCCTTGCCCAGGCTGTGCTGGCTGCAGCTGCCAAGGAGAAGTGCTGCTGAATGCCCTCATGTTGTGCCAGCTGGACACGAGAACAGCAGTGCTTGGGCAGCAGCCCGTGGTGAAAAGCACGTTTGCTCACAGCCCAGCATGGTCCTGGGCCCTCTTCTAAAGGCACCAGGAATGATATCATTGATTGGCCTTGTTTTTGGTGCTTGAGGTGGAACAAATTTCCCGAGGGCCTCCTCTCCTTCAGGCCGCAAGAGGTGGGGTTGTGCTGGTTGTGAGCACCGTGCACTGGTTTGGGCCACAGCAAGCAGCTGCTGAGAGTCAGGCTCTGGCTCTGTCCGTGAGGGCACATGGCAGGGGGGAAGTGGCTCCCAGCAAGAGTGGGGAGGGCAAGGTCTGACAAGGGGAAAGCAGCCCTTGATGTGGCAGGTCAGCTCCACTTTTTGTCCTTCCCTCTGCTTCCCATTTTGACCTTTAATGTTGTCAGAGTTGAGAGCAAAAGTTGTTGTTGCTGCAGCAGAATTCCATGCTGCTGTGCTGCTGTGGGTGTCAGTGTGATGCCCAGAGGGATGCAGCTCCCTGGTGCTGTTCCCTGTGCCAGGCAGAGCCATCCAGGCAGTGCCTGGGCTGCCATTGTGTACAGCAGGTGGAGCTGGGGCCAGGCAGTGCCTGGAGCTGTGCAGTGAAGGAGCCAGGGAGCTGCAGGGCCTGGCAGGGGCTGATCAACCCCTCTGTGGGGCAGCTGCTGTCTTGTGCCCTCCAGGGCTGGGGCAAAGAGCTGAGTTCTCAGGCAGGGCAACAGCACCATGGCAGAGAAGGGAGTCATTTTTACTGAGACCCTGGAGCTGTGTGTTCCTTGAGCCTTAGGGAGCACTGATCCTTGTTGGCAAGGCTCCCCCAGAGCTCGTGGGTCACTGGGACTCTTCCAGGAGTCCTTGCAAGCCTTCTTGGGTAAAGGAGGGGCTGAGGCAGCTGTGGGGCAAAGTGCTCTGCCTGGGGCACTTGGCAGCCTCTGGGTGCTGCCTCTCAGGGTTTGCCCCTCCTTGACAAGACATGTTGGAGTGGGAAGAGGTAGAAGGCAATTTATCCCTGTAGGGCTCTTCAATGTGCATTTGACAGTGACCAATGTGTTCTGCTCCATTTCACAATCTTTGGGGGTAGGCATTCTCCATTCTCTCAGTATCTCTGATTGTCCTGGGGTCATCTCTTTGCCCAGATGTCTCGTTCCTGAGCTCCAAGTGTCCCCCCAAGTGCTGCTGTGTGATGAGTGCCACCTGAAGGTGCCCTATGAGAGGAAGATCCTCATTAGGAATCCCAGCCACCTTCCTGGCTGCTACGGGCTTATTCCCCAGGTTTGGCATCACATCCACCTCCTCCTGTCAAATATTCCTGAGGAGATTATTAGGGGAAAAAAGGGTTTGGATAAGACCTTGCTGTTTCTAATCAGTCCTAAAGATCTGCTGAGAACAGGATCCTACCCTACTGTAAACTTGAGGAGGCAGTTTAAGCTCCTGAGAAAACAGTTGATGTTCTAGTCCTCAGGGTGTTTTCCTGTGGGAGATCTTAGAGGGTTGTGAAAAGCTGCTGCACCCACAGACACCAGTGCCTGTGCTGGCAGCCTCCTTGGAGGATCCCCTGGGAGTGCTAAACCTACAGTTCTTGCATCTTGTTTGTGCCTTTGACCTTTGTCCTGGGGAGTTTTAAAGGTGTGTGTAAGTTGCTGTTGTGGTGGATGTTAAGGAGCCTAAAGTTTCTTGAGAGGTCCCTCTGAATCTGCATTTCATTGTGTCCCTTCCAGAAACGCAAGGAGGACTCTGCTGTGCTCTACTCCAGCCCCAAGCCCTGTGGGATTGTGCAGCCCCAGAGCACAGCAGAGATCCCAGTTGTGGTGGCAGTGCAGGCCCTGGGCACTCATCGCACCAACGTTCTCATCGGCGTGTTCGGGGATGAGAGAAACCCCCTGGTGAGGGCAAGGGGAGATGTGAGCCTGTGTGCAGCTGCTCCTGGCAGGGTGCACAGGGACAGGGATTCTGCTGGGGAAAACAGGCACAAGCTGCTGGGGAGAAGGACAGGAGGGATGGGGGGCACAAACAGCTCCTGCCTTAGAGGTGGGAATCTCAGTGTCTGACACCAAATGGATTTGGGCTAAGCTGGAATCCAGGGGCATTTGAGTTCATTATTCTTTAAAATGCTGTTAACTTTGGAAACATCTGTTTGAAAATGTCATCTCTCTGAGCACAAAAGAGGATGTCAAAAGTCTTCTAGGAACCTTGAGCTTTCTGTAAAAGAAAGGAAAGCTGGCATTTGACGACTGGTTGAAAGGATTGAAACTTCGATTAAAACATATGGAAATGGCAATGCCAAATTCCTTGGATGGCACCAAACATCTGAACCTGGGCCATCGTGGCACTGCCTGTAAATCACTGAACAGGAAGGAAAGGCAATGCAGGCTGTTGCCAGGGAGCCTGAAGTTTGACCAAACAGTTGCTTTCAACTATCAGGCTGCTTCCCTTAAAGAGGAGGGTTTCTCCCCACCAGAAGAACTAGTTGTTTAACTGTCAGCCTGGTCTTAATTAGAGATTTCTTGCAAAGATTAAAGCTTTGGGCCAATAATTTTTAGTTTGAAAGGTTCTCTTACCTTAATCCTTTTTGATTTGGAGGTGAACATGTAATTTTCTTTTTCCCCAAAAGCCCAGCATTTCAGCTGGAGAGTGGTAGCTGTCCCTGAAGAAATAAGTTGAGCAGGGTTGAGCTGTTGAAGGTTTTTTAGGTTTCTCTGTTATGGTTTGTTTTGGGTTTTTTAAAATCTTTCTTGCTTGCTTCCTGGAACAGAGAGCACAATTACGGAGCTCAGGACGGCTGGCAGAAATCTCCCCAAGCCCAAGGCTGGCAGAGCTTGGCAGGATCCCAGCACCACAGCCTGTGTATGTATGGATGGAAGGATGGATGGATGGATGGATGGATGGGGAATGCGACCTGAGTCACCTGGGAGTGTTGGAAAATGTCAACCAATCCCCCAGCGGTGTCAGGGGAGCATTCCTGATAAATCCCAGGTGGAGCTTCAGAGTTTCTGGCCTTGGGCACTGGGGGGGCTGTGCTGGCTGGGCACTGGCTGGGTCTGCCCCTCGGTGTCTCAAATCTCACCTTTTTGCTGCCTTCTCTGTCGTTTCCTCTCCCACTGTGCTTTTTGCATCCCCACCAGGTATAAATGCCTGTCCTCTGTAGTTGCTCAATGCAAGCAGTTGCAGCTGCTGCAGCACCTCAGTGTCATCCCTGGGCTGCCTTTAGAACAAACCTACCCCAGCCTGGATTGGGAAGGGCTGGATCAAACCATTTCTCAGTTCAACGTGCGAGCACTCAGCCAGGGGCTGCATCCTGGCCAGGAGCTGCTCGTGCAGGTGTCCCTCCCTCCCTCCCACTGCAGGTCCCTGTTCATAGTTATTTATTTTCCAGAGATGAGCTCCACCCACCTAAATTCAAACCCCAGCCACCGAAGGAGAGGAGAACCAGTCTGGATTGTGCAGCAACTCGATGGAGGCACTTCAGGGCTGGACAGGAGGAGGCAGCCAGAGCCCTGAAAGAAGTGCAGGATTTTAGCCACTCTTCAGGAGCAGAGGTAGATTTTCTTGTGCACCTACTGCTTGCTTTGCCTCCCCAGCCTGCCAGCACCAAGTCCTGCTCATGCTGAGCTCCCTTTTTGCTGCCCTGCTGTGCTGTGCCCTGACAGTGGGCTGGGCAGCAGGGCCAGTGGCTGGACATGGGCTGAGGGGGAGGGAGAAATAGGACAGTTTTCCTTGGAGAAGCTGACTCAGATCCTACAGGCCTGTGCTGAGTGTGGGATTTTTTGCCTTGTTTCCTTCCCAATGTAAGATGAGGCTTTTCTCTGCATTATAATGGTAACACCTCCAGCTTCCCTCCCAGAGCAAGCTGGGATGATCCTGATCTCCATGGAGCCTCTTCCCAAGGCAGCCAGACTCCCTGTTTGCAGGGCTCTGCTTTCACCCAGAGCTGCTATTGCACTGCTGGCCCTGGAGCTGTCTGACAAAGGGAGACTTTGCAGGGGGGCTGTCTCTTCCTCCCAGCATAGAAAATGGCTTGTTTTTTGGGTGCCAGCACCAACTGCTGAGCACCCTCACCTGCCTCGAGGCTTGGAGGGATTCAGGTGCTCCCTGGACGTGGCGCACACTGCCCTGGGAGTGGAGAAGGCAAGAGGGAATCTGTCTGTCGCCTTCTGATGCAAGGCGAGGCGACCTGGTTCTGAGGAAACGGCACGGCAACCCAAACTCTCCAGGGTCACTCGGGCCAAGAACACACGCTAGCACCAGTATGGTGGACGGTTCAAGACCTTTATTGTCCCGTCTCGTCGGGTTTTATACTCTGCAAGTTTTTTCTCTACGTCAGGGGGTCTTACCTTACTGTAATTGGTTAGCAAGGAGTAAAAGTTACTAATGTTAGGGGGAACTACATTCCTGGGTGATCCCTTATCACTAGAAGTTAGGGGGAGAGGAATCCTGCTGCTTTCCGTGACATTGCGAGATTTTCCGAGCGCCTCTCCCTGTCTACTATATCTCCCCCCCCTTTTTCACAAATGAACGAGGTAGTCATATACATAGGTACTGAGACGAGGTATGAGGTTGTTGACAAAGAAAGAGGTTTGGTAAACTCGGTAGAAATTCAACCAGTGTTCTCTGGTTGAATTCACAGGAGTTGTCGGCCTATGAACAGGATGTTGGCCCGTTCCAGGCGGGTCTGAATGAATGAGACTAGCTTGTTCAGCAGGCATGGTCCGAAGGTAACTGCTAGAAGCAGCAATGCCAATGGACCTATTAGGGTAGAAATCAGAGTGGTTAGCCATGGTGATCGGTTGAACCAGGATTCAAACCAACCCTGTTGGGCTTCCCTGTCTTTCTGTCTCTGAGCCAGTCTGTTTCGGAGTTCCGCCATGGAGTCTCTAACGACTCCCATGTGGTCTGCATAGAAGCAGCACTCCTCCTTCAAGGCAGCACAGAGGCCTCCTTGCTGCATGAACAGGAGGTCTAGACCTCGCCTGTTCTGCAAGACTACTTCTGAGAGTGAGGAGACTGACTTCTCTAGAAAGGAGATGGATTTCTCGATCCTCTGCAGGTCCTCGTCGATTGTTGCCTGCAGCTGTGACAGTCCTTGGTGTTGGGTCGCCAAGGCTGAGACTCCCGTGGCCGTTCCGGCTGCTCCTAGGCCCAGCAGCATTGCGATAGTTATACCTGTTATTATTTCTCTTTTGTGAAGCCGGCTGGGTTCCTCAAAAAGGGGGTATACTTCTTCATCTGCGCGGTACAGGATCCTAGGAACAATCAGAACTTGGACACAAAAGTCGTTAGAGTCATCGAATTTGGCAAGGAACACACAAGGACTCAGTCCTGATCGCTGGCAAACCCACATCCCAGATGCGGATGGGACTACCCACTTATTGTTTTTCCCATCGGGTTTGACAACTTCGGTGCAGACGTTGCCTTTCCGCTTAGCTAGGGTTGCATTGCCAAAGCATCTGCCCTGGCCTGTGACTTGACTCAGGGTGATTCCTTTGCGGGGGGTGTCCCATCTACATTGGTTGGGTGCATCTGCTGTGGAGTAACTGAAGGGAGTGTTTAGAGCAACTCCTTCGTAAAAGGGAGGTTCGACAGCGTAACAAAGCCAGCAGGATTCGGTTAGGTTAGGGTTAGATTCGTTCAGGGATAGGAAGATAGCTTCTAACATATGAAGGATTGGGTCTAAATCTGACTCGGCTAAACGGTCTACCTGAAAGGCTTATACATGGCCGGTCGGGATATCAGCGACCCTTGTGGGTAAGGGTTTGGGGCGGGTCGCGTTTCTCCCTTTCGGCACACTTTTAATCACTTTGTTGTGTCCAACCGCTTGGGGTGCCGACGGTTGGAGCCTAATAATCCGCACGTTCACCTTTTCTTTTGACCCTTGAAGGACTACTGTCCATGTTTTGCCTGTTGCCCAGCTAGGGTGATGAGGCTGTAAAACTGTCATGTTGTAATCTGTGCATTTCCGAAATCTGGGGATTTTATGGCGATATCGATGGAAGTTTCCAGGTATGAGGATGGGTGTTTTGCAACCGGTGGGTGCCCAGGTGAACTGTAAGAATTTGTCGGGCTCTTGTGGATCCCACCCAGGCCCCGACGGTCTGGCATCTGTGACAATGGTTTCGCAGCCCCAGTGCCCACAGTGTCCCCACCCTGGGTGGTTGCAGTAGCCTTTCCCAGGGTTAGAAGCTGGGCACCAGTAGGATAGGTACATGTGTGTGGCGTGTGGGGAATGAGGGTCTACCTTTGGTTGTCCTGGGAACAGGTCGGTGATGCGGAGCACGAAGGATGGAGTGTTCGGTGTGGTGATTTCTCTGAGCACCTTGTCACTACTAAGGTGTTGCATGACCCACCTGAATGGCCGATGGGGGTAGTGATCTGGGCTGGCTTGCCCTCTGGCAACAAGCCCCAACAGCAAAATCACACAAAAACACCATTGATGCTTGGGTCTCACCCGTGCGGGTCTCTCGGGCGCTGCCTGACGGCTTGGTGGTCTGTCACTTACCTCTGGAATGGGGATGTACGCGTCACGAGGACGTCCCACGAGCATGTCCTGTAAACAGAAACTCGCAACTCTCATCAGTCTCATTCTGCTCGCTATGGAGGTCCGGCTTAATTGACTTAAGTGGACACCACCTAGTTTTGCCGTCCTTTTTGACAGCTGCGTACCCTCGCCCCGTGAGCATCAACCTCCAGCCCCGTTCCCATTCGCCTAGCTCGTTTCTGATTACAACCTGTGGGCCCTCCTCTAGCGTTTGAGTTACCCAGTGTTTTTGAACGGGACTGTTTGTTTCATCTCCCCTGGGGAATTGGTTCAATGCCAGCAGAGCGGTTGCCAGTATACGTGCCTGATCTCCTGGGGGAATGGCATTGGCAAAGCCCTCTGCTTCCACCAACACTTCTATCTTGGTTTTCAGGGTCTGATTTGCTCTCTCGACTATAGCCTGTCCGGTACTGTTATACGGGATACCTCGCACTAATGTGATGCCCCATTTCGAAGCGAACTCTTGTACTGGTTTAGAAATGAAACTGGAACCGTTGTCAGTTTTGATCTGTTTAGGGATACCAAGCCAGATCATGGCTGTCAGCCAGTGCTGAATTGTGGCCTTGGAGTTTGTTTTGGCGTGCTGTGTAGCTACGATCATTCCGCTATAAGTGTCTACTGTCACTGCAAGCCATGCTCGGGGCCTCAGCAGTTCGCACCATGTGAAGTCCTACTGCCAGATTTCTGAGGGCTTGAGGCCTCTCGGGTTGACCCCGTAGGTCCACAGGGGTGACTTCCGGCAATGAGGGCAGGTGGCTACCACATGTTTCGCGTCCGCTGTCGGGATTCCGCATCTCTTCGCCAGTGCTTTGGCTCCGATGTGGAGCGACTCGTGCAGTTGACGAGCTTCCTGCAACGTCCAGACGCCTTTCGCTGCGGCGTCCGCTTTGTCGTTGCCGATCTGGAAGTAACCTTTGATTGGGTCGTGGCTGTTGATGTGAATGACTGACACGGTGCCCTGTCGCGAGGAGAGTGCTTCTTCCAGCATTAGGGCTGCTGCAGATGTTGACACACGTGGTCCTGCCATGGCTAGGCAAAGCCTCGCCACGAATATAGAGTCTGTTACAATGTTGAGGTGTTCTTCTTGGAAGAGTCCGCATGCCAAGACCACTGCTGCTGCCTCCAGCTGTTGTACCGACAGTGTGGGGTCACACGCTTTGACGCAATGCCATTCCTCTCCTGTCTGCCACACTGCTGCTGCGGTTGAGGTCGTGGAGGAAGCGTCTGTGAAGACCGTTGGCCCTGGCTGCGGTCGACCCATGACCTTTGGCGGTGTGTCCATGTCGACTACGGTCAGTAGCTTAGTCCAGGGTGGCTTGGAGGAGTAGGAGATTTCCCCTCCGAAGCCGGTGAGAGCAAGGGCTAGGTGCTCCAATATTATGGCTGACTCCAAGGTCGGTTGCTTACGGAAAGGGAGGTGGATGCTTGTCGGCTCTGTTCCCAGGTGTCTCAAAGCGAGTTTCCTGCCCTTCATGATGAGGTTAGCAATGCATTCTATTCCTGGGGAAAACGCAAGGGCAAGTCTTCCGAGCACCACCCATTGGATGGGTCGGGCCTTTTCGGAAAGTCCTTGGGCCAGTGCTCCCACTCCCCCTTTCGGTGTAAAGTGGACGTATAGGTCCAGGGGCATGGCTGGGTTCCACCTGGCAAGTGTGCCAGTGGCCATCTGGCTTTCGATGAAGTCGAGGGAGCTCCTTGCCTGTGGTGTCAGCTTCTTGGGATCCCAAGGGTTCTTTCCTTTCAGGAGGTCATATAGAGGGTCCATGACCTCGGGGGGAACTAGGAGGATGTTGCGAACCCACTGCAGCGATCTCACCAGGCGTTGCACGTCGTGGAGTGTTTCGATGTCTCGACAGACTTTCGCTTTGGGGGGTGTCATGTAGGAGCTTGTGATCCCCACTCCCAGGAAGGTCACGCAGGGTCCTCTCTTGATCTTTGCGCTCGCGATCTCGAAGCCGTTGGCCTGAAGGGTTTCCGTGATTGTGGACACCAGGTGATCCACTTTGCTTGCTGATGGTGCTGCGACTAAGATGTCATCCATGTATTGGATGATGGTTGCATCGGGATAGGAGTGTCGGACTGGCATCAGTGCTTTGTCCACGGTGATTTGGCATATGACAGGGCTGTCAACAAGACCTTGTGGAAGTACTCTCCATTGGAAGCGAAGGTTGGGCCGCTCGCCGTTCCGAAACACCACGGAAAAGGCGAATCGCTCTCGGTCCTCAGGGTGCAGGGGTATGGAAAAGAAAAAGTCCTTGATGTCCAGCACTGCGCACGGCTGCCCTTCGGGGATGGCTGAGTTCGCGGGGAGCAGTGTCTGGACTGGACCCGTGGGTCGGATCGTCTTGTTCACTTCTCTCAGGTCGTGGACGAGGTGATAACCTTCTCCGGACCTTTTGGGGATCACGAATACAGGGGTGTTCCACAGGCTGACGGAGGGTTCTATGTGACCCTTTTGCAGTTCGCGGTTGACCAGTTCCAGCAAGGCTGCCATTCGAGGCTCTGTCAGGGGCCACTGCTCGACCCATCGGAGTGTGATGATTTCCAAGTTAATTTGATTGGCAGCGGGGGGTGCACAGCAGTGGCCCTCAGGATAAATTTGTGATCCGGAATCCTAGCAAGGAAAGAACATCCCTTCCCAACAGGGGTGGAGAATTTTGCAAAATGTAGGGGTAAATTGCTACTGTCTGTTCTGGTCCCTCTTTTGTATGAAGTGTTAAAGCCACCAGCTGGGTGCTTTTCCATGCCCGGGACTGCCCTCCCACTCCGTTCACTGGAGGGACTTCTTTGAATTGCCAATGCCCGGGCCAATGCGCTTGGGGAATAATTGTGCAGTCTGATCCCGTGTCGGCCCAGAACTGAAACCCTATGACGTGGGGATCCCGACCGCCATAAAGGCGGCATGTCCCCCACACCATCAAGGGTTCCTTCCCTATTCTCATGGCCAGGGCCACCCAGGGATCCCGCGCTGAGGCGTCCCCTGCTGGTCCTGTGACACCGGCGTGGCTTGTGGTGGTGGGGAGTGTGAAAGCATTACCGGTGGTGTTGTGCAATTCTGGCATTGTGTTGTAGGTGGGGATGTAAAATTGACTGCTCCCTGTGGGGGCATGGGGTATGAGGGTCCCCACTGGGGGTTGCTGTAGCCGGGCCGCTGCATATTCCAGGCGGGAGGGGGCTGAGCACGGCCCGGCCACCCCCTCCCTCTGCCGTTTCCCTGAAGCCTGGATCTGCATTCCTTAGCTAAATGCCCCTTCTTCCCACATGCCCAGCATGGTCCCCTAAGTTCTCCCTGGCGTGGTGGAGCAGCTGCTGATCAGCGCCTTGGCTGGGGGCAGTTTACTGCCACGTGGCCTGCCTGGCCACACTTAAGGCACGCCATCACACTGGTTATTGCAGTGTGGACTGCTGCTTGGATGGGAGCAAGGTGTTCCTCCTTTGCGACGTGTCTGATCATGTCTGCTATGTTGGCCCCAGGTGGCAGTGATCTTAGAATGTCCTTGGTGGCTGAGTTGCATTGCTGGCGTAGGCAGTCTGCCAGCACGGGACCCTTAGCCTCTGGGGGCAATGAGGAGGAATCTAACGCTGCCTGAAGTCTGTCCACAAAAGTGAAGCTCTCACTTTCACTCTGTCTTATGGTAGACCACTGTGAAGGTTTGGCTACTACTTTGGCAGTAGCACGGATGGCTTCCCGGGCAGCACGAGTGGTTGTCATAACTTCATGGGCCCTTAATCCCTCAGCCTGAGCCTGGGGGGTGATCATCGTGGGGTCTCTACCCATCAATCTCTGTATACTGGAGCCGTGCAGTGGATGGTCAGGCCCCGTTATCTGGGCCAGCTCCTTTGCGCATTGATCCTCCCACTCTTGTTTAAAAACAATCATCCCCGTGCCATCGAAAATCATCCTACATATCTGTTTGATGTCAAAGGGAAGCATGTCATCCCCCCCAAAAACACCATCAATGAGTGTGGTAACCATGGCAGAATTAATTCCCTTGTCTGCAATCGCTTTAATAATTGCCTGTACCTCTTTTGGATTCACTGGAGAATAGGTCCTTCTTTGGTTTTCGCCTGCCCCCCCCACACGGACAGGAAACACTAGCTTGGCTGAAGGGGTGTACTTGGCGCAGGCTATCTTTATTTTTCGCCAATCTGTAAGAGGGGTCTGGTCTTTCTCTGATAACCCCTTCACCCATGCGGGAGCGCTGTGACTAGAGATCTTGTATGCTGCTGCTCTCCCTCTGTTAAGGCTAGTATCCAAACCGGAGCTCCCCGACTCCCTCTCGGACTCGTCCCGGCTCGAGTCTGAGTCGGAGTCGGAAGTGGAATGGCCGAGCACTTCCGGGCTGCTCTGCCTTTTTCTCGGGCTCCGACCCTGCCCCCTCCTGCGGGGGGCGGACCGTTCCCTCCCCCTGGGGTCTCCCCGCCTCCTGCTGAGGGAGGTCCTTGCCTTATACGGGCTTAATTTGAATAGAGCGCTCTGATTGGTCTCACCCCTCACCGCGGGGACCGCCCCCCCTCCCCGCTCTCCCGCGCATGCGATGTTGAACGGGCTGATCCCTTTTCCGCCCTTTGTCCCCTCTTCTCTTCCGCCCTGACCACGCGGCCGGCCGCCATCTTCGAGCCCATACGGCGGCGGAGAGATTGTATCGATCCGGGCGGTTTCTGACCGTCCCGCCGCTTCCCGCGCCTCCTCCGTCAGCCCCCCCCAAAAACACCGCGCACGTTGCTCTGCCTCTTCCGTCTGGTCGGCAGTCGGCGGGGGGGGGGACGGGTAGAGGGGCCGCGGTTTTGTCGAGAGGCTCCGAGGAGGGGCTGGAATCTGGCGGGCTCCGCGGGGGGGCTGGGGGATCTCCCGGGGGTTTTGGGCTCGGGCGGGGGGGAGGTGGGACGCGCCTAGCCCCCGCACATCCCCATCTGCAATCTGATCGCTTTCCGGGGTGGTCTGTGTCGCTGCCCCCACCCCTAGCTGCGGAGTGACTATTAAACAACTTCTGGCAGCTTTCCAGGTTTCTTGCTCTTGTCGAGCTTTTTGGAGAGCCCGGATGACTCTGCCCCACGATTTTAGGGCTTTCCCCGAGCCTGAACACATGGTATCCTCGGCCAGGGTTTTCGTACAATTATCCCACACCTCTGGGTGTAAAATACCCACGGGGCTCTCTATAGCCCCCAGCTTAATCAATCTCGACAATGCGAGAGTCATATCCTTGAGCTTACAATCGATTCCCCATTGTGCATGCATTTCACTGACTACCTTTGCGATCGCTTCCATGATTCGAGGGCGTCCCCTCCGATGCACAAGGCCAGCTGTGCAGCCGCCGTCCTCTCTCCAGGCGATCCCCGTTCCCCGGGCACTGGTTCGGTCCCGGGTTTCCGGCACCATTTGTCGCCTTCTGATGCAAGGCGAGGCGACCTGGTTCTGAGGAAACGGCACGGCAACCCAAACTCTCCAGGGTCACTCGGGCCAAGAACACACGCTAGCACCAGTATGGTGGACGGTTCAAGACCTTTATTGTCCCGTCTCGTCGGGTTTTATACTCTGCAAGTTTTTTCTCTACGTCAGGGGGTCTTACCTTACTGTAATTGGTTAGCAAGGAGTAAAAGTTACTAATGTTAGGGGGAACTACATTCCTGGGTGATCCCTTATCACTAGAAGTTAGGGGGAGAGGAATCCTGCTGCTTTCCGTGACATTGCGAGATTTTCCGAGCGCCTCTCCCTGTCTACTACACTGTCTCCCTTGCCCATTGTCAGTGTGGCAAGCAGGGCTGGAGCTGCCAGTGCCACTGGGGGCCCTCAGCATTGGCCACAGAGGGGCCTCCCATCCCTGCAGGCCCATCACAAAGTGCTGCTGGAGCAGCTGCTTGTTGGAGAGGCCGTGCAGGACACGTTGCAGGGCTGCCCAAGGACGCTGTGCGGCACCTGTGGAGGGCACTGCTCCCCCTGGAACTCCTCAGGTGCTCCACAGGAAATTTTTGCAGGAGCTTTTGCTGTAGCACCTTGAGAAAGAAGCATTTAAATCAGAGAGAGAGGGGAAGAGCCTCAGGAGTCAGATGAGCTGGGCTGGACTCCTTCCCTCAGCTCCAAGAGCTCTCACTCTGAGTCTCCTCCTTTTCTAAAAGCAGGTAGTTTTAAAACTTTTTAAAGGAAAGCTGTGCATCAGAGAGAATTTCTACTGCCAGGAGCCATCCCAGTTCACTTTCATGTCATGTACTAATTAATGCATTGACCCATGAGTATGGGAGAAGATTTTCCCCATGGTCCCTGCACTGGTCAATGGCATGGATGCAGGATGAGGTGAGGGTGATTCTGGCAGTGTTTGGGGAATAGGCCCCTCTGGCTACAGCAGCAGTTTGCTCCAAGATGCTCTTCTGCCTCCATTTCCATGCTCAACACCTCAATCTCTCCTGTCTTCCCTCCAGGCTTTCAATATCCTGCCACTGCCAGGTGTGCTGCAGCCAGGAGAGAGCCAGCAGGTCTCCTCCACCTTCTCTGGCCACCTCACCACCACCTGCAATGTCCCGGAGCTGTGCCACATGGAGGGAGGCTCCACCTCCGAGGTGCTGGTGCCCAGGGCGGCCTCACGTGTCAGCTCCTCCCTGAGCCCCCAGGAGATCAGCTGTGGCTCTCAGGCCCCTCTCAGGGACAGGTGAGTCAGCCTTCCATGGGTTCCTGCTCTGCCATGGGTTATTGTCCCTGCAGGGCTTCCCTGCTCCAAGGCCTCTGAGCTCAGAGGAGCTGCAGAGCAAAGGCCAGCAGCAACACAGGGATGGCTACTCTGAGCTCCCTGGCTGCCAAGAGAGGAAGGACCTTCTTCTGTTGAGACAGAACATCTTCTTCTCTATTTGAGTGCCGAGCCCTCCTGGCTTAGCTGCTGTCTGTGGGGAGCTGGGCTCTGGGCTTGCCTTGGCACCACCTCTAGAGGTGTCTTGAAGTCCATGGTGTTGAGTGGCATCTTCTTCATCATCTGCCTTCTTCACCAGAGCAGTGGGACTGTGGTATGGGCAGGCGTGGGGCACAGAGCAAACCTTGTTTTGGGTCCTGCTCCTGCCACAGATGAAGTCCTTGCACTGCTGATTTGCCAGGGTTCTCCTTATGGTGGCGCAGCAGCCAGAAAAGCTCCTGTCCTTTGGGCTCCCCTGCAGCTGCAGCCGTAGGCAAGCACAGGAGAAGCTCAGCTCCAGCAAGGCAGCCCAGCTCAGGACACACAGGCACAAGTGTGGAGCTGGGAGTGGAGGTGCTTAAAGCAAGCCTGTGCATCAGGACTTCTTCAGGCCAGGCTGAAGTTGGTTTCATGGGGAGGAGATGGATGAGGCTGCTTCCAATGGTTTCCATGGCAGCCAGCACTGGTTTGCTTGGTCCCAGCCGGGTTCCAGCAGGAAATCTGCCTGACAAGAGCCTGGCTTGCAGGAGAGGAGTTCCTGCAACCTTTGCTTTCTGACTGATAGGATTGTTCTCATGAAGGAGCAGGCTAGGAGTCTTTAAAACCGAAGATCACGGACAGAGACTCTCTAACTAATTAAAGTTAGACAGTGGGATGTTTATTAACACCGGTGGGCAGCACCAGAGTTGTCCATAAAAGGCATGACCACGCTGTCCAAGGTTCTTTGCCCTCTCTTTATTTCCCAAGATCTTACATACAATACATCTGCACAACCCCGGCACCTCCCATCCCTGCTCTGTATTCAAATGAGGTCATTGGTCCTTCACTCCTGTTCAATTCTTCCCTTGAATTGGGTTGGTGGTCTCGAATTGGGTCAGTGGTCTTAAGGGATGAAGTCAGGAATGTCTTCATCAGATCTCTGTGACCCTCTGGCACCATCCAAGGTCCCCAACTTAGTGATTGATTGACATCAAGCCCAGGTGCTAACCATCGTTCTACTGGTTTCAAGATGTTCTTATAACAGTTCACTTCCTCCACTTCCTTCTAGAAAGAAGCTCCTAATGGTAAACAATAGCACAATCAGCTCCAGCTTAAGCATCTCATAATCATTAACCTATGGTCTGCCTATCTAACCTACATCCTGATCAATGGGAATTGCTTCTAACCCTCAGCTGAAATCTGAACTCTTTAAAATCATGCTTCAGCTATGCCCAGGGAGAAGGGGGCTGAATGAGCTGAGTAAGAACTGTAGGAGAGCTAAGCAGATGTCAGCAATCTGTGCTCTGCTTTAAACTGGGAAGCCAAGAGACAAAGAGCGTTTCCAGGCACCAGCGCAGAGAGCTGCTGGATCAGCCTTTGGCAGGGGCTGGAGGGGTCTGGCTGTGCCTTCAGAGGGAGCTTGCACAGTCAACACCTTATGATGGCAAAGCTCAGGTTTGGTTGGTCCTGGAGGTCCCCTTCCACCCATGCCCTCACTTGGGATGTTCCCAACCTATATGGGTTGAGGAGAATTCACGGAAATGGCCTCAGGGTCAAGGAATGAAGTGCAGGGCCAGTCAGGACTAGGGAGCCCAAGGTTCTGGTGGGACTCGCAGCCATGTTTTCTGTTTTGTCTGCAGAAGGGAGCTGAAGGAGCCAGCTCCAAAGGTCGAGGACGAGGCAAAAGCCTTAGAGAAAGAAGAGAGGCAGAAGAAGGAAAAGAAGAGTGTCTCTGTTGGGAAGCAACCTCCAAAACCAGCAAAGGGGGAAACCAAGACTCGAGAGAATAAGGAAACCAAAATCCCCAAAAAGGAAACCAAATCCCCAGAGAAGAAAGAAGCCAAAGCATCAGAGAGGAAGAAAACCAAAATCCCAGAGAAGAAAGAAACCAAAGCATCAGAGAAGAAGGACACCAAAGCATCAGAGAGGGAGGAAACCAAAATCCCAGAAAAGAAAACCACAATCCCAGAGAAGACGGAAACCAAAGCCCTAAAGAAGGCGGAACCTAAAGCCTCAAAGAAGGGGGGAACTGAAATCCCAGAGGAACCACCTGAGCTGGAGAACTCTTTAGTTTTTATTCACACAACTAATTTTACACAGTTTGACAGACCTTGTATGCAACTTTAGTTAGTTCATGGATTTCTTTCTAGTTATTCTATTATTGGTTAATAAAATAGATTTTACTTGTGCATCAAATCTCTCTATTGTATTGTTTACCTCTTCACTGATTCTCATGGGACAAATCCCTTGTTGTTGCAGGTGCATTTGTTTTTCAGCCTCAGAATAGATTGTTCACAAAGTCTCATTCTCAAAATAGCTTCACACGGGAACTTGTAACTGCTTAGCTGCACTCAGAATAGATGACAGGCCAGCTATTAATATGGCAGAAGAAGGCCTGATTTCAAAAGGACTTTCTTTTATCATTATTCTACCTGTCTATGACATCTCCCCCTTTTCGTTCATTTAAAAAAGGCTCCTATGTCCTGATGTTGAAACAGCTCACTCTTGTGAGGGTATTATCTCATCACAGTTGTCACTGGTTATCTGTTAAATATGGGATAAGATAGATAAAAGACCAATTACAATCAACAAAACTTAGCAAATTCTATCAAGTCATTGACACAGGGTTTTGCAGCATGAGAAAAGAAAAATGTCCAATGTCTTTTACAGAAATGAAAAGAAATGACCATTTTTTCCAATGAGTTGAGAAGGATGAGAAAGCCTGTGAGCTGGAAATGTTGATCTTTGACATCACTGAATGTCCTTCTGGGCACTGGAACAGGGAATAACTGCAGAAGGTTCGTAGGAGCACTGTACCATGAGGATGCCATGAGGCTTTTGGTGTCAAATTGCCTCTGTCAGTTTCCAGCCACAGCCATGTCTTGGCAGTGCTCCTTCTGCTCCTGCTCTGGCCACAAAGGCTGCAAGGTGATGGGGTTATTTCTCCTTTCACTGGGCCTTAATTTTTCAGAGCTGATCAGTATCTGATGGAATGAACAGGTGACTGCTTTGAGCTGCTGATGATAAAACACAGGCACATCTTCTCCTGAAGTTAATGAATTAATTAGGCTTCACTGTGGTACAGCCAATTGGAATTTAGATATGATGATTTTTTTTCCAAATTTCTAATGTAAATATTGCATTATTCAAAATGATTATTTATCCAAACTTCTCTTGTACATATTGCATTACTTGAACGTTCTTAAGGCGATCATTCCTCTTCTTTTTTGTTTTTTAAGAATGAGATGCATGTCTTTTGTTATGAGTATGATGAAACATCATAGCAAAATAATACATGCAGTGGACAAGAAACTTACAGCAATTAGGAATAATTTGGATACAACAATCAGGAATATTTCAAGTAGCAGACAAAGCTAACAACATAGGTGGAATTAGGTAAATAGCAATCTCTGAAAAAATGTCCCATCACCTCAGAGTCTGCAAACAGCTGACAAACCTCGATTCAGTGGGGACTTGGATAATTATTTCCAGATAATAATTCCCAAACTCCCTTTCAAAATAGTTCAACTGTCATGTCTAGAGGGTGAAATTGCCAAGTCAAAGCAACTCAAATCTAGCTTTGATGCAGAAAACATCTGGGTCTGTTGGCAAATTCCCATCCAGGTAGAGCTAAGGCCTGGCCACCACCCAAGCTCTAAGTGGGAGAGAATTCCTTAAACGTAATTTAAAACAAGGCTCTTGGGAATAGCACTTAGGAGTAAAGGTCTAGGGGTGACAGACTAATGAACCATCCAAGAGCTGTCTCCTCCAAAATTTCGTCAGCACAGAGATGCTTTAAACTCAGCAAACTGTTGGAGTGGGTCTGTAATAATAATTGGGGCTCCATCTGATTACTGAGAGTAGATGTCACAATACCATCAGTTTAGAGGAGGCTTCCAACAAAGCTGAGATCTCATTTCTTGGAACTCTGAAAAATACTTAAAAATGATGAGACAGCACTGGGTCAAAGCACAGAGCCACAGTGTGAAGCCCAGCTAGAGGGGTAGTCTGGTCTGAGAGATACATAAGCAGCTAGGGAACAAAAGGAGGATCCTGAAATGACACGTGTCTTGTAGATAACTACACTAAAAGATGGTAAGGCATATGGAAAGCTGGCTATAAAAACAGTGATACAAACATTTATATATTTATGACAGAATAAATGCATCAAAGGAAAACACTGAACAGCTCACTAGTAAAATTGATGATACCTCAGTTTAAATAACACTCAAACCTGATAGAATTTTATTTGGACAGCACTAGAGCTTAACAAGAGGAACTTAAACTCAACCCTAAAAGGATTTCAAATTCATTATCACCTTGGTAGTACAAAAAGCGCACTCAAGAGAACTCAAAGTTAATTCCTATTCAATACCAAACATAACTGGATGCATAAAAACTGGAATAGAACATTGTTCAAACTTAGTAATACTGAAACTTAACAGAAATAAAATCTACCAAAATTACCCAAATAAAACTTTGCCTTATTTAATTTAACAGAAGGTAACTGAGCATCAAAATATTGGGCTTTAATTTAACAGAATTAAAATGAACATCCTTAAAAGTTATAGATATGACATGATGTAATTTTGTCCAAGGTTATTAACACAAAAAGACTACTTGAAGGTGAATAAGCCAGAAGTGAAATAACCGCGTGATGGTGTACTGGAGGGATTCAAGTTGTAACAAGCATATTAGAATTATAAGTAAATCAGTTATGAGAAAAACCCATGGTAACTGCAAATTCCATGGAAAGAGAAATTCAGTAAGACTTTTTAAAGTGCAGGGTTACTGGAAAATAAACATAATAACGTGCAATTTAGCATATTGCTGAACAGCCCAACAGCTTTTTGTGACTGCATCTGGCATAATTTTATATGGCAAATTTGTGCGCATTCTTGTTAAAGAAATCAGACCATGTTAAAATTTGATAGGTAATAAGGCATTGCATTTACTGCTTTTCAGTATAGTTGATAGTTATCCATAGGGATAGTTACAGGCTTTGTTAATTGCTGATATGTCTTTTTGGTATGTGTTTTGTGTCCGGTCAATTTTTGGCCAATTGTTTTTCAGATGTCTAAAGTAAAATTTGACACAGGATGTGGCCTTGGAGGACCCCAACAGGTCCAATTCTTCGGATTCCTCTAGAGCATTGGGCAGCATTTTTGTCCACCTGTCCCAAGCATCTGCCAGGTTGGGTCTCTTACCTGTGGTGCAGAGGAGCTCTGAGTTATAGACGGGCCAGGCGTCTGCTGCAAAGGTGTCATAGTTTGACACTGGCGCAATGCCAGTGCCTCCATGAAAATACATTCTCCCTGGTGTCTGCTGTGAGATGTGACCAGGAATAAGGCAAAGCAGGCTCCAGCCTAGGAATAAAAGGGGAAAAAAAACCACTTTATTAACTTAGAATATATAAAAGAAACACACAGAACTCAGGATTAAAACCTTCCAAACATTCCTCCTCCCCTGACCAAATTCCCAATACATCACAGTAAGCAACAACTTGGACTCACAATTCAGTTACCACCCCTCAGATCACAAACTCTCAGTCCATCACCACCCTTTAGATAATCAATTCTCAGTTCATCAAGAGGAGAGGAGTCCCTCTTGTGCCATAGGCTTCCCCTGGAAACACAGTTGAGACCTCTTGTGTTTCCATGTCACATGTAGCACCACCCGGAGATCATTTGCCATGGTGACATCTTACTTCCATGCCCAGTGCTCTCACCACTGCACATGGACCAGAGCTGCTTCTAGGGCTCCTCTTTTAAGGATGCTTTGCCCAGTTCCAGAAAAAGTACAGTCTCTCACTTTGGGACACCCGTCCCCCCCAAATTCACCCCCTGGGGCCGAGGGGTCTTGAGAACAGAGATCTCTTCCCTGAAGACGGAGGGCACCACCACCCTCCTCGCCCGTTGCCTCTGTTCACACACTCCTTCACATAACACCACCATACTCTCTTGGTTCCAAGGCATTGCCTCCCTCTAAATGCAGTCTCTGTGTCACAAGAAAAATGGTTCTGTCCATGGCTATACAGGAGAAGTCCAGCCAAAGGCCATTCCATCATCTCCTCCCACCTAGGATTCTTCTCAGCTCTCCTGATATCTTTCACTTGCATGGACTTTCATCACACTTGTCCATTTCCTTCTATTTCATCTCAATCTCTCATCATTCAGATCCAGAAGGATCAGTATTTGTAAGGTTTCATCATCCAAGAAAAGAGTTCAAATCTCAGGCTCTGCCTGTCCAGGACTCCCACGCTGGCCCTGCCGGGCACCTGCTTGCCGCACCCTTGCTGCACGCCTGTAGAGGCGAAGGGAGACGACCCATCCTCTGATCAGCATCGAACTCCCATTTATTGATCCAACCATGCACATTTTATAACGGTGTTAATTAAGTTCATACATATTGCAAAACCCAAGCTCATCATAGGTTACAGATTAGACATCAACCCCTCCTTTTGTTTTCAATACCTGTGGTTTGTTACTTTTGTTTTCCCATATCAGCCAAGGACAGAATATTTACCTGTTATGAAAAAACAGCCTGAGAACTTTGTTGTTTACAGAAATGTGCCTGAGAACTTTGTTGTTTATAGAAATGTGCCTGAGAACTTTGTTGTTTATAGAAACAGGCTTGAGAATTGCTGCTTTCAGCTGCCTTTTACTTTTCCATCAGCTGTATATTTTCATGGCCTCTTTCTATAAGCCATGTTTGAACAAAATTCTCCAACAATTCCCCGTTTTTTCTTTTATGCACAAGGAGGTTAGTCTGCTAGGGTTTTTCTATTATTCTACTGACCGTATCTTGAATACAATCAAAAATACAAGGCAAAATAAGCAAAAGCAATTTAAAGCACACTTAGTATCTCTGTAAGGTTCTCCAGCCACGGTCTGAGCAATGGCTTTTACCCCAAAGGGTTAAAACCACCCCCAGCTGAGCCATAATGTCCTGCCTTATCAGACATTGCACGGTAGGTGGTAATTGGACTAAGAAAAGAAAGCTGTTAGCTGTTTTCATTCATGCCAACCCGGAGAGGAGGCGAACGGCTAGGGCTAATAATGCTGGAATCGACCCCAGTGTCCAACAAGCTTGAAAATGATCCTTTCTGTCCTTGAAATTCCACGTCCACCCTTTTCTTGAGTTTCTCAGAAAAGTTCAAAGTCAGTAAGGTAAGTCCTCCGGTGGATTCAAAACCATTTCCCCCCTCTCTTGTCCTTTTACAGTCTGTAATCCCTTAGTCATTTGGCTCAAATGGCACCAGCTGAGCGATTCTCGGTCCTTTGTTGATTTGGAGTGGTGGGAAAGTAGTATGCACCATAACATATAGTCCCAACAAATGCAGATCATAAAATAAACACCTAGCATAAATCTATCTAACATCACTCAAACTTAAGAGCACTTAAACTTAA
Organism: Melozone crissalis; assembly: GCF_028551555.1. Lineage (NCBI taxonomy): Eukaryota > Metazoa > Chordata > Aves > Passeriformes > Passerellidae > Melozone > Melozone crissalis. The sequence continues at coordinate 2,861,214 of NW_026535860.1, forward strand.
AGCACTTAAAATATTTAAACTTAACAGACTTATTTTCAAATCAACAGAACTTACATGTAAAATCACTTAAACTTAACTTTAACAGAACTTAACTGACTTTAAATTCTACATAATTTAAACCTGATATAATTTAAACTTAACAGAATCAAACTTCACTTAAACTTAATAACACTTAAACTTAACAGAAATTAAACTGAACAGCACTTAAACCTAACAGAAGATAAACTTAACAAAACTTAAACTTAACAGTATTTAACATTTAATGACACTTAATAGATAATCTAACTTAAACTACTTAGCAACGAATAAAACTTACTATAGAAATAGAATATAGCATTTACTATAACTAACTTACAGGCCTGATTCTAAAATACTAAGCTAAAACAACTTTTTTCACATGTTTGCTGCAGCATTTTTATACCAAAAAGCACACTCATAACATCTTACTTATACAATCACTTTACACATTTTTAACATTTTTAAATTTTTCAAAATGCAATTTCGGAGTCTGATGTTCTACCGACTGAGTTATCCGGGCCATGTTAATGCAGGTGATTCTGACCGCATAATGGATGCTAAGCCAAATTGGCCAAAATTTGGCCTATGCATTCAGTACGCTGATTTCTGTTTCACAGTCTGTGCTAGGAAGAACAAAAGGTCTTTTTAACTTAGGCAAGGAACGTCTGGATAGTAATGCTCCTTGGTGTCGCTTGTTTATTATCACTGGTTTCTTAATTGCAGTAGGGGTCTTTTCTGTTGTTGACAAAAGTCACATTTATTACGGCTGTTAGGTCTAAAACTGAAGCTTTTTGCGGCTGCGGGGCGGAGGGAGAAACGCTTGCGCTGGAAAAGCGCTCCGGTCCCGCGCCGCTTGTGTCAGAGCGGACGAACCCCCCCCACGCTGGGCTTCTATGGCGGCTCCCTTCCCCCGCGGCTGCCTCCGCTACTGCGGCTGCAGCGCAGCATTTCAGGCGGTCACTTGCCGCGGCTGCTCTCCATGGCGCAGCGCCCATGCTGAGTTCGGAGCAGCACAGCCCTGCAAACGCCCCGAGCCGCGGCTGCTGCCTTGCACTCAGAGACATGCTGAAGCAGTCTATTGTGCACTACCCGCCATAGCTTACTTAACTTCTTGGCAGTTTTATCACTCTCTAAAGTAGCCTCCCATAATAAATCACTGAATTTACGCCACTCCGTTAACTCGTAAACCGCATGGAGGTTAATAAAAACTCCTCTACCGTAGCCGTAAGTCCAAAGTCCTTGTAAATCCTTTTGCAAATCTACCTCCTTAACCTGCCTTTTTTGTAAATATGCTGCTTGCCTTTCCACACCTAAAATCGTCAGCGCTGATTGCAGCCTCTTCAAGGTCCGTGCAGCACGTATCAGTCAGGCTCACCTGTACGACACCCAAGGCACGATGCGTCTCAGCTTCTTTTTTATCCCTTTAGTTGCGTTTACTGCGCCCGGGCTGCTCGGACCTGACCCGTTTCTTCGCTCCTTCATGGTGCGTTGCCGTATCCCGATCGGGTGTCACAATTTGTAGAGGCGAAGGGAGACGACCCATCCTCTGATCAGCATCGAACTCCCATTTATTGATCCAACCATGCACATTTTATAACGGTGTTAATTAAGTTCATACATATTGCAAAACCCAAGCTCATCATAGGTTACAGATTAGACATCAACCCCTCCTTTTGTTTTCAATACCTGTGGTTTGTTACTTTTGTTTTCCCATATCAGCCAAGGACAGAATATTTACCTGTTATGAAAAAACAGCCTGAGAACTTTGTTGTTTACAGAAATGTGCCTGAGAACTTTGTTGTTTATAGAAATGTGCCTGAGAACTTTGTTGTTTATAGAAACAGGCTTGAGAATTGCTGCTTTCAGCTGCCTTTTACTTTTCCATCAGCTGTATATTTTCATGGCCTCTTTCTATGAGCCATGTTTAAACAAAATTCTCCAACACACGCCCCCCTTCTCCTTCAGCCTCGCTGCCGGCACATGATATCAAATTTCAAAGTGGCACAAGCACAGGCACAGGCTCACTCTTTCTCTGTCTCGGGAGCCAGGGGGCTGCCTGCTGCCTCTCAGTGCTCCTCCACCCTTCCATCCTGCAGGGGCCTTCACCTCCCCTCTCTGTACAAGGCCCCGGCCTACCTCACCCGGCTCCATGGCTTCCCCTTCCCCACCCAGCCTGCAGCTGGGCAGGGGAGCTCTGACCTCTTTCACCCACCGGAACCAAAAGAAAGTTTTCTTGGCAGTTCTCTGCTTTTAACCCCCTGTGTTCTCAGAGGCGTATCCATGCCTTCAGTGGCCACACCACGTGCCAATATTCAAATCTAAGCTCCTATTAGTTTGACCACAGCATCCCAAAATCTCACTTCCTTTTCAAACCAGGACACCAGGATAAACAACCCCAGTTCCCTCAGTTGCTACTCACAGGACTTGTGTTCCAGACCCCTCACCAGCCTTGTTGCCCTTCTCTGGACACAATCCAGCCCCTCCATGTCCTTCCTAAATTGGGGGCCTAGAACTGGACACAGCACTCCAGGTGCTGCCCCAGCAGTGCTGAGCACAGGGAAAGAATCCCTGTCCTGCTCCTGCTGGCCACACCATTCCTGATCCATAGAAGTCCCAGAGCTTGGACGAGGGAAATGGTAGGGAGGAGTTAGGCATAAAGTGTGATTCATTGTCAGCCATGAAGGGTTTTGATTTTCATGTCTATTCAGACTGCTTTAGGAGGTTCTGGAGGTCAATATCAATTGGACATTGCTGGTATCAGTCTACAAAGTAGAAAAGAATACAGGACAAGACAATTCTCTCTGTACTGTTTTCCATAGTGTATTTTGCAGTGTCAAAATGGTCTCCTTGGTTCCACAAGGTCCTGCAGAGCCCCTTGGTTCAATGAGGCTTTGAAATGTCACAATGGGCTCCAGTATTCCATGAGGCCCTGCAATGTTACAATGAAGCTTTTGTTCCTTGAGCCCCACATTGTTCCATCAGTCCTTAGTTCCATGGAGCCCTGTAGTGTCACAATTTTCTCCTTGGTTCCAGAGTGCCATGCAGTGCCACAATTGCCCTTTGGCCCAACAGGGCTGCGTAGTGTCACAAGGGACTCCTTGGTTCCATGAGGCCTTGTAGTGTCCCAATGGACTCCTTGGTTCCTTGGGGATGCAAAGTGCCACAATGCCCCTTTGGTTTCACAAGGCCTCAAAGTGTAAAAATGGCCTCCATGGTTTCACGGGGCTGTGCTGTGTCAAAATGGACCCTTGACTCCATGATACCCCAGAGTGTCACAAGGGCCTCCTTGGTTCTGCACTTAAAGAATGCTCCTTTGGTCCCTTGGAGCCCCACAGTGTCACTGTTGTGCCCTTCGTTCCATGAGGCCCTGCAGTGCCACAATGGTCCCTTGGTTCCACATGGCCCCATGTGTCACAATGGTCCTTTGGTTCACACGGCCCCATGTGTCACAATGGTCTCCATGGTTCCATGAGGTCTTGCTGTGTCACAATGGCCTCCTTGGTTCCATGAGGCCCTGAAGCATAGCAATGGTCTCCTTGGTTCCACGGTGTCAGAATGGCCCCTTTGTTCCATGGAACCCCACAGTGTCACTGTGTTCCCCTTGGTTCCATGAGGCCCTGCCGTGCTACAATGGCCCCTTGGTTCCAATGGGTTCTGAAGGCTCATAGTGACCGCTGTGGTTCCATGAGGCCCTGCAATATCCCAACGGACCCTTGGTTTCAAAGGCCCTGCAGTGTCACAAGGCTGCCTTAGTTCAATGAGGCCCTGCAGTGTCGTAGTGGCCCCTTGATTCCATGAGGCAAAGCAGAATCAGAATGGCCCCTTGGTTCCATGAAGCCCCTTGATTCCAAGGAGCACCACGGTGTCACCATGGTCCCTTTGTTCCATGTAGCACCACAGTGTCATGATGGTCCCATTGGTTCCATAGGGCCCCATAGTGTAACAATGGACTATTGATTCCATGAGGTTCCTCAGTGTCTCAATGGCCCCTTGGTTCCATGAGGCCCCACAGTGTCAGAATGGTCTCCTTGGTTCTGTGAAACCCTACAGAGCCACAATGGACCCTTGGTTCCATGAGCTTCCGCACTGTCAACAATGGTCTGAGTTCCACAGTGTCACCTTGGATCCTTTGTTCCATGAGGTTCTATAGCATAACATGACCACTTTGATTCCAGAAGGTTCTGCAGTGTCACAATGGACCATTGGTTCCATGCACCCCCAAACTCTCACAATGACCCCATGGCTCCATGAGCTTCCATACTGTCAGTAATGGTCTCTTGGGTTCCAGGAGACCTTGCTCTGATACAATGGACTTTTGGTTCCATGGGGTTCCACTGCATCACAATGGACCCTTTGTTCCATGGGGTTCCAAGTGTTACAGCTGGATCCTTTGTTCTGTGTGCCTCTGCTGCCACCAAATGTCCAAAATATCAGAGTAAGACTCCTTAACACTAATTTGGTGTTTAGGAGAGCATCATTTATTGAGGCTGGTGGTCCAGCAGGTGATAACTCCTCACAATGGACTTGAGATTCTACAAGTGTTATCGCTTATATACAGTCACTATGTGTATATTAAAATTTACCCATTTCCATAAAACCCACCCCAAGTTCCCAGATTCAGTCCTTGCTTTTTCTATCACTGCATTCTTGAGCCAGATGTCTTCATCTTCTCTTCCAACCATCCTCGCTGGGAAAGCAGCCCCTGAATGCCTTGTTCCTGTGCTAAAAGCTCACAGGCACAGTAAAAATTAATTAACCCTTTTGATAATAAGCCCAAGGCTTTGTGTGGGAAGGCAGAGGCAGGCAGGAGGCAGAGCTGTCAGCAAAGGAAGGGCCCAGCCAGCTGGGGCAGCCGGGGGATGCCGACAGCCTGCAGGGACAGAGGCGCAGGGCAGGGACACCGTAGCACAGCCTGGGCTGCACAGGGCACAGGAATGGGCAGCAGCTGCAAGACAGCCCTGCCAGAGTCAACTTGGGCAGCACTTTGGCCATGGCTGCTGGCCCTGGGCCTGAGGCCACGAGGGGACAAGTGACCCTTGCAGGGCTGAGGCCTCATTGCCTCCTTGTCCCTGCTCAGCAGCCTGGCAGGGGCCGCCCCATGCTCCTGCCCTTGGCATTGCCCATCCCCACATGCCAGTGCCCATCCCGGGAAGAACCCTGAGCAAGGAGGGAGGGACAGGATCTGCCTGGCCAGGGGCTGGGGCTCAGGCCTTGGCCCTGTGCATTCCTGAAACACATCAAGCTTTGCTCAGCACCAGACACCTTTGCCTTCTTTGTCCCCAGCTGTCATCACTGCCTGCAGGGTTCTGCTCTGGATGGAACCTGGGGACACTTTCTTACTTGTGTCCCTGACAGGGATCTCTTCAAAGTACAAGAAACTTCAGTGTTTCAATAGAACTGAGTTCTTGAGGGTTCTGTGACATCACAGAGCTGGCTGCGAGGTCACAGAGTAGGGTGTGAGTCCATAGAGCAGAGTCTGCCATCATAGAGGGTGGCTCTGTGGCATCAGAGAGTGGGTTGTGACATCACCTGGTGGCTGTGTTACATCAGGGAGCAGGCTGTGACATCACAGAACAGATTGTGCCACTACAGGGTGACTTTGTGAAATCAGTCTTCTGTGACGTCACAGCACTGCTGTATTACATCAAAAGGTGACATAGAGATGGCTTTGTGACATCACAGGGGTTGTGTGACATCATGGGGATGTGTGGCATCACAAGGGCAGTGTGACATCACAGGGGCTGTGTAACATCACAGGTGGCAGTGTGACATCACAGGGGCTGTGTGAATTCACAGGGGCAGTGTGACATCACAGGGGCTGTGTGACATCACAGGGGCTGTGTGAGGTCACTGGAGACGTCACTCTTCCCCGGCTCCCCTCACAGCTCCCCCCAGAGCAGTCCAACCCTGCTCGTGCACAGCAGGGTCCCCTGTCCCCCCGGGTCCCCCGCCCCCGGCCCCGCAGCCTCCCCCAGAGGATGTTCCACGAGATCGACCCCAGAGCCTGACACGGGGACGGGGGGCCGGGGGATGGGGGTGGCACAGGGGGACACGGACCCCCCGGCAGCGTCCCCGTGTCCCCCAGGGCCAAAGCCTGGGCCATGGCTCCCTCACCCTGCTACCAACAAGGCCTTGAGAGTGCTGAAAAAATCCCCAGCAAGGGAGCAGGAAAAACCAGATTTAATATTAAGGGACAGCAGCACAAAGTTCCTTGGCAAGAGTCACTCTGCTCCTGACTGGACACTTCAGGCACACCAGGGAAACAAAGCAACAACAAAACCAAACAGAATCCAGGCAATCAAACCAGAAATTAACCCAGAACTGTCCCTCTGTGTGTGTGTGACACAAGGACAGTGAGGGCAAGGATCAAAGGAATATGGCCTAAAACCTTAACAGAGCTCAAACTTAACCGGACTTAATTTATATCTTAACCTTAACTGATACTTTCAACTTCACAATTTAGCAAAAGAGCAGAGCGTAACAGCATTTAACCTAAATAAAACCTATGACTTTGCAATTTAACAAAGGAATAACACTTTACAATATTTTGCTTAGCTTATAACTTACACTAAAGGTAGCAACTTAGCAAAAGAACACCTTAGCAAAAGAACAACTCTTAGCAGCAATTAACTTCACTTAGGCCTTGTGATTTAACCTTTCCTACGGGCCTGACTGACTCAGCTATCCAAGGCACTCAAACTCCTCAGAGAGCAGCATTTCTGCCACATTTCCCCAGCACAGGCACTCCTGTGTGCACACAGACGCAAAGAGTCAGTGCAAGGCACCTGGGAGGAATTCCCCTGAGGGCACAGAATGCTCACTGAGGATGCTTTGGCATCTTCCCAGTGGGCAGAGGGCTGAGCCTGGAGGAGTGGGGGGATCGGCCCAGGCTCTGTCATTGTTCAGGATCCCCGAGTGCAGCAAACGGGAGAGCTCCCGGCTGGGAAAGGCCCCACCCAGAGGGAGTCGCTGGCCCAAGAGAGCTCCAAGGGCTCCTTTTGGAGCGCTGTGTGCAGGGCCCCAAGAGAGGGGCTTCAGTCCCAGCAATGGTTCATCCTGGCCGCACTTGGCACCAACAGCTTTCTTTGGCAGTTTGAGAACAGGGATGTTGTGCCACTGAGGGAACAAAAACAGCTCCCAGGGCTGGTCCTAAAGGAACCAGGAGCTGGTTGGGCAGCAGCAGTGCCTGGAGCTGACTGTGTTTGTACTGAGCTGCAGAGGAGCTGAGCCAAGGGGCTGTTGGCTAAGGCCCAGGCCCAAGGAGCATTTCTCAGCTGGCAAGGCGGCCTGAGAAGGGGAGGGGGGAATGCAGCAGTACAGGGCCATGGAACCAAGGGACTGTGGGGCCTTGTGAGACCAAGGGACCACTGTGACACTGTGGGACCTCATGCAATCATGGAGACCACTGCGATATTGCTGAGCCTCATGGAACCAAGGGGACTGTCCTGACACTGTGTGGCTCCATGAAATGTAGGGATCATTGTGACACTGAGAGGCGCCATCAAACCAAGGGTGCATTGTGACACTCCCGGGAGTCCTCAAACTGTGGAGACCATTATGACACTTTGGGGTGTCATAGAACCAAGGGGCCATTGTGACACTGCAAGACTCCATGGAGCCAAGGGTCCAAACTGTGACATTGCAGGGCCTCATGGAACCGTGGAGAGACCATTAGGACACTTCACAGCCTCATGGAATGAAGGAGACCATTGTGACACTGAGGGGCACCATGGAATCATGGAGACCATTGTGACATTACGAAGACCCATGGAATAACCAAAGCATTGTGTCACTGTGAGGCCTCATGGAACCAGTGAGACCACTGGGACCCTGGAGGTCCCCACAGAAACCAAGAGGACCATTGTGATACTGTAAGGCCTCGTGAAACCAAGAGGCCTTTGTGACACTGCAGGGCTGCCTGGAACCAAAGGTCCAGTGTGACATTGCAGGCCCTCATGTCATCAATGGTCCATTGTGACACTGTGGAGCCAAAGGAGACCATTGTGGCACGGCAAACCCTCAGGGTCCTGAGGTCCATTGTGACATTGCAGACCTCATGGAACAGAGAGTCACGTGACATTGTGGGGCCTGGGGAACCATGGAGACCACTGTGACACTGCAAGGCCTCATGGAATCAGTGGGACCATTGTGAGACTTCAGGGCCTTGTGGAGCCGAGGGGACATTGTGACACTGCTGGACCCCATGGAAACAAGACACCAATATGTCACTGATATTTTTTCATAAAAATCGTTTCTTTGGGATTTTTCCTCTTCTGGGAAGCTGAGGCCCCAGAAGAAGAATGTAAACTATTGTTATCTGCTGCTGTGGAATGTAGCAGGTGCACCTATGATTGGCCCATGTTCCATGTTTACAATTAAGGGCCAATCAGGACCAAGCTCTCTGGGACAAGTTCACAGAGAGCTCTCTTATTTATTGCTATTCCTATTCTTTTCTTAGCTTAGCAGCTTCTGAACTTTTCTCTCTATTCCTTTTAGTATAGTCATAATGTATTATATATAATGAATTAATAAATCCAGCCTTCTGATCATGAAGCCAAGATTCTCGTCTATCTCTTCACCCCTGAGGAACCCTTGCAAAGCCATGTAACACCATTATGGCACTGTGGGGCCTTATGGATCCAAGGCACCATTGTGACACTATGGGGCCCCACAAAACCAAGGGAAGATGGAACAGGTCTTGCTGGTTTGGCCTCCCAGGGGCCACCTGACTGGTCCAGCTGACCTTGGAACATTAAGACTCTCTTGTCATCTGCTTCTGAAACACTGGTCCTCTGTGCTTTTCTTCCCAATGGAAAAGAACTGTTCTTTTCCGCCAGGCACCCATGGCCAGAATTGGGATTTCACCTCCAAATTTCCCTATATCCAGAGATTGTTTCAGTAGGAATATTGCCAGGACAAGTCTAGTTGCCAGTGGTTTTATGAGGGTCACTTCCCATCTGTCCCCAAAATACTGGGGAAGACTCCATGCTTTCCTTCCTGTGGAAAGAACTGTCCTGCTTTTCCAGGTGCCCATGGCCAAGACTGGCCTTCCACCTCCAAAATTCCTTCAGTTCAAAAATGCCTCCAGACAAAATCTGCCCTTATTGACAAGTCTGCCAGGCCTTGGCCTTGTGAGGCTCTCAGCTGCCTTCCAAACACTGGAGCCCTGTGTTTTCCTTCCTGTGGAATAGAACTGTCCTTCTCCTCCAGGCACCCATGGACAGAATTGGGATTTCACCTCCAACATTCCCTGTTGTGACAAACTGGAGGAGATTGTTGGCTCAAAACATTTTTGCACAGGGGAGGAAGGGGCAGGTCCAGCCTTGCCCTGCCCTGGAACTCCAATGCTGCTGTGCCCTGGAACCCCAATTGCCCCAGAGCCTCTCTCCCAGCCCAGCAGTGTCTGCCAGTCCCTGGCACAGCACAGGCAATGCTCCACAGCCACCTCTGCAGCCCCAGCCCAGCTCCTGAGGGACCAAATGAGCCCAAGTCCCACCTGGGGGAAGGGCCCAGGGAAACCAAGCTGACCACAAGGCAAGCACACATCTTGACCCTACCTCCACTTGGAATTTCCATCTGAACACTCCTGGAATCCAGGACTTGGTAGCTGTGTGGGTGCTTCTGTACATGTTTTTTGTTTTTCTCTTTCTGTGTATATTTCTTCCATTTCTCTTCTCTTGCAAATCTTGAGTAACTTAAAACTACACAGGCTTAGAGTTTGTGAAGGTGAATGGTCCAATTTAAAGCTTTGATAAGTGGGTTTTTTTTTCATTGAATGTCATATTAAACCATTTGCCAAGTTTCCATAATTTTCTAATATAACTAGTAAAAGCTGTCTTGTTCATTTGAGCTCCTGATGATCTCTTGTCAGATTTTCTGCACTGCGTCCAACTCAGAGGAAACAAACAATTGCAATTTCTTTTAAATCTCTCATTGAGAAAGTTTTTTAGTGGATGGGAGTCAGGGCTTGTCTGTCCTTCTGGGCACAGCCCAGGCAGGGCTTTCCCAGCCACATTCCACACTCCATTGCCCAGCTGGAGCCCCTGGTGCCTCTGAGTTGTGCTGTCCCAGCCCCAGGGACGCTCTCCTTGTCTGCCCATTCCCCCATGGTCTCTGGGCAGGGATGGCCTCAGTGGGGGCTGCTGATATCCTCAGCAACTTGGAGGCTGCTGCTGAATTTTCCGGCTCCAGAGGCTTATTCAGCCTTCAGCTCTTCAGCGCAGGAATTCAGTGTCCCAGGGCTCATTGACATTGAGAACACCTTAACAAGCCAAGCCTCAGGGAATAATTTGATTTAATTTTCCAAATCACTTGTTCAGCTTTCAGCTCTTCAGTTCAGGAATTCAGTGGCCCAGGGCTCATTAACATTCAGAACACCTTAACAAGCCAAGCCTCTGGGAATAATTTGATTTCAGTTTTCATATCATCTGTGGTTAACTTGACCGATTTCAGTAGTGTGTTCAAACGGAATATATTCTATTTACAAAGATAATGAGAAAACTTTTTTTAGGTCCTTCTTCAGTTTTTTTCCTGTTCATAAATCAGTATGTGTAGTCTCCAATTGACATTGAATCCAAGTACCTCCTCATGCAATTTGAATAAAGATGAAAATCAAGACTCTTCATGGCTGACAATCAATCAGACTCTGTCACTACCCCCCCGCCACCATTTCCCCCATCCGAGCCCTGGCACTCAGAGCAGCCTTGTGCAAATCTGAGCTCCCTCCAGCCCAGGCTGCACCTGCAGCTTTCAGCTCCTTGGCTCCAACTCCCACCTGCTTTCCTTGGAGAAGGAGCTTCCCAAGAAAAAGAGGGATGTTCATTTCTTGTCAGCCAACAAAGCCAAGGGAAGGCACAGCTCCATCAAATGCAAAAGTCATTCCTCTGCTGGATATTGAATCCACTTTCCACAGCAGACAGTCTCAGAGCAATGGAAAACACCTTCTGTGCCCAGCACAGATCCCAAGGTCCCCCAAAACCCTCCCTGCCCCAATTCTGCCCAGATTTGCTCTTTGCACACACGAGTCACATGCTGAAGTCAGGAGCTCCCTCCATGCCCAGAGCGAGGAAAAGAGAGAAAGGGGATGAAGAGCTCTCCTGTGCAGAGCCAAGGTCCAAGTGCAGCCCCTGCAGTGGGAACCACAACTCATCAGGGTTGTGTCCTTTGTGGTCAGGGACTGGTGGCATCCAGAGGCACAGAAAGGTTTCTTGCCAACAAACACAAGTTGAACATTTGAACAGTTTAAGAACCACCACAGCTCTTCCCTCAGCTCTCTGGGATGTCCCAGAAGCATCTGACATACCCCCGATCCCCAAGGGATTTCTGTACAGGAAGAGTTCTAAAAAAAGGACATAAGAAAACACAATACTGTGATAAATATAAACAGAAATGAGATGATGTTTAATTATATATTTATTTGAACTTCAGAAATATTGGGCAAATTCTTGCAGCTCAAAGCATGAAATCAGTCAGTTGAGAGGTACTTCAATGACCAGAGAGGACCTAGAGGAGTAAATCTGGGGGCAACAGGAAGTACATAGAGCCACCTGCTTTAAAAGAAGAGATGTCCTTAGACATGGCCATTTACCCAGGAGGGCTGGAAACACCTGATGGAAAAGAAAGATTAAATCATAGAATGAATATTGTGGACACAAGCAGAGGGGAAGATCAGTATTTTTTCTCCTTCTGCCATCAGTATGCTTCCAGGAAATCCCTGTTTTTGATGGGAAAACTTTGCTATAACTTCAAAGTACTCAGATTACCCAGATAATAAAGATTTGTTTGTATATTAGAAACTAACAAGTATTTAAACCTGTGCCCCTTTCCAGGCAGACATCAGCTGTGTGCCCATGAACAGGCAGTGCCACTTGTGCCCTGAGGTGCTGTCCTGGTTTAGGACAAATTAGGGGAAATCTCCAAAAGGGAGCCCCCCCCAAAAAACAAACCTCTAACCACCCCTCCCCCCAATACCGGGTTCGGGAAGGAATTTCTCGGAGGAGCAAAGTGGAAAACCAAACCTATTTATTGACAAATAACAAAAGAACACTCCCCAACACAAGAAAAGAAAAGAAGAGAAACCAGGCAGTGTTATGGAGGGCACCGAGCTTCTCTCGCAGACTCCGGGGATCCCGGAAATCTCAGGTCAGGTCCGGAGCCGGTCCAGTATCTTCAGGGGAGGGTAAGAAAGAGAGGACGAAAGAAAAGGGGAAAAAAAAACAGTGCAGAAAGCAGAAAGCAGCAAAGGGAAAAAAGGCAGCTATCAGCTAGGGCTAAGGCAGTAGCAAGCAAGCAAGCGGCAAGCAAAGCAAGCAGGCCAGCCAGCCAGCAAGCAAGCGGCAAGCAAAGCCAAAACAGCCAAAAACGAAAGTGCCCCAGTCCCCCACACTCCTCCCTCCCTGCCCCACCGCGGCAAGACGGCCGGTGGGGGGGGGAGAGAGAGAGAAAGAGAGAAAAAACACAGCTGCCAGACACAACACACGATACTGGGATAAAGGCTGTCACCCCGCGACACTCCACCCCTTATCCCATATTGTGAACATACAATAAAAAACTCTCATTTCACTTACTCACACCTTTGACACTTACGCATTCCTCTCATCTTACTTGCTCAGACCTTTGACACTTACAGTTTCCTTCTGTCTCACATTCAACAAACAATGACATTCATATATGAGTCTCATCCCACAATCAGGTCTCCCTGAGGTACACATCGCGTTGTTCCATCTTTCTGCATTATCCACCATGTATAACCTGGTCCTTGAGCAAAAACAATCCCACGGATGGGTTTGTCTGTACTCGAGGCAGGGTTGATCCATACTGTCTTTCCCAACAAACCTCTGACATGGGCCACTGGGGCTTTATCCCCATCTACTATATTAAGGAGCTCAGACTGAGCAGGACCCGCTCGGTTGGTGGAACCTCAAGTGTTAACTAATCAGGTAGCCTTTGCCAAATGCTGCTCCCAGTTTTTTAAAGACCCCCACCCAATGCTTTTAAGGTGGTTTTTAACAATCCATTATACCTTTCCACTTTCCCTGCAGCTGGTGCATGGTAGGGGATATGGTATACCCACTCGATGCCATGTTCCCTAGCCCAAGTATTAATAAGATTGTTTTTAAAATGAGTTCCATTATCCGACTCAATTCTCTCGGGAGTACCGTGCCTCCAAAGGACCTGCTTTTCAAGGCCCAAGATAGTGTAACGGGCTGTGGCATGGGACACAGGGTAGGTTTCCAACCATCCCGTGGTGGCTTCTACCATGGTTAGTACATAGCGCTTGCCTTGGCGGGTTTGAGGCAGTGTGATGTAATCAATCCGCCAGGCCTCCCCGTATTTGTACTTAGACCACCGCCCACCGTACCAGAGGGGCTTCACCCATTTGGCCTGCTTAATGGCAGCGCACGTCTCACAGTCACGAATAACCTGAGAGATACTGTCCATGGTTAGATCCACCCCTCGGTCTCGTGCCCACTTATAGGTAGCATCTCTACCCTGGTGGCCTGAGGCATCATGGGCCCATCGTGCTAAGAATAACTCTCCCTTATGCTCCCAGTCGAGATCTATCTTCAACTCCCCTATCTTTGCAGCCTGATGTACTTGCTGGTGGTTTTGCTGCTCTTCATGAGCTCTACTTCTGGGGACATGGGCATCTACATGCCGAACCTTCACAGGTAACTTCTCTAACCGAGTAGCGATATCTTTCCACTCTTCCGCAGCCCAAATTGGTTTTCCTCTGCGCTGCCAGTTCGCCTCTTTCCATCTCTTCAGCCATCCCCATAGAGCGTTGGCTACCATCCAAGAATCGGTATACAAATAGAGCCTTGGCCACTTCTCTCTCTCTGCAATACCTAGGGCCAGTTGATTAGCTTTGATTTCAGCAAATTGACTGGATTCACCTTCTCCTTCAGTAGCCTCTGCAACCCGTCGAGTGGGACTCCATACAGCTGCTTTCCACCTCTGTTTCATCCCTATGACGCGACAAGAACCATCGGTGAATAGAGCGTAACGTGTTTCTTCTGCTGGCAACTGATTGTATGGCAGAGCTTCCTCAACCCAGGTCACTGGCTCTTGTTCCTCATCTGCGACACTAAAGCTTTCACCTTCGGGCCAATTTGTAATTATTTCCATGATCCCAGGGCAATTTAACTTCCCAATTCCAGCGTGCTGCGTAATGAGGGCAATCCACTTACTCCAAGTAGCATTGGTGGCATGGTGGGTAGAGGGAACCTTTCCTCTGAACATCCATCCCAGCACCGGTAGTCGGGGTGCCAGAAGAAGTTGTGCCTCTGTACCAATCACCTCCGAGGCGGCTTGGACTCCTTCATAGGCGGCCAAGATTTCTTTTTCTGTTGGGGTATAGTTATCTTCAGACCCCCTGTAGCACCGACTCCAAAATCCCAATGGTCGGCCTCGGGTCTCGCCAGGCAGCTTTTGCCAAAGGCTCCAGGACAGACCATGGCTCCCGGCTGCAGAGTAGAGCACGTTCTTCACATCTGGTCCCGTCCTGACTGGACCAAGGGCTACAGCATGAGCGATCTCCTGCTTGATTTGGACGAAAGCTTGCTGCTGCTCAGGGCCCCAGTGGAAGTCGTTCTTCTTGCGGGTAACCAGATAAAGGGGTCTCACAATCTGACTATACTCAGGGATGTGCATCCTCCAGAAACCTATAGCGCCTAAGAAGGCTTGTGTTTCCTTCTTATCGGTTGGTGGGGACATAGCAGTGATTTTGTTAATAACATCTGCAGGAATCTGACGCCGTCCGTCTTGCCACTTCACCCCCAAGAACTGAATTTCTCGGGCAGGTCCCTTGACTTTGCTCTTCTTAATGGCAAATCTGGCTTTCAGGAGAATATGAATGATCTTCTCTCCTTTCTCGAGAACTTCTATTGCCGTGTTCCCCCAAACAATGGTCTCATAAATATATTGTAAATGTTCTGGAGCCTCACCCTCTTCTAGTGCAGACTGGATCAGTCCATGACAGATGGTAGGACTGTGTTTCCACCCCTGGGGCAGTCGGTTCCAGGTATACTGCACTCCCCTCCATGTAAAAGCAAACTGAGGCCTGCATTCTGCTGCCAGAGGGATGGAGAAAAATGCGTTAGCTATATCAATGGTCGCGTACCACTTTGCTGCCTTGGACTCCAGCTCGTACTGCAGTTCCAGTATGTCCGGCACAGCCGCACTCAGTGGTGGAGTCACTTCATTCAAGGCACGATAATCCACAGTCAATCTCCATTCTCCGTCAGATTTTCGCACAGGCCAGATAGGGCTGTTAAAGGGTGAGTGGGTTTTACTGACCACCCCTTGGCTCTCGGATCATCTTGTGGATGGGGATCACGGCATCTCGATTCATCCGGTACTGCCTGCGGTGCACTGTTGAGATGGCAATTGGTACTTGTTGCTCCTCTACCTTCAAGAGTCCTACTGTAGATGGGTTCTCTGATAGTCCAGACAAGGTATTCAATTGTTTAATAGCCTCTATCTCCACTGCAGCTATTCCAAAAGCCCACCTGAATCCCTTAGGATCTTTGTAATAGCCATTCCGGAGGAAGTCTATGCCCAAAATACACGGAGCCTCTGGATCAGTCACAATCGGATGTTCCTGCCACTCCTTCCCAGTCAAGCTCACCTCAGCTTCCAATAAAGTCAACTGTTGTGATCCCCCCGTCACTCCAGCAATGGAAACAGGTTCTGTCCCCACGTGTTCCGATGGCATTAAGGTACACTGTGATCCAGTGTCAACCAATGCTTCATAGTCTTGTGGCTCTGATGTGCCAGGCCATCTGATCCACACCTTCCAAAAAACCCGGTTTTCCCGTGCCTCTTCCTGGCTAGAGGCAGGGCCCCTCTAAGCCAGATTGTCCTTCTTTCCTTGGGCGTATGCCTTAGAAGTTCCTTCAAGGGGATCGGACATGTCATCGTCATACTCAACATCTCAGCTACGAGCAACCGGAGCTGCTCTCTTTTTGGTGATACTTCCTCTTTTCTTCAAATCACGCACCCGTTGTGCCAAAGCAGTGGTGGGTTTTCCATCCCATCTCCTCATGTCTTCTCCAGACTCACGCAGAAAGACCCATAACTCAGCCCGTGGGGTGTACCTTCTCTCCCCATCAAAGGAGTGCCAGCGTTGGATACCAGGGCCTCTAATTTGCACAGCCGAGATTTGAATAAGGTCCTCCTTAATCTCTTCCTGGAGTTTCTTATGATTCTCCTCTATTTTGTCCTCTAGTTTCCGCAGTTGGGTTTCCACTGCTGCAATTCTGGCATGAGTTGGTCCATGCACAGCATCTGCATACGCTCGAAGCTTCTTCGCCATATTGAGTACAGTCTCACATGTATCATCCTGCTTCATTATTGCTAGGGCAGAAGTGTATTCAGGTGGCCCAAGTCGCACAAGTTTCCTCCACATTACGGGTGTGCATGGTACCAGGTCCAGATTCCTAGTTGTTATATCATCTGAGAAAATGAGCTCTGCCACCGCCATCTCTCTCAGGCGTTGGATCCCCTGTTCTATGGTCTTCCACCGTGTCTGCTGTATATAGAGATCATCTGCACATAAGTATCTTTGTGCTACACTATCCAGGACCCGTTCCCAGAGGCTGTGAGGGCTAGCCCTGCTCATCATACCTTGATCGATGACAGGATCATGTGACAGGGATCCCAAATGCCTCGCTTCAGTACCATCCAAAATCGTAACCTCCCCTGCAGCATCCCAAAGGCGGACTAACAAACTAATTATAGATTCATCAGGTTTTCGTCTGTAATCCTTTCTTAGGCCTCTGAGGTCCTTCAGAGAAAAGGAGTCAGTATTAGCACCAGAATCTGTGCCCCTTGATGTGGCCTCTGATTTTGGTGAGGGTCCTACTCCTGCATCATCATCATCATCTTCCACCTTTCGATCGGTCTTGCCTTAACACTTTCCACCTCTTGTATTAGCTGTGACAGCCATGGGTTGAGGCCTATTGTCTGATTCAGCTGCTAGCCTGGAGCTTGGGATGTTAGCTGCAGCCTGGGTCACTGGGATAGTAACTAACTTATCTCCCTGTTCCCTTTCTGCTATCTGCTGCTCCACAGTATCTAGCAGAGTACAGTAAACAAACGCCAAGACCTAGCTCACTGCAGTAAGCCTTTCCTCCTTAGTCTTACCATGGCACTTCTCCCTCAAATACTTTGCCACCTCGACTGGGTTCTGAATTTGATCAGATGGAAAGTCCCAGACTATAGGATCAGAAAATTCCTTTAAAGTCTGGCCCATATCCTCCCATTTCCCACTCCAGTCAAGATTTTTCTTTCTTTGTTTTACTCCTGAATCAGGAGTCTCTCTAACCCCTCTAGAAATCTCGGCTTTCATTTTATATACATTCCAGACAGTATAGAAAAGGCTTAATAAATTAAATGCCAGAAAGATGGTTTATTTTAAACTCAGGGGAAATTCAACATTTCCTAATAGAGATGTCAACAATTTGGAGGAGAAGAAGGAAGACAAAAGCTGAGAAGCCCCTTCCCCTTCTTCTCCCCAAACAAACTGAGTACACAGCCATGACAGCAATCCATACATTCCTGAAACAAGGTCTTTCATAAACCTCCGACAAATCAGCACACATAAGACCAGCCCAATGACTATTCTGGTTAGTGCCCCCTGCTTACAAAAGCTACTTATTAGGGACAACACCAGAGCTATTTTTGGGTGAGGAAATAACCCTAGGGACCACATAGGTATTAAAGCTTCAAAAACCCCAAGGGACCAGAAATACTGGCAAGCTTTCACCCCAAATGACATTTTGAATACCAATATGCCCAAAAAACAACCAAAACCAAAATATTATTGTTATAGGGGTTTTTTTCCACTGTCTTTGGCCTCCTCTTTCCCGGCCAATGCACCAAAAGGATGTCCTGGTTTAGGACAAATTAGGGGAAATCTCCAAAAGGGAGCCCCCCCAAAAAAAAAACCTCCAACCACCCCTCCCCCCAATACCGGGTTCGGGAAGGAATTTCTCGGAGGAGCAAAGTGGAAAACAAAACCTATTTATTGACAAGTAACAAAAGAACACTCCCCAACACAAGAAAAGAAAAGAAACCAGTCAGTGTTGTGGAGGGCGCCGAGCTTCTCTCACAGACTCCGGGGATCCCGGACGTCTCAGGTCAGGTCCAGAGCCGGTCCAGTATCTTCAGGGGAGGGTAAGAAAGAGAGGACGAAGGAAAAGGGAAAAAAAAAACAGCGCAGAAAGCAGAAAGCAGCAAAGGGAAAAAAGGCAGCTATCAGCTAGGGCTAAGGCAGTAGCAAGCAAGCAAGCGGCAAGCAAAGCAAGCAGGCCAGCCAGCCAGCAAGCAAGCGGCAAGCAAAGCCAAAACAGCCGAAAGCGAAAGTGCCCCAGTCCCCCACACTCCTCCCACCCCGCCCCACCACGGCAAGACGGCCGGGGGCGGGGGAGGGGGGAGAGAGAGAGAGAGAGAGAGAGAGAGAGAGAGAGAGAGAGAGAGAGAGAGAGAGAAAACACAGCTGCCAGACACAACACACAATACTGGGATAAAGGCTGTCACCCCACGAAAGGTGCCCAGCTGGAATTGGATCTCTCCGAGAGCACCTGAGAGACAGTAGAGCACCTTGCAAGCTGCAGGTCCCTGACAGCCCTACAGGGCTCCTGGCCCATCAACATCTGCTCTGCTCCAGTCTGAAACAGGGCCCAGCATGGTGCCGGGATCATCAGAGAGCTGAGGTGTGTGCTGGAATTCAATGCCCTCCCCATCCCGCAGCAGCCCTGCATTTCCCTCCTGCAGCCTTGGTCTCCAGCACAGCCATGGAGGCTCTTTGGGCTCTGGACTGTTCCTGCAGCCCCAAGGGCAGCTGAGCTCTGCCTTTGGCACAGTCAGGCCTGGCCAGTGCAGGTCCTGCTCAGTAATTGCTTGTGTGTGCCTGGCCTTGCTGTCAGCCCCGGCAGCGGCTGCATGGCCCCTTTGTGGCCCTGTGCCAGCCCAGCCATGGTGGCCCAGCCCCTGTGCAGGCCCAGCCCAGGCCAGGAGCATTGCGGCTGGGAACGGCCCCTGTGCCGTGGTGCCCACAGCAGCCTTGGGGCTCTGTGCCCCATGGCCTCCCTGCTGGGCAGCCTCTGCCAGCTCCTGCAGAGCCCATGGCACCTGTGGGGATGCACAGACAGCCCTGCCCCAGGCTCTGCCAGCCTCTGGGCCAGCAGAGAGGCAGCCAGGGGTAGCCATGGCTGGAAACAGGCCCTGAGCCCCACAGGAGGATGGAGCTGGGCCACAGCAAAACTCAGCCCAGGCCAAAGCTGGGCTCAGCAGCCAGGGCTGCCAATGCATGGGCACAGAGGCTGGTGCTGACAAATGTCCTGGGCCCCCTCCCTGCTCTGTCTGTGCCATGCAGGGCACAGAGCAGCCTCCTCTCTGGGCCACTTGCCTGTTTGCAATGCCTTGCACAGGTGCTGGCCCTGCCCCACAAGGCCTGGCCTGAGTCCTGCCCCTGCATGCTCAGCCAGGCTGAGATGGACACTAATGGTTTCTGGGCCAGGCTCTCTGAGCCCAGCCCAGCTCCCTGCAAGCTCTGCCAGCTGCCCTGAGCTCTGGGCAGCACCAAGGGCTTCTCCCCAGCCCAGCCCAGCTGGCTCTGGCCCCACAGCTCTGCTCAAGCCAGGCTGCTCTGGGCACTGCCCCACGGCCTCAGCCCCTGGCAAGGGCACAGCAGCAGCTGCAACTGCCACAGGACTCAGCCCCAGCCATGGGGGAAGGTGCTTGGCCAAAGCCAAAGGAGGCTCTCTGGCTGCCCTGCTTCCCTCGGGCTGAGGTGCTGAGAGCTCTGCAGCCCCTGCTGCCATCCCATCTGCCCAGGGCAGCACAAGAGCCGTGGCCTTGGGGCCCTCAAGAGCTGCTCCTGCTCCAGGCCCAGGGCCCATGCCAAAGCTGGGGCAGCCACAAAGCTGTGCCCATTTCTGTTCATTGCTGCTCTGATGGATTCTCAGCTGCTTGGAGGCTGCTGATGAATTTTCCTACTCCAGGGCCTCTTCTTCCTTGAGCTCTTCACTTCAGGAATTGAGAAAAGATCATAAATATTTGTTCAAAAGACCCAAAACAAGAAAAGTCCATGGGAATAATCTAAGTTTTCAATTCTTCTGTGGTTATTTAGACAGATTTCACTAGTCTATTCAGAGTGAATATACCATATTGAAAACAATGCAGAGAGAACTCTTTTGTCCTGTTTTATTTTCTTCTTTATAGATTGATATCAGCAATCCCCAGTGGATATTGATACCCAGCACCTCCTAATGCAGTTTGAACAGATATGAAAATCAAGACCCTTTGTGGCTGACAATCAATCACACTTTGTCACAATCCCCTCCCCACCATTTTCCTCACCCAACCCCTGGCACTCAGAGCAGCTGAGGAATGGAGTCACATCCAGGGCTGTCCCCAGGGCTCAGGATTGGGGCCAGGTCAGTGAAATCTCTTTATTGCTGATCTGGATGAGGCCATCAAGGGCACCCTCAGTCAGTTCCCAGGTGAGCCCAAGCTGGGTGGGAGTGTGGCTGGAGGGCAGGAAGCTCTGCAGAGGGATCTGGACAGGCTGGAGCCATGGGCCCAGGACAGCTGGATGAGGTTCACCAAGGCCAAGGGCCAGGTCCTGCCCTGGGCTCACAACGTGGTTCTGTGATAGATAGAAACATAATTAAGTTCTTGTATCAGGATGCTTAACCTGGAGTGGGGGCAAAAAAGCTCAAACAATTCCTGATTTGGAAAGCTGCCAGTGGTGGATGGAGAAGGGAGGTCAGGCTGCTTTTTGTGTTGAGGAAATGCTAAAACCAGCCTGACTCATTTCATCTCCTCCTGTCCTGGCTGATCTCCCCTCTTTCCCCTTCCACCCATTGGCTTTTGTCTCCCCCCAGCCCCCCGGTGAAGAGCCTGGCTCTGTGTTCTCCATCCCCTCCTCACTGGCACTGCCAAGCTGGGATGAGGAGCCCCTCAGCCTTCCCTGCTCCAGGCTGGACAAGCCCAGCTCACTCAGCCTCTGCTCACAGCCCAAGGGCTCCAGCCCCACCCTGGAGGCCCTTCCCAGACCCTGCTCCAGCTGCCAGACATCTTTCCTGCCCTGGGCAACCCAACCCAGGCCACAGTGACCTGGATAATCCCCGTGCTTGATGTCCTGGTCACACAGCCCTGGCCCCTTGTCCCCATGTCAGTCTCTGGGGTGGATTCTGTGGAACATCCTTTGGTGGAGGCTGTGGCTCCAGATGGGCCGGGGGAATCCCGGGGGACAGGGACCCTGCTGGGCATGAACAGCATTGGAGTTGTTGGGAGAAACTGTGAGGGGGAGCTGGGGCAGAGTGACCAACCCAGTGACCTGACACAGCCTGCTGGGATGTCACACAGCCCCTCTGGGATGTCACAGCCTGCTCTGTGATGTCACAGCCCAGTCTCTAATGTCACACAACTGGTCTCTGATATCACAGCCAACTCTGTGACGTCATATTCTGCTCTGTAATGTCAGATCTCTGCCCTGTGGTGTCACAGTCTGCTCTGTGATGATGTCTATAATGTCATACCTGCTCAATAACCTTACATACTGCACTCTCTGATGTCATAGCCCACTCTGTGACCTCATGCTACCAGATGATAAATAGTCTACACCAGGTGAGCTGACACCTGGAGCTTGTTCTCCAAAATTCTAGGCCTATGGAAGCCACACAATGCCCATTGTGTGAGAAGGGGAACTGGAAGTTCAGCAGCCTCAGTGTCCTGCCAGGTCTGCCAGGCCTACGGGAACACTGGGGTCCATGACCACCAGGGACCACCAGAGAGACCCCCAGGACAGAAGAATGCATGCAAAAGGGGAGGGGAAATATGTTAATGATTTCAGGGAAATTATATCATATGTTTAGTCCAGGACAATCAATGAATATGTGTGCAAAATACAGAATATAAACAGAAACTTTCCTGTACTCAGTCTGCATAGCTTTGGGAAGAGCTCTCCCCCATCCATCCAGCTGAATAAAGAATGCTGCTTCTTAATGCTACATTGGGGTTAAGGAGTTTTCTTTTTTACCAAATTTTTGGTAACACTCCCACTGCCAAGGAAAGCTCTGTCTGCTGCTGTTCACAAACAGAGAAGGGCTGGGGGCAGATGTGGGGCTCAGAGGTTGCCTGGAGCACAGTGACCATGAAATAATCAAGTTTTCAATGTTCTGGGAAAGAAGGAGGGGCAGCAACAAAACTTCTACACTGGAATTAGGAAGGGCAGACTTTGGCTTATTTAGGATGCAGATTTGGGGAGTACTGAAGCAGGCACTGAATTTTTTTTAAGGAAAACATCCCTTAAAAACAAAGGGGTCCAGGAAGGATGGACACATTTCAAGAAAGTAATCTTAAGGGGGAAGGAGCAGCCTGTCCCAGTGTGGCAAAAGATGAGCTAGTGAGGAAAATGACTGGCCTGGCTGGCCGTGGAGATTTTGTGGGAACTCAAGGGTAACAAGAGGTGCATCAACTTTGGACAGAAGGTCAAGCAGCTTAGGAAATGTTTAAGGATGTTGTAAAGTCATGCAGAAAAAAAGTTAAGAGGTGAAAGCTCAATTAGAGTTTAACCTGACCACTTCTGTGAAAAAAAAATAGACAATGTTTCCACAATTAAATTAATAGCAAAACATGGGATAAGGAGAACCTCTACTCTTTATTGGATGCAGTGGGGAATATAGTAACTAAAGATAAGGAGAAGGCAGAGCTACTTAACATCTTGTTTCTCTCAATTTTTGATATTAGGACAGGCTGTCCTCAGGACAAGTGCTCTGCTGAGCTGGTAGATGGGCACAGGGAGCAGAACACTCCCTGTAATCCAGGAGGAAGGAGTTGGTGACCTGCTGAGCCACTCAGATGCTCACAGGTGTGTGGGAGCAGATGGGATCCATCCCAGGGGGATGAGGGAGCTGTGGATGAGCTCCCCAAGCTGCTCTCCATCATTTACCATCAGCGCTGGCTCAGCAGGGAGGTCCCAGGGGACTGGAGGTGCCAATGTGAGCCCATCCCCAAGAAGGGCTGGAAGGAGGAGCTGGGGAACTCCAGGCCTGTCAGCCTGACCTGGGTGCCTGGCAAGGTTCTGGAACAGATCACCTTGAGTACCATCAACAGGGCGCCCACAGGATGGCCGAGAGGTCAGAGCCAGCCAGCGTGGATTTCAATGTCTGCATGGAATGGTCTGGATGAGGGGATTGTGTCCAACATCAGCAAATCTGCAGATGACACCAAACTGGGTGTGAGTTTGGATCTGATGGAGGATGGAGGTAGGAGGGCTCTGCACAGGGCCCTGGACAGGCTGGATCCAGGACCCAAATCCAACAAGGTGAGGTTTAACAAGTCCAAGTGCCGGGTCCTGCACTTTGGCCACAACAACACCTGCAGCAATACAGCCTGGGGACAGAGCGGCTGGAGAGCAGCCAGGCAGAAAGGGACCTGCAGGGACTGATGGACAGCAGGCTGGGCATGAGGCAGCAGTGTGCCCAGGCGGGCAAGAAGACCAATGGCCTAGATCAGGAATGGTGTGGCCAGCAGGAGCAGGGCAGGGATTCTTCCCCTGTGCTCAGCACTGCTTGGGCAGCACCTCGAGTGCTGTGTCCAGTTCTGGGTCCCCTGAGGAGGGCAATTAGAAGAAATTTGTATCAGGAAGAGTAAAGAAAGCAAAGGTGAAGCAGAGGAAATGCTGAGGGCAGTTTGGGGGTGGCTGCCAGGCAGCCCTGGCTCTGAGCAACAGCGTCTGCAGTGGGACAGGAAACTCCCAGCTGATGGGAACAAGCTTTCTGGCTGACTGCAGAGGCCAGGACAAAGCTGAGTGGTTTCCCTGGTGTTCCCCAGCCCTTGCTGGCCCCAGGGGCTGATGGCATTTGTTCTCCCTCAGGTTCATGTCCCCACAGCAACAGCATGGGGGTGCTCCCCCTGCTGTGTGCAATGCAAACAGGGGCTGCTAAGCCAGTGCTGCTGTGTCTGTGCCTGCAAGGATGGGGCACCTGTGTGAGCTGGAGGAGAGGCCAGGGCTGCAGAGGGGGGATGTTGTTGGCAGCTCCATGAGGATGCTCTGAGACGCTGCCCTGGGCTGTCCAGCGCACTGGGGATGGATCAGCCCCCGCTCTGCTGCTCCTTCCCATCTCCCACAGGGCCCTTGCAGAGCCCCAGCTGTTGCTGCCCTCAGCTGCCATGGCAGCCCTCAGGACAAAGCGGTGCCAGGGCTGTTCCATGTACAATTGCAGTCACACTCATTGGTGCCACCAGGTGCCATGGCAATGGCCATGGGGCCCGGTCCTTGGTTTGGTGCCATGGCAACCAATGCCCAGCCCCGTTGTGATGGTTAGTGGCCATAGAAAGCTGCCCTGGCCCCTTGCTCAGGGCTGGTGTCATTGCCCAGAGCCAGAGGGGATCCCTTGCTGGGGGCTGTGCCATGGCCACATGCCCTGTGCCGCGCTGGCCGCTCAGGAACCAGGAACCAGCAGCCAACGGCACTGCCAGGGCCAAAAGCCAGGTCAGCCAGACAGAAAGGGGCAGGGCTGGGCACTGTTTCCATGGCAATGGGCACTGGTGGGACACCTGGGTCACCTGGCCTGGCAGTTGCCATGGAAACCCCTGGCAGGGACTGAGGGCACAGCCCCTGGCACTGAGACACTGCTGGGCCGGGTGCTGAGCACAGGGCTGAGCACGCAGAGATGGTTTTGTTCTTGCTGAGCTGCAGCACAGCCAAGGCCTGTCCTGCCCCTCGTCCAGCCACGCTGGGGAAGGGCTGGGGCTGCGGGGGAGCTGGGCAGGGGACACAGCCAGGACAGGGGACCCCAACTGACCCCGGGGTACCCAGACCAGAGCACATCATGCTCAGTGTATGAAGGGGGAAACAGGGAGGAAGGGGGGAATTTTGGAGGGAGGGTTTTTGCCTTCCCAGGGAACACCTAGGCAAGAGGGGGCCCTGTTTCACCAGTGGGCAGGCCCACTACCAAAGACACAGACACCAACTGAAGGAATTGTGTCATTTATATCATGCACAGCTGCAAAGATTTACAAAAGGATAAGCTCAACAAAGCACATCATCATTAGCAAAGAATTACAAAAGAAGCTCAGCAATCCATCATAAGCCATCATTACATTTTGATGACCAATCCCTTGGTGAAACACTAGAGGTGTTTGTGGCAGACAAAGATTCTGGCTGACTATCAAGGTACACCTTACAGACATCAGCAGTACTTTTGTGACACCGTTCTTCATTTTTTCTCAATCTCTTTCCAATTAGGAACAAGAATTCTGTTGCGCATGGAGCTGGCCCTTTGCTGTTCAGCTTTACCATGCTGTCTGTGGCTAACAAGGCTTGGGGGGCCCTTTCCCCTCTGGCTGGAAGGGGCCGGGTCCCAGTCCCTGAGGGGCACCCAGGCTCCTGGATGGAATTCCTGTGCAAGTCCCTCAGTGTCTGAGCAGCCTTCACATGGAGCCCAATGGATCAGAGCATTTCCCAAAGGGTCCCTTGGGGCAAACAGGGAGATCTGGTTTGGCAGGATGTGTAAAACAATATCCTGTCAGATTTACTTCTTCTCACACAGAATCCTTGGCTGCAGGGATACATTCCCATTGTTCCTGCCCAGGGTTCAGGACTCAGAGTTGTCTTTCCTAGGAGCTGCTCCTTCAGCTGCCTCGGGAGGGCCTTTTGGCCTCCGACCCACACTCTGGCTCCATTATTAGGGCTGCTGGATCCAAACCCTTTATCTCCACAAATGGTGGTGACTGGAGCTGGATCTCCTTTTTTATCAATTGCTCTTAGAGTTGCAATATCAATAATTGTGCTACCCTGTCACACGGTTGAATAATCCAATCTTGTTCATTATTGTTTAACAGAATTACTGTAATTTCTCCTGGATATTCTGCATCAATTCCTCCTGCCATGACAGGAACACTTTGCAAGGCCAAGCTCCAAGGGAGCAGTTACCAAAGCAAAGTGTCCTGGAGGAATCTGAATTCCTGTTTCAGTATTGACAGCTCTCATTTGCTTTGAATTTCTCCTAATGAATTCCAATGCATGAAGGCCCAGCCCTGCAGCCTCTGGGCTGGCCCTGCCAGGGGCCATCACAGCCAGAACAATTTCCCAGGCAGTCCAAGTCTCACTGCCCATGGTTGGATTTGCAAATTGGGGGCAGCCGTGCACAGCCAGGGGGTTTCATTTCCCCCGTGGGCCATTGTTAAGGGCATGGAGCACATCTGGGAGATGGGTTCTCCATGGGCAAAGGTTCCCTTCTCCTCATCTTTCCAACTGCTCTTTTAAGAACCCCTTCACCCTTTCAACCAATCCTGCAGCTTGTGCATAGTCTGGTACATGAAAAACCCTGCAGGCAAAACCACTGTATTCTTCACAGGAACAGACAAAGCACCCTGCACCACAGTATCAGCACACCCTGTAAAAATAGCCAATTTCCTCCCTTCCTCCTTTTTCCATTGTATACAATCTCACAAAGTTGACCACTGACATTAGGGTCCTGGCCAATCCTGTTCTGTAGGGTATTTAGTGTTACATCCCTGAGCAGCCAAAGATACCAAATTAGTATTGTCAGCACTATTTCACATTATTATTATATGTACATATTTATATATAAATACAGATATAGACATGTAGATATAGACATATATACATTAAAAGCTATAAATATAAACATGAAGGTCTTATTATACTATAAATATGCATATAGTTATTTGTTATATTGATATTTCACTTGCACAAGGGCATCTGAGCTCAAGGTGAAAACCTTCTGTTGCTCCATGTGGGAGCATTCCAACAATCATTGTTCCTTCTGAAGGTGCTGTTTCCTATGTACTCTCAACAAAATCATCTTTGCCGGCCCAAATCCACAAGGTCTTTTCCTTTTCCATATACAATTTTTGGATGCATTTGAAGACATCCAGGGGTGCAGCTTCTTTTATCCGACTGCCCCACTGCCCACACAGGGATCCAACCTCAGCCCACTCCAGAGCCAGGGAACTCCAGGGAAGGGCTTCCCAGCTGGGAATTTCTGATGGGACTGATTCCTCACACTGACACTGAACAAGTGACATTTTGTTGGGATCTGGCCAGACTGTGCCAGTTTTGTTTTACCAGTGGGCAGGGTCAGCACCAAAGGCACAGACTCCAACTGAAGGAATCAGTATCATTCACTGCAGTTCAGAGCAGCAAAGAATCACAACAGGAGCAGCTCAGCAATGCACCCAACCATCCCCAACAAAGATTGCCTGCAGAGATTAACAAAGATCCAGCAGCATTTACCCTCAGGCTTTACCATCCCCCGGACCCACACAGCAGCTGGGGAAGCTGTCACAGCCAAGGGCTGCAGAGCCACTCCTGGGCACTGGGCATTCCTGCAGGTGCCTCCAGCCCCAGATGAGGCTCCAACCCCGCTGGGAGAGGGCCCAGCTCTGACAGTGCTGAATGAACAAACTGACAGCACTGCTAGTGTGGGAACATCTGCTTTCATCCTCCTCTTGGGTCCCTCCCAAAGCCTGGCCAGGGATCAAGGAGGAACCAAGGGAGCTGACTTTGACCATACAGCCCCAAACAAGGCCAGATGTCAGATTTCATGGCCTTGTCTGGCTTCTAAATACACAAAGGTCAATCCATGTCTCACTAATGAGTGGCTACATCTATCTCAGTGCTAATGACCATGCACATTTCATTAGGGAGCAGATACAAAGATAACGTTTGCTTGGAAGGTTCATCCAGAGGCCACCTTTGGCTCAGGGCCTGCTGTCCAGGCCTCACTCAGGGCTGGTGTCCAGGCCTTGGCACTTCAGGGACGTGGTTTAGTGCTGGGCTTGGCACTGCTGGGTGAGCGGCTGCACTGGCTGAGCTCAGAGGGCTTTTCCAACAGAAAGGATTCTGTGATTCCATGATTCTATCCACTGCATTGAGCTGGGGCTATTTTAGCAGCATTACTTTGCTCCAAAAGTTCCCTCTTGCCCAGCTCCTGTGGCCTGAGGCTTCAGCTCCTTCAGCTCCTGGTGCTGACCTGCTCATGCTCAATGTGACGACTCGGAGAGAAGAACACAGTCCATGCAATTCCTTCTGGGACACGGAGAGGGGAGGCTGTGCAAACAGGAGCATTGTTTGCTGTGGCCTCCTCTCTGCCCTTCACGCCTTTCAGCGCTTTGAACCAGCCAAGAGCTTTCTCCAAGAGTGCAATGGAGCAGCTGTTCCTGCTCCCAGGCCTGGCTCTCTCCAGTCTCTGCCCTTGCCTGGTTCTGTCCCTTGTGCTGTGCCCTCTGTTCCCCCAGGGGTCGCTGGCTGCTGCCCAGGACTGTGGCACTGGCACAGATCCAGTGCTCCAGAGCCTCCTTTCTGTGCCCTTGGAGCTGCCTGGGCACAGCAGCCTTTTCCATCTGGAAGCTCCCCATGGACAGGGAGTGCCCAGCTCCGTTCCCTGCACAGCCTCCAGGAGCCCAGGGCTGCCATCTCCAGTCCCTGCTGGCAGTGGGGGCTCCCAGGTGCCTCAGGCTGCTGTGACACCGCTGCACATGGGAGGGAAGAGGGGCAGGGGCTGTGCTCAAAGTCAGCTCCATCTGCTGCTGCTGCTGCTGCTGCTGCTGTGGGGTCATTTGTGCAGCCCTGGCCCGGAGTCAGGGATCAGATCCTGCCAGTCTCTTCCAGCCCTGGCTGCTCAGAGTTTGGGCCTTGGAGCCTCAGGTGGCCAAAGGCAGCTGCTGCTGATCCCTCTGTGTGCCCGTGTTCAGCAGTGCTGCTCCATCAGTCTGTGCCCAGCAACGGGGAAAAGCCTCAGCCCTGCAGGGCCAGGAGCTGCTGGGCTCTGCCTGAGCAGCTCAGCCAGCAGGAAGGGAGCTGCTCCACACGGGAACCAGGAGCAAAGGACATTCCTTTTATAGGACATGTTTTCTATTTAAAGGAAAAAAAAAAGGAAAAAGGAAAAAAATTGATAAATTGTAAAAGATAAGAATAAAATCCTAGTGTTA
This sequence comes from Melozone crissalis, assembly GCF_028551555.1. Lineage (NCBI taxonomy): Eukaryota > Metazoa > Chordata > Aves > Passeriformes > Passerellidae > Melozone > Melozone crissalis. The sequence goes on from NW_026535860.1 coordinate 2,890,203, forward strand.
GTGAAAAAACATAACATACAGGTAATGAGAAAAAAACCAAAACATAAATGCAAAGTTACATTATTTGCATTAAGAGGAAAATTATCTTTTTAAAGAAAACAACTCAGTTATTTACATTTTCAATGTGCTGATGGCATGGATCCATCTTTGTCACCTCAGTAGACTCTTAAAAGATTTTGGGCTTTGTTTCCAATATTGGTATTTGAAATTGTGGTCGAAGCAAGAGGAAATTGCTTTGTACCCTTCCAGATCCAAGCAGGACTGGGAATGGAAACTCTGTCAAACCCCAAATCCTTTAGAAAATGACCTTCCTTCTCAGCCTGGAAATGAGCTGCACATTCCCTTTGAAACTGGCAGGGATTTCTTAGAGACACAAAGTCCCACTTATGGCTTTTTGCTCTGGTTTGGCAGTGCAGAAGGGCAATTCTCCATCCACCAGCTCCAGACTCCACTGCCTCAGGAGCACGGCCCACTCGCCAGCTTTCGCCCACTCGTGGCACTTCTAGAGGAGGAACAAAGTGCAATTGCACAATTCCAGCCAATCAAGAAGGAAGAACGGGACAGACAAAACACCCTGTACAGATCCAGGCGTTCAGCTGGGACTGTGGAGAGTTTGGGTCCTTGCCAGTTGGATGTGTGTCCCCAGCTGCAATCTCTGGGCCTGCAGCAGAGTCTCACTCACCTGCCAAAGCAGAAAGCTCAGGCACTGTGCTTGCAATGGGCTCGTCTGATGCAGAGCTGTCAGAGCAATGTGAGGGCAGAGCCAGCCCAGCTGGGCCCAGGGCTGAGCCCAGAAGAGCCCTGGCAGAGCCCAGAGCAGCCTCAGCACCTGCAGAGCCTGGCTGCAAGGAGAGAAAGCAGAAACCACCCGTCAGCTGAGGGCTCCTGTGCCCTTGTGCCAAGGCCTGCGGTGCCCCGGCCATGCTGGCTGTGCCCAGAGCTGTGCCCAGAGCTGCCCATCCCTGCTGCCTTTGGCAGCAGAGCAGAAGGGCAGCACATGTGCCCAGCCTGCAGCCAGCCACGGCACATCCAGCCCTCAGCAGCTGCCCAGAGCAGGATGCTCCTGTGCTCGCTGCCAGCTCCCAAAAGCTCTGATCCCACCCTGCCAAGCACACAGGGACCCACCTCACGCCAGCCACGGCTGCAAGAAAAGCTGCTCCCAAACCATGTCCTCAGCCTTCTCCAAGGGCATGGCCCATCCACGCCACAGCTGCTCCCAAGCACTTCCCCATCCACACTGGACCACGTGGAATGCTTCCTCTGGAAAAACAAACAACACATTCTTGAAAAGAGATGAGATGCAAAAAGGGAAAACAAGAAAAACAGTAAAAACTCTTATCTCTGTCAGGGCCTTGAGGAAGGCCCAACCCCTGCATGCCAGTGAAAAACCCAGCCACGGGTGAGGGAAGCCCACACTTTCTCTCTTCCACCCTGCACTGCCCCCCAAAATCACGGTGATCCCAAACCAAACAAGGGCAGTGGAGCAGCCCAAGCCCTTCCTTGCCTGCACAGAAAGCAGCCCCAGCACAGGTTCTGGAGTCCCACCTCTGCTCCCACCATGGGGCTTTGTTTGTGTCGGGCTGGCTGCCCCAGCCCCAGCCGCAGCCCGGGGCACGGTGGGTGCTGGGGGCTGTTGGCAGGGCCAGGAGCCCACTCCCATTTCGTACCCACCCCAGCCCATGCCCCAGCCCTGCCAAAAGCAGCTGGGCAGCCACTGAAGAATGAGCTGCATCTGCCCCAGCAAAGGGGGAGCCTTTGGTTCCCAGCCAGGCTGAGCCATGCCCAAATCTGGCAGAATTTCCCCAGCTGGGGAATCATCTGCAAATTCCCTGTGGGCTTTGGCTTTGAAGAAGGTGCCAGAATCAAAGTCCATCACCTTCAGCCTCCAGTGGCCAGGCTGAGGAAGAGCTTGTCATCCTTGATGTCACCCTCACTGTCTCCAGCAGCAGCAGCAGCAACAGCAGCAGCAGCAGCAGCATCCCCACCTGGTACAGCTTCTCCAGGGGCTCCTTCTCCTTCCCTGGGGGCAGACCAGGCTCTCAGGGCTCTGCCCAGGGCCCCAGCTGTCAGGGAACCAGGACAAACAAAACCAGATGGGATGGATACTCCAGGGACCTGGAGAGCCATTCCCAGCAATTGGGAAAATCCTAGGTGCTCCATCCACCCATAGATGCGGTCTCCAAATTTGCCCCAACATTGGGTCCAGCTTTTAGAGGCCATAACGAGCAAGTCCAAGTGACTTGATGACATTTTTAGCCCAGAAAGCCCTGCAGCTGATGGCACACTTCACAATCAGCAGGGGACAGGGGACACAGCTAGGCCAAAGCCCAGACCTCTGCTGGGAGCCTTTCTCCTCAAATACCCTTCAAACAAACCTCCATGCAAGTCACTTGGGAAAGTTTCTTCAAATGATCCATTTCTGGCACATGACTACACAGGCTTATGTGAAAGATTCTAAAGCAACTGCTCTGGAGTCAAAGAGGCAGCACTAAGGGTCCCTGTCATCTCTTTGTAGCTAAATCCCACTCTGCAGGAGTTGAAGGAGTTTGGAACGAGCTAGAGAGCAGACCTCTGAGTATTTTACATGATGCCATTGCATTTTCTTCACTTCTACATAGACAGGAAGGGTGAGTTTGGCTCACATCTCCACCGCATGGCTCACAGGGCCGCAAGACTTGTAGTTACAAGAGCTTTGAAGGATTTCTTGGCCAAGAAGACACGGCCAACAAAGATATTTGTGGTTTGAAGCCAACCCTTCAATATTTCGTCTTAGGGACTCATGCTACAGTGTAAGCTTCCTTAGCCAATCATGTTATGACACACAAACCTACAGCACTGCATCCTAAGCTTCTTGTTTTCCATTGTAACTACTTTTATTTTTTCTAGATCTTGGACTCTAAAACTCTAAACTTTCCTCCACTTCAACATTCCTCCCCGTGTCTCTGCTATAAACTAGAAATCTGCATTCTCGCTTCTAGCACCTAAGTTTGGAAGCCCTTTCCAAGGTCTCAGATCAAATCCTGTGCTTAATTCTAAGCTTTGCTGACAAGACCAAAGGTCTGAGATTTCCCTGCATTTGGGTTTCCCATAGCACCAATGATGTTAGTTACACAGTGCCCGGGATCCCTCTTGCAAGTCAACTCTGTCAGGATCAAGGCAGCTGCTGGGGGGCTGCTTATGGCCTCTGCCAGCCCATTGCCCAGGGCTTGCCAGCGCCCCAGCCCCTCAGGGTCTCCCCCAGCCTGGCCAAGCTGCCCGGCAGCAGTGCCGCAGCCCCACAGCAGCTCCAGAGCAGCCCCATCCAGAGGCGCCTGGGAGCCCTCAGCAAGGCAGCCAGCAGCACGTGGCCAGGAGGACACGGATGGCGCTTCCTGCCTGGCACAGGGCTTGTGGCCATCTCCAGGCACCACTCTGGCAGGGATCCCCACAGCCCCGGCCCCTGCCCAGCTGCTCTGTGGGCAGCACAAAGGCTTCAGCAGAGCCACCAAAGGCCAAGGGGCTTCTGGCCATTTTCCCTGCAACACTGCACACCTGGGCAGTTGGCTGAGCACAAGCACCCTTTTCCCCCTGCAGGGCCTCAGGACCCCTCAGCCTGCTGTGCTGCTGAGCACAAGCTCCCTTTTCACCCTTTCCTGCCTCTTGTCCTGCAGACCCTGGGCAGCAAAGAAAAGCTCCTGGCAGTCTGTGTATCATAATACATTCTATAATTATTTACAGTAATCTATAATCTATAATAATATATATAATTATATATACCCTATAATTTAGTTATTTTCAATATAGATAAAACAATGAAAAGAAGAACAGAAAAATATTAAAGAAAAGGAAAATTACCCCTGGCTCAGGTTGCCCCAGCCTCCAGGATCAGCTCTTCTCCTAAGTCTTCTGGCAGCACAGCGAGCCAAGCCCCGACAGACGAGGCCGAGCCCTCCATGCCCTGCGCAGCTGATCTTGCAGCCTCTGGATGGTGGAATATCGCCCACGCTGTATTTCCCCATGGACATGCAGTGTTTCAAGTGCCAGCTGCGACACGGCACTGCTCGTGTCCTCCGTCAGGCGTTCCAGGGCTGCAAGAGAGAGGAACAGAGGCACGGTCAGAGCCGGATCTGTGGGGAGCCGAGGAGAGCCCCCTGCAAGGGCCATCCCAGCCGGCTCTTGCCGTGGTCAGGAGGGAGCAGGGAGCAAGGGGATCAGCCCGAAGCTGCTGGCCACGAATGGCCCACGGGGCCCTGAAAGCTCCTTGTGCTCTGCCCACGGGAGCTGAGCCCTCCGCAGCCGGGGCAGGGCTTGCAGCTCCCCCCAGCAGCCCCCGCTGTCAGCCCGCTGCCCTCACTCACTCACCAGTGCAGATCAGCTGCAGCTCTTGCTGCTGCCCCCTCAGGCGCCGCCCGGCCATGCCTGTGAACACAGAGCCTGTCACAGCCCCAGCGGCACAGCTCCCTGCCAGCGGCGCTGCCGGCGCTGTGGCCACACGGGCTGCTGGCCCAGCAGGGCTCAGCCCGGCCCTTGCCGCATGCTGCCGCCCCAGGGCACGGCTGCCAGAGAGCGGCAGCAGTAATGCCCGGGCCAGGCGGGGCTCCACGGCGCCCCAGGGCACGGCTGGCGCTGCCGGGACAGCAGGCGGGGCCGGGGCCAAGCTGCGGCGGGCCGGGGAGGGGAGGGGCAGCCCAGGCTCGGGACTCACCCATGAACCCGACGGCCGCCTCTCGCAGGGGCTCCTGTGGGCGCTCCACGTAGCGCAGAGCCCGGCGCAGGTGCTCGGCCGCTCGGCTCCTGTCCTCTGCCAGCTGGAGAGAGCGGCAGGAAGGAAGGGTTGGTGCGGGCTCAGCCCCTGGGCCGGGCGCTGCCTGCGCCCAGCGCCGGCCTCCCCTGCCCGCACAGCCCTGAGGCGCAGCCAGCAGCCGCTGGCCAAGGGCTCCCGAGGGGAGGGGGCGGAGGGCCAGCTGCTGCCCGGGGAGCCCTGGTGCCGGCCCGCCCCACAGCCCCGCCGGGCCGGGGCTCCATGGGCACCCAGCTCGGGCCCACGGGAGCCTGGAGAAGAGCCCGCGGGGCCTCTGGCTGCAGCAGCGGGCAGGGGCACAGCTGCCAGCCCCGCACACTGAGCACCACCCTCAGGGGCCTTCTCCAGCCTGAGGCTGGGGCATGCAGGCCCTCCTTACCAGGAGTTCAGTGAACTTCAAGAGTTTCTGTTTCTTCACAGTTTTTTCAAGATCTTTCCTTTTCAGGAACTTGACTGCACAAAGCAGCGTTTCCCGAGAAGTCTGGAGAGCAGCAGAGATGCGGACATGGCCCCACAGCCCAGGGCACAGGAGCCGCAGCCTGGAGGAGGCTGCGGTCCAGCAGGTGCAGGGCAGGAAGCAGCCGAGCCCCCTGCCAGGGGGACAGCAGCAGCCCACGAGTCCTCACCTGTGCCACACGCAGATTCTCATCATGGCAGTGGAAGAGCAGTGGGAGCAGGCTCTGCCACACTTGTGTCATCAGGGGCTTTTTTCCTTCTTCTTCTACAGCAGAAATCAAGGTGTGAAAGACAATCATGGAGAGCTGCTGCACCTGGCTATCACCCTGTAGAACAGGAAGGCAGCAAGAGCTCAGCATCAGCTGGTTCTGGCCCACATTGGCACAGGCCTGCATCTGCACAGGGCCCCAAGTGTCCGGGCAGCAGCCAGTGGCCGTGGCTGGGGGCACAGAGCCTTACGTGGTCAAAGAGTGGCAGGAACACCTTAGCCAAATGCAGGGCAATGGGACTGGGTATGCGGGCACCATTATCCAGGAACAGATAGCCCAGTAGCATGGTGGTCATCCTGACCCGCAGGAGCTCCACGAGCCTTTCAGTCAGGCTCCACATTCTTTCGGCCTGTGTGGAACACGACTTTGTGAAAGGCCACCCTGCTGCCGCAGGGCCCAGAGGCCAAAGGCCTGTCCTGAAGCACTGGGGCAGCTGAAGCGGGAGGCAGGAGAGCTGGGAGCAGCTGCCACAGCGCCCGAAGGCCAGGCAAGGCCAAGCGACTGCGTTGCCCAGCCCCATGCCGCCTGCACGGCTTCAGCCACTGCCCCCTTCTCACCAGCGGGGAATGGTCCCTGAGCGGGAGGAGGGCCCTGAGCAGCTGGCTGCCAATGTCTGCGCGGTCCCTCTGCAGGTGCCATGACAAGACAAGATCCATGATGCTGTCCCTGCATTCCCTCAAGTCCAGGCACTCGAGGACCTGCAAGGCACAGGGCAGTGACGGGGGAGCCGGCCGGCAGGAACCCGGAGCCGCACGGGGCTGGGCCCAGGCAGCAGCACAGGGCACGGGCACCGTCCCAGGCGGCTGCGGCGACGAGAGGGCAGAGAGCTGGGAGGCAGCTCAGCCAGGCAGCGCTGGCCATCAGGCTCACCTCCACAAGGAATGCCAGGGCAGGGAAATCCCAGTATGGCATCTCTATGCTGAGCATCTCAAGGAGGCAGCATAAGATCCTTTTACACAAGGGCCTGGATGCATGGCACATCTCCCTGGAAGGTGGAAAGTGTCACTAAGACCTTGAGCCAGGGGGGGAAGCCTCTCCCAGCACTGACTCACATGGTTCTTGTCCTTCCCCACCACCCACTGCCAGGGGACCTGGGCCCTTTGAGATGTGGCCGCTCCTGGGCCACATCTGGCTCCCCCTTTTCCAGCCTTTTCCAGTCTGCTTGGCTGTCGCTCGTCCCTTTGACCCACAGCCACGGGGACTGTGTGGGACAGCCCGGGCACAGGGCACAAATGCCAGGAGCAATGGGGAGAAGGAGGTGTCTCACCTGGCTAGCAGAGCCACGGCAGAGTGATGGGTATCAACGCAGAGCAGCGTGTCCCAGCCACGCTTGCGCTCCATTGACACCACCACCTGCTGACACTGGAGAAGGCAGAGCAGGGACTTCAGGGTCTGCACTGCAAACCTGTGTGCACAGCAAAGCCCAGGTCACACTGGGAGCACTGGCTCCTTCGCAGGCCACGTGGCAGGGACAGGAGGAGTGGGATGGAGCACCTGTTGGGGCTGGTGGCAAGGCCGTGCTCTTCCTGGCATTGCTTCCAGAAGGTATCAACCTCCTCTGGCATCTCTTCTGTGCTGAAGAACACTTGGAAGAGCAGATGCACAAACAGGTGGGGGAAATGCGGCGCCACTATACGTGGGACAGGGGCCTCCTGAAGGATCTTCCACATCACCACAGTTGCCTGCAAGGGACAAAGCCCCCCGAGACAGCACTCAGTGCTGAGGGGTCCGTGTGGCAGGGCCCAAGCTTAGCAGGGAGAGGCCCCGAGAGACCTTGGCAGGGGGAGCACGGAGCCTGGTGGGCCTGAAGCTGCCCCTGGGCCAGGTTTCAGATCAGCGCCTGAGGCAGGGAGATGCAGTGGGGGAAGGAGGAAGGAGAGCTACTGGAGAGGGAGCCTTGGGGCCAGCAAAGGCCAGTGTCAGAAACTCACAGCCAGGCCAAAGACACCCGTTTTGTCCCTGTCAGAGGTGCACATGCTGTGCTCTGGCCAGCTGCCCAGCACATCCAGGAGTATCAGCTGCACTGGCTCTGCAGTCCTGAGCGAGCACATGATGGTCTTCCACATGGTCAAAGCAGCTCTGTAGGGTTAGAGCTCTGTCTCAGGGGGGGTCTCAGACACGGCACCATGGCCTGGGCATCCCTAGGGGCCCGGCTGACCACGGGCTCTGCCTCTGTCCACTGGCCCTGGCCAGCAGCAGCCAGGCAGCCCAGCCCTGTGGAGACAGGGCCCTTAGGGGCAGCAAGGCAGCACGGCAGCAGGCTCGGGGGCTGACGTGCCAGGGCTGGGAAAAGGAGCAGCCAGAGGGCCCTGGAACTCTCTGTTGCTCAGACACCTGGGACAGGTGGTACAGGCTGATGGGCTGGGAAGGCCTGAGCCTTCTGGGCAGGTGGGCCCCATACCTGTCACAGGACGGGGCCACACGCAGGAGCGTCACGACTGCGTCACCCGGGTGTGCTGCGGTGAGATTCAGCAGGGCCTTGTCCAGCCTGTGCTCGGCAGAATCATTGGCCATGAGCCAGCGGTGAATGTACCTCACCATGGCGGGCACCTGGAGAAGGCACGGGGAGACTTGGAAAGCTGCCAGAGGGAACAATGTCCCGAGGGTCCCCAGAGAAGTCCTTCCCTTCCCAGCGCACTGCCATGGCCTCAAAGGCTCCCAGGGACCACCAGGCGTGGCTTGGGAAGGCACGGGACTCATGGCGGAATTGAAGCCTGGCCCCAGGCTGCTTACTTGTTCTGGCCTGGCAACATCCTTCTCCAGGAGCAAATCCAGCAGGGCGGCACTGGTCTCATGACTGAGGAGCTCTGAGTGTGCTCTGAGCCCAGTGCCCATGGTGCTGGTCTCTTCCTGCCAAATGCTCCTGATGAAGTCGCAAACAAGCTGTAGCAGAAGGGCAAGAAGCCGGGGATGTTGCACAGAATGCTGCACACAGGGGGCTGGGCTGAGCAGGGACAGCAGGCCAAGCCCAGGTGGGGGTGGCTGCAGGTACCTGTGCTGTGCTGCGGAAGCGGCCACGTCTGCGCTCCTGCTGCTGTGTGCGCTCCAGGGCTGCATCTGGCAAAGAGCGAGCGCAGCCAGAGCTGAGGGGCTGCGGGAGAGGCCGGAGAACACAGCCCAGCCCTGCGCTCCCCAGGCAGAGAGAGCCCCGGGATGGCCCAGGGGATGGAGCACGGCCCCTGCGGGATGTCTGCCCGGCCCCTCTTCCGTCCTGTCCTTGGGCATTTCCCCAGGGGATGGGATGGAGCCAAGTTGGCTGCAGGCACCAGTCCTGCAGCCCAGCTCTGCCACTCACCCTCCTGCGGTGGATGGAATGGCACCGCCTCTTCATTCTCCTGTGCTGGAGCAGCTCCAGGGCCTTCTTCCTCCTCCTCCTCCTCCTCCACAGTGGCCAGCTTGGGCACTCTCGAGGCTCTCTGGCGCCCCAGCACCGAACGCAGCCGGTGCCGCTCCTGCAGGGCCTCCTGCGCCTCACCTGCGAGCGGGACGCGGCAATCAGCGCTCGGCCCGGGGCCAGCAACGGCCCCCGAGCGCCCCTCACCCGCCCCGGGCCGGCCATGCCCAGGCGTTCGCTTCCGGGAACGCGGCACGGGAGGCTCGGGGCCGGCGGCCGCGCTGCCGAGCGGCGGAGCTCGGGCCGGGGAAGCCGCAGCGGAGGCGGCGGGAGCGGCCGCGCCGCGTGTGTCCTCTGCGGGCCCCGGGAGGAGCCGGAGCCGGGGCCGGGGCCGGGGCCGGGGCCGGGGCCGGGGCCGGGACTGGACCCTGGGTCGGGGCCGGGGCCGGGCTCGGGCCAGGCGGAGCCGAAGGGCGGCGATGCCGCCCCCGCACCAGCCACTGATTCCCGCCCAGCAGCGCCACCGCCAGTACGGCCAGAGCCAAGCGGAGGCGAGACCGCGGCGGGACGGTCGGGGCCGGGCACGGGGCAGCCCCGCCCGGGGCCGGGGGCGGGCCGGGAGCATGGCCCGGCCCGGCAGGGGAGAGGGAGGCGGGGAGAGGAGAGGGATGCCGGGCAAGGGACCCCGAGAGAAGGGTGCCCGGCAGCGGGAAAGGGAGAGAAAGAGAAATAAAGGGACAAAGAGAAAGAGGAAGAAAAATAGGAGAAAGCGAGTTTTAAATTATCGGTTTCGCTGCTCTCGCCGCTGCTGCTGCCGCTGCTGCCGCTGCTGCTGCCGCTGCTGCTGCTGCCGCTGCTGCCGCTGCTGCAACTGAAGCGCCGGGGCCGTTCGTCCCCGTGTCCGTTCCCCGCTCGCCCCACGAGCCCCACGTTCGAGCCCCGCGCGCCCCGGGGACAGCCCCTCCGTCTGCCCAAACACGGGAACTTTGCAGCGCTGAGCCCGGATGCAGAGCCCTGACTCCTGCGCACTGGCACAGCGATCCCCTCGCCTGCTGCTGTGCATTGTCCCTGCTGAGGGTCAAACACTGTCGGGCCACCTTCCCTTGGGGTAGGATTCCTACCTGACCCAAGCACTGCACTTACATCTCCAGTGTTGCTTTCCAGTAAAAACAGGGGAAGGAAAACTGTGTGTGGCTCATGGGATTTTAGAGTGTCTAAAAATCACTAAGTCATCGATCTTAGAGATGAGGTGCATCTGGAATTACTGGGATGCAACATAAAAAAGGGGAGCATAGAAATAGATAGGGGAAAACATCTTGGATTGTTTCTTTCATTTTCATTTCACTTCTGGAAAGCTGTTTCAGTTTTCCAGGAATCTTCTCCTGTCTGCTCTTCCCAAGAATCTCTCATGGAGAGCAAGGTCAAGCTTCTGTCGCAAGATTTTCCACCAGGAAATTATGCCACTGGTGAAGTTTTCATTGTGACTGTTTGTGCTACTTTAGGGCAAATTTTGGGAGGAAATCTCCAAAAGGGGTCCATCTACAAAGCAAGTTCAAGCAGCCCCTACCCCTACTAGTTCAGGGAAAGACTTCCCTTGAGAAAAGTGAAAAAACCCCAGTTTATTTAACAAGTAAAGTATTCACAAGCATGAAAAATGAATAATATTAAATAAAACCTCTGACAGTGCTGAAGAGATGTCACATTCAGAAAGTCCTTTTTGTGGGTTGTAGTTGGCTCACTCGGTCTCTCCTGAGTCCCTCTGGTTCTGGAATGCAGCGTCCCAGAGCTCGGGGGGGCACAGGTGTGAGCTGCCGCTGTTTGTCTGGGTTTTCAGTCCAGAGCAGGTTTAAACAGTTCCAAGAAAAAGGAAAGTCACAGCCCGAGGAACTTCTCTGCCCCAGCTAGCTAAAAAACAATTGCTAGACCTGGGCTGTGAAGGCATCAGGAATTTTCCAAATCTGGGCACTGGCGGTCCCAGCAAACACCAGAGCTGGATGGTGCTGGAGCCAGAACCTGCAAATTTCCAAACTTTGTCTTTCTGTGCCAGCAAATCACTGGACTTGGGCTGTGCCAGCACCAGGAAGTTTTCAGATCTGGGCGCTGGCGCTGCCAGCAAACACCAGATCTGGGTGGTGTCATTGCCAGCAACAGAAATCTGCTGGATTTGGGCTCTGCTGGCACCAGGAAATTTCCAAATCTGGGTTCTGGTGCAGCAAACACAAGATGTGGGCAGTGCTAGACCAAGTGGCAGGAAGCTGCCACGGGCTTTGGATTTCTGTGCCAGCAAATTGCTGCACTTGGGCTGTGCCAGAACAGGGAAATGTCCAGATCTGGGCACTGGCAGTGCCAGCAAACAGCCCATTTCAGGCTCCAGGCTCCAGGAAGGACTGGATCCGGATGCCTTCCTCTTTTCTTTTCTTCTTTCCTTCCTTCTTTCTTGGGATCCTGCTGCCAGCAAACTCCAGATTGGGCAGTGCTGGCAAGGGGAAATTGCCAGGTTTTAGCTTTCTTTGCCAGCAAATTCTAGGCATGGGTGGTGCCAGAAGAGGGAAATTGCCAGATGTGGGCACTGGCAGTGCCAGCGCACACCAGATCTGGGTGGGGAATGTGCCAGCACCAGGAAATTGCCAAATGTGAACTTTCAGTGCCAGCATATTGCTGGAATTATGCTGTGCAGGCATCTGAAAAATTCTGGATCTGGACACTGTGGTGTCAGCAAACACAAGATTGGGTTGCTGTAGGTACCAGGTATTTGCAAGGTTTTGTCTTTCTTTGACAGAAAATTCCTAGACTTGGGCTGTACTGGCACTGGGAAATTCCCGCATCTGGGCACTGGGGGTGCCAGCAAACACCGGATCTTGGCATTGCCAATGACGGTAGCAGGGAATTGCCAGATTGTGGCTTTCTTTATCAGAAAATTGCTGGACTTGGCTCTGCCAGAACAGGGAAATATCCAGATGTGAGCACTGGCAGTGGCAGCAAACACCAGGTCTGGGCACCTGTATTGGCATCAGGAAATTGCCAGATTTTGGCTTTCTGTGCCAGCAAATTGCTGGACTTGGGCTGTGCCAGCACTGGGAAATTTCCGGATCTGGGCACTTGCGCAGCAAACACCAGACCTGGGTGGTGCTGGCGGCAGCACCGGGAAGCTGCTGGGTTCTGGCTTTCTTTGCCCGAAAATTGCTGCATTTAGGTTTTGCTGGCACTGAGAAATTTCCAGATGCTAATTTTCCAGTGCCAGCAAACTGCTGGAATTAGGCTGTGCAGGCATCTGAAACATTCCCAGTCTGGGTAGTGGTGGTGTCAGCAAACCCGAGATCGGTTTGCTGTAGGTACCAGGTCTTTGCTTGGTTTTGACTTTCTTTGCCAGCAAATTGCTGCACTTGGGCTGTGCCAGAATAGGGAAATATCAAGATCTGGGAACTGGCAGTGCCAGCAAACACCACATTTCAGGAAGGACCGGATCTGGACCCATTCCCTCCCTGCCTCCCACCCTCAGCAAGGTGCCAGAGGGGCTGGACAGCAGCCAAGCACAAAGGGACCTGCAGGGACTGATGGACAGCAGGCTGGACAGGAGCCAGCAGTGTGCCCGGGTGGCCAAGAAGGCCAATGGCTCCTGGCCTGGCTCAGGAATGGTGTGGCCAGCAGGAGCAGGGCAGGGATTCTTCCCCTGTGCTGGGCACTGCTTGGGCAGCACCTCGAGTGCTGTGTCCAGTTCTGGGCCCCCAATTTAGGAAGGACATGGAGGGGCTGGAGCGTGTCCAGAGAAGGGCAACAAGGCTGGGGGGGGATCTGGAACACAAGAGCTTTGAGGAGCAGCTGAGAGAGCTGGGCTTGTTTATCCTGGAGAAGAGGAGGCCCAGGGGAGACAAGGCGGTGTCAGGGCACAGGTTGGACTTGATGATCTCCATGGCCTGTTCCACCCTTGCTGATTCTGGGATTCCATGAAACCAGCCTTGGAGCAGTTGCAGGATGAGCCCTGGGCCTCCTATTGAGAAGCTTCAGCAGCCCAGGTCCCTCAGCTTCTCCTGCCAGCCCCAAAGCCCATCCTGTCAGTCCTGCAGAGCCTCTGCAGCTCCTCCTCACTGCCCAGAACAGGGAGCCCCAGAGCCAGACACAGCAGCCCAGATGTGCCCCCCTGGCCTGGGGTGCCTCTGGCAAGGGAGCAGCGCCAGGCACTGCAGGAGCCTGCAGACAATTGATCTGAAGGCCAAAGCTCCTTAGCTCCTTCTGAAAGAGCAGGAACAGTTCCTCATTCGAGTGTGGTGGAATGCTGGGCACCACAGCTCCAGGTGAGGACTGGACACAAGTTTGCTCCCACTGAGTGCTGTGATGGGTTCTGCAGGAGCTCTGGGCTCCTGTGCTTGCCAGGCACAATGAGGAGAGAAGGAGCCAAGTGCACTGATGTGGGAAATGGATTTGTAGAAAGCTTTTAGGGCCTAATAGAAGGCCCACAAAGTATGCATCTGTATATAACCCTTGAGACAGGAAACGCTAACTTAAAAATGCCATGGAATAGGACAGATATTGTTGAGAGAGAAATGGAGCTGGAAAAAAGTTTCAAAAGATGGCCTTGCAAATAAGACTTTGGAAAAACAGAGCTATGAAAGATGCATTGTAGTGGGACACACAAGAGGTAGTTTTAAATAATTGGCTTTAAGGCATCTACAACATGGCATGGCAAAAAGCTGATAGACCAAGAAATACTGTAATTAGGAAATAGTTGGCTTCTTAACTGTGATGGCGTGAATTATAACATCTGTATTGTCTCACCCTTCTAATGAGACTGAAAATGGAATAAAAGTTATTAAAACACCTCTCAGTTTCCCCATCTCTAGGTCAAGAAAAGAGTATTATCCAACACACTGACACACCTTTGCCCTGAGCATAACCCAGCCTGGACCAAACACATTGAAAGGTTTCCCCTGTGGCCCATGTCTCGAAACATCAGGTCTGCTGTTTGACAACTCAGGTTGGTTTGGTGTCAAGGAGTTCCCTCAGAAATACTGGGTTTGTCTTCCTCTGTGCCTTCCCCTCAGCAGCCTTGGGGATGCTCCTGTGTGAAGCCATCTGTCTCACACAGTTTGAGACAACTTCAAACAGGATATTGTGCAATAAGTCGTCTCCTCTAAAGTGTTCCAACAATCCCTTTCCAGCAACAGGAAATTATTACTAATAGATGAAAGTGGAAAACTCCCAACAGTTTATTAACAAACAGAATCCCCCCATGGCATGTGTTACAAGAAGGCGCCGGGGTCTCTCTCGGAAGAACAGGAGCCGTCACGGAGCAGTTCCAGCAGCTGATGGAAGCTCGGGGGCTCGTCCAGCGTTGGCTTTCTCCCATGGCAGAGCTCCATGGAGCGGGCAGGGCAGTGAAGCAGCTGGGCTGGAGCCCCTCGCTGCCTTTTCTCCCCGGCGTGGCTCAGCTCACAGACTCTCGGGCTGGGAGCGGGGCCGCTCCGCTCCGGCCGGCACCGTGTCCCTGGGCTTGGACAAACAGTTTCCTGCCAGGAGAGCCCTGCACACTGCTCCACAGATCTTTCATAAAGGCCCAAACCAACTCCAAACACTCTGTCTGCAGCAGCTTTTCACAAAGGGCTGCAGAAATCCAGGACAGCTGCACGTGAGTGTTGGAAGGCTCTTGTCTTGTTCCTGACATCAGAATTCTTGGTGATCTTGTGCAATTTTATTCAGATGTAACATGACAGCTAAGGTTTTTTTGTTATAATACTTTATGATGAATAACAAGCCTTGGGAGCATGAGGTACAGGACTGACATGCGAAAGCATGAGCATATCCTCCAAAGTGGCCAGTTTAATTGTCCATTTTATTACTCTTATATTTACTCCACACTAATAAGGAAAACCCAGCTTTGCTTGGAGGCAAAACAGGCATGGGATACACTACAGTCCCTCGCAGGCTCAGCAGGGCTGGCAGTGACACAGCAGGCAGTCTTCTTCATTGTGAACCACTACAGAGCTACATCCCAATCTAGTTTAAGTAGCGTGGTATTATTAAGAGCTCCTTTTCTGCATGAGACACAAAAAGGAGATCCCAAATGATTTTCATGCAAGCATGCAGTAAAGAACTGGTCCTGCTATCCTAACGAAGTGTTTGCTTTGGCAATTACACTCTTCCCATTCATCTTTTGATGCAGACACTTCAGGTTTTCCCCTACACCCCTGCAAGGCTGGCAGTCGCTGTTTCCCATTTCCTGTTCTTCCCTAGAGATGGTGCAGTGGCTGCTTTGAAACAAAAAAGCCCTGAGATCTGGACAGCTTGAAGGAGCATGAAATTCTAATTAGGTGCTCATATTGGTAACACCCAGGTCTGCACTGCCCAGTCCTCAGAAGCAGCAGCAGCAGCAGGACCATGCATCATTCTTGTTGGTGGATGTTCATGCTTCTGGTGTGCAAGAGCAATGACTTTGAGGAGGGACAAAAATGCCCCTCTTCAAACAGTGGCTGTGCAAGGAGGTGTGAAGTTTCACAGCCTTT
The DNA here is from genome assembly GCF_028551555.1 of Melozone crissalis. Lineage (NCBI taxonomy): Eukaryota > Metazoa > Chordata > Aves > Passeriformes > Passerellidae > Melozone > Melozone crissalis. Next base: position 2,905,539 of record NW_026535860.1, read on the forward strand.
TCTAGGATATTTTAGAAACATCTAAGAGAATATTGTGGCATGGAGTAGGTCACTAAATTTGCCTCCAGAGAAATCCCCAAAGGGCACATTCACTCTGCTGCTGATGGCAACCCCATAAGCTCATGGACCAATTTTCCCTGCAACGTGCCACCCTGCCTGGGCTTTACTAGGCTGGGACTAGACCCAGAGCTAAGCAAGCACATGCAGCCAGGTGACATTGTGTGACAACAGAAGCTGGCAACCATGAGCACTTTGCTGTCAGAAGGTTACAGTTTGCACTGGGCCCAGAAGTGTTTTTCCCTAAGGCAAAGCAAATTGAAATGTGAAGTTTCAAAGCTTCAAATGACTATGAAAGGAAACTGCAGAATAATTTCTGGATGGGCAGCATTGTCAATGATCATGCAGCCCACCAACAGCTGGAGCTGAATCCAGAATTGCTTCTTCCAACTGTGCAGGAATTCATTCCCCTGGCAAGCACTGGTCCATGGGAACAAATGATCCCCTAGCTCTGGGCTGAATGGCACCCAGGCTGCAGTGCAGATTGGAGGAACCCTTGTCACTTGTTATTGGCCTCCCAGTGCACTCATCCTTCTGCAAACAAGGGGCAAACAACACAGCTGCACTGCTGTCCCCAGTAATATACATACAGGTGGCTTTTCCAAAGCAGTGCATCATTTCCCAGTGAAATACATGACCTCTTCATACCTATCGAATTGTGATTGAAGACACCTGTGAGCCAGATCTGTGGGAGATTGCAAAGGAGCAAAGCTTTGGCATTTGGGCACACTTCTCTTGGTTTCTTTGCTCAGGCCTTTGGTGAGCACAGAACACACCTAGGTAGAAAACCTTTGACTAGACAGGATCTTTTGGATCCATTGTCCCCCAAATGTGTGGCCCTCTTACAATGACAAGTTTAAAATAGCAGCAGAAATGACACAAAGAAAACATGGCCAAAGAGGAAGAGGAGAAGCCCAATGAGGAAAGGATGTGGTGAGGCACTGGCACATTGAGTGAGCTGCACTCCCATAATCTCTAGGCTAGCAGGTCCTGGTCTCACATTCTCCTTTTGGTTTTTTCAATTTTGTTTATTTATTTACTTTTTTTCATCATCAAACTAAAATATATAGAATTAAAAATATGTCATCAAAACTTAAAGACAGAATCAAAACACATTAATTCATAACTACATCTAAAGATCAGAACATATGTACAGCTGTAAGTATGAAGCCTAAAACATCAATCCTATTCTTCAAACACTCTTCATACAGGCAGCAGCTTCTTCCTGAGCTTGGAGGAAAGAGAGCTCCTCTGGATGGGAGGCGAGGACTTTGTGGGTAAGGGAACATGGGAAGTGTCCGAGAAAACTTCTCGGTAAGACTGTAACCAGTCAGCTCTGCAAAATGGAGACCCAAAGTTTAACAGAGGCCACCATGCAAACCTAAAGCATCTGAAGCTCCATATTTCATGGGACACATTTCCTGGAAATGTCTATACAGCTGCACAGGGAAACATGCTCCTGCTGGCAGACACTGAGGCAGGCCGGGGCAAACCCTGAGCCACTTGCCCAGAGCTGGCACAGGCACAGCCTGGCCTCTGGGCTGCCCTGGGACAGCAGGGAGCCCAGAGCCCTGTGCTCCCCAGGAATGGCTCAGCTGCACACGCACCCTCCTGCTCCTCTGCCTGCCCCACAGCTCAGCAGCCCTACAGCTCCAGGGGCACTGGCAGCAGCACAGCTCAGTGCAGGGGCACATGCAGGCACAGCTGTTCCCTGGCACTGTGCACAGCCTCTCTGGGCTGCCACAAGACCCTTCCTCCCAGCAGGGATTGGCCCAGCTCCCCCCTCACCTCTGTGTGAGGCTGAGCCATGATTGCCTTCACCCTGTCCTCCATCTGGAGCTGCTCCAGGTCCCCCATGCCATGACTAGGAAGGGCAATGGAGAGAGCGGGGCCAGATGCACACCCTTCCTTAGGATTTTGTCATTTTTGGCACAGCTCAAAAGGCAAACCCAGAGGTTTCCAACTCAGCGCTTCCTCAGCTTTCTGGAGAACATCTTGCCTTCACCAGCCCAGCGTTTTGGAGAGGTTTTCCCGCACATGTGGAGGCTTGCTGGCAGCACATTTCTTCAGCTGGGTGCCCATCACCTTGCAGAGGGCAGAGGCCAGCTTGGTGGCCACGGTGCGGACATTGGCGCTCCGCACAGGCAGCGCCTTGTTCCCCAGGCAGGACCAGAGCACGGGCAGGGCGTCGCGCTGGACGACTTCAGGGCTCCTGGCATGAACCCCCTGCACAAGCACTGCCGGGACAGAGACACAGCTCCTTACCCACCAGCCTCACTGCAAACAAGGATCTGCCTCTGCTTCTGCTTCTTGCCAGCCTCTCTGGCCAAGAGTGCAAAATAGCACCCAGAGCCCCTTGATCCAGAAACGGGCAAAGCAGCTGAGCATCCTGGAAACAGAACCACCAACCCCTCAGCACTAATTGCTCCAACCAGAGCCTTGGCCCTGTGGCAGACTTCTTACCTTTACTAAATTATTTCACAATCTCTTTCTGCATGAACAATGAATGAAATGTCCAATTGCCTTTGATTTCCATTAAGAAATTGTCTAAACCCACACTGAAGATTTGGAAATGCACCATAGAGAGGAAATGGAGAGACTTCTAATAAAAGTGATGATTCCATTTTTGTAACTTTGATGTCAAGTGCCAAATGTCTAATCTGGCTCTTCCCTGTGCTCAGTGGCACACAGCAAGGGGCAGGATTAGAACACACCTCAAAACTCAAGCCCACCAGAGATGGCTGCTGCCTGACAGCTGGATGAGAAACATCAGTGACCAGCTGGGGTCTTTGGCAGAATGCTTTTGGGGATTCCAACAAAGAGCTGTTTCAAACCTCAGGGTGTCTTAGATAATTACTCAGACCCCATTGCCTTGGCATTTGGGCATCTCCACATTTAATGCCACTTCCCCTCCCAATGGTAATGGCATTTTCTCTTATAATATTCACTGAAATAGGGGCATAGAGAAAGAAAAATGCTACACAGGGGACTGAAATGTAACCAAAATATGAGTGTTTTCTCACATTGTCCCTGAAATATCTCTGCTCATTTTCTGAACTAAACTGTATCAAACACAGACAAATATTTACTACCAAAAGGCTTCTTGCTTGGCAGATTTGGCTGAGAGAAAAAAAACTGAAATGCTCTGGAGACCATTCTTATTTTCTGATCAGACAAAATGTTATCGAGTAGGCATTTAATATTCTGTGGTGGAAGAGACTTCATTTTCTCTATGCTGTTAATCCATCAGCATTGAAGGAGCTCCTGCAAGTAACCAAAACCAATTCTGCTAAGCAGGAAAGGGTTATGGTACCCATTTTAAGATGGCAATTCATTTGAGTTTAAATATAATTAAAGATATCGGTGACTACTGAACGTGAGGAACAGCTGTCTGTTCCTACTAAATCTCAGAGAGAACATGTGCTTTTTCTAAAGTAGTCCTAATTTATGGTTAATTCCTTTTTTTGAAAAAGAGATCAAAAGAACTGCTAAACTAAATTCCCTATTGCTGGAGATCTGCTTTATTCAAATGCTCTTTAAAGGGCCTTTGACATTCCCAATTGCTGAACATGCCCTTTTGAGATTCCTAATGAAGACACAAAGTGTATTAAACCTTGCATTCAAAGATGTTGGCATATTTAGCAGTGGATTTAGCCCCAGTTCAATCATGGCTATCAATCACCTTCACTACTGTATATTGAGATTATCCTTTTTCCATTCCTTGGCTCTTGCTGACACAGCAAGCTCCTCTGAGGAATCAATTATCAGCTGCATTTGTAGCATTTTGGACAGCGCTGACACAGGCAGACACTGTTTGCACACCCTGAAAGGCTCAGTCCAAGGCCACTCTGACAGCACAGGCAGGGAGCCTCAGCACTCTGCTTCTGTCCCTGTGCCCCAGAGGCTGCCTTGCACTAAACCTGTGCCTCTGATACCTCTGTTGAGTTCTGGCCTAAGCTGTGACCCCCAGGCTCTGCACGGTTCAGCCTCAAAACTTTCCAAGAGAAAAACAAGAAATCTGTGAGGACAAAACAAACTGATGCCCTGAAACAGCACTGGCCACCATTTCCCCTCAAAAATCACAGATATCCCTGCGCTCCCCAGAGAGGAGCCAGCTGGGGCATTTTTAGCCCTCCCTTTGCTGGAGGTGGTTCTGAGATGCCCCAGCGAGAGCCCAGCCCCAGGCCGAGCGCTGCCCCCATCTCAGATGCTGCCCAGCTCTGCAGCAGCCAGGGAAAACCTGCCCAACCCACCTGCCTTGGCTATGGGGCAGCAGGGACAAGCTCAGCACCTCCTGGTTTGGAGGAGCTGCTCTGCTGTCTGCTCACAGGCATTCCCTGTAAATGCTCCCTGGGAAGAGCTCTTGGCTCAGAAGGGGAGGCCGTACCTGTGATACGCTCGGTGACATCCAGCAGGGCTTGGCCACTCAGGTGATTCCATTGGTGGCTGGACTCTTTCAGCAGTGACACTTTTATCTACAAGGGAAACACAGGTTTCTGCTCACTTTCCTCAGGTCATAGGAGAAAGGGCAGGGCCAACCCCATTTTATAAAATCAAGCACATTTCTGCAGATGTTTGAATCCTATTCTTCTTTCCTTCCAGCATACTTGGCACGGTTTTAAATTCCAAAAGAAAAGCTCTCCTTTCACATTTGTAAATCCAAACTTGTCTGCTGCAGCAGGAGCTGTGTTAAAACATTTCACATCAGGGACCTTGAGAGTTCAGTCACATGGAAGCAGTGAAATGTTTTGCACCCCAGAGCAAAAAGGAAGAGCCCCATACTTGGGTCACAGAAAGGCACTGAGTCAGGCAGTTCCTGAGATCACAGGGCAGCTGGGGAGGAGAAAGTGGAAACTCCCCTTGAAGACCTGCCTCTTCAACACTCCTTTGTTCAGGCATATTCCCCCAGTGCAGCATTCTCAGAGCTGACATAAATCTGTGTGGCACAGGAATTTAGAGCAGCCCTTGCCTATGCAGTTAATTGCTGTGGCCACCTTGCCCCATGCAAAACAACAGGTGGAACAAGGCATCCTTGACAGCTGGGTTTATACCTCTTTGTTCTAAAGAAATGAACTTGGTGAATCACAAGTTCCCCTTTGAAAATAGAAGAAAAGAAGAAAAGTGGAAAATAGGCAGCTAATGCCTCTAATGTAGAGTCTTCCAGGTGGCTGCCCTGCAGAAGCTCTGATGGGTCAGTGTCCCTTCATGCCAACAGCAAAGCTGTTCATTTGGGAAGTCAGACAGGGCCCAAGCAAACTCCAACCCCCTTTGCCTCTGAACTGTAGCAGAGCTGTAGCCCAGGACTTGCTCTTCAGACAAGCAGCACAGAGCCAAGGGCTCCTGGGACTGTTGGGAAATGCTGATCCCATTCCAGCCTGTTGGGGATGGTGCATAAGGACTGCACCTGCACAGCCTCTGGTGGGAGTCAGCTGCAGTGTTCCACAGACAAGAGCAGCTGTCAAGGCACTCAGCGCTCTCTTGTGCAGGAGAGACAGAGACGAAGCTGAGGAGAGTCCCTGCCAGGGCTCAGCCTTACCCAAATGAGCAATGGATTCTTCCAGTGCTTTCACAGCTGCCCCATGAACCCTGGCATCCTTTGACTTCAGGTTCTTTGTTATTCCTTCCACCAAACCAACGATCACCGGGTTCAAGGCATCTTTCAGGGCTCCTGTGATTTCAGCCAGCACGTCCAGCGCCCTCTGCTTCACTTTCTTTGGCTGTCAGATATTCTCAGGACAGACATAAATAATCAAAAATCTGTGAAGAGAACAAGCAACGTGAAAGCTGGATTCAAATGTCCTTGTTTGAAGAGTGGATGTAGCAGTCAGCAATGTAAAGGATGAAAGTGATCCTTTCTGTCAGGGCAGCACTCGCTTGCACAATTTCACTGTTTTCCTGTGGGCCACTCACTGGAATGGTGGCACAGCCTCATGCTGGTTGAAAGATTTTCTTCTGTTTTTAGGAGGTTTGGCTGGGGACCGAATAGTTCCTATGGTATTTCTCTCCATCTATAAATCATTAAATCAATTCCATTTATTAATGCTAAGAATACCTTTGCTTTGAATGCAAGCAGATGTTTACAATGTCCGGTTTTCTATACAGCTGTCTCAAGTACTGAGGGCAGTTATGATTTTACCATGGCTGGAGGAGATCTAAGTTTTCTTTTGTTTGTCTCAGAGGCAGTGTCTGGAGAAGTGCAGGGCTCTGATCAACTCTTCCAGGATCCAGACCATTTCTCTAAGTAACAGGTGGACTTCTGAAATGTAATGTGTTGAACAGTTCTAGGAACATGGATGGAAATGAGTAGCCAGAGCTGTGCCTGTGTAAGAAATGATGGAGTATATAGAAGTATTCTTAAAAAAAACAACTGGGTTTAAACCAACCCAGCCTGATACTTCTCTTCCCTATGCAAACCCATTTTTGGTCTAGGGAACAATTGCCATGCTTTCAGGGGCTGGATTCCCTTCACCCAGCTGGGAGTAGGAGAGAGCAGCAGTTACACCAGCAGAAAATTCTGCCATCATCTGATGAACAGCATCAATAGGCACCTGCCAGACAAATACAGCTGGACTGAAATAACTTGTCCTGAAGCCTGGACCTGAATTACATTTGTCTGGGTAAGAGGGACCAGCGTGTCCCAAACAGCCAGGACAGAGTGCCAAGACACACTGAATTAACTTTGCTGCTACAGGCTCAGGAAAGGAGCTAAAGGAAAGGAGCAGTGAAGATACCCTACATACTTGGGCAATGTTAGTGGAGATGAGCTGGGGGCTGGTTTTGCAGAGGTCTCGGAGGAGTTCCACTCCTTCCATCCTTGTCTGAAACCCCTTGGCTTCCAGGAGATGATAAAGCTTCTGGAGCAGCTCCGTTTCTTCCACAGCTGGAGGTGACGTGACCTGGGCTTGTGCACAGTGTAGGAGGTGTCCATCAGAGGGAGATTCCACCCTGGAAAATAAAACCAAATGAGGACCTGGTGGTGATAATTATTGTAGCATGGCATCCCCATAGTGGAAATAATTAACATTGACTCCATGATTCCAGAAGGCTGATCAATCACTTTATTATACTGTACTGTACTGTACTGTACTGTACTATACCTATACTATACTGAAACTCATCACCCTTACAGACAGTCTGATACAGACAGACCAGATTGGTCAATTGAATTCAAAACACCATCACCAGTGGCCAATTAAGAAATTACTCTTTGGTAAATAAATCTCCATAACACATCCCACGTGTTCACAACAACAGGTGCAGCAAGTGCAGGTAAGAATTGTTTCTGATTCTTTTCTCTGATCTTCTCACAGCCTTCCCCAGGACAATGCCTGGGAAAGTTGTGCCTGCTTTTCTCTGTGGAGAGAGCTGCAGCCACAGACAATACCTTCAGTTAAGTGTGAGAAAAACATCTTGAGCAGCTTTCCTAATTATGTGATTTCAAGCTGGAAAATCATGAGGGTCTGAAGAACAACGTGGACCTCATGACAATCACTACAGGAGACAATCTGCCAGTGACATTCTCACCACTGCTCACTCAGGAAAACCAAGGATGAGATGCATCTGATCTATCTTCAGATGGCTGCTGGGGCACATAGGTCACATTGCTTTGTGGAGAAAGAGAGACACTACTGCCAAGTTTAAATGCCTCCTCAGAAGGGATGTGTGTGTCTTAGAATAAGGAAACTCATCACTCTGGAGAAGTGTCTCTACAACCAGGCATGACAATCTGCAAAAGCAGCTCAGATGCATCTGAACAAATGAACAGGGCCATATTTAAAGGATTCAGAAAATCAGTAAGAGAGATAAAAACAGAAACCAGAAATCCCAGAACTACACTCACATTTCATTTGCTTCCCTAGAGATCAGATGCACAGCTTTATAAACCCACGGGGAACAATTCTCCTGGATCAACCTGTCTCTTCCATGAGCACAGGAAGATGCTAGCTGTGCTACTGAGGCATGTGGTCACTTTCCTGCCACTGCTGAGCAGGACAGAGCTAAATAAATCCCCTCTGCTGTCAGAGGAGAACAGGCACAAGCAGCTCTGCAACTGCCATGAAGAGACAGCAAGGAGCAAATTCCTGTCTTAAATGCTGATTGCAGCACAGGGGAAAATAAACCAAACATGCTGTCCATCAAGCAAATTACATGGACGGCAGGAATATCAAGACAAAAAGTACACATTCAGACACCCGTTGACTGAAGTTGTTCAGGAATTGCCTTGCTCCTTGCTACTCAAACTTGGTACTGTTTGAGTGTAAGAAAACCATGATTCAGCCTGGACAAAGCACACGGATGAGAACTGCATCTTTGTGGAATGGCATCTTGCTTCCAGACTGAGATTTCTCATCAAAACATCCATCTGAAAACGACTCCACTCAGGTGAAAGAAAAGCCCTGTTTGAATTTACTTGTCCCAAGTCAGGCAGCAGAAACTTGGCCCTCTCCCAGCCTCCACAACACTGCCCTTGCCACTGCCCTGGATCGTCTGAGCTGCAGTCAATGGGTGTCTGTTTGTCTCTCCATTTTTGTGGAAACCCCTCCAGAGAAGTTGTGTTCAGCACAATGCACAAGTAGACATTTTTTATCCTAGAGCATTTGTAGGGAAAGGAAACAATCTGTGGCATTGGTCATCTCTGCCAGAAAGTTCTTCCTGAGGAAGAGACATGTAAATCTTGCCATGTGCTTTCTCACATCTGACAAAAGTGCTCAGTACCGTTTGCTAGCAGACAATGTGGCCTGGGGCTCCTCTGAGCCATCGTTCCTCTCCTCCACCGGCTCCTTGACAGATGGGCCTTCAGCCTTCTGGTGTTCCATCCCCTACAAAGACATAGAGAAACCCCATCAATCTTTAGAACATAAACCAGGAAATTCCCTGTTGAAAACAGAAGTTAGAACCAGGATCACTGCTACCAAGGCTTAGGGAAACATTTCCTAACTTACAGATGGAAACAGACCAGAGATTCAGTGATGCCAACTCTTTGTTTTCAACAGCCCAAGGCAGGTTATGGGTGCTGCCAGACTGAGCAGCAGTCTAAAATCCCAAATTCCTTAGTCTTGAGCAGAAATGGGAATAATGCAAACTGGCAGGCAATGAGTGTTTGTGAAGGAAGCAGCAGAACAAACTGGACTCTTTGGGGGTTGGCGCATTGTGTTGGAAGTCAATTTGGTTCAACACTCACTCTCCCTGTGCCTGCACAAAGGCAAGCTCTCTTCTGTAATGTTAATAATAAATATAAAATCCCCCCCCCATCAAACAAACAGAGGATTTTCCACTGGATGCTGCTGAATTCACCAAGCTTCTTCCAGCTCCACAGGGCTGGACAGCAGGGCAGTATTCCCAGAAGACAGACCGTAATTGTAGTAACTAGGATTGACTTGGACATCTTTTGTAAATTTGGGAATTTTCTTGGCACTACTACTTCCAGTGTCCTTTGCAAAGACTCTGTTGTCTTCAGAAGCACAATTCTCACTTAATTGCTTTAGAGGGGGCAGAGTAGGGAGAACATGGTGGGGGCTTACGCTTAAATGTAAACCCATTTTCTCCCCTTTCCCTTTCCTCTTTGTGACCAATATTGAAAATATGCAAAACCCCACTTTTCCCCTAATAATATCAGTTCCTTTGTGGTCTGCAGATGAACAGGCTGAGGATTAACAGCTCATTCCCAGGAGCAAAATGATTCAGCAGAAGAGGAATGAGCTAAAGACAGATTGGGTATGTTTGATCTCATATTAGCAAGTGGCAATACTTGCACAAAGGAGACATTTCTCCTGCCAAGCACTTACTCTCTTCTTAATTCTTGTCAGAATATCTTCATGGTCACAAGGGGAAAGAGATTGTTCCAAAAGCATTTTAAATTGTTGATGGCTGAGCAACATCTTCACCATCTCCTGTCCAAAATGCCTAAGGAAGGAAGGCAGGAAGGAAAAAAAACAAAAGTGAACAAACAAAGGAAGAGTGTTAACAGAAGAGGCTGATAACTTAAACTCATCAGGTGCAATCCTTGCATGAGAAGGCATTACCTACTCAGCAAAGAGGGAGATTTACCTCACTTGACACTGCACAGTGCTGTCAGCTGAACACAAGAGGAAAGAGGAGAATGTGGGGCAACAGAAAAATAGCATTTCACTCTGAAACTGGGGGTGTGCTTCTGTGGCATCAAAGCATCCCAGGGAACAAGCAAAACACATCTGCTTTGTTGTCAGAGCCTGTTAGCAGTGTCTTGCTGCCATTGCACAATAATTTGCCTTTCTTTACCTGGCAGGGAAGCCAGGACACAACACCTCATGCATCTTCTTGATTATTCTATACTATGGGTATGCACAGGGACAGCTAGTTGCTCGGGTGTTCTTGGCAGCTATTCATGGGAATTTAATCATCAAAGGGAGGGGATTTTGGTGTTTAGGGTTGATTTTGCCACTAGGAAACCACAGTTTTTTTCAAGAAGAAATGTGGAGCTCACTAAGCCACAGATAACAGCATTCTAAAAATCTGCAGAACAGGTTTAGAAAGACTGAATATGTTGGCTAAAGACCCCTGAAATATTTCTAGGCAAGTCTGAAGTTAATGAGAAATTTATGTTTGGGATCCTTCAGTGATGAACATTAGCCACCACTTTGGCTTTGTTTTGTGCACCTAAGGCCAATCAGAACTGTTGGACTGGCTGATCTGAGCTCCTTTGATCTCAGTAAAAAATCCTTCAAGCCACAGGAAAAAGTTGGCAATGCTCCTTTTTGCTGGCCAACCTCAGGTTTCCCAGTACAGCCATTTGCCCAGGCAGCCCAGAGCAGTGGTCACAGTGCCAAGGCTGACAGAGCTCAAGAAGAGTTTGGACAATGCTCTCAAGCACATGGAGTGACTCTTGGGGTGTCCTGCACATGGCCAGGTGATGGACTTGATGATCCTGATGGGCCCTTCCAACTCAGCATATTCCATGATTCTATGACCCTTATTCACACCGTTAGGTAACTTCATTTTCCCTTTAGTTTCCACTCTTGTGTGGTTTCACTTTTATAGCCAGACACAAAACGGTTTTCCTGTTTTGGGAGGTGAAATGAAGATCATTACCTTGTGTCCTTGTGACAGTCCTGAGCAAGCTTCCCTGCCACGTGTGGCAGCCTCTCAGCCCTGGGGGTGCCTGCAAGCTGGGTGACTCCAATTCTCTCCATCAGGGACAGGAGGAGCTGGGCCGCACACTCGCGCACCGGGGCGGGGCGGCTGCTGGGGAGGAGAGAGCAAACCCTGGGCACATACCTGATTCCCACTCTTTCCCATGAGTGTTAGAATCCTACCCATTGGCCCAGGCCCTGCTCTAGGAAAACACATCAAGCCCTTTGTGATTCTGCAGCACAACCCAATGAATCTGCTTCTTGCCCGTAACAGCTGCCAGTGCTGTGCTCTCAGATAAGACCTGGTGGGGCTGAGACCAGAGCCCAGTGGATGCTGTGTCTGCCATCACCTGTTGGGACAAAAAGGGCACTGATCTGTGCCTCGGTGTGGCTGATCTCAAAGCCCATCCTGGTGTGTCCTGAATGGGGGCAACAGCTTGTCCGGGGCTCAGGCTCACTCTGGCTTCTTCCCATCAGTGCCTGTCAGTGCTCATGCTTGGGCTTTGCCAGCCTTGTTGTGGTCACTGCCCTGTCCCTGAGGGCTGGAGGGACTGCAGAGGCTGGAGCCTTCCTTAGCTGGGAGAGGGGCATCTTGGAGCTCAGCCTGCTCATAAACAGGTCAGGGTCCTGATGCTGAAAGCCCCGTCAGGATCAGTTACAGCTTGAGCTGCTCTGGTTTACAAATGGGAAGGCATTCCTTTTGCAAATTGCTGAAAGGTGGGGAAGATGTCCTCCTCTCCTGGGATTGCAGGTCCCTGTGCTTTGTTTCCTGTCAAGAGAACTCTTCAAAAGACTGTACAAATCAGTCTCTGTGCTGGCCACTTGTGCTGCAGAGCTGTCTGCCTGGTTGTGGTCGTTGTTACCCCGCCGACCACAAAGGGCTCAGAGCTCCAGGCGCTGGGGCTGCCTTTTGTATCTCCTGGAAGCTGGGATCTCTGCTTTAAAGTCAGCATCTTGCATTTTGTTTCCCTCAGGGAGAATGGTGAACCCCACTGAAAATCCCCATATGAAATACACACATCTGAATTATATTTGCAGCGGGTGAGTCCAACAGCAGTTACTCCTGTACAACCATGGGCCAGGTGTTTTTGGGGTGGAATGTCTATCCAGCGTGAAGTCAGGACAGCTGCAAAGATGTTCACAGACTGGGGATAGATTGTCCCATCTCTCAATGCTGCTCAGAATTTGTGAGTGGGCTCAGAAGGCATTGTCAGAGATGCCTTGCTACCGAGGTCTTGCCTGCATCAAGGAACAGGACCTGGAAGGTCTCCTTGTCTCTCAAGTGTGGGACAGCTCTGTGTCAATTTCTTTAGCATTTTTTGTATGTCTCAAAATCATACTGGCACACTAATGAAAAGAGAAGAAACTTGCTTGCCTGAAAGAGCAACCTATGCCCTATCAAAGCTGTGAGATAACAGTTCCCAGGAACAATTCTTTCCCCTGGTTTGAAGAAGAAAACACTCTGTGGTTAGGATAGGAACCACACCGTTTAGACAGTGAAACCCAAGAGGAAAGACTAAACTCCCTTTAGAAGTTGAACCCCAGTGCTTCAGGAACAGGCCCAGTGCCCACGCACTTGAGAGGAAAATGCATCATCTGCCTTCTGGCAGAGCCCTCCTGCATCCTGCAGGTTTTGACACTTCCAGCAGAGATTTCCTGTGTGGGCTGGCTTTCACTGCAAGGTCTAAACAGCTTCTCCTTTCTCTGCTTCTGTTTTGTTTCTAGGGGGTTTGGAGATGTTTACAGAGCACTCGACACTGCCACAGGAGGAGAGGTAAATGTCAACAGCCTCTGCAGACTCTGCTGCACTCGAGGGCTTTCCCCTCTGGTGTGAGCTGTGGCTGGAGCTTTGGGCAGAGCTGTGCTGAAAAGGCACAAGAAGCACAGACTGGTGCCAGCCCACAGAACACATTTGGGACTTTGTCCTCCTCAGCTGCCAGAAGGAAGGCACGGAGGGCAGCGGTTCCTTTCAGAGAAGGACGCGCTCACTCGCTCTCCATTGCTAAAACAAAGGTGGTGCCTTTGAGCACCTCACTGCTCTTTGGGGCTACAGCTTCAGAGTCCTGAATTCTCATTTCTGGCTGCCAGCAAATCCATCTGAAAGTTACTGGTAGTTCCTTGGCCACCTGCAGTGCTGCACTTGGGAACTGCACATAGGGAGAGATCTGCAAGGCGTCCCTGAAAGCCCTAAGCCCTGCCCATATCCCAAGATGTATCCATAGAGTATTAAGGCATGGATTACTTCTTCTGAGTGCCAAACAAAGCAGCAGAGAGTGCGGTCAGAGGTTTGTGGGTGATAACTGAGACACTGCTGTTACCAAATGGTCAAGGCAAAATGTCAGTGGCCCCACGTGTCCTGTAACTGGCTCCCTAGGGAGCAGAGAAATGGGCTGTTGGAATGTCAGTTCCTAATTACTGCAGTGCCTAATCACAAGGCAGTTTGGCACAGCTCAGCCGTGTCATTGCAAAATCACTCGCTCCACGTGCCTTGTGGTCTCGTGCCACCAACCTCCCAAGTTACTGATTTTCAATGTCATTTTAGGTGGCAATTAAAAAAATAAATCTTCAAGGAGTGAGGAGGAAGGAGCTAACCTTTAATGAAATAACAATCATGAAGAGGTATAGGAGTCCCAATGTTGTGAATTATTTAGACAGGTGAGAGGCCATGGTCTTATCCCATGGATGTGTGTTTACATAAAGCAAACATTAGAGGTTAAAAACCCACTTTGGTCAGTGGCAGCAAGTAAAGCTGTTAATTTTTATTTATTCATATTTCTCTACTCATCTCCAATGGATGAGAAGAGAGTGCATCTTGTCTGCATCAGTCTTCCCTGGCACACCTAGTTTGATAATTACTCCAAAATTATTCAATACCTGGATCAGCTGTATCTTCCTAACTCAATAGCCTCAAAGTTCACTGCCTCCACATTTATTTGGGATTGATTTTTTAAAGTTTCTTAAGTGCAGATGAAGCATCCTAAAGTGGATTACCCTTGGATTGTTGCCCCTCTTTGCCATTGCTATGCATGCCAGGAAGACTAGGTGCTTATTTCCAGAAACACCATGCCTGACAGGTTTTTTATCTGGGCTGTTTCTAAACTGCACTTTTCATTTGCTGCCCATCTAAGACATCTCCTTTTTCACAGGTGTGTCTTTCTCTCTGAGACTGCACAGATTGCAAACAATGCACAGCCAAGAGGGAATATCTATTCCTTTGATTCTGTCCTGGTGACAAAGGCATCTGGAAATAAGAAACCTGGAAGCAAAAATCAATGTAGCCATGCATGTTCATCTCCATGCCCTTGTTTCCTTCTTTCAGCTACCTTCTAGGCGAGGAACTCTTGCTGGTTATAGAGTACATGGATGGAGGTGTCCTGAGTGATATCGTCAGCCAGACCTGCCTGTCTGAAGATGAGACAGCAGCCATCAGTCGGGAGGTCAGCAATCCCATCTGTGTTTCCAAGGGCTTGGGCAGGATTGTCTGGGAAACAGGGGCTCAGAACAGGAGAGGTTTCCTGTGCCAAGCTTTGTTTCTGTGTTGCTGGTATGCTATGGGCAAGTAAAGGCATCTCAAGTGAAAGGCCTGCCAGTGCCCCTGCACTCCCTGTACTCAGTGCCAGTACTCTTAGCTCCTGCTGTTGTATTCTCGCTCTGTCTCTTGTATTTGTATTTGCTGTCCTCCACCTTGCCTCTCTAAATGTTTGCCTGGAGTCTGTCTTCACTGCATTCCTTTCCCGTAAAAGCAAAGGTGCTGGTGGCAGGATTTGAAACAAACAGCAAAGAAAAAGGAGAGAGACTCGTTCCTCTCAGTCCTCAGCTAAAAAGGATAGGAGTGCAGCCACAATGCTCTTTGCTTCTGAGCACATGCACTGCAGCAGGAGTCATCCTGGCTGGTTGGCAGGGGACAGCCTACAACAGCAGGTGCTGTTGCTCTTTCAAAAGCTGACGTGCCTTTCCTCAGAAAGGTCCTGCTCTGCAGGTGTTGGAGCAGCAAGCTCTTCCTCTCAGTGGCCATTACTGTTCTGTCATTACTCCCCATTCCCCTGGAGAGGGAATCTTTCAGATTCTTTGTTTCCTTTCTTGTGTGATGAAATCACATCACTCATTTTTGCCCTTCTGTTTCTGTTTTCTCGCTCAGTGCCTGCAAGGACTGGATTTTCTTCATTCAAATGATGTGATCCATCGAGATGTGAAGAGTGACAACATCCTTCTCAAAACCGACGGTTCTGTCAAACTGGGTCAGTATATTCTTGGTCAGGTGCAGCATTCCAGGGATGTGGGCGTGGGGCTGCTTGGAGTGACTGCCAGCTCCCCAAAAATGGTGCTGGTGGCAGTGCAGGGACCCCTGCTGCGAGCTGAGGGCACAGTTGCAACATGCACAGAGGTATAAGGAGCCACAAGCAGTCAAGAGTGGCCTTGCTCTGTGTGTGTCCCTTCCAGAGGGAGGGAGTTACAAGTCCAAAGTTTCCAAAGAACAAAAGCCACTGCTAGAGGCAGTGAAAAAAATGGGGGGATTTTTAAAGTCACCAATGCCAGGAGATTCAACAGCACATTTTCAAACTTCCACTGGGGAATTCTTTTGCTTGCTTTCCTAATTGCACAGAATTCAGATAAAACCAGTATTTTGTTTTCTCCTTAGCTGATTTTGGCCTTGCTACTCAGCTCACCCCTGAGCAGAGCAGATGGTGCTCGGTAACCGGGACTCCTTGGTGGATGGCACCTGAAGTGGTGACAGGTCAACCATATGGCCCCAAAGTGGACATATGGTCTTTTGGAATTGTGGGAATTGAAATGATAGAACAAGAACCTCCTTACCTGAGTGAAAGTTCTGGCACGGTAAGGAGCAAATACTCACTGATCCCACTGTCTTTCTCACCTGTCCCATGTCCTGTGTGCCACTGGAAAAAATCCCATTGCCATCCGCTGGAACTACTTCCACCAAGGTCCCCTCCTACAAATGTCCCTGCAACACATCAGCATCTGCTGTACTTTTGGTTGCATCAATGGGGGAATTCAAGCCTTACCACATGCAAACAAACTCCAAACAAACAAAGTGTTCTCAGGCAACACTTTCATTTGGGTTAGTGGTTCCAGTTCTTTTGTCTGTGTAGATGGCTTAATAACAGGAAAAAGGCATCTTAAAAGTGTTGTTATATTTCCATAAATGAAGGAAGGAAACCCAACCCCAAACCCAACAAAGTTTCTAAAACCGTGGTCTTTAGAGAGGAACCTAACCCTGTGTGCAGTTTCTTCTCACTGGGAAACATGGGCATGAGAGTGTAAAGGCCACAGAGTCTCTTCTGCTTCTTGTGCAGTGCTGTTGAAACACTCAGTGACCGTGTTTCTCTCCCAGCCCAAGCAACATTCTGCACATCACCAAGCCAGAGCCTGGTGATGCGGAGAGCCTGCCAAAACCTCCCAGTGATTCCTGGCACTTTCTGGGATGGGCCTACCATTCATGCATTGACTTGAGTAGCCAAATGAGCAGAGGGTGGCCATAGGGATGGAACCTCTCCTTCTTCTGACGTAGACAATTTTTCTTTTGCTGCAAAAATGGGAAGCTGAAATTTTCAGACTGCTGAGAGACAGAACTGCAGGTGGCTCCTGTGTGCCCAAGCAGGCATTTTCATCCCAATACATTTGTGCAGGCACCTTAATGTGTCTGTGTTGAAGAGGAGATTGTAAATGTTTGTTTCCCTACCTGGGTATTAACTGATGGATTTCCTTTCTTTTCTTCCAATTACCATTGTTTTCAAGAACAGCACAAAAAGCCTGATGAGTTTTGTTCTAGGGTACGTGCGCTTAAAGGACCAAAAAGCACTGCAGAGATGCCTTTCATGTACTAACCCTTGAAATTAGTTAGTATAGCAAAGTCCCTCTTCCAAAAAGCCTCTCAAGCTGGCATGAATCCTCAGAGAAGCAAATGTCCTTTTGCTGATGTAGTTCCCACTAACTAGGTCAGGCAATGAAATCAGCTGCCAAGGCAAGATCTGAGGGATAGTGGAAAAGCTGTGGCTGCATCGGGGTTTGGGTTTTTGGTTGGTAAAGGAAAGTCATCTCTGGGTCTGTGCCAGGGCAGAAACTGCCACTGCAGAACAGAGGTTAAACAAAGGGATCTGGGAGAGCCTTAGAGATGTGAAAGCAGGAGGTGGAGCCTGGTGTCTCCTTTTTCTCCAGGCTACACACCTGATAGCCACAGTAGGGGACTCCACAGCTGCGGCAGTCCAAGCTCCTCTCGGCTTTGCTGCGTGACTTCCTGAGCTGCTGCCTGCAGACAGACGAGGAGCGGCGCTGGTCTGCCAAGGAGCTCCTGCAGGTAAAATGTGAAGGGGCTGCAGGTGAAACAGGCTCTGAGGGATGGGCTCCTCTTCCACTCAAGTCCAAGGCAGCAGATGAGCCCCCTTCCTCCTCACCTCCACTCTTGCTGCTCTTCAAATGAAAATGGTGAGGAATCCTAGACTGGGCTGGGCTGGCAGGGCCCTGTAAAGGTCCTATGGTGCAAGTGTCCTGCAATAAGCAGAGACATCTTTAAAGAGATCAGGTTGCTCAGAGCCCTTTGCCACCAGAGCTGGAATGGCTGCAGGGATGGAGCTCCTACAAGCTCTTGGGGCAAGCTGTGCCAGGGTGGCACCATGCTCCCAGTAAACAAGTTCTTCCTTAGACCTACTCTGATTAGATGCCCTTTGTGTTTAAAAATATTTGTCCACATCCTATTGTAACTGGCCCTGTTAAAAAAGATGTCCCCCACTTTCTTCAAAGCCACTGTGAAGTCTTGGAAAGTGGCAATAAAGTCTCCCCGGGGCCTGTTCTTCACAAAACTGAATAACTCCAGCTCCCTCTGCATTTCCTGACAGGAGAGGTGCTCTGTCCTCTGACTGTTTCTGTTGCCCTCTTTTGTGATTTGTTGGAGTGTTCAGTTTTATCTAAAGGCAAAAGAATTGAAGTAGAGCAATGTGGGGTACAGAGACATGAAATGGTGGTGGAGGAACCCAAGGAAGCCAGTCCCAGCCTAGGGGTCAGAGATTTGGCTGTGGGCAGGAGGGGCTGTGGGGGGCTCACTGTGAGCCTCTGAGGGGCCCTGGTTTGTGCCCCCTAGCCCACCCTTAGAGGTTTCTGCCATGCAAACAGGGACAGATGGGAGGGACTTGTCCCAGCCCCATCTGCTGCCTGGCACTCTCAAGCAGACGGGAACTGCGCCAGGGTTACTGCCAGGCTGTGTGGCAGAGAGGGAACTGCAGGGCCCAGTGCCACTGGGCTGGCCCTGCTGGGAAGGAAGGAGCCATCCAGCACACGAGGGCCAGGGTATGGAAAGGTAGACACTGCTTTCTGTCCCTGTGGGAATCAGCACAGTGCCTGTCTTTCAAAGGCAGGGGCCTGTGTGAGTCATTGGAGTTTCCTGAAAGGAAGAAAACCCAGGGACAGATAGCGCCATTTCTAGAGCACAGGCAGGGCAAAAATCCCAGCATGATGAAGACATCGCAATAAACAGATGAGTGGGATTCTGGGCCAGGATTGCCTGTGATGGCAAGGTCTTGCACACTGGAGATGACTGGGGAGCAGATGGTCCCATTGCTCCTCTTTCTGGATCTTTCCAGGAACTTGATGTATCCTGATTGAGTCCCTGAAGCAATGAGCTTGGAAAGTAATGGTTCACTGTTCTTTGTTGTATTTTTTTTTCCGGTGGACAGCATCCATTTGTAACTTCAGCCAAGCCACCATTCATCCTGGCACAACTCATCAACTCAGTGAAGAAGATGAAAAACCCTAACCCTAAACCCTAACCCTAAACCCTAACCCTAACCTTAAATGCTAACCCAAACCGAAACCCTAACCCTGTCCCTATCTCTAACCCTTACCCTATCCCTAACCTTACCCTAACCCCAACCCTAAGTCTAAGCCTAGGCCTAAACCTAAGCCTAAGCCTAAACCTAAGCCTAAACCTAAACCTAAGCCTAAGCCTAAGCCTAACTCTAACCCTAACCCTAGGAGACGAGAACATAGCAATCATGTCAAGATGTTATCTCTGTTACCAATTAAGAGTAGGATTGTAGAGTAGGATTGCTGAACAGATTTGTAGCATAGAATTATAGATTAGAGTTGTAATTAATAAAGTTTCTGAAACATCAACTCATTTGGAAGATTCTCCTCCTTCTGGCCCCTTCAGAAAATTCAACATTTCCTTCTGAATTACCAATTGTTTTTTATTGGTGCTAAGTCACACATATGGCTTCTTTTGTATGGTTCGTAAGTGAGGAGGGCTCCTCTTCATTCATCCTCTCCAGACCACACTGCCTTTGGAATATGAGCCACTGGCTGGTTATGGCACAGCTGTGGTATTTCTAGTTGAGGCAGTAAGGGCAATGGCATTTGAAGGCAAAACCAAAGGAAGAATGAGGCAGCCCAAACATCTTGTGCAGATGCAGGCCTTCAGCTGTGACTGCAGAGCATTGGGGTTCCTGCCACTTGGATTTGTATCCCTAAATGCAATAATCTCTTTGGCTGGAGGAGAGCCTTGCTCAAGTGAGAAAGCAGAAAGATCAGAGAGGGTGCTCGGGAAGGTCTCCTGTGGTGCAGAGCTGTCAGCGCCTGTGAGGTGAGAGCGGGCCCGGCCTTGCCCGGGCTGGAGCCCCAGCAGAGCCCCGGCAGAGGCCGGAGCAGCCTGAGCCCCGGCAGAGGCAGGCTGGAAGGAGGCCCTTGGAGCTGCAAGAGGCAGCAGCCGGGCCCTGGGTGCCTCTTGCTGGGAGCGGGTGAATCCTCCGCTCTCAGAGCCCAGGTGGCAGCTGGCTGCTACCGAGGGGAAGCGCAGCTGAGCTGGGCACAGCCCGGCCTGGAGGCATTGGCCGTCTGGAGTGTGCCCAGGAGCAGGGAAAGGCCAAGGGCAGCCGCGGGCCGCTGGGCTGGCTGAGGATTCCTCCTCTTCTGCCGGCTGCCCTGCAACCCCTGGCAAAGGCCAGCAGTGTGTGCAGCACTCTGAGCACCGTGGGAGGGAGCCGGGGTGCTCGGCAGGCTGGAGCACAGGGCAGCTCCTTCAGGCCCGGCACTTGTGCCAGGGGAAGCGAGGCCAGCGTGAGGCAGGGACAGCTTGGCAGGGCACATCTGCAGGAGCCAGCGCCTCACGCAGCTCTGGGAGGAAGCGCCTGCAACCCTGCAGTTCTGCACTGAGCCTGAGCAAAGGTGTGAGATGCAGAGTGATTGGCAGAAATATTCAGGCCCACCAGGCCAGCCTGCTTTGTGCTTTGTGGTGCACAGCATGCACTGTGCAATGCAGCTCTGAGCTGCTGGGAGAGAGGCAGTCGGGGATGTGCCTGAGGTTTGTGCTTGTGGAGTGAACTGATTTGGAAGGGGGCAGAAGGGTTTGAGCAGGCAATTTGTGTTTTCTTCATTAATTTCTGAAAGAAAGTCATAATCTGTTGCACACAGGTAGGGTTATTAGAAAAGAAAGGCCTTATAAAATCAGGCCCTACTACAGTAAATTCCCAGATAGCCTGTTACATCTTCTACGTGCAGCCAGCTAACTTCCCATGGGAACAGTCATGAGTGCAGTTAGCACAACAAGCTATTGTGCTAAGAAAACTGTTTGCATCTGTAATAAACAAGAAATCTCTCCCATGAGCATCCACAAAAAAAAATGTAATCACCTGAGTAAGAGTGAGTCTTAAAAAGAGTGAGTCTTTGCATGTACACACTAATACACCTTCTAAGCAATAAATTGTGTGGCAAGGAAACTACCAGCCAGCTGGACTGAACATGAGATCTGTGAAAACCCTGTAAAAATGAGTTATGTGAATAAAGAATTGGCTTTCCCTGCTTGAAGAAACTGAGTCCCAGCTGTTTTATTGACACAGCAATGTGGCTTCACTCAGCAAGAGCACTTGCAGGGTGTATTGATGAAACGCTTGTGTTTGATTCCCAGAATAGGAAGAAGAGGCGTGTAACAAACAGGGCTTAGTCTTGTGAATTCTTTTAGCTTTAACAGGAGTGCTGAAGCCTGTATTCCCCCACTGCAGTGCTTACTGTGTGCAACTGGCGATCTTGGCCTTGAGAATAAGGAGAGTGCTCCTGCTAAGAACATAGCTGGAATGCATTCAAAGGGAAGAAAGTGTTTTTAGGAGGCTCTTGACCACCAAAGGAGAATTTGAGGAATGGGAATATTGCCCAAATGACTGTGTCAGGAACCAGAGACGGGCCCGAAGCCCTGCCATATTTGATCCATGTTTGAGCAGGTTGACAAGACAGTGAAGGAAAGTGTCTTGTTTAACAGGTGGGACCTTGAGCCTTGAAAGAGAAACAATGTATTGGTCAATCGGTGGGCAGTCAAGCTGTGAAAGGGGAACAATGGAGCCGTCAGTGGCAGGGAGTCATGGAGTCATCCTGAGCCATCATCTCACACGCCAGCCATGTGTGAGCTGGTGCTGTAACTGGGAAAATTCCACATCCTTAGCAGGAGATACAAGGCCTGGTTCTGAGCTGGAAGGGTGAGAAAGATATGATGCACAGCGTTTTGATCCAGGGGATGTCCTGGAAGTGCACTGCCTAACTGCCCCTGCTGCCGAGCACCACACTCCATCTCCTTCTCCTGCTCAGCGGATTTTTGGGAATCCAGGGGTTGGTATGTATTATTTGCTACTGCAACTAATGGAATAAATTTGCTTTGCAAGCCCAGTTGTGTCTTAGGTTCTTTTGTGCATGGATCGCCTCCTGAACCTGTGGCAACGACCAGCAGGGACCTACAGGACACTCCTATTCTCATGTCAGTAAATTCTGAGAAGTGATTGAAATATGTCAATAAATTTGAGGCAATGTTTAGCCTATGAGTTTCAGCAAAGTATTGAATATGTCTTAGTTCCATGGATACAAAACGGGTAGGTGAGATTGCTGGGTGTGCAGGGCTTAGGGAAGTGATTCCCTATGCACCCACCACTGAAACAAAGTAATGCCTCCTTACTAGCCCAGAGCTGGCAACAGGGATCAGGCCCTGCTTGGAAACTTTCGTTTTGGCAACTTCTGTTAGCAGGTAAGAAAGGTCAAAATGAAACATTTTCCAGCTGGTTTATCCTTTTAGGCACCAAAGCTCTGTGCCACGGGTGGCCTGGGTGTGTGCAGAGCAATGCAGCCCCCACAAAGCCCTTGGTTTCCCCTCAAGTTGCCAGTTTGACTGCTTCCAAAGGGAAAGAAAGGCAGAGATGTACATCCACAGGAACCCTGGGCTGTGGACCATTTTCTTGGTCTGGTTTCCTTTGCTTGTATCCCATCTGAGTGCTCAGCTGGGGTACAGACTGTAGGTGCTTGGGGCACTCTTGGAGCTCCTCTTGGATCCCCTGAACAAAAGGGTTTGGCCCATAAGGGGAATTTGTGCTGCTTTGTGACAGAGAAAAACTTCCCAGGCTCTTCTGTGTTTGCTGTAGGGAAGGTTGGTTATTGCTTGGCATAAATTCACAGACCAACATGGAGCGTTTGCTTTGTGATGTCAGGGCATGGTTGCCACGTTGTCATAGTGGCATCAGAAGGTTGCCTTGGTGCATGGAAGGCCTGAGTGTCAGAGCAGCCCTAGGCTTGCTGAGAGCAGGAGTCCCCCCCAGTCCAAGCATTTGTCAGTGGGAAGCTGCCCACTGACAAGAGGCTTGTTCTTTTAGTGTTGGGGCAAACTTGCACAACACTAATAGCATGATTCACCACATTGCCAAAGCAGCTTTTGCTGCTTGTGGCGTTTCCTTTTCTATTTATTATATGACACACTTTGCACGTAAGAGGTTTCCCTTCTGCTTAGGTTAGGGTGTAAACTAACTTGGCATTTGTAGGTCTTCCTGCTCTTTCTTAGTGGCTGAGTTTCTGATTTTGAAAGAGAAAGAGCATTAGGATACCACTGCTTTGGTAAAGCTCCTGCCAAGGCTTTTAGCTAAAAAGGGGGTGTCTGTAGCCACAGGAGCAGCATTTGCAGGGGAACCTGCAGGGCTTCCGTTCCCTCCACAGGAGAGTCTGTGGCAGCAGAGTCTGTCAATTCCTCAGTTTCTGGGACAAGCAAGACAGCTTTGAAAATGTAGACTGGCAGACCTTCTTGGAATGCCTTTTAAAATCTCTGCAGTTGTTCCCAGAATTCAGGGAAAGCTTCTTTCTTCCTCAATTTTGTCATGAAAGGATTTGACTGTCTAACTTGAGCCTTTACCAAGTGCTTAACTAGTGATTCTCTTTGCAAGGAAGTGCAATCTATAAAGCAGTGAGTCTCTGTCACAGCTCAGGGGGATTTTGGGGAAGCATTTCTGGGCAAGCATTTCCAGCAAATTAAAGAGAATTAGTGCATGCAACTGATTAAAAAAAAAAAAAAAAAAAACAAAAAAACCCAGAAGGAGTGGATTTAAAAAGCTGTTTTATGTCTTTGGTAGAACAGGAGCATTGAGTGTTAAAGAACAATTTGGATTTTCTTGGTCATGTTTGTATTCATTTACTGGTTAAACAGGCTGAAGTGTAGGCAAAAGCAAGAATATTGTCCATATTGTCCATATCCCTTGCTGGCTGTGTGAATGAAATGTGTCTGCTGGAGGGATGTTGTGACATGGGAAATCATCTCTGTTTGGGCTGACTTGTTCTGTGGGATTCAGCAGCCCAGGCAGTTTTCTGACAGCATCTGCTTCATTTTCCCTTCCCACTAAAGGTCACATGAAGCGTGTATTCAGTGGTGCTGATCCTGAGCTGAGTGAGAAAGGGACATTTCATGTTCCTGGTGTTAAAGAATTGTAGAGCAAGCTGTCAGCTTGGCCAGTAGCAGTAGAGGGCCGGCTAGGGAGACCGAAAGAAAATCCATTTTCTTGCCTTCAACAAAGGTAACAAAGGCATAAGTGGACAGTTCCTAGTTTCCATCTCAGAGCCCTGAAGAACTACAAACTCAGTTTTGCAGAGAAAATGTCGCTTGCTGACAGCAGCCAGAGGGGAACACTGAACTAAGAGAAACTTCCTAGAGAGCAGAATTAGCCCAGTTCCATTTAGTCAGAGGGACTGAGAATTCTATTCTGTAAATTCAATGCCATCTCCTTAGAAGATGCAATTATGGAACAAGAAGGCCATCTTGAAATGCTGTATTTGAAGTCAAACAGGCAACTTTGTGCCCGGAGAGCTGCATGGGCCAAAAGGACGCAGGGCTGGCGGCCTTGAGCAGCTGAAGATGAGGCAGTGTGTGGCCAGATGGCCAAGAAGGCCAAGGGCATGGTGGCCTGAGTCGGCAGCAGTGGGGCAGCAGGAGCAGGGCAGTGAGCGTGGCCCTGTGCTGGGGAGCGCTGCGGCCACACCTGAGGGCACTCTTGAGGCTCCTCTTGGATCCCGTGAACAACAGGCTTTGGCCCACAAGGGGAATTTGTGCTGCTTTGAGACACAGGAGAACTTCCGATGCTATTTTCTGTTTGCTCTAGGGATGGTTGGTTATTGCTTTGCATAAATTCACAGACCAACACAGAGCATTTGCTTTGTCTTGTCGGGGTATGGTTGCCACGTCATTGTAGTGACATCAGAAGGTTGCCTTGGTGCACAGAAGGTCTGAGTGTCAGAGCAGCCCTAGGCCTTGCTCAGTGCAGGAGCATCCTCAGGCTTGAGGCATTTTTCGGTGGGCACTTGCACACTTACAAAAGCCTTGTTTTTTCTGGTGTTGCAGCACAGCCTGCAAACTTGCAGAGCAGTGCTATAATGATTCACCATCTTGCTCCTGCGCTTTTTGCTGTATATGATGTTTCCTTCTCAATCTACTATGTGACTCTTTTTGCGCATAGGTAGAGATTGGAGTAACATAGAATGCCATTGTTAAAAATGTTGATGAACTCTCCTTAGAAGATGTGGCTGTAGATGCGAGGAGAAATGGGGTTATAAGCACTAGGTAACAGCCTGTCCCCCTGTGATTCTCTCTTGCCACAGGTGATGAGAGCAAGAGCCGTCTTTCCCCTGGCTCTCTCTACTATTGCAGAAGAGGCCAGAGAAGAGGAAAATGAGAAAGATGACCACCGCCTTTGTCCAGCTGTGGTCACACCACAGGCTGCTCATCATCCCAAGAGAGTAAGTGTCCGTTGTGGGGGGTGCTGTCTTTAGTGCAAGGCAGAGGTGCAAGTTTCTGAGCACCCAGCGCTTGATGTTTCTGGCCGAGGATGCTGAGTGCTGGAGTCCTGCAGGACGTAGCTATTTCCTGCAGGCAGTGACAGCTAGAAATTGGCCTTTGACCTGTCTTGTTGGGGCAGTGCCGAGCTGGGGGCTCCGGCTGAGCTTTTGGCTGCTTGGCTCAGGGAAGCTCCATCTCTGGGCTTCTGCAGTGTGACGGCCAAGGGCACATGTGGTAGTTCTGGAGGGTCAAAAAAGTTTGCTGGTTTCTTTTCCCTTTTTGGAAATGTGTCTTTGGCTTGTGGAAGTGTTCTGCAGTTTTCTTGAGTCGTTCTTCACTTGTAGAGTCACTGTTGACCCAACTGCCTTTTGGCTTTTGAGAAGCTGCAAACAGCAGAAGGGGCAAGTTTCTGCTGATCCATTTTGCGCTGAAGTCTGCAGCTTTGGCAAGTGCATTGGAGCACAGAGTGGGGGTGAAGCTGCAAGTCCTTGACTGCTGTCTTGTGTTGCTCGGAAAAGGAAGGCCGTCTTGCAATGCTGCCTGCAGTATCTGAAGTGCAATGGGCACCTTTGTGGCTGGGGAGCTGCATGGGCCCAAAGGACGCAGGGCTGGCGGCCGTGAGCAGCTGAAGATGAGGCAGCGTGTGGCCAGGGGGCCAAGAAGGCCAAGGGCACGGTGGCTGTGCCAGCAGCAGTGGGGCAGCAGGAGCAGGGCAGTGAGCGTGGCCTGTGCTGGGCAGCGCTGCGGCCACAGCTGGAGTGCTGTGTGCAGCTGTGGGCCCTGGGAAGCAGAAAGTCATGGAGGGGCTGCAGCGTGTGCACAGAAGGACAGGGGAGCTGGGCAAGGGGGGGCAGCACAAGGCCAGTGAGGAAGTGCTGAGGGAGCTTTAGCCTGGCCAATGGGAGCCTCGTGAGGGACCTTCAGAATCTCCTCAGTGCATCCAAATATTTGAGCCACTTTTGGAAGCGACTTTACCCCCTTTTTTTCCTTGAGTTTTTTTTGTTTGCTTGGAGGAAGAGGCTTATTCATTTTCTTTTTCTCCCAATTAAGGCTCTTTTCATCATTATTTTCTGCCCTTTTATAGCACTACGACTAGGTCTGCTAGAATTTTAATTTCCAAGGTGTCACTTCTGGAGAATACAGTATTTTTGCATGAGAATACATCATTCTGTGCAGGGACCTTGGTGCAGAAGGAGCTGTTGTGGTCCCAGGCCAGCCAGTAGGGCCTTAGAGGTCACTTTGAGCTTAGTAGTGCTTGTGCCTTTTTGCAGCCCAGGGAATCAGTGTGTGTTGTGTTTGGGAATTGAGCAGGAAATCAATGCCCTTGCATTCCAGCTGGTGCTCAGGGATCAGAGGAGCTGGGGTGGACTGGGCTGCATTTCTGACTCCAGCCACTTCAGCACCATCAGTGTGGTCAAGGGCAAGAGAAGAACTTGCCCGAGCACAGATGCACAAAAAGTCCAGTTCCAGCAATGCTCTGGGTCTGATTGCATTCCATAAGGACCTACATGCTCCAGATGCTCCAAGAGTGTGGTTTTTTGAGGCAACAGGAGAGCAATCTCAGGATTGTAGTTGAGCAGGGCACTGGCTACCAAGTTCTGATGTGTGTACTGGCAGACAGGAAAGAGAGATTTCAGTAATGAGATCTGTCTATCTATCTATCTATCTATCTATCTATCTATCTATCTATCTATCTATTTAACATTTACATAATTGCATCTTCCTGGTTCTGGTCCAAGGCAGCTGGAGGTGCAAAGCTCATCGAAAGCATCCCTTTCAGGAGAGGATTAGAGACATGTTCCCTTGACCAATTCTGAGCAGGCAGAGATATTTTCCCCTCCAGATATGGTGGGTTTTTTTCCCCCTCAGAGTTGTTTTCCTCCTCTGGCCTCTTCTGCCCTCAAGTCCCCAGTTAATTCTTTCAATTTCTGCCTGTCCCAGAGCTGCAACAATTCCATGTTTAGGTGGTGTTCCATGTGTTTGGTGACTCTGGTCACACATGCTTTATGTGACACCTGGTTTCCTTCACTGGCATCCCCAGGGCTGCGTAAGTGCATTCGTTCATGGGGCCTTAGGAGAGTCTTCTCTTTCCCTCAGCAGCAGCAGCAGCAGCAGCAGCAGCAGCAGCAGGGAGCGGTGGCAGGGTCAGGACGAGGAGGAGGTGGCTGCCCTGGCCCTTTGCTCCCGGGCCCCAGGCCAGGAGGGCTCTGGCTGCAGCAGGGCGCTCTTCGGGCAGCCCCTGGCAGCCTCTGCACGGAGCACAGCACGCTGCCCCCTCCTGCTGGTGCCACTTTTCTTCAGCAATACCCTAGCTCATCTTCACAAGGAAAAAACTCCAGCAATCTAAAAAGAGATCATTCAAGTACAGTTCTACCTGCCTTTGCATTGTAGTTCAGGGCATGTATTTTTTGGTCTATAATTTCATGATTTTTATGAAAACATGCATTCATATCTGCACATTTTTGTGGTTTTAATTATTCATATACCTAAACACTCCATTTTAAACTCTTGATTTATTGCAGTTGGTAATTTTGAGGTAGTATATTTTAAAATGTCACAAAACAACACCTTTTGGGTAGTTTTTCTCACTCTTAAAAAAACCCCCATAAGCCATTTTAGTCTCTGTCTCTCCAAATTGGTTCATATCGGCCTATTTTAAATCAGGGCTACAATACTTTTATAGGATTGAGAGAGCTCCAATGAAATGCACACTGGTGATTCCTCTTGTGCAATGTCATGGCCCCACCGTAAAGCTTCTATTTACTTTTTTTTTCTCTCATTAGCTCAACTGCAAACACGTTTAGTTGCAAACTTACACAAGATGAGCAAAATCAAAATGATGTGATGGGCCTTTGGGAGCTCCTTGCTGATCTTTATGCTTCTTCAGCTGAGCAAAGCTCTGATCCAGGAAAAGAGATTGCACTTAGTGCTACACAACCATTTGGCTGGAACTTGCTGATTTCTAGGAACAGCTGGAGGCCTCTCTCTCCCCAGGATGTTTTGGCTGAGCCAAGCTTTGCTGGGTTTTGGCTGCAAATACCATTGCCCTTGCTTTCTTCTATCCACAAGTACCATGGCTGGGCAAAAACTGCCACGTGGGCCATCTTCCAAAGGCACTTTGGTCTGGAGTTTGTGAATGAACAAGAGCCTCATCCACTTCCAAACCACATGAAAAAAATCAGGAAAGAAAACTTCCCATCCTTAACAAACAACTGACAATTCACAAGTGGATCTAGAGCTTCTTTACGCAATGAAAAGGAAGGCAATCTTCCAATGGAGTTGTGCTTTCGGGAGTTTTTCTTCTGACTCCCACTCCCAGCTGGCACTGGAAAAAGTCACGTCTCTGCAAGGTTCAGTGTGTTCTGTCTGCCATGAGTTGTTTTGCTGCAACAATCAGAACAGGCATCAGGCTGGAGAGAGGCTCAGCTGATGCCAGGAACAGGAGCTGCCCCAAGGAGAAAAAAGACATGAACTTTTACCTCCCAAACCCATCTCCCCAGAGGCTCTAGCAGGATTCCTCTGGTTCCCAGAAATACAAAGAAATAGGGCTGAGAAGACCCTTTGCAGCTACGTCTTCATGCCCAAGACTTTGCTGATGCCATTTGGGTTTTGCCTTTTTTCTTTTCTGTCTTTTCTGTATTCCTTGCACATCAATTTAGAGCTCTGTAGGCTACTCGATTTGTGACTACTTTTCCCAGTCCTTTTCCATGGCCTTTGCCTAAGCAGAAAAACAAACTTCCAGAGCTCCAAGCGCCAGGGGGTAGAAGGCCCCAGTGTTATCTTGGTTCTTCCTGGGACAGACCCCTGCAGGGAGCTGGTGGACTCACCATCCCTGCAAGCCTTTGAAAGAAGACTGGAAGTGGCACTCGGTGCCGTGCTTTAGTTGAGGTATTAGGCCACAGATTGAACTCGATCATCTTGAAAGTGTCTGTCTTCCAAGCCAGGGATTCTGTGATTCTGTGACTGAGGCAGCTTTTCCTGCAGCCCTGCAAAGGGCTGCGGGGGCCCTTGGCCAAGGACGGGGATCAGGGCTCATGGAAAAGAAGCAAAGGGCTCAAGGCGAAGGCTGACAGGGCAGAGCTGCCCCAGCGCGGCGCAGAGCGAGCCTCATGTCCTCCTCCTCAACCTGCGCCCTCTGCGCTGCCCTTTGCGGCGCCGGCGGCTCCTCTGGCTGCGGGGTTCCAGGGCGTGCCGGGGGCCGGGCCCCTCGTCTTCGGGAAGCGCCGGAGCCTCGGAGGCGAGCGGCTGCTGCTGTGGCCGGCAGGGGAGAGCTGCGGCTGCGGCCCCGGGCACGGCGAGCTGCCGCTATGGCCGGCTCCTGCCGCGGCTCCTGCCCCTGCTCCGGCCTCTGATCCTGCCCTGTGCGCACAGACACGGCCGAGGGCTGCCCGGCAGCTCCATGCCGCTCCGCAGCGGGCCCGGCCGGGCTGCTGCTCTCTGCGGCCTCTGCCCGCCGCTGCCAGCCCCGCTGCGCTCCCGCCTGCCTCTGCCGCAGCCGGGCCCACACGGGAGGCAGCACATTGCGGCCGGCTCGGAAAAGCCCTGCCCGCAAACCGCCCGCCACGGCCTCAGCCTCAGGGCACAGGCTGCCGGCGTCCTCGCAGCTGCGAGCCGGCCCGGGCCGCCTGCCGGCCTCGGCCACAGCTCCTGCCTGTGTCTCCATGGCCGCGGCTGCTCCGCACAGCGGGCTGAGCACAGCCAGCGCCAGCAACAGCTCCTCAGGGGCCCAGGCTCTGGGCGCTCCGAGCCTGCCCTCCCCCGAATCCCAGCCCTGAGGGGCTTGGCGTCCCAATGCATCCCCTGGGGACAGCAGAGTCGGCCGCTGAGCTCAGCCCATGGTGACACCACCAAGTGACCAATGGAAAATTCACCAAATCCTCATCAGAGACAAGAGAAAACTCCCATGGTGCCTGACAGCCTGAAGGAACTGCCAATTCCAGATCATTCCATCCATGTATGAAAAGAGGCTTTTGCATTAAAGCAGAAAAGAGTTATCAAAAAGGAGGGCAGGAACAAACAACAAAGTTATTTGGACTCATGCTTCTTGTGTCTGTTAGAAAGGCCAAGAAAATGCACTCCTTGCTCTTCTGACACAGCTCTCTCTGTTCATGATGTGGGACAGCGAGTGCTCATGATGTGCAGGAGCTGATGCAAGGGACAGGGACAAGGATGCAGCAGGCACAGTGCCAAGCTGACAGAGGGATGATCTCTGCCAGTGGCACTGAAGAAGAAGAGTTTGCAGACAGCACAGAAAATGGCTCTTTGTTTCACCTCTTCTTTCAGTGCTGCTAAGAATATAGCCTGGAGCAAGCTGGGAACACCAGAGCATGGAGCCCTTTCCAGGCAGGGCTGCATCAGACACAAACCAGCAGGGGACTGAGGAGCCCCTGGGGTGGCAGTGAGCAACCTCGGGCTCTGCTCACTGCTGCTGGCATTTTCTATTGAACCATCTCCAAGGACTTCTGTTGTGCTCTGTATTTCTAAGGGTTTTCCCCCTTGGTTTGTTTTTTGTTGTCTCCTGCACCTTTTTTTCTCCATATTTTCCTATCCTGTCAGCAGCAGCCCTTGTCCAGAACTGGCTCTAAAATATCAGCAAAGTAGCTAGGAACAACAATGGGTGGAATCCTGCGGCTCAGGAATTCATATGCCAGAGCCCTGCCTGTGCCTCATGCTTTGTCAGGACCTCCTTCTCTGTGCAAAACTAGGGATTAGTGGAGTTTTTTTGCTGAAGACCTCCTGAGAAGCAAATGTTGTGCTAAGTGTCGGAGGAAGGAGACCCAGACACCAGTTGGTTCATCCAAGTCCAATTTATTGATCGAATACGGCGGGTTAAATATAGTTCTTAATAAGCTTCATACATATTGCAAAAGTTGAGCTCCGGATTGGTTGGTTACATATCAACAACTACACCTACTTCTACATTCTTGTGCTTATTCTTCTGTTACATTCTGCAGATATTCAGGACTAATCTCACCTCCCTTTCCTCATGTTGCAGCAAGGTCATCCGGCATTCTTGCCTGTCAGCAGTCACTGAATCAGAGACTGCTGACCTCCCTCTTTCAGCTTAACCAGCGGCATTATGTCAGTATGGCCTTTCTCAGCTAACTAACTCTTAATAAAATCCTCCACATTTCCCCCGTTTTCTTCTTGAGCAAGAAGACTAGTCTGCATTTTTGCTATCATACGGCTGACCATGTTTTGAATACAATTAAAGACACAAGGCAAAATAAGCAAAAACAGTAAAACTACACCCAGTAGTCCTATAGCATAGATCACAAGGTTCCTCAGCCATGGCCCAAGTCCTAAGTTTTTAAGCCACTCATCAATTCCTAAACCTTCTTCTTCCTTGAGATTGTCAAGTTCTTGTTGCAGTTCTTTTATCTTAGTGTGAATGGACACCGAATGATCAGACAGATTCATGCAACACATTCCCTCAAACTCTTCACATCCATGCCCTTGTGCTAAGAGCAAAAAATCTACAGCAGCTCTATTTTGCAAAACAGTATGGTTAACACTCTGTACATCTGCAGTTAACATGTCTAGAATTTGGGATGTCTTGTTCAGCTCATTTTTTGCCCAGCACCCTAATTGCTTTGCTAAATTTATAGCCTTATTGGCAGATCCTCCTGGTAAAATAGTTGAAACTACTACTTGCCTGAATGTACCCCAAAACTTTGGGTCTCCTATCTGGCTGCAGTCCAAGTCATGTATACTACGCTTTTTCCTGTTTGATGTTCGACTGAGCTGCATTAGCAAGGACACATTAGGATGAAACAAGGACAATTTTCCCAAATAACAGGGTCCACCCTGTGACTTAGCTGGTACACCATTCCACGCCCTGTCTCCACAAATTAAAAATATCCCTGTAGGTAATTTCATTGGTGCCGTGATTTTTGTACTATTACATTGACTGTAATACTGCGGAGAGAATTCACTCAAATTCAGGGATGAATCTAAGGTGGCCCATGTTTCTTTAGGTTGATTTAAATTTTGAACATACTGGCATTTGCACTTCCAAAAAGATCTAATTCCTCAGGAGGAGAATGCAAAGAGGTGTTAAGTGATTGGATTAGTAAGCATTGGCGATAGCCATCACTCTGACCTGCAGTATACCCTTGCTGCACTGGCAATGTGATGTTTGACATGTTAGACATACATAAAGTTTGATTATTTATCAAACCGCAAAATTCTCCTGGAGACCACACCGGAAGTCCTACCAGGCATGTTCGAAATGGGTTAGTAATTCCTCCATGACTAAGACAAAGCGATGATTGATTAATTTGATTAGCAAGTGTTACCCATAAATTCTCTCTTGGCTGACTAAAATGCGTTATTCCTACTGCTTCACTTGCTACAGCATTGAGCAATATAATAAAAACAAACCTCATTTTTCTTTCTGCTTTCTCTGTTTTTCCTGTCTTTGTTGTCTTTTCCCTGGTTTGTTAGAATGTCTATTGTAAGGCTGAGTCAATTTCCGAATACACTGATCTAATTCCAAATCAGCATCCTTGCTTACAGGTATAGCGTGAGGTAAGTTTAAAGGCAAATCAGCTTTACAGCGAGCTGCTATGATGCGTGAGGATGTAGTAATTTCAAGCTCTCTAAGTACTTGCTGTAATTTTCACCTTATATATGCTATGGCCACTTGTTCTGTACTCTCATAAAGTTGTAATCTTGACCTTCCTGGTAGACCAGTACTTTGCTTAAGAGCTCTATACCAGGAAGAATATCGAATCCACTTCCCAAAACAAGAGTGACACCATAAAATTCCTACTGTCCTCTGTGAATACCAATAAACCTTATTGCAATCAGCACAATGCAAAGCTACCCAAGCATAACACTTATCATTATCCTTTTTGCAAACATAACAAGGAAGTGTATATAGGAAAGGATCAGTATTAAAATTTGTCTGTGTGATCCAATCCAACCAGTTCAATGGTGGTGATTGCAAAGCCTCTTCAGCTTTCTTACTATATACGGCTACCAATTCAAGCTCCTTCTTTAATGCAAAATGTATCTTATCTCGTAATCGCTGTTCTTGTTCTTCAACACCTATAGCATGCCACGAAGCAGGGTCCCATGGAGCTACAGCATCCCACAAGGCAGGGTCCCATAGATGTGAAATTGCCCTAATCATAAAAAACTAATTAGCAATCACTAATAGCCTTATTTAGATGAGGCCGTTCCCTATCTTACCTTCTTTTTCTTGTGTGTTTTCAGTTTTGCTGCTCCTAACTTTACTGGTCCTGTTACTTGCAAACTTAATTTTTTCAACTTTTCAATGCAGCAGTCTAGTGCTCTTTCAGGATTCCTTCTGAAGTGTCCTACAATAGAACGTTGCGTTAAAGGTACTAATTTTCTACACCTTACAGAGACTATACATGATTTACTTTGAACCTTAATTCTATTTACAACACATTGTACTTCCCATCGATAATAAGCAAGAATTTTCTGTTCAGGAGACTCATAAAGATTTAAAGCTATATATGCATTTTGCCCTGTTTGTCTCCTTAATTCATCTTGCCAGCTTTTACCCCACGTGTGCTCGTGCTTACAAATGTGACACCATAAATCCCATAATAATGATTGTTCTAACCAAAAAGTTCTATCACAACCCCCACAACGTAGGGCTATCCAGGCAGCACAATGTGGATTGTGACAGTCAAGGCAATGTTCCTTTGCTGGATTTGTTAAACGAAAAGTTGATAATGAGTCAATATAACCAATCAGCTCCTGGGACGTCCGATAGTGACGTGTCAGTGCTTTGTCCAACACTTTCGAGTGTCCCTTCAACTGTAAAAGTAGTGGTCGTAGGACTAGAAACAGTTTCTTCCCCAGTCACTCCCTGGCCTCCTCCGTGAGGTGGTCCACCAGAGGCTGCATCAAAAACAGGTTTAGTCCACTTAGCAGGCACCCACAAAGGTCCTGTAGGTGAGGAAACACAAAGATATCCCCGACCCCAGTATAATACTTTTGCAGGTTTTTCCCATAATCCTGTAGTCGGGTTTTAATTTCCTGACCTGACCTCGGATGATGTTTAATTGCAGGAGGGATATCGTCTTCCCCAAAAATACATAAATGATTGATCACATACAGAACCTTAGCTAAACATGATTGTGGGTCCTTTATATCTTGATGCTTTTCAATATACTGCTTAAGGTACCATTTGCTCTTTCCACTATTGCCTATCCAGTAGGAGAGTGTGGAATACCTGTCACATGCTTAACAGACCACTGATTCAAAAATTTCTGGACCCTAGCACTTACATAAGCTCGACCATTATCCGTTTTGATACTCTTTGGGACTCCCATGACAGCAAAGCAACTTAACAGGTGCCTGATAACATGTGTAGCTTTTTCCCCGGCCTAAGCCATAGCCCATATGTAATGACTATATGTATCTATAGTGACATGCACACACTTAACTTTACCAAATCTAGCTATATGTGTAACATCCATTTGCCATTTCTCATTTATTTCTAAACCTCGAGGATTAACTCCAATGCCTAAACCTATTCCACCATTATGATAACTACATGTTGGACATGCTCTAACAATAGCCTTAGCTTCTGACAAACTCAGCTCAAAGTGCTTTGCTAATCCCTTTGCATTTTGATGATATTTACTATGTGCTTCTCTGGCCAATGTATGCTTATCAATAGGACAAGAGTTATCAATGGGTAGGGTAACCAATTTGTCTGCATGTTCATTCCCTTCTCCTAAACCTTCCGACCATTTATGACTCCCAATATGAATCACAATACACTGCATTTCTTTCTCGTAGAGCTTTCCTTAATTGTATCAATAACTCATACAATCGTTTATTATTCACTTCCTTAATTGCTGCTTCCTCTATTCGTCTGACTACTCCTGCGACATACATAGAGTCTGTGACCACATTTAAAGGCTCCTGTAAGTTGGACACTGCCCATACTACTGCTAACAATTCCAAAGTTTGTAAGCTATCTGCAGGGTCTGCTGTGAGAAGTTGATGCTTCCATTGTCCTTTTTCTTGCCAGGTGACAGCAGCACACCTTGATTTCTTTCCTGCATCTGTAAAAGCTGTAATAGCTCCTGTATCCAATAATCCATAAAGGGTTATGCTTTGATGCCCATGGGTAATTTCCACTTTTTGTTTTGGTCTATTTTGTAAATCCACAGTTAAAAGTGTAACACCAGTAGAGCCAAAACCCTTTTCATCCCGCGTTTGTCCAGTAAATGATGGTATACCAGATGTCATTTGTGATAGTGGTATTAATTGTGCAATGCGTTGTCCTTTTGTTATTTTAATAGGAGGATAAAGGGTGTAAACCATGATTTGTATTTCCCCTGTATAATCCGCATCGATAACACCAGGTAATACAAATAATCCCAGCATAGTTATTGAAGAACGTCCTAATAACAATGCTCCACATCTTTATCCATTTAATATAAGAGGACCCTTTACTCCAGTTTGTATCCTCTCAGGCCGGTTCGTCATTAGTGTGACGTCTACTGCTGCTGATAAATCCAAATCGAGGCTCTCTGCTGTAGCTGGTTGCAGACAGGAGGTAACAGCGATGTTGCGTCGGCAGCTGGTGTCTCCGATGTCACAGGGGCTACTTGTGTCTGGGTGTGTATGTCCCTCATTGCCGCATCGGTAACACTTGATGAATGGTCTCGAGCTCTGCGTGTCCGCCAGTGAGCCGCTTCGGAGAGGAGCAAGAGCAGCTAACACCTGATTCCGAGCAGCTAACACCTGATTTTGAGTAGACTCTGCTTGCTTTTGTAACCCTAATCCTAATTCCTTTAAAGTTTCTGCTATAAATGCCTGTGAAGCTGTTGGCATTAATGCCATTCGCTCTAAAGCTTCCTCAATGGTCCAATTTGCCCCTAAAGTAGCTAACACTCTTGCATTTGCCTAACAGGTTCACTTTCTACTCCAAACTAACTAACCGTAGAACGTAATTGAGCTAACATCTTCCAATCTAAGGGATTATATTCCGCTATATTATGTGTAAGGTTCCCCTGTGCATCCTACTGTGGTGTGTATGTGACCGGACATGCAAGATTAGAAGCTACTTCCACCGCCTCGCCATCCCCCATCTGCATTACTTCTTTTGCTACAGCAGCCCAAGCTTCCCTTCTCTGTTTAGCCATCTCCCCCCATAGGTCACTGTGTGCCCCCGGGATAGGATCTGGCCCTTTAAGGGTGCTATGCTGCTGGCACTTCGGTACCGAGACCGAGCTCTCGCATGGGGAAGGCGGTGGAGCAGGGGCTGACTCGCGCGGGGAAAGCGGCCCCCCCACTGCTGGAGCTGACAGTGAAACCGGAGATGACTCGTGCGGGGGAAGCGACCCCCCCGTCAGAGCCGGCCCACTCGGGGGAAGCGGCGGAGGCAAAGGTGGCGGCGGAGGCGAAGCTGGCTTGCTCCCACCCCCACCATCCGACCCGCCTGAAGCTGGCGACGGAGGCAAAGCTGGCTTGCTCTTACCTCCACCATCCAACTCGCCCTCCCCCTCTGACAGGAAGGGTGCAGATGGTTCCACTGTATCTAAGGGAAAATTCTCCACACCATTTTGCTGGGGACCCTTAGGCATAAGTATCTGAGTTACAGAAGGTGCTAAGGGATCATCCTCATGACCATACCCTATATTCTTCTTATAAGCTTCTGTTGCCCTTTCTGCTGCCTTTCTCTCAGAGACCTGCTGAAGTAACGTATTATACACCACCCGCCATAACTTGCCAAATTTCTTTGCTGACTTATCATCATCTAACACTGTATCCCACAGGATATCCCCAAACTTTTTCCACTCTGCTATCTCATGAACTGTATGTGAATTAGCAAAAATTCCTTTAGAATGACCATAAGCTAATAACCCTGGTAATTCCTTTTTTAAATCTATCCCTTTTACTCCTCGTCTTTCTAAATATGAGGAGAAGGGATCGTATGTCGCTTGCCTATCCATACCTATATATCAGCGCGCGCTGTTGCAGCCTTCCAGGCTTCCGGCGACACGTAGAGACTTGAGTCACCTTTGTGATCCTCAAGGGTGCTTTTAAAATCTGGCACCGTCCCGGCTGCAAGAACTCTCACCCAACTTCCTCGACCGTGGCGAATTTATAATCCAAGAAAGCGAATGTTCAGAGTGCTGCCCGCATTCTCCACCATTTGTCGGAGGAAGGAGACCCAGACACCAATTGGTTCATCCAAGTCCGATTTATTGATCGAATACGGCGGGTTAAATATAGTTCTTAATAAGCTTCATACATATTGCAAAAGTTGAGCTCAGGATTTGTTAGTTACATATCAACAACTACACCTACTTCTACATTCTTGTGCTTATTCTTCTGTTACATTCTGCAGATATTCAGGACTAATCTCACCTCCCTTTCCTCATGTTGCAGCAAGGTCATCCGGCATTCTTGCCTGTCAGCAGTCACTGAATCAGAGACTGCTGACCTCCCTCTTTCAGCTTAACCAGCGGCATTATGTCAGTATGGCCTTTCTCAGCTAACCAACTCTTAATAAAATCCTCCACAGAGGAGACTCAAAAATGGACCTTACAAGGAAAAGTTGAAGTACATACTCCTCATGACCTTAAGGCGGTACCGAGACAAAAGGCTCAGCAGTGGCTAACTGATGCCAGAATATTAAAGTATGAGATAATACTAATGAACACAGAGGACTTAGAATTTATGACTTCCAATACCCTCAATCCAGCACAATTCCTAATGGGAGAGCCTATAGAGAATTTAGAACATGATTGCCTTGAATTGGTTAACCTCCAAACAAAAGTAAGAGAAGATTTAGAAGATCAGCCTCTAGCAACTGGAAGAATCTTATTCATAGATGGCTCTTTGAGGGTAGTAGATGGAAAAAGGGCTTCAAGTTATGCTATTACAGATGGAGAAACATTGCAAATTGATGAAAAAGGGAAACTACCCCCAAATTGGTCAGCTCAAAGCTGTGAAATATATGCCCTGAAGAGGGGACTGGACTTACTGGAGGGGGACCGGGGAACCATTTATACGCACTCCCAATATGCATATGGGATAGTTCACACAGTTGGGAAATATGGGAGGAATGTGGATATTTAAGTTCAAAAGGAAAAAGCTTAGCCCATGAGAACTTAGAGCAGTGTTAGAAGCTCTTCAGAAACCTACAGAAATAGCAGTGGTCCATATAAAGGGGCATCAAAAAGGAGACAGTCTTGAAGTTAGAGGAAACCAACTGGCTGATCAGATAGCAAAAGAAGCAGCTTTAGAACCAGGGGATCCAGTAAAAAATGTTAAAGCAGGAACAACACCTGAAGAAGGAGAAAGAAGAGAAGAACCTGTATTTAGTGAAAAAGAATTGGAGGCTATAAAATATTTAAAGTTACTCCAAGGGCAACGAGGGGAATGGTTAACGTCAGATGAACGGGTGTTTTTGAATAAAGCACTGGCTCGGACAGTGCTAACAGAATTAGATAAATTAACTAATTGGGGAGTTCAAGGACTATGTGATCATTTCTTAAGAAATAACCTATGCATAGGTGTATATGGCCTAGCCAAAGCAATTACAAGAGGGTGTGTCATTTGTCAAAAAGGGAACCAGAAAGTCATGAGAAAAGTAGCACCTGGAGGGAGAGAATTAGCTTTAAGACTTTTCCAAAGCATACAGATAGATTTCACAGAGATGGCCCCAGTGCAAGGATACAAATATTTACTGGTTATAGTAGATCATCTCACCCATTGGGTAGAAGCCTTCCCAACCAGAAGGGAAACAACTCAAGTTGTAGCAAAAGTAATCCTAGACAACATTATCCCCAGATATGGAATGGTGAACACAATAGACTCAGACCGAGGTCCACATTTTGTGTCCCAAACATTGCAAAATATAATTGGAGCTTTAGGAATAAAATGGAAATTACATACTCCGTGGCACCCCCAGAGTTCTGGGAGGGTGGAGCGGATGAACAAAATTCTCAAAAATGTATTAACTAAATTGATTGAAGAAATAAAAATGAATTGGCGAAAGTGTTTGCCCCTAGCGCTTTTGCGCATCAGAACAAGACCTCGGTCTGACATAAGAATTTCACCTTATGAAATGATGTTTGGACTGCCATTCTTGTTAACACCCCATAGCACAGGAGACTATCTGGAAGGGGAAGAGGCTACCAGAAAGTACTTAGAGATAATTGGAAGAACTCTGGAAGGACTTAGAAAAAGAGGATACCTCCCCCAAACTTCCCCTCTTGACATGAAAGTTGAAGACATAACTAAGCCCAGGAGACTGGGTTTTGATAAAATCATGGAATACAGGACCATTAATGCCTAAATTTGAAGGCCCCTTTCAGGTACTCCTCATCACTAATTTGGCTGTGCGGACCAGACAAAAAGGTTGGACTCACATTACAAGAATAAAAGGGCCAGTCTCATCCCCAGGTATAGGACCAGATCTGACATCAGCTTCTCCCTCTGGCATTGGACCAGATTCTGCATCACTCTCGTCTCCGGGCACTGGACAGGATTCAACCACATCACAAGTTAATTCATCCAAGTATACTGCGATAAAAAGACCAAAAGATTTAAAGTTGACTCTCAGAAGGAGGAGTCAAAAAGACTGAACTGTATAGGAAAATAATTGGTATTAGAGCCCTAACATAGCTTAAAATGTTTCTAGACAGTTCTGTGTGTAAAATAAGTTTGTAAAAAGTTTAAGACTGTAAATAAGTCATTCTAGTTAAGTTCCCCAATTTGGCTCTAAAGACTCCAGGTTAATCCCCTACAGAGTACTCCGCTAAGAGAAACCAAAATTGGTAGAGAAAAGACCAAGAGCAGTTTAACCAGAGAAGCGGGTAGAAGAGACTCTAAAGAGCTTGGAAGCTTCTTCTCAGTAAAATTCCCCAAGAGGCAAGGCCAGGTGGGCAGGCTCTGCAAGATGACTCATACAGGACTCTTGGGAAGGGTAGTAATGATGACTCTGATTGCTGGTGGTGCTCTGGGGAGCCCAGGAGAGCCGGGCAGTGAGTGCTACCAACCCCTCTATGAGGAGGAAGTGAGCTCCTTGTCTGGAGTCCTCATCAATTCTAACCCTACTTGCGTTAACCTCTCCCAATTAGTCCTTTATCAGAAAAATAAGACAATGCATTAGATGGCCCAGAATACTGCCACTTTTAGGCAGCCACTCCTGGGAGAGTGCCCTATAGGAGAAGCCTGGTTGTGCTTTGAGTGGGATGCTGCTGAAACAAGCTCAGTAGATCTAGTAAAAAGAAAAGAAATTGTAAAAACAGTAAGAAAGATGGTTTGTAACAAGTATTTAGCAGTAAAATATTCAGCTACCCAGGGGATCCCAAGAGATCCAAACAAATTGGAGTCTGTTGAAAAAAAGAAAGAACAAGTGTACCCACTATGAAGTATATGAATGTTATGAGTGTACTGAAAAAGAGATAAACTCGTTTGGAAAATGAAAGAACTGTGTAAATATTGGAAATGCCCAACAGAAACTGATGACACATTTCGGGAGAGCTCTAAACACCTGGTTTTGATCTCTAGTACTACAGCATACACTAAATTGTCAGAAGACTGGTCTGGCAGCTGCACAGCTAGAATAATAAAACCAGCTTTCTTCTTATTACCCAAAGAAACTGGATCAAGTTTAGGAGTGCCTATATGCAATGATTTAGGAGAAACCAAACAGAAGAAGCAAAGTGCAATAGAAATAGAGAAAGTCCAAAATTGTAAAGCCAAGTTCAGACCCCAATATCTATGTTAAATAGAATCATCAGGCTCCAGGGAGTATTAAAGATGAAGGATGCAATTATTAGAAACATTTCAAATGAAATAAAAAAAAAATTAGCATGTGTAAATAACCAAGAACAAACTCTTACACTTGATTCCAGTTGGTGAGATAACCTATGGATTTTCAATAAGGATGTATGGGAAAAAGTAGTTTTTCTCACTCTGTGTATACATGGAGGATTGCTCTTTTTACTGTGCTTGTTTTCCTGTCCTGGAGTGACGTTATGATGCTTGTATCCCCATTCATCTGTTCTGTGCCTTTAAGACTGGCTCTGAAGAATGGAAGTTTTGTTTGGGTTTCTCTTATCAGGGACACAGAGACGGGCAGTACTTGGGGCTGTTATTCACTTCTTGCTTTCAGCTTGCTGCTTTGCTTGCTTGCTTTTCTGCTCTTGCTTCTGCTCTCGCTTTTGCTTCTGCTTATTAGCTAGTTCTAGCTAAACAGTCCAAATTCCTTCCTGGACTGTTTCTCCTCTCCTGTTCCTGTGACCACCTCGAACCTGCTCCGGACTGGGACCCGGGAACACCGAAGGTTTGGCTGCAGCAGCTGCCCCAGCGCCGGAGGGACTGAGAACAGAGCAACCACCCCCGAAAGAGACTTTCTGATTTTGTCATCTTTCTCAGAGCAGTGTCATCTGGTATTGTTCATTTTGTGTGCTGGGGGGTGCTGGGCCAGTCAAATAAACAGGTTCTTTCCACCTCTCTCCGAGGAATTTTTTCCCGAACCGGTTGGGGGGAGGGGCCGTGTGGGTTTTGCTTTCTGGAGGATCCTTTGCAGATTCTTTAACAAATTTGCCCTAAACCAGAACAATTAAAATAGTAGCATTGGCCATGCAGACCAACCTAAAGAAACCAAGAAAGGTAACGAAGTTAAGTAACCACGATTACCAGAGTGCGCAAGAAATTTATAATCAATACCAAAAATTAAAGAAATATGAAGCTCATCGGTCAGAAATTGCAAGTTGATGCAAGCTTAAATTTAAGCTCGATCAAAGAAGAAGAGGGGGGACTGTTATAAACAAAATTCTGCCAATTTTTCTGTAAAAAAAAGTTACAAAAACTAGTCAGACCACTGTTGCTGTGCTGCTAAAGTGGTACTTGTTTGTTATGATAATTACAAGTCGTTATCATTAATGGTTCTTTTTTGTATCAGTAAAGGCCCCTGCTGGAGCTAAATTAATGGCTCTTCTCCTGAGAAGGGTGGGGACTTCCCCAAACGGTGAGGAGAAGGGACTGAGACTTGGGAGGGGGTGCATGCAAACTAACTTCAGGACCAGCATGCCATGAGAAGCTACTACTCCAAACTTACTGAAAAGACCCCCAAAACAATGAGCTAACATAAAGTTAGGAAATTAGAGTGATGTGTGAATGTGAGGAGCAGAGTGCTGAGCCTGCAGAGATACTGGAGACCTTTGTAGCCCCTCACCCTGAGCACAAAAGTCATCCTGAAACCAGGACCTGGAGGGGGCGAGGCTGCGAAGATTAACATCTGGCTCCTACGAGGACTGGACCCCCAGCTCTGCTCCTAGTGGATAAAGCTGTGCATATCCTTCTCCTCCTCATCACGCTGGGACAGCTGACGGAGACTGCAGACCCGTGGAGCTGCCCAATTATGAGCTGATCACTTTAATTAAAGGCATTAAAAGGAGAAAAAGTCTCCTGCCATGTTTATTTCATCAGGGAGATAAGACTTCTGTTCCCAGAGATGAAGATGATTTCAGAAATAGATGAAGAGAACCTTTGCTCTTAAACAAGAGAACGTTTGCTCTTAAACAGCTCATCTTTAATATCCCATAAGTTGACATGGCCCATAAACACAGCTGTGGAAAAAGTGGTGATAAAATTGGAGGGACTTGACAATTTCAGATTTTTTAGGCGACTGCTATTTGTGGAATTGAGAGCCACGAGAGAACGGTTTTCTTGTGGAGAAGTCTCCATAGCACAATAGAGAGACTCCTCTCCTTAAGTGAACTGAACAAAACTATTCCCGAGGTGCTAAACTGACTGAAAATTTTACGTTTTGTCTCCTTACATTTTCAGTAAGGAAGAAAAGTTTTTAAGGAGAAGAAAAGTGTTCTGAAAGTTTTGTTCTGATTCTTATTCCTCTTTCTTTTAGTTACCATTGATAAACTTTTCTTATAGCCTTTTATTACTTAATCTTTTAGTTACTATTATAATTTTTCTTTATACCATTTTAAAGTTTTGAGCCTACTTTGCCTTCCTCCTAATCCTATCTCACAGCAAGAAATGAATAAGTATATTCCAGTGAGTGCACTGGTAATTAGCCAACACTGAACCCATCACAGTAATTAAAGCATTTGCCAAGAAATCTCAAAATGGCAAACCAAAACCACTACAGAAACCTTCCTGATGAACGGCACAAGAATAGAGGGAAATCGAAGGAGAGCCATGGTTTGTCAGGACTTGCCTGATTCTAATGAGCTCCGTGGTGCATTTGGAGCTGAGCCCTTGAACCTCAGGGCTTGAGAGGAGATTGCACAAACCTTGCCAGGAGTCAGAGTCAGAGGAAGCACCCAAACAGTCTCAAAGCATGAATGGCCCCCACTGAGGTCCATCCCCAACACAGACTCCTCATGGACTCCTTGGAGGAGAGAATTGGAGGCCAGGATGGCACAAAAACCTCTCAGAGAATCAGTGTGGAAAAGAAAATCAAAAGTCCCTTAAAAACCTTGAGTATCTCAAGGTATTAATAAGCTCCACTGAGTGTCAGTACAAAACTCTCAAGGGACTCATTAAACCAGATAATTGGGGCCATGATTGCACAAATTTGTCATAGAGTTTGTATGAAATGGGGAAACACCAAGTACCCTAAAGTAACCAAAGAACCTTGAAGCATTAATAACCCCATGGACTCTCATTAATGATAAGGCCTCTACAGGGACTAATTAAAGTAGATAATTGGAGGCTGTGACTGCACAATCCTTCTCATAGTCTGTATCAAAAGTAAAACACCAAGTAGCTTAAAAAACTGAAGTACCTTGAAGCATTAATGAGCCCCACTGTCTGTTGTTACTGACAAAGCCTCTCCAGGGACTAATTAAAGTACATAATTGGAGGTCATGATTGCACATCAGTGTCGCTTTTCCAGCCTCCTCAGGGTTGCTCTGACGTTGCCATCTGATCCTGCAGAGCCAGAGCATCCGCTGGGCAGTGCTAGAGCTGAGAGGGGTCTGCAGGGCAGAGCTGAGCCCCCAGGGCTGGGCTGGGCTGGGCTCTGGCAGCACTGGCAGGGCCCAGCCCTGGGCACAGAGAAGCAACTGCTGGCAGGGACAGCTCCAGGCAGCAGAGCCCTGGGCAGGGGGGGAAAGTGCCCCAAGGCTGTGCAGGGATATTTCAAGTCCTCTCCAAACCCAACTATTCCATGGTT
Organism: Melozone crissalis; assembly: GCF_028551555.1. NCBI lineage: Eukaryota > Metazoa > Chordata > Aves > Passeriformes > Passerellidae > Melozone > Melozone crissalis. The sequence continues at coordinate 2,949,931 of NW_026535860.1, forward strand.
ACTTTTTGTTACAGATCCCCATGCCAAGACACAGCAAATGTCCAACAGCAGCTCCATCAGGCACTTCCTCCTGCTGGCATTGACAGACATGCGGCAGCTGCAGCTCCTGCACTTCTGCCTCTTGCTGGGCATCTCCCTGGCTGCCCTCCTGGGCAACGGCCTCATCATCAGCGCCGTAGCCTGCGGCCACCACCTGCACACGCCCATGTTCCTCTTCCTGCTCAACCTGGCCCTCGCTGACCTGGGCTCCATCTGTACCACTGTCCCCAAAGCCATGCACAATTTCCTCTGGGACACCAGGAACATCTCCTACACAGGATGTGCTGCACAGCTCTTTTTCTTTTTGTTCTTCATCTCAGGAGAGCTTTCCCTCCTGACCATCATGTGCTATGACTGCTCCGTGTCCATCTGCAAACCTCTGCACTACGGGACCCTCCTGGGCAGCAGAGCTTGTGCCCACATGGCAGCAGCTGCCTGGGCCAGTGCCTTTCTCACTGCTGCATACAGCCAATACATTTTCCCTGCCCCTGTGCCATGGCAATGCCCTGGGTGTGAGAGTCTGTCAGAATTTTCCCTCATCTGCCTCAGGATCGTCCTTGGGAGACCACTGAAGAGAAGACCCCTCCCGTCTATATCTGGCTCTGAAGGAGAAAAGTCACACGCCACGGGCCCTGAGACCTGAAAGCTCAGTGTTGAGCTATTGTTTTCACAGGACTGTTTGCTGTATGCTAGAGAAGGGGGCACCATGCCCCGTTTGCAACAATAGCGGCTCTGGAAGCTGTCCCATCTCTCGGCCTGACTGGACTTCTCCTGAGTTTCAGGTGGTCTCCTACCGAAGACCCTCACCTGTTTTACAACCACCGTGACAGACAGATGGAGATGTGAGAAGCTTCTCCACCAAGGACTGAGACATGAAACTCCTGAAAGGCCCCTCTGCTCCTTCCAAGGACTGGGACTGAAACCCCCAGCCCGGGGGAGGTGTGTGGGGCAGGCAAGCTGACCAAAGCGAGATGTTTGCCTGCAGATTGTGATCACTGAACCAAGAAAACAATGGCTCTCGCTTACTGCTGAGAACATAGACTACCTGTTACATCTATCAAGCTCATTTACTGCTGAGAACATGGACTACCTGTTACATCTGTTCCCTATTGTATCTGTTTCTCCCCCCCTCACAATTTTCAGTAATAAAAACCTCTGAGTTAGCTAGAGCCTTTGAGATCTCCCCAGCGTAGCAGGCAGACCCTCGGCTGGACTGCACCAAAGGACTTCATCTCTGCGTTGGTAGCTATATCCCCTCTCCCTCCCGCTCTCCCTCTCTCTCTTTCTCTATCTTTTTCTCTCCCTTAATCCCTCTATCGCATTTTTGCTGTGACTATTTCAATAAAATTGCATTTGATTTGATTATCACTGCAAACCCCCTTCTACCGTGTTGGTGTTTTGCACTCTGAGATCATTCCTACGAACCATCAGGTCATCTGTCCACTAGGACAGACCCTGACAGGCCAAAGGCTTTTCCCTCAGGAGGTTGGACTGTCCCTCTCTCTGTGGACTCAATTTCCATTTTGTGGGATGGGAGAAGCCGGCTCTACCTTGGAAAGGTCTGGAATGGTCTCTGCACTGCAGTGGGAGCTGCTGGCTCGGTGCATTCCTGGTGTTCTGCTCACCAAAGGCGCTGCTGGGAATTCACCCCAGGAACAGGCAGTGGGAATTTCCTTGTCCAGAAGTTCTGAGGGGTCTTTAACCTTAGAAAATTTAGGAAATGGATTGGAAGTGGAAGCTAAAATCCCTTTGATCCACAGCTGATTCCTCTTCCCATTCTTTTCTTTCCGCTTTTCCCCTTTCCCCCTCCTTTTCCCTCCCCTCTCCTTCTCTTCCCTCTGGAATTTTTCAGATCCTTCATGCACCCCATCCATTCCCAGGGGCCTCCATCTCCAGGATTCTTCTTGCCGAGCTCCTCACAGTGAATTCCCCTGACAGACCCCAAGTCAGGGAATTTTCCCAAATCCTGGTGGAAAATGACTCAATCCCTGTCAGAACAGGAACCCCAGAAATTTTTCCACGTCATGGGGCCCTTGCTCATCCGTGTTGGCCTGATGGGAATTCTGCTTCATTCTCACGCTTTGCCAGCAGCTCTGCTCTTCCCAATGGAAGATTCCCAGATCCCAGGATCTCCCAGCCTTTGCCAGCAGCTCCGTTTTTCCCAATAGAAGAATTCCAGATCCCGCCCCAGCTGGTGGATGAGATGTTTTCCACACTGCCTCCATTATATCTAGGGAATATTGCACTGGGCTGAGGAGCTTCTTCCCAGCTCCCTGGAAAAGGGGTGGGAGAGGAATTCCATGAGCTTCCACCCACTGAATCCAAAGCTTTTCACATGGTAATTTCCCATAGAATGAAGGAAAAAGAGGCTATTCCATCCTGTATTGGGAAATGCCAGAACCTCCTGCTCTGGGTAGAGCCCCTTCCACATTCCCAAAAAAAGGGATTTATCAGAGGAAGTTGCTCCTGGAATGCTGCTGGGAATGGCTCTCCTCAATTTCCCATCCATCTCTAAAGCTGCCAGAATCAAAGGCAAGGGGGCAGGGAGGACCCTCAGGTGCTGGCTGCCACCTGGGGCTGGGCAGAGCAGGGCTGGGCAATGGCCATCCCTGTGCAGTGGGGCTGGGCCATGACTGGGCCCCACACATGGATGGCCACCCCAACAACATCAGCCACTCCACAATGCACATCACTGTCCCAACAACATCACAATATTTAATCAACAATATAATCAATAATGTTATATCAATTTGTAAAATATCCAGCGAAAGTCAACTTCCATTAACTTATTTCTCACAATACATACCAGTGAAGAACTGTTATTCCTGTTCCCACATCTTTGCCTAAAAGCCCCATAATTTCAAAGTTACAATAGTTCAGAGAGAAGGGGGTCATATTTTCCATTCCGAGGGAGGTTCCCACCTTGTTCAGCTTCCTTGACAGAGCTGAACAAAGAAACACCATTTCTGCCAGGTTAACCAAAGAGCTGCATTTTTGTCCCAGGAGCAAAGAACCAGGTCCTGTGCCCCCTTGGAACTGGGACGGGCACCAGTAAGCCACCTTAGCGGGAGCACTGGGAGGGGGATTGCAGAGCCACTAAGCACATGGGGGTTAAGAGGAACAAATCTGGTTTTGATTTACGTCTCAACATACGCTACACATGAGGTGAAAAATGACTCTGTGGATTGTACATGTGCTGGGAACCCTGTCCCTGGCTAGGCTTCACATAACAGAGAATCAGGGGAGAGAAAGCTTCAGTGATTGGGCTGTGAGTGACCCCCACTGGCTGGTGGGACAGATGGCCAGGAAAAATGTGTGGGGAAAAATGCCTGGGAAAATCGGGCTCTGGAAGGACCCTTTGCAAATAAAAGCAGCAGACTGTGACACAACAGGAGCGTTTTGCTTTGGGTTTCTTGGAGGGATCAGGGGCTCGCTCAGAGGGTCAGCTTCACCCTCCTTCCCTGTGCGATTCACATTCTCTGAACCTGGGAGAAGTATTGAGAGAAGGAAAGAATGATCCAAACAATTCTTATCTCATTTACTGCTCCTGTGTTCTTCGCAAGCAGAATGAATTGTGGAAGATTGTTTACCTGAAGGGAATTAATAATTGGATTCTGGTGTGAGTGTTTTGATTCACTGACCAGTTGAATCCAGGTGTGTGTGTGTGTGGGGACTGTCGGCTGGAAGTCATGAGACTGTGCAGTGGAGTGCAGTTGAGTGCTTGTCAGATTCCGTTTAAATGTAATGTAATATCATATAGAATAATTTAGTATACTAATTATTAGCCTTCTGATAAGATGGAGTCAGATGCATCATTCCTCCTAGTCATCAGGCAAAAATATCACTGGTACTCCCCCGCCTCAACTTTTCCTCCCGGTGGTCCTTCTTCCCTGCCTGCATCCATTCTTCCCTGCTTTGCTGCTTCCCCGAGGCAGCTCATTCCTGTTCGTCCTGGATGTTCCTTCATTGCTCCCCAATGGAGCAGATGCTGCCTGCACCCACCCACCGCCTCTGCCGCATTTCCCGTGCTGCCCACAGCACCGAGCCTGCTGCACCTGCCCACTGCAGCCCCAGCCCACAGCAGCCAGCCCAGAGCCACCAGTGCCGCAGCACCAGCCCGCAGCCAGCCCGCAGCAGCCAGCCTGCAGCCATCGCTCGCCCATGCCAGAGACACGCAGGTGCCCTCCTTGGAAATCACGCCCAGCCACTCACAAAAGCCATGTGGGCTCGCCCTGGCTTGCAGCACACACACTCCATCTGCTTAGCTGATGCCCACAGAGCGCCCGGGCTCCTTGCGGTAACGCTGTCCCTGTCTTCTGTTTCTGTCTCTATCCTTTTCCCGTTCTACTCCCTTCTCTTCCCCTTCGGTACAAACGCTTATCCTCCTTTATCAAGAAACTGTTCTCAGATATAATTTTGCCACTTTTGTGCTTCATTTTCATCTGAGAAACCTTTCAGCAAAATCTTCCCCACTCCCCCTTTTACAGCGGGATGGGACAGGGGTAGTGGGAGGGGGAATGGGGAAGCCCTGGGTGTACTGCAAGCACTGTGGGGAGAGAATGGGGCAGTCCCTGAGGGTACTTGGGCACTTGGATGGGGCTGGGGAGCCCCTGCAGGTAGCAGCAAAGGGATGGGGGAGCCCTTGGGGGTACTGGGAGAGGAAATGGGGAGCACAGGGTGCCCTGTGTAGCCTCCCCCTGACTCATGACCACCTCCCTTGGAAGGATGGGCAACCACAGGAGGCATGGAGGGAGCATCCCCAGTGTCACCCAGTTCCTCCCGCTTCCCAGAGCATCACAACTTTTGGTGTAGATTTTCATAGATGTCACTGGGTTCCCACGGTTTCCTGTGCAGCTCCATGTACGTTGCCTGAGGATCCTCCACTGGGAGTGCCAGGGGGTCTAGGGGGGGCCTGTGGGAATAAGGGGGTGTGTGGAAGGGGATGGGAGGTGCTGGGAGTTTGGGTAAAAGGTGTATCATGGCTGGAGGCTGCACTCACCTTTCCTGGTGCTTCCTGGCATCTGCAAAGGAAAACTGAAGGGGTGAGTTTGGAGACCCAGGGGCTCCCATCCACCCTTGGGAATGCTGAACCACCACCAGACACACAATTCCTCCCAGGGTCCCCCAGTATCCCTGATGCACCCCCAGTATCCCTGACCCACGCCACTTGCACCAACACCCTGAGCTCCCAGAACCCCGCGCCTGGCAGGGAGGGGGACCCCTGATAGAACCCCCAACATCCCTGCAGGACCCTCCAACAGCTCCCAGGGCTCTGAGCCATGGTCACTGGGGGCTCAGCCCCTCCCAAGTCAGGGGCTGTGTGTGCAGCCCTATGGCCCCCTTCTCTGGGGGCCTTCCCACTGATCTCCAGGACCCCTGTTCCCCTATTGTCACCTACCCGGGCAGTGCGAGTGGTACCAAGCCACAATGACACCCATAAGCAGGAGCAGGAACAAAAAGGCCCCACTCACCCCTGCGGCCGCTGCAAGTAACAGAGGGAGACACATCAGGCTCACCCATCACCCCAGGGGTCCTGCACTCCCTGGTGACACTGTGTGACCCCACCTGTGTCCCTGTGTGTCCCTGTGTCCCATGGTGTCAGCTCCAGGACACCGGGTGTGATGGTGGCATTGTCCACAGGCACTGCGGGGACACAGACAGGGCTGAGGCCACAGCGAGGGGCTGGCAGCCAGTGTGAGGGGATAGGGAGGGAGGGGATGGGTGTGGTGGGAGATGTCAGGAATGGGGTCACACCACAGAGGGGAGAGGGGACACTGGGCAGAGGGACCCAACAATGTGTCTGGGGGACATGGAGGTGCCCAACCAGAGCGCTCAAGGAGGCTGTGGGGGCTCCCAGTGCCCATCCCCGCTTTCACTGCGCACCGTGACGTGGAGCCGGGCGCTGCTCTTCAGCACGGCCCCCCCCTCAGAGCGCACCTGGCAGCTGTAATTCCAAGAGTGGGAGACCCCCACGGTGGGCACCAGCAGATGTGGGGACCCCTGTGGGCCCCCCATCACCTGCCCGTCCCAATAGAACATGTGCAGGAGGGGGGCTCGGGGCCACAGGGGGCTGGGGGTGCTGAGGCAGCTGAGAGTCAGGGGGGACCACAGAGTGGGTTTGGGGGGATCCTCCAGCACTTGCACAGGGAAGAGCTCAGGGAAGGAGAGGGGAGGTGAGGACTGTCACTCTGAGTCTGCTGGGAGGTATTTTTGGGGGTATGAGGAGATTGAAGTTCCAGCCATGGGGGTGCTCACCATGCACTGTCACTGTCACTGGTGCTGACCGTGATGGCCAGGACCTCAGAAAGCCCTCGCAGAGGTAGTGGCCGCTGTGGTGCCGCTGCAGGGGTTGCAGGGACAGCTCGGTCCCTCTGAGGGACTCTGTCAGGTCCTTCTCGTCCTGGTAAAATCGCATCCTGGGTACTGGGCTGTTCCACCGGCCCCGGCAGCGCAGTGTCACTGTGTCCCCCTCCAGCAGTGCCCATGCTAGCATCTGCAGCACCAGCTCGTCTGTAGGACAGGAGACTACCATCTCACTGAGGGGCTTGAGAGAGGTCCTAGGTGGGTCCCCACGGCACCGAGGACATCTGGGTGCACTGAGGTGCACTGGGGTGCAATGGGATTTCCCTGTGTGCAGGGCACAGGCTCTCGCCATGCGGGGGGTGTGAGGCCACCTACGAAATGGAGCCCACCCAGACCTATCGAGGGCCACCGTGATGAGTTAAGATTCCCCCTTACCATCTACGACTCTCACGGGGGGGCTGCGCCCACTGCCAGGCCTGTCACATGTGTAGGTGCCACTCTCGGTGACATTGAGGTGGTCGCATTCCACCTGCCCCCAGTGCTTCCCGTCCTTGTACCAGGTGGTGGCACCAATGGTCCCCGAGCCCTGACAGGTCAGTGTCACCCGGTCCCACAGCACCGCTGGCCTCCAGGGGGGCTCCACGAGGAGCTGGGTGGTCTGGGCACCTGTGGGTGACAGGAGACACCAGCCTGCCAGGCCCAGTGTGGGACTGGGGACAGCAGGGTGGGGACATGGCATCCCCAAGGACTCACCAGTGAGGCCAAGGGTCTGGGCTGGAAGGCAGAAGGGACATGGCTCAGTGGGGGTGGCACCATGGGGACAGAGGCACAGGGGTAGGGGGGGTGGGGGGCTGTCCCCACCTGTCCTTGTATGACATGGACTCCTTGTGGACAGGGACACTGCAGCCACCCCTTGCTCAGGCAGGACATAGGGACACTGTGGACACCTCTGAACTGAGGATGCCACGGCCACCCTGTGCTGGCACAGGTCACCCCCACCAGCCCCATGATGCCTCCCCAAACCCTTGTCCCGCCTTTTTTGTCCCCATGTTCCTGTCCCCCTTCTCCTGTCCCCATGACCACTCCACGACCCCAGCAGACCCCATGCTTTGGCTCTGCTGGCATTGAGGACATCAGGGGACCCCACAGCCCCTCTGTGCCCCCTCCCCTCCCCATCCCTGGGGTGTCAGGCCCGTGCCCAGGGCACTCACGCCACAGGAGCAGTGCCACCTTCCCGGCCATCCCGGTGTCCCCCGCCATGTGCACTGGCTGTCACTCGCTGCAGGGGGTGGCTGTCCCCTGGGTGGTTGCTCTTCAGCCAAAGGGGAAAGAAGCGAGGTCAGGTCTCATCCCCATGCGTAGGTGGCCCTTGGTGGGGGCAGGATGGCCACAAGCTGGGCACAGGCTGTGAGCAGGGCGGGGACAGGATGGGGACAAGCCTGGGTGGGACAAGGTGGGACATGGGGTTCCCAGGACTGGGGGGCTCAGGGCCTTTGGGGGACATGGACATGACTGTCCAGGGGAATGGGGGGTCCCTGGGAATGGGGGTGCTGATGAGGGGGAATCACTGGGGATTCACTGGGTTGGGAGGACTCAGGGATGGGAGTTCCAGGGGAATGTGGGCTCCAGGGATTTGGGGTCATGAGGTGGGGATGCTGGGGAAATGAGGGATCCCGTGGGAATAGGGGTTCCTTAGAGAATCAAGGTCCTGGGGAAAGGGGCCTTTCAGGGGTTGGAATGAACAGGAGAGGATTCCTTGAGAATCGGGTGCTGGGACAGGGAGGTCCTGGGGAATGGGAGTACAAGGATGGGAGGCCCAGGGGAGGGCGGATGGAAGGAATCGGGGTCCCATGATTGGGATCCCTGGGGAATGAGGGTGCCAGGAATGGGCAGTGGCTTGGTGAGCCCGTGGGTCAAAGCTCCTTCCCTGGCTGGATCAGATTTTGGGGTGACCCAGGGCTCAGCAAAGTCCCCCCAGGGTGCTTGTGGTTTGGGAGGGTCATGGCAGGGAGATTCTGACAGGGTCTGGGTCTGTGTTCCCCCAGCCCCCAAGGGCTTTTTCCCCACTTTATTTCCATTTCCATTATTTTTCTCAATTTCTCTCAATTTCACAAGACCCCAGTTCATCCCTTCATGATCCTGGGGGGCACCTGAGCAGGGAACAGATTGAGGGAAGCCCAGCGTGGGGGAAGCAGAGTTGAAGGGTCTGCAGGGAGGGCTGGGGAGGCTGTGGGGGATGTGGGTGTCTGACAGTGCCCCCCCAACACTTTCTCTTTCCTGCACAGAAGAAGGAAGAGGCCTTTTGTGCTGAGTGCCACACGGGGGAGGGCAGATTCTGTCCTGGGAGGGCACAACCAGGGGGTACCTGTCCTGGGGGGATCCTGTCCCAGGGGCGACACATGCTGGACAAGGGACTCCTGTCCTGGAGCTTGGCAGCTCCAGGGGGGTCCAGACTTCTCCATTCTTGCTCGTCCCCTGCAGGATCTGAGCCGGCAAGAGCCGCTGGGGAATGGAGCCCCTGGGCAGGAAGGAGCTCCCAAACTCCTGCTCTGTGAAGCCAGTGGCCATCCAAGGGTGGGGCCGAGCCATGGCCCAGCCCCACTGCACAGGGATGGCCATTGCCCAGCCCTGCTCTGCCCAGCCCAGGTGGCAGCCAGCACCTGAGGGTCCCCCCTGCCCCCTTGGCTTTGATTCTGGCAGCTTTAGAGCTGCTGCAGAGGTGAGAATTGTGTGGGTGGAAAAAGGCCTGCCTGTGGTTTGCTCAGCTCTGCAAGAAGCACAAAACCCAAAGGGAGCCGAAGCAGAGGCTCTGGGAGGGCCTTTGATGGTTTTCAGAGCAGGGCTGGCTGCAAACTGCCGCTGCAGGGGGGCATGTGGGGGAACCAGTCCAGAAATGCAGCAATATATAATTTTGTACCTGTCCCCAAGACACTGAGAGAGCCCCAGCACTACTGCAAATCCCACACCAGTCTGCTCAACAACCTGACCTGGACCCTCCTCCTCCTCCCTGCCTTGCTGTGGATGGACAGTGGCCGAATGCCCTGCACCCACCACAGCCTCTCTCTCACTGCTCTCCACACCTGGATGGGGAGAGAAAATTGAGCAAAGGCTTCCTGGGTTGAGACAAGGACTAGGAGAGATCACTCATCAAATCCTGTCACGGGTAAAACTGCTTATGATTTAGAGATATGAATTGAATTTATTGATGATAAAATCAGAGTAGGATAAGAAGAAGTTAAATAAATCCTCCAGTACACCTTTTCTCTGTTATGAAGGACTACGTAGTCATTGGCTTTCACTATTATATTGGTTATTGCAAATTATTCTGATATAATGCACTTTCTAGTCACTTTTTAACTGTTTTGATACACTAAAAATTGTCAGCCTTTTTACCCTAATCTCAGTGTAGAAAATATATTTTAATGTGATAAATATTTTATAGTTTAGTGTAGGAAACACATTCTGTGCTGTTCTTGTGAGCCGGCAAAGGCTTCCTGATTATAAGGAAAGTCCTCTATCTCTCCTGAGGAAGACACAATGGTTGTCATCATGGAGACATGATGAAGGAGAGAAAGACAAGAGATACAGACTCTAGCTGGCTTACAGAATGATGTAGCTCCTTGGTCACTCACTGAGAACTTTGTTTCTCTCTTATGACCTACGGGCACTGAATGTGTCTCAAGTAAATGTAAATATCTTGAAAAACTATAAAAGCAACATGTTGCTCTAATAAATCTCTCTTTCACACTCTTCTGATGGAGTTGTGGTGTTTTGCTCTGTGTCGCGCTCTATAGCCATATCTGGTGCCTGCCCCCTGTGATTGCAACTGGACTGTAAAAAATGGAAAGAAAAAAGAGAGAAAAAAGGTGAAGTGTACCCTAAAACTGAGTGAAGGCAGCAAGGATGCTGCAGAGGTCCAGACCTAATTCAGACATCTGATTCGAGGTGAATAATTGGGAAAAATAATGGGACATAATTTATCAAACAAGGAAAGGACTATTTTGTCCACATGGAAATCTTTATTGAAAAGGAAAAATGTTAAAGCTTCTGATTATGCTCTTTGTAGCTTACTGATATGGTGTAAATCACAGGACTTTGAAGCTGATGCCGACAATGCCTTCAGTGTCTGGGCATGGAAAGAGGTTTGGAAGAGACTATGGGAAGTGATATCTAAGGGGGATAAGACGGTTGTCCATTTGGCTACTACCTGGAGACTGTTGTATGAGGCATTGAAGGAATGGAAAGCAGAATAAGATAGCGAGGAGGAACTGGAGGAGCAGGAATTAGAGCAAGAAACTGAAGTAGAGGAACAGGTGGAAGATGAGGCTGAGCCTGTCAATGTATCTCCCCCTGAGGAGGCTGCTGCAGCTGCTGTGGAGGTTCCCCCAGGGTTTGCTATTGTGAGAATCAAACGGCAGGCTAAGACTGTTTCTTGGTATTTATCTCCAGAAGACCATGTTAAACCTGTGCATAGTTCACCTGCTCAGCTGTTAATTGAACTGAGTACAAAACCAAAGTCTCTTACACCTGCACAGCAGTTAGCAAAAATGAAGTTACAGAAGTGAAGTGAAAAACAGGCTGGGTCATTGGCCCTTTTGTCTCCCCCTGGGCCATCTGCTCCCCCCTCACCCTCCTCTTGGTCGGCTGCTCCAGCCCCTGCTTTTCCTTGAGCCATCCACCCCTTCTCTGCCCTCCTTCGAGTCATCTGCCTCTGCTCAGTCCCCTGTTGCACCGTCTGCCCCCCTCCTCCCTCCTGAACTGGTTGAAAAATGCAATCCTTAACATTGTGTCCTTCTTTGTCTAGTGATAGTTCTGACAATGAACTGCCAGTTGAAAGTACACCTAAAAAGACCCAGGAATTTGTTAGACCTCGTAGCAGATCCAGGCCAGTTGTTTCTTGTGCTCTGCCTCCCTGCCAGGTGGCTGTGACTCCTTTACACTCTTTACAATTTTGGGAGCATGTGAGAATGAAAGCAGCTGAAGTGGGAGATTGGAATTTGTTAGAGAAAATAGGTCCACCTAAAAGGATGGAGATGGCTGCTGCTGCTGCTGCTTCTGGTGGGCTTGTGGCTTTTCCTGTTTTCAAAGCTGCTCCTAATTCAGGACAACAAGATAGTCATCAGGTTTTTGCATGGAGGGTTGTACAGGACTTTCAGTCAAAAGTAGATCAGTATGGTGTTAACTCTTCACAGGTGATGCAAGTGATTCGTGTTTTAAATGCTGATGTACTCGCCCCTTATGATATTGTTCACCTTTCTAGGATTCTGTTTCAGCCAGTGCAGTATGGTGTGTCTCAAGCTACCTGGAAACAAATGGTTGAAAGAATAGCATTGGACAATATGCAGTTACCTCAGCACGATCCACGTCATGCTTTGGGAGTTGATGCCTTGCTGGGCAATGGAACATTCTCTAACCTGGATTTGCAGGCAAGAAGGGACCCCCTGGTTCTGGCACAGGCCCAGCAGCTGGGTATGAGTGCCTTACTTAAAACAATGGAGATGGCAGCTCCTAAAACAAGGTATATTACCATCCAGCAAAGGGTGAAGGAACTTTTTCTGCAGTTTTTGGAGAGGGTTGCTGCAGCCCTTGAGAAGCAAGTAGAAGATGATAAGTTGAGGTAAATTTTATGCAGACAGCTAGCACAGGAAAATGCGAACAATGATTGCAGGGGAATTATTGATTCTTTACCGGGAGATCCCTTGCTGTCTGATCTTGTAGTTGCTTGCTCAAAGGTTGGTTCGGTTGAGCATAAAATGACTGCTTCGGCAAAGTCATAAAGTCCTCACCCAGATGTTCAGCTTGTGAAGAATCAGGGCATGTGAAGACCCAATGCCCTCAAACTGCTGGATGATGTGTACACTCTAGTTGGTTTGGTTATCGCCCCAGAGGAAGTTCAAAGACAGATGCCTTGGAAATATTTGGGGTTGATAGTCACCAATACACAAATTGTGCCTTAACCTGTAAAATTGGACATTGAAATTAAAACCTCTGCTGATGTGCAGAAATTGGTTGTTGCAATAGGTTGGCTTAGGCCATACTTGGGGATAACTAATCACCAACTACAACCTTTGTATGACTTACTATCAGAGAAAACTTCCTCTACCGATGAGAGACATTTGACCACTGCAGCAAAAAAGGCTGTAGAAGTTGAATTAGCCTTGACATCTGGATTTGTTACAAGGATAGATGTTTCTGTTGGTGTGCAATTCTTTATTTTGAGAGATGATGAAATATCATGCAGATTGTTGTGTCAATAGAATGATAAAAGGGAAGAAAAATTGCATATCTTTTGGACTGGATATTTTTATCTTTCAGGTCCTGAAAAACAGCTCCAGGTCTGTACAAGCTTTTTGCAGATATCATTATCAAAGGTCGCAGACGCTGCCATGACACCTTAGGCCGTGGTCCTGTAACTATTGTCATACCAGTACAACAATGGTATTTTGAGTGGTGTTTTCACTACTCAATCATGAGCTACAATCTGCTTTATCTTCCTTTACAGGTCAAATAGTATATCATTTACTTTCTGTCATGGTTGGACTCTGACACAACGCTAGTGCCTCTATGAGAATACCTTCTCTCTGGTGTCTGCTGTGTGATGTGACTAGGAATAAGCAAAGCAGACTCTTCAGACTCTTGCTTAGAAATAAAGAAAACTTTATTAACTAAACTACAAGAAAAGAAGAAAAAAAATACAAGGAAAATGAAAACCTTACAAAAGTAATTTTCTCCTCCCCCCCCCCCCCCCCCAATTTCTCAAAGCAATACATTCTCCTAAATCACTCAGTCTGGCACCACTCTTTAGAATACTCAATCCTCAGTTCATGAAGAGGAGAGGAGTCCTTCTTGCACTATAGGCTTCTCCTGGAAACACGTTGAAACTTCGTGTGCTTCTATGTCACTCAGCACTGCTCGGAAAGTTCTTTGCTATTGTGACACCTTCCTTCTATGCTTAGTGCTTTCACTACTGTGCATGGACCAGAACTGCTTCTAGGGTTGTCTTTCAAGGATGTCTTGTTTCACTCTAAAAAAGGCACAGTCTTTCCTTCCGGACATCTGTCCCCTCTAGTTTTTCCACCCCCTGGGGCTGAGGGGTACCCACACTGAACCCTCCTGGTTCTGAGGCACTGCCTCCCCCTAAATGCAGTCTCTATGTCACAGGAAAAAAAATGGTTCAGTCTATGGCTACACAAAAAAAGTCCAGCCAAAAGGCTACTCTATCATCTCTCCCTTCATTCAAGAGTCTTCTCTACTTTCTTCGTGGCTAATCCCTTCTTATCTCATCGCTTATCTCTCTTCTCATTCAGCTTCAGGAGGATCAGCATTTGCAAGGTCTCAATCATGCAAGAAAAGGGTTAAAAATTTCAGTCTCTGCTTGTCTTAGAGCTCCGGAACTCCCACGCTGCTCTGGCCGGACACCTTCTCCCCACGCTCCCCCCTCTTCTCGTTCCGGGCCAGCCGCTATCAAATTCAGATGCCGGCTCTCCCTCTCTCTCTCTCCTGGGGATGGGGGGAGGGGAGGCTGCCCGATGTCTCTTGGTGCTCCTCCACCCTTCTATCTTCAAGGGCCTCCTCACTCCCCCATCTCTTTCCAGGCCCAGGCCTACCACATGGCTGCCTCTCCCCCACCCAGCAGCAGCAGCTGGACGGTGGAGGGAGATCTGACTTCTTTCCCTCGAAGTCTCAAGACAGCTTCCCAGGGGCGCAGCTCTGGTTTTTAACTCCTGCGTGTTCTCAGAGGTGTGTCCAAACCTCACTGGCTACATCAGGTGCCAATATTAAAATCTGAGCACACATTGGTTTGACTACAGCATCCCAGAATTTCCATTTCCCCATCAAACCAGCACACCTTCTCATCCTATTTTGAATTTCACTAAGAGGATTCCTTTTCAGGGGAAACAACTTTGCTCTTCTGTGCCAGGGGAAGTTGTGACAGTTTTTAGCTGTGCCAGTTTTTACAGATGGATCAGGAAGAACTGGAAAAGCTGCTGTAGCCTGGAAGAAAGATGACCACTAGGAATATGAAGTAATGGTTCAACAAGAGTCTCCTCAATTAATTGAACTTTGTGCCATACTCTTAGCCTTTACCTTATTTCCTAGTTCCGTAAATATAGTTACTGATTCTGTTCATGATGCTAATTTAGTAATACAGTTGGATCAAGCTGTGTTTTATAATGTAAAGGAGAAACCATTATTTGTTATGTTGTTGAAATTGTGGACTGTTATTCATAATTAAAAGCATTCTTATTTCATTATGCATATTTGTAGCCATACATCGCTACCTGGATTCTTTGTTGAAGGTAACGCCTATGTGGATTCCCTTGTGGCTGCCTCAGCAGTAAAAATGGTGCCTAATGTGTTATAGCAAGCTGTTCTATCTCACCAAATTTTCATCACGGTGCTCAGACACTACAGCAGCAATTTAAATTATCACATAGTGAAGCAAAGTCAATTATTTCTTCTTGCCCTCATCGTCATACATCTCATGTTTCACAATATTACGGTACTAATCCTAGAGGCTTACTCCCTTTGCAAGAATGGCAAACAGATGTTACAAAAATGCCTGAATTTGGCTGTCAAAGTATGTTCATGTTACAATTGACACCTTTTCTCATGCCATGGTTGCCTCAGCGTTGGCAGGTGAAACATCTCGGGATGTTATTTATCATTTTTGCCACACCTTTTCCATCTTAGTTGTTCCATCACATGTAAAGATGGATAACGGCCCGGCATATGTTTCAAAGAAATTCCAGGTGGTTTTTTGTGCCTGGGGTGTTGATCATTCCACTGGTATTCCTTATGCCTCAACAGGCCAAGCAATTATTGGACGTGATCATGGTGTGTTGAAGTGCTAGGTACAAAAACAAAAATGGGGAATGCAAAGGGAATTGCCTCAAGTGAGATTAGACAAAGCCATTTATGTCTTAAACTTTTTGCATCCTTTACCTGACTTACATGTGTCTCCTATATTCTATCATTTTCTGTCTTTGAATTCAAAACAGCCAAGCTTTAAGAAAGGTATTAAGGTATGGGTAAAAGACTTAATCACAGAAAGGTGGACTGGCCCAGTGGAATTAGTAACATGGGGAAGAGGATATGCATGCATTTTAACAGAAAATGGAAATCGTTGTGTCTCTGTCCATTTCGTTAAACCTTATTTGGAACCCAAAGAAAAGGATAGGATAAGTAGTTCTACAGCAGAAGTAAAATGAGTAGGTAATTGCGTTGATTATTAGGTGGATGGAAGCATGGACCCTCAAGGAATGTATGGTAAAGATGGTAATTCAAGACAGAGTAAAGGGAGTTACAGGCTTACGCTGAAAATCAAAAATTTAAGGTAATGGATGTTACTTTTGCTTCTTTTCTTTGAATTCTCCTATAGAGAGGTTGGTAGTACTGAGAAATGTGTCTTGTACCATTTCCTTTTGCAGGGCACACACAGTTCCAAAAATAGGGGAATTTGATGTACCTCAGGGAGAAATGTTGCCTTTGCATAAGGGTTGAATTAGTTGCTGAAGTCCAGACTTCGAGCAATTAGGTTGGTTATGAGAGCAGCAACCAATTGTAAAGTTAAGTGGATGCTACTTGGTTCTAAGTGGTGACTAGGCAGATGACTTGGTCTCTGATTCTGTGTGGGAGAAAGTTATTTGATTAGAGGTGAAGGTGTCATTCTGCTACAAATGTGTCATCTGAAAATTGTGAGGTCTGTAACGGTATTTGAAGATCTGTTTTTATGGACCTTGTTTGTATATGAATGTTAGGATTGTGAGGGTGTGTGTTGTGGAGTTGGAAGAAGTTGGTTATCTGTAAGTGAATGAAGAATGGATCCTCTGTCTGCTTGGATTATTGCAAGGACCCTGCAAAAGTCCTTAGCAGTTGTGTTTCTGGGTCAAATACAAAAAGGGGGAATTGTAGGAAAGGCATTTTGTGCTGTTCTTGTGCGTCAGTAAAGGCTTCCTAAAGATAAGGAAAGCCTCGTATCTCTCCCGAGGAAGACGCCGAGGCTGTCACCACGGAGACATGATGAAGGAGAGAAAGCTAAAAGATACGGACTCTAGCTGGCTCACAGAATGACGTGGCTCCTTGTACACCTACTGAGAACTTTGTTTCTCTCTTACGACCAATGGGCACTGAATGTGTCTTTTAAGTAAATGTAAATATCTTGAAAAACTATTAAAAAAACTATAATAAATCTCTCTTTTACACCCTTCTGATGGAGTTGTGGTGTTTTTTGCTCTGTTGTGCTCTATAGCGACACCCCCACAGTGCCCCAAACCAACCCCTTCCTGAGGTCCCCCCTCTTCTTCTCCAAGTGTCCTCTCCCTGAACCCGCATCCTTCTTCAGAGTTCCTTTCCATACCCCTCATCTCTGCACCCCCTTGCCCTCACTGGGGTTCCCCTGCCCCTCCCTGACAGCCCCCCAGGTCCCTCACTGTCCCCTGCTGTCCCCCCCTCCTGCAGAGGTCCCACACTCAGGGGTCCCCCAGTGGGCGCAGTCCCCCAGGGGCACAGGTGGCACTCAAGGATCGCCTGGTGCTGAGCTGTGCGGTGGCTGCTGGGACAGGTCCTCTGTCCTCCTGGCACCGGGAGGGCTCAGGGGCACTGCCAGGCACTGGCCCCCACCTGGAGCTGCGCCATGTTGGGGACAATGACAGTGGTCAGTACCAATGCCAGGACAGTGTGGCTGAGTGTCCTCCTGAATGTCACCATCCTGGGTGAGCAGGACCCTCGGGCTGGGGGTGACTCCACCCACAGCACCGCTATTCCACCTTGCCCAGTGCCCTCAGCCCTGTCTCTGTCCTCGCAGTGCCCGTGGCCAATGCCACCATCGCCCCTGGTCCCCTGGCACACCAGGTGCATGCAGGTGATGCCGTGACCCTGCGCTGCTCAGTGCAGGTGGGCTCAGCACTTGTCACCTGGCTGCACAAGGGGCACGAGGTGGCTCGGGGTCCCCTCCTGGAGCTTGGGGACATCGATGTGAGACATTCAGGCACCTACCAGTGCATGGCCACCAACCTGCTGGGACAGGACGGGCACTACGCGTTCAAGGCACTCACACCTTAGGTGGTCCTGGAGGTGACATCTGGCTCACCCTGGGTCACAGGTGGAGTCACGCAGGGTCGCCGGGATGTTCAGGACTCCCAGGGTCGAAGGTGTGTCCCCTCTGGCCCCAGTAGTGGCTGTGAATATTGGCAGGACCCCCCTGTTCCTGCTCGTGGCTGTCAGTAGGGGCTGTCACTGGTGGCACCACGGAGTGAGTGACAATGGAGGGGATGGGCATCCTGAGTGAGGAAAAGCCCTCAGAGTGGGGAAAGAGACTGGCAGCACCCAGGTCTCCTGAGCTCGGGGAAACTGAGCCCACAGTGGCTTGGCTGGGCGTTCTAGAGGAATATAGAGGGTCTTGGTTCTGCTTCAGGGTCATCCAGAGTGGGCTTTGAGGAAAATTGGGATGTCACTGGGATGTCCTGCAGGGTTTGGAGAGCTTCCGGAGGGCTGTACAGAGATGTGGGGGATCATTTTGGAGTCCTGGGAGTGTTCAGGGATCTGAACTTATTTGGGTTCGACTTATTTCCTAGCTTCCAATCTTCAAGGGTATTGCTTTCTGACTGCCCTAACTCTTGTCTGTAGCTCAATTTTCATAGGGTCTGCTCGTTTGGATTTTCCTGGGCTATCAGTATCCCATACTCTTGGGTATACCTGATTCAATACTTCCTCTAACTAGTTCTTCTTGTTTGTTGGTCTGGTGTCAATTGTCAGTCCTACTGCTAAAACCGCACATTTGTCTTCAGGTACCTTCCATTGAAGTTTTCTTTTTCTAAACGGAACTGTTGCTTCCAAATTTTCAAGCAAATCCCTGCATAGGACAGATTTGGGTGAGTTTGGTAAATAAAGAAACTGATGTATTCCCATTTTCTTCTTGATTTTATATCGAAGTGGTTTCAGGAAGAATGCATTTTATGGATGCTCTATAGTTGCTCCTAGTGCTTGACGATAGTTTTCACTTTTGGGTATCAGTGCTTGATTCAAGAGTGAAAATGTGTTTCCACTATTTCTTAAAATTTCAACTTCTTCATCATTCTTTAGCTGTATTTTAAACAGTGGCCTGCTAGGGTAAGAATTGCCAGTCTCGGTCATTTCTTATCATCTAGAGTGGCTGCAAGAGTTTAGTGTACTTTGTCTGCTAACTCTGGGCACTGGCCCTATTTCCAGCGTCCTGATTTCTTACAAGATGCACATTGATTTGGCCCCAGCTTGGTCTGTGGCTGCTTTGAACCTCCTCTGCCTCTGCTATTTTCGCCCCTGCCTCTGCTTCAACCACGCCTACATCAGTCCTCTCCCTGGTGCCAATCCAGAGCTGCCACCATGGCTGCAGGGAGCTCTTTTTCCCGCTCTTGACTATCGTACACTTTCTACTTTTGATGTAGTGTCTAAAAGCTTGCGTGACTGCTCCAAGTTGTTCAAACACTTCTCAAAGTCAGACGGGATTGATGCTGTGCCCATTTCCCTGGGGTGTTCCGGTTCGTGTTTATTTATCAGTTATGGTAGAATGGTTTCTTTTCATGTACCCCGTATTTTCCCCAAGTTGGTTTACCCCTAGGTTTTTCCCTCCCTCAAAGCTGTCCCTCATGCCATTCCCCGCTCTTTGTTCCAGCTCCTTCCCTGCCTCTCAAGATAATCCAGCTCTTTATTCCTGAACCTTCCCTGTCACTTTTGCCTTGGACCAATCCCTGACTGCACCACCCCTTTGGAATTCCCTATTGCTGGAAGTCCCTCTGGCCCATGTGACCTACCCTTTCCTCTCATCTGTCCTAATTAGTGCCAAGCAACTGATGGAATCCCCTCGCTCCTCCCCTGCAGATTCCTTTTTGCTCAATCCTTTGTATCCGCTCCCCTGAGTTGTACCCCGATAAAATCTCATGAACACAAGTGCGGGTGGATCTATGCTGCTGAATCCTTCCCTTGGGATAAACCTTTGCCTGTGGAACCTCACAACTGAGGAGCCTCCTCCTTCTTTTTGGCTGCTCCGTGCTGCAGTTAGTAGATCCTGAACCACTGAGCAGTGGCTCAGCAGGGTCAGCCGCAGGCAGGACCCACGCCTTGGCCGTTCCCCACTCCTGGCGCAGCGCCGCAGTTTTCCCAAGAGCCAGCCCGGGCTCCGCTGTGCTACATCAATGGGGAACCCGTCCCAGTGCCTGACCGTGCTGCAGCGTGCTACCCAGGGCCCTTGCACACACTGCCTTCTGCCCTGGGCCCGCCCCCAGCCCAGCCAAAGTGGCCCAGGCTGGAAGGAATGCCTGGCCCCAGGTGTCTAAGACAGCCCGCACAGGATCTTTGGGAAGGGCTCAGACCACCAGCAAACGCTGCCCGGCTCTGCGGGCACAGTCCTATCCCCATATCTTTCCCTGAGAGCATTTGAATTACTAAATGAGAATCATTTGAAGGGAGGACATTTACATTTTCCATTTCAGAGAAGGCTTCTGCCTTCCTTAGCAGGCACCTCTCTCTTCAAACCAAGACAATTGTTTATCATCTTGCAGATGCGCAGTTGCTGGGGAGCCCCGTTTTACACCAGGAACCCGGAGAACCATTCCCAGCAATTGGGAAAATCCTAGGTGGTCCATCCACCCACAGATGAGGTCTCCAAATGTGCCTGAAATTGTGTCCAGCTCTTAGAGGCCTAAAAGAGCAAGTCCAAGTGACTTGATGATATTTTTAGCCCAGAAAGCCCTTCAGCTGATGGCACACTTCACAATCAGCAGGGGACACAGCTAGGCCAAGGCCTGCTGGGAGCCTTTCTCCTCAAATACCCTTCAAACAAACCTCCATGCAAGTCACTTGGAAAGTTTCTTCAAATGATCCATTTCTGGCACATGACTACACAGGGTTAAGTGAAAGATTCTAAAGCAGCTGCTGTGGAGTCAAAGAGCCAGCACGAAGGGTCCTTGTCATCTCTTTGTAGCTAAATGCCACTTTGGGGGATTTGAGGGAGTTTGGAACGAGCTAGAGAGCAGACCTCCGAGTTTTTTAGATGATGCCATTGCTTTTTCTTCTCTTCTACATAGACAGGAAAGGTGAGTTTGGCTCACATCTGCACTGCATGGCTCACAAGGCCCGCAAGACTTGTAGTTACAAGAGCTTTGAAGGATTTCTTGGCCAAGAAGACACTGCCAACAATAATCTTTATGTTTTGCCACCAATCCTTCAATATTTCGTCTTAGGGACTCATGCTACAGTGTAAGCTTCCTTAGCCAATTATGACACACAAACTCAAAGAACTGCATCCTAAGCTTCTTGTTTACCATTGTAACTACTTTGATTTTTTCTAGATCTTCAGCACTAAAACTCTAAACTTTCCTCCACTTCAACGTTCCTCCCCGTGTCTCTGCTATAATAAACTAGAAATCCACATTCTCGCTTCTAGCACCTAGCTTTGGAAGCCCTTTCCAAGGTCTCCCTTCAAATCCTGTGTTTAATTCAAAGCTTTGCTGACAAGACCAAAGGTCTGAGATTTCCCTGCATTTGGATTTCCAACAACACTGATGCTGTTAGTTCCAGAGTGCCCGGGATCCCTCTTGCAAGTCAGCTCTGGTAGGAACAACATGGCTGGCAGGGGGCTGCTTGTGGCCTCTGACAGCCCATTGCTTAGGGCTTGCCAGCGCCCCAGCCCCTCAGGGGCTGCCCCAGCCCCGCCAAGCTGCCCGGCAGCAGCGCCGCAGCACCACAGCAGCTCCAGAGCAGCCCCATCCAGAGGCGCCTGGGAGCCCTCAGCAAGGCAGCCAGCAGCACACGGGCAGGACGACACGGATGCGCTTTCTG
Source organism: Melozone crissalis (assembly GCF_028551555.1). NCBI lineage: Eukaryota > Metazoa > Chordata > Aves > Passeriformes > Passerellidae > Melozone > Melozone crissalis. The sequence goes on from NW_026535860.1 coordinate 2,971,090, forward strand.
CCCGGCACAGGGCTTGTGGCCATCTCCAGGCACTGCTCTCACAGGGATCCCCGCAGCCCCGGCCCCTGCCCACCCGCTCTGTCACCAGCACAAAGGCTTCAGCAGAACCACCAAAGGCCAAGGGGCTTCTGGCCATTTTCCCTGCAACACTGCACGCCTGGGCAGCTTGCTGAGCCATGGCACCCTTCTCCCCCTCTTCCCCAATGCCCTGCAGACCCTGGGCAGCAAAAGAAAGCTCCTGGGAGTCTGTGTATTATAACATACTCTATATTTATACACTAAAGAAAAAACAAATAGAAGAAAAGAAACAGAACAATCTTTCAGAAATGGAAAATTCCCGCTGGCTCAGGTGGCCTCAGCAGACAGAGCCTCTGGGATCAGCTCTCTGCAGAGCTCCAGCAGCGCAACCAGCCGAGCCCCGACAGACGAGGCCGTGTCCTCCATGCCCTGCAGAGCTGATCTTGCAGCCTCGGGAAGACGGAATATCGCTCACTCTGCAGTGCCTGGAGGACATACAATGTTTCAAGTGCCAGATCTGACACGGCACTGCTGATGTCCTCTGTCAGGTGTTCCAGGGCTGAAAGAGAAGGGAACAGAGCCATGGTCAGATCACGGATCTGCGGGGAGCCGAGGAGAGCCCCCTGCCAGGGCCATCGCAGCCGGCTCTAGCCATGGCCAGGAGGGAGCAGGGACCAACGGGACCAGCCCAAAGCTACTGGCCAGGAATCGCCCAGGTGGCCCTGAAATCTCTGTGTGCTCTCCCCATGCCGCCCCTCGTCCGCACAGGGAGCAGAGCCCTCTGCAGCCGGGCCAGGGCTTGCAGCTCCCCCGGCAGCCCCCGCTGCCAGCCCGCTGCCCTCACTCACCGTGGCAGATGAGCCAGAGCTCTTCCTTCTTCCCCCTCAGGTGCCGCACGGCCATGCCTGTGAACACAGAGCCTGTCACGGCCCCAGCGGCACAGCTCCCTGCCAGCGGCGCTGCCGGCGCTCTGGCCACACAGGCTGCTGGCCCGGCAGGGCTCAGCCCGGCCCTTGCCGCACGCTGCCGCCCCAGGGCACGGCTGCCAGAGGGCGGCGGCAGCAATGCCCGGGCCAGGCGGGGCTTCACGGCGCCGGGTCGGGCTGGCGCTGCCGGGGCAACAGGCGGGGCCGGGGCCGAGCTGCGCCGGCCGGGCCGGGGAGGGAGCCCGGGCTCGGGACTCACCCGCGAACCTGACGGCCGCGGCTCACAGGGGCTCCTGTGGGCTCTGCAGGTAGGGCAGGACCCGGCGCAGGTGCTCGGCCGCTCGGCTCCTGTCCTCTGCCAGCTGCAGAGAGCGGCAGGAGGGAAGGGTTGGCGCGGGCTCAGCCCCTGGGCCAGGCGCTGCCTGCGCCCCGCCCTGGCCTCCCCTGCCCGCACAGCCCTGAGGCGCGGCCAGCAGCCGCTGGCGCCGGGCTCCCGAGGGGAGAGGCAGAGGGCCGGCTGCTGCCGGGGAGCCGCGGTGCCGGCCCGCAGCCCCGCAGCCCCTCCGGGCCGGGGCGCCATCGGCCCCCGGTTCGGGCCCAAGGGAGCCTGGAGCAGAGCCTTCACGGCTTCTGGGTGCAGCACCGGGCAGGGGCACAGCTGCCAGCCCCACACACTGAGCACCGCGCTCAGGGGGCTTCTCCGGGCTGAGGCTGGGGCTTGCAGGCCCTCCTTACCAGGCACTCGCTGAACTTCCACAGATTCTGCCTCTTCACCAGTCTCTCAAGATTCCTCCTCTTCAGGAACTCGGCCACACAAAGCAGAGTTTCCTGAGAAGCCTGGAGAAGAGCAGAAACGCAGAGATGGAGAGATGGCCCCACAGCCCAGGGTGCAAGGCCCGCGTCCCCTGTGCCAAGGCCTGGAGGAGGCTGCAGCCCGGCAGGTACCAGGGCAGGAGGCAGACGAGCCCCCTGCCAGGGGGACAGCAGCAGCCCACGAGCCCTCACCTGTGCCACAAGCCGCTTCTCATTGTGGCAGTGAAAGAAGAGGGGCAGCAGGCTCTGGTGCAGGGGTGTCTTCAGGGCCTTTTTTTCCTTTTCCCCTTCTGGAAGAGTCACCAGTGTTCGGAAGAGCAGTATGGAGAGCAGCTGCACCTGCCAATTGTTCTGTATGGAAGGAAGAAAAAAAGACCTCAGCATTGCGGCTGCATGGGGCTCAGCTTGGCGCAGGCCTGCAAATCCACAGGGCACAAAGTGTCCGGGCGGCACCCAGTGGCCGTGGCTGGGAGCAGTGAGCCTTACGTGGTCAAAGAGTGGCAGGAGCGCCTCAAGCAGCTGCAGTGTGATGGGGCCGGGCATCAGCATGTCTTTGTCCAAGATGATAAAGCTGAGTAGCATGACTGTCATGAAAACTATCTCTCCATCTGCATCCCACAGGAAGTCCACAAGACTTTCAGTCAGGCTCCACATTTTTTTGGTCTGTGCGGAACACAAGTTTGAGAAACGCCATCCTGCTGCCGCAGGGCCCAGAGGCCAAAGGCCTGTCCTGGAGCCCTGGGGCAGCTGAACTGGGAGGCAGGAGGGGTGGGAGCAGCTGCCCCAGCACCCAAAGCCCAGCCAAGCCCAAGCGACCACATTCCCCAGCTCAGCCTCAGCCACTGCCCCCTTCTCACCATTGAGGGCTCCTCAATGAGCTCAAGAAGGGCCCTGAGCGCCAGGCGACGCCTCTCCCTGCACTCGCTCTGCAGCTGCCTTGACAAAATTTGCAGGACTCTGTTAGCACCACGTTCACTCAAGTCCAGGAACTCGAGGACCTGAAAGGTACAGGGCAGTGACAGGGACCCGGCCGGCAGGAGCCCGGAGACGCACGGGGCCGGGCCCAGGCAGCAGCACAGGGCGCGGGCCCCGTTCCAGGCAGCTGCGGCTCCGAGAGGGCAGAGAGCTGGGAGGCAGCTCAGCCAGGCAGCGCTGGCTGTCAGGCTCACCTCTGCAAGGAACGCCATGGCGGGCAGCTCCCAGCGTGGCTCCTGTGTGCTGAGCAGCTGGAGCAGGTAGCGAGCGATCCGGGAACACAAGGGGATGGAGACACAGCACATCTCCCTGGCAGGAGGAAAAGGAACCAAGACTGTGGGCCAGGGGGACAAACCTTTGCCAGGACTGACACACAGAGGTCTGGTCTTTCCCCAGCATCCTGCAAGGGGCCCTGGGCTATTTGGGAGGCAGCTCCTGGTGGGCGCCCTCCTCTCCCAGCCTTTCCCAGTCTGCTTGGCCATCCCTCGGTGACAAGGCCTTCTGGGCCACGACCTCGGGGACTGTGTGGAGCTCCCTGGGCACAGAGCACAAATGTCAGAGGCAGCAGTGGGGAGAAGGGGGTCTCACCTGGCCAGCAGAGCCACGGCGTAGTGGTGGGTGTCAGCGCACAGCAGCGTGTCCCAGCCACAATTGCCTTCCATTGCCACCACCACATCCTCATGCTGCATTCGGCAGAGCAGAGACTTCAGGGTGTGCACTGCAAACCTGCGTGCACAGCAAAGCCCAGGTCATGCTGGGAACACTGGCTCCTGCCCGGGGACGTAGCAGGGAAAGGAGGATTGGGATGGAGCACCTGTTGGGGCTGGTGGCAAGGCCGTATTCCTCCTGGCATCCCTTCCAGAATGCATCGACCTCCTCTGGCGTATCCAGAGTGCTGGAAAACGCTTGGGAGAGCAGATGTAGAAAGAGGCGGGGCAAATACACCGTCACCATATGTGGGACGCAGGGCATCTGGAGGATCTTCCACATAACCACGGTTGCCTGCAAAAGACAAAGCCCCCCGAGACAGGGCTCAGTGCCGAGGTGTCGGTGTGGCAGGGCCCGAGCAGGGCAGGGAGAGGCTCAGACAGACGCAGGGGGAGCACGGGGCCTGGTGGGCCTGAAGCTGCCCCTGGGCCGGGTTTCCACCCGGTGCCTAAGGCAGGGAGATGCAGTGGGGGAAGGAGGACGGAGAGCTGCTGGAGAGGCAGCCTTGGGGCCAGCAAAGGCCAGTTACAGAAACTCACAGCCAGGACAAAGACACCCGTTTTGTCCCCATCCGAGGTGCACATGCTGTGCTCTGGCCAGCTGCCCAGCACATCCAGGAGTATCAGCAGCGCTGGCTCTGCAGTCCTGGGCGAGCACATGATGCTCTTCCACATGGTCAAAGCAGCTCTGTGGGGTTAGAGCTCTGTCTCATACACAGCACCGTGGCCTGGGCAGCAGTGGGGACCTGAGCTGGCTGCCAGCTCTGCCTGTGCCCATTGCCACTCGCCAGCAGCACCCAGGCAGCCCAGGCCACTGGGGACAGGCCCCTGAGGGGCAGCGAGGGAGCACGGCAGCAGGCTCGGGGGCTGACGTGCCGGGGCTGGCCAAGGGAGCAGCCAGAAGGCCCTGGAACTCTCTGTTGGTCACACACCTGGGCCAGGCTTTACAGGCTGATGGGCTGGCAAGCCCTGAGCCCTCTGGGCATTTTGGCCCCATACCTGTCACAGGACGGGGCCCCACGCAGGAGCGTCATGACTACGTCAGCAGGCTGTGCTTCGGTGAGATCCAGCAGGGTCCTGTTCAGCCTGTGCTCAGCAAACTGATTGGCCAGGAGCCACTGGTGGATGTACCTGACCAGGGCAGGAACCTGGAGAAGGCACGGGGAGACTTGGAAAGCTGCCAGAGGGAGCAATGTCACCAGCTTCCCCACAGAAGTGCCTCCCTTCCCACCACACTGCCATGGCCTCAAAGAGTTCCAGTGACCAGCAGGCGTGGCTTGGGAGACCAAGCAATTCCTTGGGAGGATGAAACCCTGGCCACAGGCTGCTTACTTGCTTTGGACTGGAGAAGCCCTCCTCTACGAGCATATCCAGCAGGGCAGCACTGGTCTTTGTTTTGAAGATGTGCGAATATGCTCTGAGCCCAGTACCCATGGTGCTGGCCTCTTCCGCCCGAATTTTCTTGATGAATTTGCAAACCAGCTGTAGGAGAAGGGCAAGAAGCCAGGGATGTTGCAGGGAATGCTCCAAGCGCGGTGCCAGCAGGCCCAGCTCAGGTGGGGATGGCTGCAGGTACCTGGGCTGTGCTGTGGAAGAGGCCACGGGTGGGGTCCTGCTCCTGTGTGCGCTGCAGGGCTGCACCTGGAAAAGAGCGAGCGCAGCCAGAGCTGAGGGGCTGCGGGAGAGGCCGGAGAACACGGCCCAGCCCTGCGCTCCCCAGGCAGGGACATCCCCGGGGTTCCCCAGGGGATGGAGCATGGCCCCTGCGGGGTGTCTGCCCGGCCCCACTTCCGTCCTGTCCGTGGGTATGGGATGGGAGAAAATGGGATGGGATAAAATGGGATGAGATGGAATGGTGCCAAGTTGGCTGCAGGCACCAACCCTGTGGCCCAGCTCTGCCACTCACCCTCCTGCGGCAGCTCAGACGGCACCACCGCTTTGGTTTCATGTGCACGGGCAGCTCCAGGGCTTTCTTCCTCCTCTTCCCCCCAGGCCACCTTGGGCGCTTTCAGGGGTCTCTGCTCCATGAAAATGACTGGAGTTGTGAGGGCACCTGCAGAAGAGAAGCCTTGGGAAGGCCACAGGTCACCAAGTCCTGTGGTCTGGCCTCGAGCTCAGCTGCAGGAATAACGCCTTGGAAAGGCTCCGGGTCAGACAGGACCGAGTGTGCTGTGTGGGGGCTCCTCACGGCACCGCTCTGTCCCGTTCTGCCCTGTTGTGCGTTCCCAGCAGCTGGGCAAGCTTCTATTTCCCACGTGTCACAAAAGGCCCTTGGTCACCGGGTTCCGTTCCATGGCACCGAGACCGTGCTGCAGCGTGCCACCCAGGGCCCTTGCACACACTGCCTTCTGCCCTGGGGCCGCCCCCAGCCCAGCCAAAGTGGCCCAGGCTGGAAGGAATGCCTGCCCCCCCAGGTGTCTAAGACAGCCCGCACAGGATCTTTAGGAAGGGCTCAGACCACCAGCAAACGCTGCCCGGCTCTGCGGGCACAGTCCTATCCCCATATCTTTCCCTGAGAGCATTTGAATTACTAAATGAGAATCATTTGAAGGGAGGACATTTACATTTTCCATTTCAGAGAAGGCTTCTGCCTTCCTTAGCAGGCACCTCTCTCTTCAAACCAAGACAATTGTTTATCATCTTGCAGATGCGCAGTTGCTGGGGAGCCCCGTTTTACACCAGGAACCCGGAGAACCATTCCCAGCAATTGGGAAAATCCTAGATGGTCCATCCACCCACAGATGAAGTCTCCAAATGTGCCCGAAATTGGGTCCAGCTCTTAGAGGCCTAAAAGAGCAAGTCCAAGTGACTTGATGATATTTTTAGCCCAGAAAGCCCTGCAGCTGATGGCACACTTCACAATCAGCAGGGGACACAGCTAGGCCAAAGCCCAGGCCTCTGCTGGGAGCCTTTCTCCTAAAATACCCTTCAAACAAACCTCCATGCAAGTCACTTGGAAAGTTTCTTCAAATGATCCATTTCTGGCACATGACTACACAGGGTTAAGTGAAAGATTCTAAAGCAGCTGCTGTGGAGTCAAAGAGCCAGCACTAAGGGTCCTTGTCATCTCTTTGTAGCTAAATGCCACTTTGGGGGATTTGAGGGAGTTTGGAACGAGCTAGAGAGCAGACCTCCGATTTTTTTACATGATGCCATTGCTTTTTCTTCACTTCTCCACAGACAGGAAGGGTGAGTTTGGCTCACATCTCCACCGCATGGCTCACAGGGCCGCAAGACTTGTAGTTACAAGAGCATTGAAGGATTTCTTGGCCAAGAAGACACTGCCAACATGGATATTTGTGTTTTGGACCCAATCTCCAATATCTCATCTTATGGAGTCGTGCTCTCGGGGTCTCTAGCTGGTCAGAGTGACCCCGAGATATGTTAGAAAGTCTCTTTTCCCAGTCCGGTGGTTGAAGAAGGAGTCAGAGCTCCTCATTTCTTCGTCTCCAGGTTGTTCATTTTATCTTATCTATAAAATTCTTTCTCCTGTCTTTCGAGGTCCGCACAGCCAGACAGTCTAAGGCACTCTGCCTCCCGTGGGGCGGTGTTATCTTTTTATACTAAAAACAACTACGTGTACAATATTTGCCATTACTTTCCCATAACTATCATCTACGTTAGACAGTGAGCTTCTACTCTAAACCAGCCTAAATGTGCCAACATCACAGCAGCAGATGGTGGCCAAAAAGAAGAAGGAGAAAGGAAGACATACCCAGATTCCTAATCTTCCCCCCTGAAGTCCCATTCTAAAACGCCCCAAAATCTATTTTTCCACTCGGTGATAAATTCACTGTCATTCTGCTTACACCTTTGTGGCTTGTCATTCTTCCTACAAGGTTGGTAATTGTTATTTCCAAGGGCTAAATCAAAGGCACAGTGGTCTCGGGCTCTGTGCCAAAGCCTCTGAGCCCTCTGACAGGGTCTCGAGTCTTTCAGGGCAGCCAGAGGAATTTCCTGGGTTCCCACATCCTGCCACAGTGTAAGCCTCCTTAGCCAATCATGCTATGACACACAAACCTACAGCACTGCATCCTAAACTTCTTGTTTACCATTGTAACTGATTTGATTTTTTCTAGATCTTGAACTCTGAAACTCTAAACTTTCCTCCACTTCAACTTTCCTCCCCGTGTCTCTGCTATAATAAACTAGAAATCCACATTCTCGCTTCTAGCACCTAGCTTTGGGAGCCCTTTCCAAGGTCTCCCTTCAAATCCTGTGTTTAATTCAAAGCTTTGCTGACAAGACCAAAGGTCTGAGATTTCCCTGCGTTTGGATTTCCAGCAACACTGATGCTGTTAGTTCCAGAGTGCCCAGGGTCCCTCTTGCAAGTCAACTCTGGAAGGATCAAGGCGGCTGCTGGGGGGCTGCTCGTGGCCTCTGACAGCCCATTACTCAGGGCTTGCCAGCGCCCCAGCCCCGCCAAGCTGCCCGGCAGCAGCGCCGCAGCCCCACAGCAGCTCCAGAGCAGCCCCGTCCAGAGGCTCCTGGGAGCCCTCAGCAAGGCAGCCAGCAGCACACGGGCAGGAGGACACGGATGTGCTTTCTGCCTGGCACAGGGCTTGTGGCCATCTCCAGGCACTGCTCTCACAGGGATCCCCGCAGCCCCGGCCCCTGCCCACCCGCTCTGTCACCAGCACAAAGGCTTCAGCAGAACCACCAAAGGCCAAGGGGCTTCTGGCCATTTTCCCTGCAACACTGCATGCCTGGGCATCTGGCTGAGCGCAATCATCCTTTTCCCTCTCCTCCCCTATGCCCTGCGGACCCTGGGCAGCAAAAGAAAGATCCTTGCACTCTGTGTATTATAACATACGTTCTATTTACATTGTAAAGGAAAAGAAAGAAATGAAAAGAGCAATCTTGAAGAAAAAGAAAATTCCTCCTGACTCAGGAGGCCCAAACAAATAAAGCTTCTGGGATCAGCTCTCCACAGAGCTCCGGCCTGGCAGGCAGGCAGCTGAGCCATGACAGACGAGTCCTTGTCTTCCATGCCCTGCGCAGGTGATTTCGGAGCTACTGGAACCTCGAGATGGCAGCCCGCTCTCCTGACTTGAAGATGCACAGTGTTTGAATTGCTAGGCTTCCGACAGCGAGGCTGATGTCTTTTTTTTTGTCTTCAAGGGCTGCGAGAGAGAGGAACAGAGGCACGGTCAGAAGCTGGAGCTGCGGGGAGCCGAGGAGAGCCCCCTGACAGGGCCATCCCAGCTGGCTCCTGCCATGGCCAGGAGGGAACAGGGAGCAAGGGGATCAGCCCGAAGCTGCTGACCACCAATGGCCCACGTGGCCCTGAAAGCTCCGTGTGCTCTCCCCACGGGAGCAGAGCCCTCCGCAGCCGGGGCAGAGCTTCCAGCTTTTCCCCCTGGCAGCCCCCGCTGCCAGCCCGCTGCCCTCACTCACCGTGGCAGATGAGCCAGAGCTCTTCCTTCTTCCCCCTCAGGTGCCGCGCGGCCATGCCTGTGAACACAGAGCCTGTCACGGCCCCAGCGGCACAGCTCCCTGCCAGCGGCACTGCCGGCACTGTGGCCACACAGGCTGCTGGCCGGGCAGAGCTCAGCCCGGCCCTTGCCGCACGCTGCCGCCCCAGGGCACGGCTGCCAGAGGGCGGCAGCAGCAATGCCCGGGCCAGGCGGGGCTCCACGGCGCCGGGCCCCGCTGGCACTGCTGGGGCAGCAGACGGGGCTGGGGCCCAGTTGCGGCGGGCCGCGAAGGGAAAGGGCAGCCTGGGCTCATGGCTCACCCATGAACCTGATAGCTGTTTTGCGGAGAAAAGAAGAGAACCCCACATTTTTGTAGAAGTTGTAAAGCTGGTATTGTTATTACAGCGCTGGACGCATGTGGAGATTGTTCTCCTAAGAAAAGGCATGCGTACCTCTGAGAACTTCAGGTCTCTTTTTATCTCTCTCTCAAATACATACGCATACAGTTTCACAATAGGGTCATACATGATCATTTTTATGGGTTTCGCGTGACATTTACTGCTAGTTCCTTTTTATCAGAAAAAAATCCGAGGTCAGGTTGACTTGCCCTTACAGCAGTTCCTGTCTCTCTCTATCATCTTCTGTCTCCCCCCTTTATCTCTGTCCTTCACTGCAGTAACTTCACTGAGCTTAGGCCTTGCAATCTGGCTGAATAACTATGGTTTCTAACCACAGACTCAACTCAAAAATGTACATTTCACCTAAATTAAAATGGATTTCTGTCCTGGAAAATTTTTGCTTTGCCTCAGCGTCCTGATGGGATTAGAGTACACTGTGCACCAGTGTTGACAAAAGCCTTGTATATCTATGGCTCTGGTGCGTCAGGGATCCACACAGCCCAAGAGACACAATTTTCCCTGGCCTCCACCTGTCTAGAGGCAGGGCCTCTCTAGTCCTGGCTACCGTTCCCTCCCTGGGTGTATGTTCTGGATGTTCCTTCAAGGAGATCTGACATATCATCCTCCCTTCTGCTATACCTGGCAGCTCGGTCACAGGGAGCTGGGGTTTCATTCATTTGGGTGGAAATCTCTCTTCTAGTAGGTTCCTCTTTTAGCTCTCATACCCATGCTGCTAGGACAGAGATGAGTTTTCCATTCCACCCTCTCATGTCTTGCCCATGTTCATACAGGAAGAACCACAGGTCCACTCGTGGGGTGTACTCTCTCTCCCTAGCTGGGGTTGTTGGGCTCTGACACTGGGGCCTCTGGTTTGCACTGGTGCCACATGGGAACTGTCCTTGCTCATCTCCTTCCTCATCTTTTCTCTGAATTTTTCCTGTTCATCCTTGAGACAACCACAGCAGAGACATGAGTGTGCATCAGGCCATGGACGATGGTCTCATCATTCCTGAGTTTGCTTGCTACAGAACTCACTGTCTCTTGGTCATCCACGAAATGCTTTGTTCCCATGAAGCTGGAGTATTCAGATGGCCCCTGTTGTGAACGGCTCCACCACATTTGCACTGTGCACCTGACCTTGTCAGGCTCAATGTGTTGTCCATTCCCTGCAAAACGTTATCTCCAATACGGCCATTTGTTTTAGTGTTGGAGGTCAGAATTTTTCCTTTATTTTTCTTGGGCAGCACCCACCCCTCTGCCCCCTCCAGCCCCGGCCCCAGTGGCTGCTGGCTGCCTCACAGGGCTGTGTGGGCAGGGGAGGCCAGTGCTGGCCACAGGGACAGCCCGGTCAAGGGGCTGAGTCTGCACCAGCTGCACCCTCCTGGCACTCTCCAGATGGCAGAGGACAGGAGCAGAGCAGTCGAGCACCTGCGCCGGGCCCTGCAGTGCTAGGACAGCCCACAGGAGGCCCTGCAAGAGGCGGCCATCAGGTTCATGGGTGAGCCACGAGCCCGGGCTCTCTGCCTGCCCCACCCTCCTTAGCACCACCCAGCCCCACCCTTCCCCACCTTGCCCAACCTCTGTCTGCCCAGCCCTGCCCAACCCCACAGTGCTCTGCCCCGCACTGCTCCACACAATCCAGCCCCTCCCTACCCCACCCTGCTCACCCCTGCGCCATCCTGCCCCACCCTACTCTGCCCCACCCTACCACACCTTGCACCAGCCTGCCACACCGTGCCCCTCCCCTCCCCACCCTGCTGCAGCCCGGCCGTACCTCACCATGCTCCACCCTATACTGCGCCATCCAACCTGGCCCTGCCCTGCCCCACCCTGCCCCACCCTGCCACAGCTCGGCCCTATCATTGCCTGGGGGTCTTTGCACAAATCACCAACGGGATGGGACTGCTGGGGAACGCGTCTTGAGCTGTTCATTTTCCAGCATCAGTCTCATTACATGGTTATGACAATGGGAAAATGCCAGCAGCTCACATCTGTCGCAGACGTCTTTTGTGAAAAATCCTTTCTTAGGATTTTTCTCCTTTCTGAGAAGCTGCAGTTTCAGCAACAAGATGTAAACAATGATTATCTGCTGATGTAGAATGCAACAGGTCCACCTGTGATTAGCCCCTCTTAGATGTTTATAATTAATGGCCAATCAAGATGGAGCTGTCTCGGACAGGGTCTGAGAGAGCTGCCTGTGTTATCATTCTTTTCTATTCTATTCTTAGCAGAGCTAGCTTCTGAGGAAACCTTTTCCTTTCTTTTCTTTTAGTATAGGTTTAATGTAAAATATATATATAAAATAAAATAATAAATCAAGCCTTCTGAACATGAAGTCAATATTCTCGTCTCTCCTTTCACCTGAAAACCCCTGTGACCACAGTCACACACATCCCCAGAAGCAAAGAACTTCATGTTAGAATTTACTTTAAAAGTTTTTGACTAATCACACAAAGCAGAAGCATATTGACAAGAGTTCTATCCAAGCACTGTAAGCACATGTACCTTCAGTCAAACAATGCTCGCTTATTTTGAATATAATACCTGCTTGTAAGCATTAACATACAATCCACAGGGCTCCATTATTAAGCTTAAAACTTCCTAATATCTTGGTAGATAAACTTTTCTGTAGCTTAGGGAGGTATTCTAGCCAAGCATTAATACTCAGACCATTGTCCTATTTGTCCGTAGTTTTCTACTTCTTATAAAAACTTTCTGCTGACAAATCTTATGGCTACTGCCTAACTCTAATTGCACTTCTGCTGTCTCTGAGGCCTGCCTTTTGTAGCATTCCTAAAACGCTCTGATTTTCAGGATTCCCACAGGCCCCAGCCCCGCCTGCTGTCCCCGCAGCGCCAGCTGGGCCCGGCGCCGTGGAGCCCTGCCTGGGCTGGGCATTGCTGCTGCCGCCCTCTGGCAGCCGTGCCCTGGGGCGGCAGCGTGCGGCAAGGGCCGGGCTGAGCCCTGCCGGGCCAGCAGCCCGTGTGGCCACAGCGCCGGCAGCGCTGCTGGCAGGGAGCTGTGCCGCTGGGGCCAAGATGAACTCTTTTTTCCTCAGAGATGGCCGGGTTTCCCATGATGAATGAGCAGCAGGAAGAGTTCCAGGATCTCAGTCAGGGTGAGTGAGGGCAGCGGCCTGGCCAGGCGAGCTGCAAAGCCTGAGCAGGGAGCTTCAATCCCTGTCCCACGTGCAGTGGGAAAAACTCCACTGCAGAGGAGGATGTGTCAGGCCTGATTCCGGGCTGGAGGGATGAAAAGGACAAAATGCCCATCCTTTTGATGCCGGGGATGCCCTGAATGTGGGAGGCCTGCCTGCCCTTCCCACTGGAGCGCCATGCTGAGATACCCTGAGAGCAGCCCAGTGCTCCTCGCTCCTCTCTGCTGACCTGCGAGTGTTTCTCTGCTTTCAGGATAGCCCTGGCTGTGTCAGGGCTGCTATGTGGACATGAGACAGCCGGTCCTGTCCCGCTGGGTCCCAGCAGTTCCTTGCAGCGGCCCTGCACCCACGCCAGGATGCTGGCCAAGAGAGGCCCTAGAAGCTGAGGCAGCTGATTTGAAGCTTTTGCAGATCCACACAGGGGATGGCCGCACACAGGGGATGGCCGCACACAGGGGATGGCCAACAGCTGTCCTGAGGGGTCTCCCTAATTCAAAGAAATCGGCAGACAAATGCATTGTCCGCCAAAAGCCCTTTTATTGAGCTGGCAGGAGGGCAGGGTCTGCACCCGACTAAAATGCTTCTCTGCCACATGTACATTTCAGTGGGATGATGTCAGAAATTGATCTCAAAATTACCACCCATCTTGACTCTGCTGAGGTGATTCGATAGGCAGGGCGTTAGAAATACATTCTGTCAGGTTCCTGTACTTGAAGCTGATGTCCAGGCGCTGGCCAGGAGCGGCCTCCATGCCCTAAAGCAGCACTTCTTCCTCATGGCTTCCCTGCACAGGGCTCATTTTACACTTGCCCTTAGTTCTTCTGGTGGAATGTGTCTAAAGCTTTTTGTCAAGTCCCTCTCCTGTCAAGTTAGGCCAGCCAGGTTTTTCTTATGCTAACTGGTGCTAAGTGCTTGTGTAGGTCTGTGCCAAGTACTTGTTTACTTATGTGAATTGCTTGTGCTTATGTCAAACAAAGGCCTTGTTTCATTCAGCTCTTCTCTTTATCCTGATGCAAATTCTTTTGCAAGATCCTCTGGACAGTTCACAGTACATATGTACTGTTCTGCTGCTGTTTTAATTTTCTACCAAATTCATAGATTTATGATGCTTCAGAGGAGGGTTAATTTTTTTAAAATTAGAACTGGTTTGCTGAGGAAGCTAAAAATCTGAGGAGCTGTTGGTGGTTCCAGATTTGTCCATCACAAGACGACATCTGACTCATGATGTTCTCTTTCTTTCTCTCTTTTGGTGATGATTTCGATAACAACTTTGATACCGGATTTGAGTGTCCATCAGGCTCTGTGAGATGCATTTTTGACTTCTGCCACTAGCCATTCTATATTAGACTGGTAGGGCATTTGCTTTAGAATGTGAGCGTCCCGTGCAGTTTGGAATCTGGGCACTTGGTGATACCCATCATGTGCATTCTGCAGAATCTCAAGAGAAGTTCTTGTGTGGTGCAGCTGAAGTCGCATCCACTTTTGGTTGTTGTGAAATTACAAATAGAGAAGTTAGTACCATTAGGAGTTTCCTTAAAAGACTCTATTGTAATAGTTGTGCAAGCAGATCTCACACAGGCACAGCCCCTTCCCACATAACACACCTGTGATTGTGCACGGGTAACTGGGCTCATTTCAAAAATACAACTGCTGCCCTCAGCATGCAGACACCGATCCTCTCTTTCAAGCACCGCATTTTTGCACACAAAATTCAGTGCGTCCCTTGGCACACATGCTTTGATACTAAGAGTTTGTCAGCTTCTAGTTTTCTTGTTGAAAATGGCCCAGACATTATGCTGAATGGGGCTTACAGTTATGTGAGTTCTTATAACTCCAAGGGCCAAAATTGGAATGACACGGTATTTTTTTGCATTCTTAATGGTTAATACAAAAGACTGCAGGGTTTTGTTCATTCTATGTGAAATGGACCAATTGCAACCAAGTGTGGAAGTCTTTTTCAAATTGCTTTGTGGTTTCATTTTTAGCCATGATTTAGTTAATTCTTGTGGCAATTTCCCCAGCTCTCCTTTTTTGAAGTTTTCCTGAGATTACAGACCATAGCCACACACAGTTGAGCTTGTAAACATTGAAATGCTTAAGAAATGTTACTCTGTAGTTTTCCCATAAAGCCAACAACTGCTTGAAAATTCTGCAGTGTATTGTTGGCCAGGGTGGTTAATAGGTTAGCTGCCAGGCTTTGGGTATGGGCAAGAGACAGCAGGGTTGATCTGAGAGGAGTTTGTATCTGTCCAATATAAGAACTCACAGTGCTTACTGTCTTGAATAAGACTTCTTGATCAATAGAATTTAATACTCCCAGTTCAGACCCAAACCATCCCCTTAAGTCTTTTTCATACCTATGATTTGGTGTCTGGGAATGTATCCACAGCTCCCATTCTTTTAGGCTTTGCTGTATGAGTGGGCAGAATTGCTGTTTAATTATGGAAATATTAGCTTGTACTCTTCACCTCCAGCTTTTTCAGAGAGTACTGTGGATTTAGAGGCAACAATTCTTCATTTGTTTGTCTTACCCCAGAGTGAAAGACTCTATTATTTCACATATGGGTCCTATTCTACGGAGTTGTTTGCTGATGTAAAGTTGTTTGTTTTGATTTTAATTTTAAATGTCTGTGGTGTGACCCATTCCGTTTCGCTCCTTGTTGCGTACCCAAGGCATGGTAAGTGGTTTCTTCAGATACATTGCCAGCCTTTAGGGAGGCATTTCGGAAACCTCCAGAAACCTTACACTGGCCCCTGGTAGTATTACAAAGGATACTTTACCAAGTTCCCAGTACAAATAGTTGAGTTTCCTGAGTACCTCAGCCCATTAGAGGATGCAGTTGAGCTATTGGATTCAATGCATACTTGGGTTGCCATCACATGGTCATGGAATTGGGCATGATATACCCAAACAGGCTGATTGTGCTCCTGGCTACCCCTCCAGCTTGATTGCTTACTATTTCTGATGGCCTGGAATATCCCAAGAATGAAATTCAATTCTCAAAAGCAGATCCTGTATGAGACCTGTTCCATGTAGTAAGGGTACAAGCAGGACAATTTATAACTCTAGTCCCACAATAGCTGCCGGTTGGAAACAATATTTGTTGGGTCAGATTGCTGGCGGGCTCAATTCCTGTATCTCTGTGCGATGATGGTCCTCCCACCCCACCTGTGCACCACAGAAGAAGGGAACTATCTTGGCTAGGTTATACTCTCCCATTTTAATTTGCATAGGGCAAAAATCCTGATAGGATTCACATGAAAATGAATCCACACACTGCTTGTTAGAAAGGTCGCAGATGCGCATGATGACTCGGGCAATCTTCTCTGAAAGAGGTTTGTCAGTTTCCAATTTACAAGCCATCAAGATCTTGCTTTCATGTGGGACAAGAAAGGCAAGCATGGAGTCAGGGTTTCCTCAATCTTTAACTGCTCAGTCATTAATCCTTAAAATGGCATAAAGTATTTTTACCTTTTTAATCCCTTTTAGCCAGTTAGGTCCTGAATATTTTTGAGTGTTCCATCTACCAGGATCTTGCAGGCCAAGGAGATCATTATGGTAGTGACAGTCATCTGCTGTGGCTTGGATTCTGATTAGAAGTATCGGGAAGACAATGATCATGTGAAATGTATCTTGGTTTCTCCTGTTCTTTCTGAGGTCCACTTTTGGACTCCACTTGCCTTTTGCAGAAGTATTTTATTTCTGGAATAATGTATCCAAGAGATTAATGCTTTAAGCTTTAAAGGCTGTGTAAGTGATTAAAAGTACTAAATAGACTCCTTTCCATTTTGGGATAAGAGGCTTTCTACCTGGTCTACCTGGTCCCCAGGCTGGATTGTGGAGAGGAGCATCCTCTTGCTCAAAATGTGTTGGTTTATTTTCTGCAGCTGTAGTGTTAGTTGGACAACATGGTTCTGGAGATACCCCTCTCCACCTTGTACAGTATCCTCCCCTTGCTAGTTTTGCTTCCATGGTCTTCTGTACAGTATTTCAAAGGGATTCAGATTTTCTTTTGCTCTTGGTCTTATCAAATCCATTATAAAGCCAAAGGCTGGGCCTGGGGCCAAGGTATGTTGGGTCTGGTACAGTTTTGACTATCTGTTGTTTGGCTGGATAATTCATCTTTTCCACCTGGCTACTGGCCTGGGGCCAATACAGTGTGTGTAGGTGCCGGTTGATTTGGAGATTATTGCAAAGTTGCTGTGAAATATTTGCTAGGAAACATGGTCCTCAGTCAGAGGAGATGTCTAAAGGCACTCTGAACCAGGGCATGATATTGTTTAACAAAATGTTGAAAACTTTGGCTTTTTTTGTTTGGGTTGGGAATGCCTCAGGTCATGCTGAGAAGGTATCAGTTAAAGGCAGAAGGTATTTATACCCCCCTTTTCTTGGCAATTCAGAAAAGTCAGCTTGCCAGTGCTGTCCAGGATATGGTCCCTTGTCTACTGGGCCAAGCTCAAGTCTAGTCCTGGTTTGTGGATTGGCTCTAAGACGTTATTTCACACCCTTGGGTTACCTGCTTTACACTAAAGTACGGGTTGCATCTTACTGTTGTCCTTATCCAATAATTATGTAAGACATCTCCTTCCCAGTGTATACAATTATGTTCATCTTTAATTAGTTTTCATGATGTTCTTTCTGGCATAACTCTCCCTCCCTGAGGAGTTGAAAAAAACACAGTGTTTTCATTCTGCTTGCAAATTCTTTGTTAATTCTAGATCTTTCTGATTATACAGCATACATCATTGTCATATTGTTCCTTACCTTTGGGAATTAGTGCCTGAATCTCAGCATGGCTTTGTTCTGCTACTCTTTTTGCAACCTGTTCCCTCTTTTGGGGTCGGTTTCTCCTTTCTGTTGTCCCTTTCAGTGCAGAATTGCAACCTCTTGAGGTAGTAGTACTGCCTGCAGCAATTTTAAGATTTCTTCTGAATGCTTCAACTGCTTTCCTTGAGCTGCCAATAGTCCTTTACCTTTCTAAACTGCTTCATGGGCATCTATTACGCTGAAGGCATTCTTGGAATCTGTTCATGTATTAGTCCTTTTTCCTCAGGCTGGTCAGAGGGTACGGGTTAAAGTGATTATCTCTGTCTTCTGAGCTGACTTGTGTAGGGCTTCTATCCCCTATTGCTCCGTGCTAATTGTATATCCTGATTTTCACTGATCTGCTCTTACAAAGCCACTCCCATCTGTGTACTGAGATTCTGCTCTTGGAATTGGGGTTTCTTTAAGATCTGGGCAGCTGGAATAAAGTGGGCTGAATGGTTTTGATCCAGTCATGCTACAAAGGCTCCTTGTCTGTCTAGTGAGTAGCTGGGAATGGTGCTGGGTTAACTAGAGAAGAGATTTGTTTTGTAACGCTGCATTGTTCCACCAAAATTGCCTGATATTTAAGGAATCTGGAGAGGGAAAGCCAATGCCCATCCTGTTGGTCAAGAATTGCTGCTACTGGATGTGAGATAAACACAATTATTTGTTGACCTAGAGTGAATTTCCAGGCTCCTTGGATGTCTGAAATAAGAGCAGCAACTGCTTACAGTCAGGCTGTCCCCTACTTACTTCATCCAGTTGTTTTGAAAATGATGCTATTGCTCTCTTCTATGGTCCAGCTGTTTGAGCTAGTGCACCTAATGCCATCCCTTGCCTCTCATAAGAGAAAAGCTGAAAGGGTTCCAAGACATCTGGCAAGCCCAGAGCAGGTGCTCTTCTCAAGTCCTCCTTTAGCTTTTGAAGGCTTTCTTACTTTTGGGTGTCCATTTCAGGTCTCTGGGATTGTCTTCTAACAGCTGCTACAGTGGCTTAACCAGCAGCCCAAAGTCACTACCATGGTTAATACAGCATCCAGTCATTCCCAGAAAGGTTCTCAGTTCTTTGGCATTAGTAGGGAGTGGGGTTCGGTTATGGTCCCTTTGCCATCCTGTCTTAGTCCCTGCTGCGCTTGGGATATTTTGTATCCTTGGTAAATGACTTCCTGTTTGATTATTTGAGCTTGATTTCTGGATACCTTGTATCCACTTAATCCCAGGTCATTTCAGAGGCTTACTGTCCATTCCAGTCTTTTTAAGTTTCAGTGGCTAAAAGTAGATCATCTACCTATTATAACACAATTCCATTTGTGGACGGGCTTACCCAACTTTCAAGGTCCTCAGCAAACTGTCTTCCAAACGTGGTTGGACTATTGTTGAATCCTTGTGGTCCTCCAGTCCAGGTAATTTGACTTGTCCTTCCAGTCTCTGCGTTTCCCCATTCAAAGGCAAAGTGGTTTTGGCTGCCAGGGTCCAAGGGTATACAGAAGAAAGCATCCTTGAGATCTGAAATGGTAAACCATCCATATTCACCTTTTAGTTTGATTAGCAAAGCATATGGATTTGCAACCACTGGGTGGAGATCTCCAGCTATTTTGTTAATATAGCCTGTAGGTATTGAACCAGACTGTAGTTCAAACCATCAGGCTTTTGTATGGGTAAAATGGGTGTATTCTATTCAGATTCACATTCCAGTAACAACCCAAATTTTAGAAAATTTTCTATGATAGGCTTAACACTTTTTATTTTTTCCACCTTAAGTGGATATTGTTTAATTCTTATTGGTCATGTTCCAGGTTTAAGTTTAATGATTACAGGTTGTGCTGCTTTGGCCTTACCAGGGGTCCCATCCACCCAGACTTTAAGACAAACCTGACTAAGAACTTCTTCTATGTCTCTTCTGATTCGGAAAATCTGTAAGGAGAGCTAGACTTAGAACATGATATTTGTTTGTCATTGACTTTGATCTGTACTCCTCCAGGGGTAAACTACATTTCAGCCTGTTGGAACATGTTACAACATTCTCATGTCTCCAACAAATCCTTCCAATGAGGCGTTTTGGGAGGCGTAGGCATATCTAGGATCTGATGTATTCCTACTGTGTTTCCCAGTTCATAAGATCGTGGTTTTAAAAAGATACCTTCTGCTGTTGACTTGTGGTTCCAATAACATTCACAACTTTACCAGGATCAATTTCCTCCAATTTTATATCTAACACAGAATGTGTTGCACCTGCATTCACCAGACATTTCATTTTCCTCATCTTTTCCCCCAGTTCTCTTTGGACCAGAGTGTTTTCTGGGGGGATGCCCTCCAGCCAACCCTTGCATTGATTCAGTTCTTCAACCACCTTGGCTTTGAGTTGCAGGCAGTCTCTCTTCCAATGCCTTTCTTTCTTACAATAGGCACATGGAGTGGTCCAGAGTTTAGGGATAGGTTTCTGCCCACCCCAGCCATTTCTTTGTCCTGAGTGTAAGGAGTAAAAAGTCGTCCATTTTTAAAAGTTAGAGAGTCAACAAGTTAAACCAATTGCTACTAAGTTCGATCTTTAATTACTTATTGTTAATAGTTTCATGTTGTAATTACCTGTTGTTAATAGTTTTATTCTTTAATTATCTGTTGTTAATAGTTTAATTGTTAGAAACCCCTCTCGGGTACCACCCCTGCTGCTTCCTGGAAAATGGCACCCGGGACTGTGAGGAGGGAGTCACGTCAGAGCTTGGATGCGAATGTAGAAACACTTGGCCAAGTCCATCAAAGAAAACCCCTAAAACAACGAGCCACCACAGAATTAAACAATCTAAGTGACGTCTAAGGGTAAGCAACTGAATCCAGGGTCTGCTAAGACCTTTAAACCTCTCACCCTAACCCGGAGATGTCAGCTAGAAAGTAGACCTCAAATGTTAAATCTAAAATGGGAATCTCCTGGTGCTCTGGCAAGGACGGAAGCTCCGGCTCTGCCTGCGCACCAGCGGACAGAGCTGCACACCTCCTCCTCCCTGCCACTCCTGGCAGCAGTGGCGGTGGCCTGCGCACGACCCGTCGAGCCCCCACCCAAGCTGACCTTCATAAAGGCATTAAAAAGGAGAGAAATCTCCTGCCCTTTTCATTTATTTCAGCAAGACCTCCCAGCTGATTCCAATGTCTCCTACTTGCTTCTGGCTTGGATGGCCCTGTTCAGAAGGTCTTGTAGGATTCCCACAGATCTGGGCTGTTGCCATGGCTCGGTTCTTCTCTCTTTCAGTCCTTCAAGCCCGGAGGCAATGTTCCAGCCCATCCTGCTCTGACCTGGAAAATTAAGCCGAGTTTCCCCAGAGAGCTCAAGAATTAGGGACATCTTCTGGATCCAGTGAACCAGTATCCCAAGAACAGCACATGGAGACACTAAAGATGACATCACTGCTCAGCGCTGCTGGAAGTCCTGGCACAGCTGATGCTGGGTACAGTTCTTGTGGCTTCAGCCCTCTCCCTGCCTGTCCTGTAGACAACTCCCTCCCTCCAGCCCTCATAGACTGCCCATCACCTTTATTTCTCTCCACTCTCCCTCCCTTTTGATAGCTCTGCCCTCAGCCTGTCCATCACCATTTTCTCCCTCCACTCTCCCTCCCTGTTGACAGCTCCCTCCCTCCAGCCCTCAGACACTGCCCATCCCCTTTTTTCCCTTCCAGCTCATCCCTTTGCTTTGCCTTTCATTAATAAACAGTTTGGCTTCTTCACTTTGCCTGCATCCCTGTGGAGCTGAAGCAAACCCGGGGCCCTGGGACACATAGACCCCTGCTGCCGTTCTCTTCCAGGCCCTGTTTTGTGCCCAGACCCAGAGGAACAAGGGCAGGTCAGGCTGGAAAGGTGCCTGTGCTGAAGGTGCAGTTCCACAGCACCGTGCAGTTCCAGATCTTGCTGAGCAGCTCAGAGTTCCTGGATTTTGGAAGAGACAACCTGAATATGCTGTAAACCCAGCTGTGAGGGATTCCATGGCAAGCATCTATGGAGGGTCACTGAGCTTGGAATGCTGGAAGTTTTCAAGAATATCTTCCTGAAAGCACAGCAGTGCTCCTTCCCTGCACAGGATGAGGAAGAGGGCAGAACCAGAGACCATCCAGGCTTAGCAGGGAGCTCTGGGTGTGCCTAAGGGCAAATGAAGCAGCAGCACAGTGCCCGAGACTCGGATGTGTGACCGTGCCGGTGCCCGGAGTGCTGTCAGGCAGTGCTGGGATCCTGGCTGTGCTTCTGGTCCCCACAAGTGAGGAATGGCAGCCCTAGGCTCAGACCCAGTCAGAAAGGCAAGCAAGGGAGACCAGAGGGAGGGCACCCTTCCAGTTTCTCTTGGGCATGGCCGCAAAACAACCCCTGCTGCTTCTTCCTCTGCCTGTGTTTGGGCTGTGCTGGTGGCAGAGCCAGCCAGGTTGGGCTCTGCATTCCAAAGCCTGTTGGGAGCGGGCATGAAAAGCACTGTGTGCACAGCAGAGAGTCCTGGAAGGTGCTGGCAAGAGCGTCCTGCAGGAACAGGGCTCTGGTCCCTGGCTGGGAACAGCCTGGTTTTGGTGCTGTGAGCACAGACAGGAGTTAAGGCAGGTGAAGAGGCAGTGGGCAGCTTGTGTTTGTGGAGGGCCTGGGGCTGCACATCTGAACCTGCACCTGGAAACTCACTTGGGGGAATAGGAGCTAGAGCTGGAGTGCCTGTCCTGAAAGGACCTGAAGTCATTCAGCCTTAACACCAAAGGCCAAGGGCTGTTTGGCCACTTTCCCTTCCACACCGCACGCTTGAGCAACTGGCTCAGAGCAAGCAGCCTTTTTCCCCTCTTCCCCATTGGCCTGAAGACACTCTGCACCAAGAGAAAGCTCCTGGACACCCGACTATGCAACAACAGCAATTTAATGTTCCTCTAGTGGGTGAAGGGAAAGGAAGTGCTGGCAGAGGAGAGCTGTTCCCCGCAGGCTCAGGTGGCCCCAGCAGACGCAGCCTCCCGGATCCGTTCTCCGCAGCGCCGCGGCAGGACACTCAGCCACGGCCACACAGGAAAGGCCGTGACTTCCAGAGGCGGCGCAGTTGGTCTCGCATCCTCTGCACTCAGGAGGAGGGAACGCTCCGTACAGCTAAAAGGATGTACAGAGCTTGAAGCGCCAGGCATGAGATGGCAGGGCTGCTGTCATCCGTCATGACCTGAAGGGCTGCAGAGAGAGAAACAGAGGCACAGTCAAAGGCTGGATCTGTGGGGAGCTGGGCAGAGCCTCCAGCCTCGTCCATGGCACGCAGCTCCTGGCACAGCCTGGAGGAAGCAGGAGCCAAGAAGGATGAGCTGGCAGCTGCTGGCCAGGAATGTGCCGCAGGCCCCTGCAAAGTGTCTGTGCTGTGGCCACGCTGCCCTTGGGGCACGCAGGGAGCGGAGCCATCGGCGGGCATGCCAGGGAGGGCAGCTGCAAGCGGCAGACCCCGCCGAGAGCCCGCGGGCCTCACTCACCGCTGCAGATGATGCGGAACTCCGGCTGCCACTCTGTCAGGTAGCGCCCGGCCATCCCTGGGGAACACAGAGCGTGTCCTGCCTTCAGAGCCACAGCTGCCGCACACGGCCGCTGCCAGCCCTGAGGCCACACGCCCTGTTGGCCCGGCAAGGCTCAGCCCAGGCCCCTGGTGCACGCTGGTGCCCCAGGGCACGGCTGCCAGAGGGCGGCAGCAGCAATACCCAGGCCAGCGGGGGCTGCCCATGCCCACGCCCGGATCCTGCTGCCGGCACAGCAGGTGGGGCTGAGGCCCAGCTGCGGCAATGGGGCGGGGCGGGGAGGGAGCCAGGCTTGGGACTCACCCATGAACCTGACGGCCGCCTCTCGCAGGGGCCCCTGTGCGCTCTGCAGGTACGGAAGGGCCAGGCGCAGGTGCTCGGATGCTCGGCTCTTGTCCTCTGCCAGCTGCAGAGAGCGGCAGGGCAAGGAGGGGAAGGGTTGATGGGGGCCCTGCCCCTGGGCCGGGCGCTCTCTAGGGCCAGCGCCACTGGCCCTGCCCAGAGAGCCCTGAGGCGCGACCAGTAGACGAAGGCGCCGGGCTCGGGACGGGGCGGAGGGCCCACACCGCGCTTGGGGCTGGAGGAGCCTGGAGAAGGGCCCGCACGGCCCAGGGAAGGGAGCAGCGTGTGGGGCGCAGGCTGGTGCCCCTGCCTGCGGCACTGGGCAGGAGCCACAGCCGCCAGCCCCACAGACTGGGCGCCGTGGGCAGGCGGCTTCTGCAGGCATCGGGTTGGGGATTACAGCCTGTCCTTACCAAGCGCTCAGCAATTCTCCACATCTGATCGGTCTTCAGCAGCTACTTGAGATCCTTCCTCTTCAGGACCCTTAGTGCAGAAAGCAGCGTTTCCCGAGAGGCCTGCAGAACAGCAGAGAGCCAGAGATGGCAGCGCAGCCCAGGGCACAGGAGCTGCATCTCTGTGCCCAGGCCAGGAGGAGGCTGGAGCCCGTCAGGTGCCAGGGCGTGGGGAGACAGCTGAGCCCCGTGCCATGGGGACGCCCAGGAGGCCTCACCTGTGCCACAGGCCGGTCCTCATGGTGGCAGTGGAAGAAGAGTGGGAGCAGGCTCTGGCTCACATGCTTCTTCAGGGCCTTTTCTCCCTTTGCCACTACCCGCGTGATCACCTCTTGGAAGAGGCGAATGGAGAGCAGCTGCACAAGGCTGTTGTCCTGTTGGAAAGGAAGCAAAAGGCCTCCACATCAGCTGCTGCAGGCCCCCCTGTGGCCAGGCCCAAGGCACCACCCAAGTGCCCGTGGCTGGGGGCACAGAGCCTCACATTGTCAAAGTGGTGCCAGAGCGCCTCAGTCAGCTGCAGGGCGATGGGGCTGGCTATTGCCAGGTTTTTCTGCAGCAGCAGGAGGCGTAGCACAACGAGGGTCATCTCAACGATGTCTCCATCCCTATCCCACAGTAGCTTCCCAAGGCTTTCAGTCAGGCTGTACATGCTTGGATTCTGTATGCAAAACAAGGCTGGGCAACCCCACACTGCTGCTGCTGCTGCTGCAGGGCTCAGAGGCCAAAGGCCTGTCCTGAAGCACTCAGGCAGCTGAAGAGTGACCCTGGAGAGCTGGGAGCAGCTGCCACAGCTGCCAAAGACCAGCTAAGCCCAAGGGGGCTGGGGCTGTGCTCCCAGCCCCACGCTGCCAGCACAGCTTCAGCTGCTGCTTCCTTCTCACCATGGAAGTGAGCACCACGAGGCCTCGGAGCGTGACGCAACGCATCTGCCTGGACTGGCTCTGCAGGTGCCTCGTCAAGATCTCCAGGACTTTTTCACCGCATTCGCTCAAGTCCAGGCAATCCAGGACCTAAAAGGCACACAGCAGGCACAGAGGTGCCCAGCTGGCAGGAGCTCAGAAGTGCACAGGGCCGAGCCAAGGCAGCAGCACAGGGCACAGGCAGTGTCCCAGGCAGCTGCGGCTACGAGAGGGCAGAGGGCTGGGAGGCAGCTCAGCCAGGCAGCGCTGGCCATGGGGCTCACCTCCACCAGGAAGGCCAGGGCGGGCAGTTCCCAGTCTGAAATGCCTTGGCTGAGCAGGTCCAAGAGGCAGGATGCCATGTCGCAACACCAGCCGATGGAGACATGGTGCATCTCCCTGGCAGGGAGGAAAATGCACCATTGCTCCTGGGCCGGGCAGGCAAACCTCTCTCAGGGCTGACTGGCAGAGCTCTGGTCTGCTCCCGAGCAGCCCGGGGGCACTTTGGGAGGCGGCTGTTCCCGGGCACCCTCCTCTGCCGGCCTTTTCCAGTCTGCTCATCCCTCCCTTGGTGACAAGGCCCTGCTGCCCATGACCACAGGAACTGTGTGGGGCATTGCGGGCACGAAGGAGAGGGGCGGTGGGGAGAACGAGGTCTCACCTGGCCAGCAGACCCACGGCGCAGTGGTGGGTGTCAGCACAGAGCAGCGTGTCCCAGGCATGCTTGCGTTCCATGGACAGCACCACGTGCTCATAGCGCATTTGGCAGAGCAGGGCCTTCAGGGTCTGCAGCGCAAAGCTGTGGGCAGAGCAAAGGCCAGGTCAAGCTGGGAGCCCTGGCTCCTGCCCTGGGGGCATGGGAGGGATGGGGAGACTGGGAGGACTGGCATGGAGCACCTGTTGGGGTTGGTGGAGAGGCCGTGTTGCTCCTGGCATCCCTTCCAGAAGGTCTCAACGTCTTCTGGCATCTCCTGCGTGCTGATGTAAGTTTGGTAGAGCAGACGCAGAAAGAGATTAGGGAAATACTCCAGGATGACACGTGAGCGCCAGGCCAGATTGAAGACTCTCCACAGCGCCACGATTGCCTGCAAGAAATAAAACAGCCAGAGACAAGGCTCAGTGGCCAAGACATGCACGTGGCAGGGCCCGAGCGTGCGAGAGAGAGGCCGGGGGAGACACGGGTGGAGCAGCTGGCCTTGGTCCCCTGAAGCCTGCCCCTAAGGCGGGATTCAGCGCAGTGTCTGAGGCAGAAGGATGCGTCTGGGGGGAGCACAGAGAGCTGGCTGCTGGAGAGGCAGCCTAGGGGCTGGCAAAGGCCAGCTCCAGAAACTCACAGCCAGGGCAAAGACCCCTGCGTCGTCCCCATCGGAGGTGTACACGCTGTGCACTGGCCAGGCGCTCAGCACATCGAGGAGCAGCTGCAGCGCAGGCTCCGCAGTCCTGCTCGAGGACATGATGGATGCCCACATGGTGGCGGCAGCTCTGTGGGGTCAGAGGTCTGTGTCAGGGCTGTCTCGGCCACAGCACCGTGGCCTGGGCAGCTGCAGGGGCCCGCACTGGCCCTCAGCCCTGCCCCTGCCCACTGCCCCTGGCCAGCAGCAGCCAGCCAGCCCATGTGGGTACAGGGGCCGCGAGGGGCAGGGAGGGAGCATGGCACCAGGCTCAGGAGCTGACATGGCAGCACTGGAAAACAGAGGAGCCAGAGGATCCTGGAACTCCCTGCCTGTCTGGCACTCAGCAGGGACAGGCTCTACAGGGTGCCGGGCCGCTGAACTCCAAGGCCTCCAGGCAGGTGGGGCTGCCCTACCTGTCACACGATGGGGCCCAGCGCAAGAGGGTGATCAGCACGTCACAGGGGTATTCCTGGGTCAGCTCCAGAAGGGCCTTGTCCAGCCTGTGCCCAGCAGACTCATTGGCCGTGAGCCGCTGGTGGATGTACCTCACCATGGCGGGCACCTGCAGAAGGCACGGGCAGACTCACAGAGCTGCCAGAGCAGCACCTTCCCCTGAGAAGTGCTTCCCTTCCAAGCGCAGCATTGGGCCGGGCCTCAAAGGCCGAGGGAGCCCGGCAGAGCCGGCTCGAGTTGCCACACCACTGCTGGGGCCATCGAGCCCTTGCCCCAGGCTGCTTACTTGCGTTGCATTGGAGACACCCTTCTCCACAAGCAAATCCAGCATGGCAGCACCGGTCTCGGCATCGAGGAACGGAAGGTTCTCCAAGATGCCCGTGCCGGCACCGGCGGTCTCTTCCTGCAAAAGACATGTGATGAATTCACAGAGGGTGTTCCGGAGAAGGGCAGCAAGGGAGGGAGAATCCATGGGGCGCTCCAAGCCTGGTGCTTGGCTGAGCAGTGCCTGCAGGCCCAGCCCAGGTGGGGATGGCTGCAGGTACCTGCGCCGTTCTGCCAAAGCGGCCATGGGCGGCCTCTTCTTCCTCTGTCCGGTCCTTGGCTGCATCTGGCAAAGAGCGAGCGCAGCCAGAGCTGAGGGGCTGCAGGAGAGGCCGGAGAACACAGCCCAGCCCTGCGCTGCCCAGGCAGGGAGAGCCTCAGGATGCCCCAGGGGATGGAGTGCAGCTGCCAGGTGCTCCAGCCCAGCTTCTGTCCTATCCATGGATGTGTCCACAGGGACGGGATGGGATGGGATGGGATGGGGCCAAACTGGCTACAGGCACCAGCCCTGCAGCCCATCTCAGACACTCACGCTCCTGCAGCAGCTGGAACTGCTCCAGTTCTTCCGGCTGCTGTGCTGAGGTAGCTCCAGCCTCTTCCTCCTCCAGCCAGGCCAACTTGGGCACGCTGGGGGCTCTCTGCTCCATGTCACTCCTTGCAGTTAGGAGCGCTTGCTGAAGCAGAGAGGCCTCGGAAGGGCTGAAGATGAGCAAATGCTGCAGTTGTGCCTTGAAGGCACCTGCAACAGAGGAGCCTCGGGAAGGCTACAGGATAGGAAGTCCTGCAGTACGTCCTCAAAGGCACCAGCAACAGAGAAGTTTCAAGAAGGAAAAAGGACTGCAAGTCCCGCAGTCTGTCCTCAAGGGCACCGGCTGCAGGGATGGCAGACGCTTAGGAAATGCTCCACGTCACCGATTCCTGCAGCCTGGCCTCGAGGTCACCTGCACAGGGAACGCCTGGGAAAAGCTCCGGGTCAGCAAGGAACAAGCTGGCTGTGGGGGGGCTCCTCACAGCACTGCTCTGTCCCGTCCTGTCCCGTCACGTGCACCGAGCACTGTGGCGTGGCCGTGGCGCCGCCAGCACCTATGTCACGGTGTGTCACAAAGGGTCACCCTTGCACACTCTGTCCCTTTCCATCCCACAGTGACCACGGTGCACTGTGTCACAGAGAGCCCCAGGACACATCTCCACGTGCCCTGGGGACACCCCCACCCCACCCAAACTGCACCAGCTTGCAGGCAAGACCTTGCCCCAAGTGTTGAAGCCCAGCATGAACTTTAGCAAGGGCCCAAACAAGAAGCAGCTGCTCCTCTGCTCTGCCTGCTCAAGGCAGCAGAATGAGCCCCCACGGCTGCACACACAGCAGAGCAGGAAGGGCACCGGTGCCTTCTACAGGCCCTGCCACGGCCTCTTTGGGACCAGTCCCGGTGCTGGGTGGCCGGCACACTCGCAGGGGCGTGACACAGGCACGGGACCTGTGGCCCAGAGCACCAATGCTGCTCTGTCCTCTGGGCAGCGCTTACAGCAGCAGCTGTGGAAGAGTCCCTGCCAAAGGAGATTTGCCATCCCCAAGGCCTGCCAATGCTGGTGCCTGTCTCCTGCCACAGAGGCCTGTGGCCCCGGGGGACATCTCTGCCAGAGGACAGCCAAAGCCAACGTGCCTTGGTGTCTGTGCAATCTTTCCTGCCAACAGGTGGCTGTTGGCAGGAGCACCTGGAGCAATTGGTAGCCACACTGGGTATCCGTCAGAAGGCAGAAGCTGTCCCTTCTTGGAATGATGTTTGCTCGGAAGTCATTATCTGCAGCACAAAACCACCATCCACTATTGAGTTTCACAGGACAATGACATTCTTACAGAGATACCGTCAAGGTGCCTTCTGGCTATTTTTTTTGCTCTCTGGATAAAATCATCAGCCTAGCCTCTGATGGCCAATGCTGCGGGCGCTGCCTTTCTGGCTCTGGCCAGCAGCTGGTGTCCAAACACAAGTGGGTGCCTTCTGGGCAAGGGAATGGAGTGGCACGAGCAGCCATTTTCCCTGGTGAAGCTGGCAGGAACCTGGGCAAGGGCAGAAGGTTTTCCTGCTTGTGCGCTTAGTACATGGAACAGGTCTCATACAGGATCTGCTTTTGAGAATTGAGTTTCATTCTTGGGATATTCCAGGCCATCATAAATAGTAAGCAATCCAGCTGGAGGGGTAGGCAGGAGCACAATCAGCCTATTAGGGTATATCATGTCCGATTTCATGGCCACATGATTGCAACCCAGATATGCATTGAATCCAATAGCACAACTTCATCCTCTAATGGGCTGAAGTACTCAGAATACTCAACT